>NC_086288.1:6606703-7344376 GCF_963924245.1 Chroicocephalus ridibundus
TGCGATCGGTTGAATTTGTGCATGCGCAAGCTCAGCCTTAAGACATGTGTGCGTCTGATATTAAAGTTTTGGCATGGGCTGAAGCCCTGTATGTATAAGAACGGCTGACGAGAATTTTACCCGAGCTCGTTTTATGTCTCCTAGGCCATTAGGAGTAAAAAGGTCTTGACTGATACTGAGTGTGAAAAAGCACAGAACAGAAATCCTAGATAGTTAATGGAAAACTTGAGCTAATTCCCCTTCACGTTGCCATTTCAAGTCTTGTATAAGTGGAGCGCAAAAGTAGGACTTTGTATGTTGAAAATAATGGCTGTAGAAGCACAGAGAAGAGCCTTCCCTTCAATCGTTGGTTCCCTGGGAAAACTACAGGAGGGAGCAATCCCTGCGCTTCCGCCGGGAACAGCGAAACGCTGTCATCTTGTCTGCAGGTTCTGCACACAGCAAATAACTCAGCGATGACGTACGTTAGGCTTCGGTCTGGGGGGGGGATAAACTAGGAAATCCAGAAAGTCTGCATCAGGGCGGTACAAGGTGACACTGCGGATAACTGCAGAAACCCAAACTTTGTAGGAAGAAACGCCCTTTTCCGTTATGGGCCCCTATTCTGCAAAGGTCTGAGCACCTGCTTAACTCGTTGCGCTGGGAGCAGTTGGGCTGACATCAGCATAATATTTATTGTACATAAACTCCAGGGCATGTGTTTTTGCAGAGTGTCACTGGGGAAGGTAATCTGGCGGGCTAGAAATGAGGAAACGCTGGCGAGTGGCAGACCGTAACGGTTGTGATGGTCTTTCAGACTAACAGGGATGCCAAAGGAAAAATATGATCCTCCAGATCCTCGCAGAATTTACACCATCATGTCAGCAGAAGAGGTAGCCAACGGGAAGAAGTCGCACTGGGCTGAATTGGAGATCTCGGGTGAGTTGATTTGGGTTTGAATTTTGGTTCGGCGGAGATGTCAGTACCCCAGAATCGCACCAGCTGCTTTCAGACAGGAGATCTTGTTGTGAAAACAGTTTTTCTGAGCTGGGGGAGGAAGAATAACTGACTTCCCAGCTTGCCTTTGGGCTTGGCTGGCTCATATTCGGCCCAGTTGATTTAAAACGCCAACTCAGGTTGGACGTGGGTAGCACATCTGCTTCCCGAGAACTGTACCTCGGTCTCTAACTGGGAGGATTAAATAATTATTTAAAATCTGCTTGTGGAAAAGATACACGGAGTTATCTTCCGCAAGCATCACTGAGCGTTCCAGTGAAGTGGTAGGGTTTCCACCCCGGAAATCCCATATTCGGACATCCCCCACAGTTTGTATCTGATGGTTTGAGAGCACAAACCTGACTGAAGAGGTGGTTCTTTGTTTTTCTTTTTTAGGTAGAGTGCGGAGCTTAAGTACGTCTCTCTGGTCGCTGACGCACTTGACTGCTCTGCACCTCAATGACAATAATCTTACTCGCATTCCACCTGATATTGCCAAGCTTCATAATCTGGTTTACCTGGATCTGTCATCCAACAAACTCAGAAGTTTACCAGCAGAACTAGGAAACATGGTATCTCTCAGGTGAGAGCAATTATTCCGGTTCACTAGTCAAAAATCTACATTCTGGGATTGGGACCGAGAATCTTATTTTGCTTTCCATTCTTGTATTTAAAATAATTCTGAAAAAAATTCAAGATTGGTGCAAAGCTTCAGTTCCAATAATTACTGTTGGGTTCGTTACCCTTCTTTTCTGACCTCTACAGATAAACGTCTGTAAGCTACGTAGTCTTCTGCTCTGAAACGTTCTTTGAGACTTGGTGATTGCTTGCTGTTTAAATTCTCCCTGATTTACTTTCGCGTTTGGGGGTTTTGCGGCTTTTTTTCCCCTCTAATGAAAGTATTTTGGTCGTGCTTTGAAATGGGAAGATTGGCATATCTTTCCGTAATACAAAAAAAAAAAAGATGTTGAAAATGTCATCTTTGAAGATGAGCGGCACATAGCGCTTTAAGAGTTTTCTTGTGAAGTGATACTCATCAAAAGTGTTTTTGCATTTGCTGCAGGGAATTGCTTTTAAATAACAATCTGTTACGGGTTTTGCCTTATGAACTTGGACGTCTCTTCCAGCTACAAACCCTAGGTTTGAAAGGTGAGCGAGTTCTTTACCTTTAAATATTCCTAGGAGCACTCTTGAATTACTGGGCTCAAAAGCTTTGTGTATTACCTCAACATTTTCTTACAGTTTATTTGAGATAGTAAGCTCGGAGCAAAAATGACCAGCCAGTTTGGAAAACAATGCTTTTCTTTTTTAATGCTATTAAACTTCCTTACGAGCCTATTTCAAACCTGTAGATAGGTAAATAAACCCTTTAACCTACTGTGTTATTGATTGAGGTGAGTCGAAGGAAGAAAGTCTCTGTGTGTTAGCTATTTCTATAGCATCTGTTGCTGTGGGATTCCACAGCTCCAAGTTAAGCAACCTAAATATCTTCAGGGTCAATTTGTCTGTTCTCATTATGGGAGATTTTCTTTGGTTGGAAAGCCTCGAGAAAGTCAGGCAGCTAATCACCCAGTCGTCGTTTTCTCCTCTTGGCAGGCAATCCTTTATCACAAGATATTCTCAGCCTCTACCAGGATCCAGACGGAACTCGAAAGCTACTGAACTACATGCTCGACAATCTAGCAGGTGACAGCCCTACAAATCTGATTGACCGAAGTGGTTTAAAAGCGTGCATTTCTGACAGCGTTTGCTGCTAAAACAAGATTCCGAACCCCTGAAGGGAGAGTATTTCCTAACCGCTTTTGCCTTTTTGTCAAGCGGTTCCAGTCGTCCGCACAAACACACGCTCGCACACACAGTGGAAGCGGTTGACATATATTGTCCGAGCTTTTCCCATGTTACCACGTTACAGCCAGTTGTTCCCACTGTTCTGTTTAAAACCCTTCAGTTACCAACAAAGTGCAAAGTACTTCCTTACCGAAGCCATTTTGATACTTCCCAGTAGAAATCCAAATGCTAGCAGAATGGCAAATTGAGATCTAAAAATACCAAAGTGATTAAGAATATCCATTACCTGACTTAAATCCTGCTTCGTGGTGCCGTAACTGAGCTTTCTGTTTTGCCACTTGACGTCCACTAAGTTAAAACGTTGCAGGAATGATGGCTATAGGGTGAAGTTCTTGGAGAACGGAGGGGTATAGGATGCCTGAACCACTACAGGGTTTATCCCTCCTTCTTCAGCAGGAATATTGCAGCGGTGCTTCTAGATTTGCAAGCAAGAGACAAACGTAGTTGTGAATCTTAAAACTGACAAATTTGCTTTTACTATAGCTAGCCATTTAAATGATTTTTGCCTCCCCTGGAGTGTAAAAAGACTTGGGGTTGCAAAGCACAGTACGGAACATTACTGTTCGGTTGTCATTTTGACTTAGAAATTGTAACTTACAAATATAAACCCGAATAAATCACTGTTTTTGTTTTTTGTTGGTTTTTTTTTTAGTTCATCCAGAGCAGCTGCCTCCAAGGCCATGGATTACTTTAAAAGAACGAGACCAAATTCTGCCCTCAGGTAAATCTGTGGTTCTTTTCCCCGTATTCGCACAATGGCGCACCGAAAAACTTTTCTTTGGCTCGATTTTCAGAGGAGTCGTCTGCCTCACGTGGATCGGATTGAAAATAGCAGTTTTGTGTTCCTCCGTGCTAAAACAATTAACATACAGCTGTGCTGTAAATATCGTTTTTGTAATTTCAATGGGATGCCGGTCATTTCTTTTCCACGTTAGGCTTTCTCATAACTGTTCTAGCCACGGATGCCCAAGCCAAAGAGCTTTTTAAAAAAACCTTATTTCTCAGAAATAATAAGAACTGTAAAATAACTGTCTGAAAATGCCGTGTCCGTGCACGGGCTGACTAAAGTGAGACTTTGAGAAGTCCCTATCTGCAAGTAAACCCCTGGAGCGCCTGGTATGAAGTTAATTTAATGCCCTCTATTGTTGCTTTTGGTAAAGTGCAAGAGGCAGCGTTTCGTTGGCTGTCCAAATCCAGTGGCTCTTCTTCCCCTGTGCATCCTGGATATAGCCCTCAAAAAGCATCTGTGGGCTTGTACAAAGAAGAAAAATACTAATATTGTTATTGCAGATGATCAGATTAATAACCAGCGAGAATAACGTGGCGGTCCTCTACGGTTTTTTAGAAACATGAAGATGGCAGGTCTTCAAAACTTACCTCGGTTGTGCGTTAGGCTGGCTAATGTTGCAGCTAAGATCATCTGTCACTTTTTTTCTGTTAAATAACAACACACCAGAAAAAAAATAAAGGAAGAAATGAGAGATGCCAAAGTCCCGTAAGCCACCACAACATTAAGTTCTGCATTTCTGTTTCAAATTCCCTTACAAATCAGTATCTCGGTGGAGCTTTGTGGACCTTGGTTTTGGTTTTTATACTTCCTGAGCAGAAATAGAATTCAGAAGTCCTTAGAAAGCATAGTTAGGCAAGTGAGCTGTGGAATATTTCATGGTAGTATAAAAAAATACAGCTTATAGTAAAACCTCACTTCTTTCCCTGCAAATACGAGCAGTCTTTTCCCAGTGGCAGGGTGCTAGGATGTTGCATTTACTTATCTTTTTAAATTGATGTGAAGTCTGAGGGAGTTCAGAAGTTTGTGTGGAAGAAGTGTGTTTCAGGTTGAATGAGCTGATGAGCTGCCTGCTGACTGCTCTCTCTCTTTTTAAAAAAAAATGCGACCAAATAACGTATTAGCTGCTTGCTAATTTATGACTTCATTTCTCCTTCCCTTCCCTGCCCCCACCCAGACCTCTCTCTCCCCCTCAGACTTGATAGACACAGATACAACTAGATACTACTTAGAAATGTTGAATAGGCTCTTGGAAAATTGTACAGATATTTTGGAATGAGACTGTCTGAAAATGAAGCATTCTAAAGCAGCGTTTCTCTATGATGTTGTGGTGTCATGACACGGTATCAGCTGCTTTAGCAGCCTGGGTTTGCCTTTGCTTTAGAATTGTACCGGTTGCTTAAGCCTGAAGTTGCTTTATCGGGGCATTTCATGCAATAAATACTGGGTTTTGATTCCATCTGGCTGCTGCTTTCCTTCTCCTTACCCCCAAATTCAGAGGGAGACTGTTCCTAATTGTTTCCGACCTCTGCATCTCCTCCATCCTCAGACGGAATAAAGAACTGACCGTGAAACGGGATTGCATTGCCTTGTTAGGCACACGACGCCGTCTCGTTTTGGTAGCGATGCTGATTTGTTTTCGGGAAGAGTTTAGCCTTACGTGGTAACTGCTGGCTCAGCAGGGCCTTTTTTACTCCCGCTCACGAAACGCTCAGTGGAATAGGCCCACTGACTTGTGTTCGCTAAGCCCTCCAGAACAGACCGTGTAAGATTCAGTAGTTTTGGCTTGAACAAGATCAGCATTCGTAACCTTCAGAGGCCGATAACCTTTCCCTTTCTTTCTTTCCTTCCAGCTTCGTTCACAGTTATGTGTTACAACGTGTTGTGCGATAAATACGCCACCCGGCAGCTCTACGGCTACTGCCCATCTTGGGCACTCAACTGGGAGTACAGAAAAAAGGGAATCATGGAAGAAATCGTCAACTGTGATGCAGATATCATTAGTCTTCAGGTAATTGGAACATAACTGTATTTTTCATCAGAAACAGAAAACATTAACTTCCACCTTTAGAATGAAATGCTCCCTTGAAAACACCATATTCGCCTGCTTACTAACAAATTCTGGGGTTTACGCACCTTGCTTACCCGTTGGCTTGTGTTTTACAAAATGAGACAAAGGGAGTGAGATAAAATTAGCTAAATTGGTAGGTAATTTGCATTGGAAGGTCTGGGTCTTTTCCCCGTCAGGTAAGCATCCTGAATATTCTCCCTCTGTGCATACGGGGTTTACTGCAGAAAGGGAGAATATAGACTGCTGTAAGTACAGAAGCTAAAGTCCAAAAAAATACTCTCATCGGCAAGCAAGGGGATTCTCGCGGTCAAAATTAAATATAAGTTGTCATCGGTACGTGTATCCTGCTGTGTTATTAGAAATTTATCGCCAAAGTGTAGAACAGTTGAATGCTTCTGCCTTTAAACTGATCTTTTCGGCTTTCAAGCAAGTTGTGGTAGGCAAAAAGCCTGCACAAGAAGAGAGTAGTTACCTCGGTCTGAAAACCTCAAGAGATCAACCTCTGAAATCCTCTGGGCGACCAAACGTTACTACAAAGAAAATATATTGTTATAGAACAGCAAGAGACCCTTGTGCCAAAGAGCTCTCCAGATTAAATATTAATTGCTCCTGGATATCTATCGATCTAACCTGGGACGGTATCGGCATTCAGCTGTCAAAAATACCAGGTGTAATCTGTTGCTATTCAAAATACACCTGTCACTTGCCCTTTTGGGAGGATTCCAGGATATCCAGGAATGCAGATCTGTTTCCAGCGGGCCGTTCATCTGGGAAGTGACATGATTTGTGCAAACAGAACCTTTTGGTTTTGGTGAGAGCTGCTGCCTGCAAGCCAAGGCAGGCCCGAGTTGCCAGACAGCAGCGGCAGGAAGGGTTTCTTTGACTTTGGTAGCCTTAGGGTGTTTGTGTTCAATTGCAGGAAGTGGAAACAGAGCAATACTTCACCCTTTTTCTGCCAGCCTTGAAAGAACGGGGATACGATGGCTTCTTCTCTCCAAAGTCACGTGCCAAAATCATGTCCGAGCAGGAGAAAAAGCATGTGGACGGCTGTGCAATATTCTTCAAAACTGAAAAGTAAGGGGCAGAAGCGGCTTTTTAAAAATACATTAAAACCAGCGTGATGTAGGTCTGAAAGCTTTCCTCTCTCAGGGTGCGTGTTAAGTACCGTGCTATAAAACAAAAAATAAACTTCACTGCAAAAATGATCCTCCCTCCCCTTTTCCTGCTCTTTTTGCGACAGAGTCCTTCCATTCCTTTCAGGCTACGAACAAATATCTCTCTCCCAAGACACGGGAGTTGCGGGAGAGCTAGTGTGAGTAAAAACTTCTGTGCTCCGTGTGAGCATTTTTTGGCAGGTCTAACAAATACTTCACCTTCTCTACAAACTTTTGCCTTGCTTGACAGAAGTTTCACCCCCTCTAAGATCAAAGATCTATAAACTGTGCTGGCTTAAGGTATTAGAAGATGTCTCACAGAATATTCTCTGCTTTTCCGAATGGAGACTTTCCATTATTGAATACCCGCTCCAAAAAAGTTCTGCTACACCAAAAACAGCGAGCTGTTGGGAAGGGAAGGGAGGTGCTGGCATTCAGGCTTCTCATCTGCGTAAACTGCTGATGGGTTGCACCACCCCGAGCATCCCTCTGAATATTCCCCTCGCAACAGTTTTCGGTGATGAGAATGGAAGTTTTGCAAAGCTTTACCTCTTTTACAGAGTTTTCGTTGCTTCCAGAAACCAAAATATGCCTTTGGGATCATGTATAAAAACAATCCGACTGGTTTTGAATAGAGGAAGTCTGTGAGAACAAACAACTGGTGTTTTTCAAACCCTGGTACAAAGAAGGGTATATACAGAACTGCCTATTACGCTGTGGCACTCTCGGTTAACAAACAGAAAATATCTTCTTGTTTTGCTATTGATATTTTTTTTTTTTAACTTCTAAGAGGACAAAACCAAAAAAACCCCCTTTAATAGGTAGCCTTCAGTTTGTCCCGAAGCAAGGTGTTTTGGGGCATACTAAGGCTGGGATGGAGTAAAAACCCAATTTCACAAAACTAGTGGTGACAGCTGGTGGTTTGGAAGAAGCTGGTCTATAATACTGCAGTTGCCCAAAGTAAAAGGCAAGCCTTTAATTACTATTTCATCGTAATTTTTTGCCTAGAACGCGCCGGAGGAGGTGCAGTAACCTCTGAGCGTTGCTCTGAATAGTGCTACGCTGAAACAAGTAAACACTTCCCAAACCCCAGGTTGCTCATCACCCCTCAGAGTATCTCACTTGCCAGACCGAGAGCTCTCCCCTGACTGGGGGAATGTCTCTTACACCTGTTTTTTCCTTTTATAAAACAAAAGAAATACGCCTCACCCTGTCCTGCAGGCTCTCTCCTTGGACGTGGTAGACCGGAGTGCAGGTAGAAACCATGCCTTTGCCCGTAGCTGGACGTCACGCGTGCTCACACGCGATTCTCTCTGTTTAACCAGATTCACGCTGGTGCAGAAGCATACGGTGGAGTTCAACCAGGTGGCCATGGCGAACTCTGAAGGTTCAGAAGCCATGTTAAACAGAGTGATGACGAAGGACAACATCGGAGTTGCTGTGGTGTTGGAGGTGCACAAAGAATTATTTGGAGCAAGTGAGTATGACCGTGGTTCTCTCTTTATTCAGTTCCACGTAAAGGCATGAGTTATTCTTTAGGTAAAACGTCTCTATAGAATATTATTGCCTTCGGTGGCGGTAACCAAATGCTTGCAGATGAGCAAACGCTGTTGACTGTGCTAATTTGGGAAATTGTGTGGCTAAGTCGGTGGCTAAGACGGGGCACAGATGACATGATTTCCTGGTCTGCTTGCGCTCGCAGCCAGATGCCCAGCTTTACCTTTCTCCTCTCAAGCTTTTGTCCCTGCTGACTTGCTCTGCTAAATTCTACCTGAAGAATTAAGCTTTTCCAAGGTCAGCGTGTTCACATGCATACGCTCTTACCAATAGTTGCCGGCAGCGTTCAACTTCTATTCTCAACTCTCTTTTTTTCCCCTTGATTGAATCCTTCCATCCTCCCCCAGTGATTATATGACAGTGCTAATGTACTGATGTGGAGGAATGAGATTATCAGGTATCTTTTCATGCCACCTGATTGACCGACTGTCACATTTTCATTAAGTTCGATCAGAGGCAGCAGACAATTTCAACGTACTTAAAATTGCCACCCTGCTCTGTCTGTGCGTCTGTTTTTTTGATTGCTGGTTTCCGGTGCACCCTTCAAAGGAGCAGAATGTCTAAATCGCAGGACTGGAAGGAGCTGCCGGTGACTTTATGCCCCATCTTTCAGCGTACTGTTTCTCAGATAAATAGGGAAACCAGCTGTAGCGTTTGGCAGCGGCCAGGTTCACGCTGCATTCATTTAAGCAGGTTTTTTTACCCAAGCGAACAATTTGCCGCAGCGTAGGAGCTAAGTCGAGAAACTCCCTTGTGCCTTAAATATTGAATAGTGGTGCACGGTCAAGGGACGACCGCCTGAGCAGTAGAAAAGGGGTACAATTGTAATGGTATCAGATTCTGCTGGCTATTTCTTTCCTATATTGGAGAGATTTAGTCACATAACATTACGTAAATGCTGCTAATTTAGAAAAGAATAGCGGTTCAGGTAATGCCTCCATCTGCTGGTGTGTCTGACTTGGAGTCCTTAGTAGGTAGACCCTGATTGTCTATACACATAAAAAAATCCACTGATAGAAATGTACTTGTTTATCTAGGTATGAAATCGCTTCATGTGGACAAACAGCTGCTTATTGTGGCCAATGCCCACATGCACTGGGACCCCGAATACTCAGATGTGAAACTCATTCAGACTATGATGTTTGTCTCGGAACTGAAAAATATCCTGGAGAAAGCCTCGAGCAGGCCCGGTAGCCCAACAGCAGATCCTAACTCTATCCCTCTGGTGCTGTGTGCGGATCTCAACTCATTGCCTGATTCAGGTAAGACTGGTTTTGCCTTAATTCTTAACTTACGGTTTTAGAACGTTTGAATCCTCTTGTCCTCGGAGGGCAACGGGGCGGTTTGCGCTTCCCTGGGTAGGTATGGATGAAAGCTTCCTCAGTAACAGCTGTCCTTCGAAATCTGGCTGAAGAGAATGCAAGTCCTCCGGTTGAGTAGACCGCTTTTCGCCATCGGTCGTACGCTCCAGAAAAGTTGGTTGCGCCTGCCATAAATCATTAAATAAATACCCACGCCTTGAGCAACAATAATAGGAAAGGTGTGAGTTTGTGATGGAACGTGAAAACTTTCTAAGCGGACAGGTTTGATACTGTAATATCAGGTATGTCTGTGAAAGATGCCTCTCTAGCACCCCGTCATATGCGTACTACAGTGCAGGTTCTATGGGTTTACTGTAATCCTCAAAAAAATGGTGTCAAAACCGCTGGAGAACCTCAGTTCCCTGGCTGACGGTCGGAAAGGTGGCTCAGATGTGGACAAGGCAGCTGCTGTTTAGATTTCCCCTTAGGTGGAAAGCTCTTTTCTCATCTCGTGGGGTGTTTTATTGGCGGTTTGGTTTTTGACTCCGAGGCCAACATTCCCTGAACGTTGTATTTTAAAGCAAGTCCCTGAATCCTTTCCTTTGCAAACAGGTGTAGTGGAATACTTAAGCAATGGCATAGTAGCTGACAACCACAAGGACTTCAAGGAGTTGCGTTACAACGAGTGTCTCATGAACTTCAGTGGCAACGGAAAAAACGGGGCTTCTGAAGGAAGAATAACGCATGGCTTCCAACTCAAGAGCGCCTACGAAAACAACTTGATGCCTTACACCAATTACACTTTTGATTTCAAAGTAAGCAGCGATTTTTCTGAAATGGCAGACGTTGACCTGGTCTCCCCAGGACGCTGTCTTAATTTTCTGACCGTTGGCTGTCTTTCTCTTTGTTCCTCTAAGTGCTTCATCACTGGTTCCTACACTCGCTGGACGCTTTCCTACCGCACACAAATCCTTGATTTGCTGGTGTTTTTAAGCTTCCCACCTGGCTCTGGCCAGTGACTTAATGAGAATGGATGCCGCGCTTTGAACACAAAACGCCGCGCGCGTTTCTTACCCTAATCCCAGCGCTGTGCCTCTTCCTGCGAGTCGCAGCCAAGAGGCCAGTCGAGTTGAGGTTCCCAGAAGAAGCCAGGTCTGTTCTCACTCTCGTGTTTCTCTTTCTCCCTAGGGTGTGATTGACTACATTTTCTATTCCAACACTCACATGAACGTGCTTGGTGTCCTGGGGCCTTTGGACCCTCAGTGGCTGGTTGACAACAACATCACTGGGTGTCCACACCCTCACATCCCTTCAGACCACTTCTCACTGTTAACACAACTCGAACTCCATCCTCCGCTCCTGCCTCTTGTCAACGGTGTGCACTTGCCGAACAGGAGGTAGTGTGGAGCCCTGCCCCTTTGAGGGCAAGGACCTGTTGTTACGGACCTGTACAGTTGTAAATCAAAGTATATAGGAGTGAAGTATGGCCAACCTTAAGCTGCTTCTTCAAGCTCCTTTCCTTATGTGTTTGAGATGAGATTTTGCACATTTTGGTGCATATTGGTATCATTTGGCACTAGGGCTGGAACCAAAGTATTATTCCCTTTCCAGGTTTTTAATTTAAGTTTGGGGTTTTTTGTTTTTTTTTTGTTTTTTTTTTTTTTTTAAAAAACTGGCAAGCTTTTTCTTTTCGGTAGGAAGCTGCACTTATAAATGGAGAAATGAGATTAAAAACTTGCTTATTGACATATTTCAAGAGAACGCTTTTTTCCAGAACGTGGCGAAATGAGCCAGCCTTTTAGGAGAAAGGAAAACAAAAATAGAAACGCTTGTTTTGTAGGAAGGCTATTAGAAATACTGTTTGTTTGAACCCAAAACGCAGACTGAACTCTGCATCCGAAATAAATTTTGCACATTAGCGAAGCACTTAATTCCTGATTATAAATGATTAGCAGCGTGGTCCTGCCCCTCCTCTAACTCATATTAGAAAACCAAAGATGGCTTCATACCTGTGATAAAATCGGAGGTCTAAATTCTCCTGATGTAATTTCCTTCACAACGAAATTTCCAGCCAAGCTGCGTCTCGCAAGACATTGCGGGTGAGCGTTTAACGCTGCGTGTAGATCGCTTGCTCGGCCGATGCCGCGGTGATTAGTTTTTTCCGGAGCTCTGAAGGACTCCGTCCTTCCTGGGCGAGACGCGCAGGGATCCGAAGGAACCTCTCCGCTCCGGCAAAGCCGGGGCGACGCTGTTGAGCAGCGCAGTTTGGGAGCAGGACGTAGAAATGGTAAGAAATTGCACTTGAAGCGATTGCCGTCGCCAGCCTTCGGGTTGTGGGGGAGTAAAGACGGTGCAAATCCCTCCTAGCTTCCCTTTTTTCCAAAGTTCGGTCTCAAAGACGGGAAGCTTGGGATTAACCACCTAAGCGTAGGGTACGGGGAGAAGCCGCTGGAAATGACCTTTCTTCTGTCTCCGAAGGGCCCGCGCAGCAGCTGGCGACAAGCTTTTTTCACCGGGGGAGCGAGCGGTAGCCGTAGTCATTCCTTGGGATTATTTTTCCTGACCCTAGTTGCCAAATAGCCATCCCACCTTTTTTAAAATAATCTCGCTTTTCTGTTGTCGGTCAGGGTTGAATTAAAAAGCTGCTGGTTCATTCCCAACTGTTAATGCTCTTTGGATGTGTTGGAAATCCTTTTTTTTTTTTTTTTTTTTTCTTTTTTCCCCATTTTTATGCTTTAGGTGGCCAGTTCAAAACCTTGTGCCTCAAGAGGCGTTAAACATAATGCAATTTTCTGAAAAATTGGTTGGCTGCTTAATGTTTAAAAAAAAAAAAAAAAAAAAAAAAGGGCAAAACAACAAATGGCACAGTGATAGGAAAAGGTCGTGTCTGTGTTTTTAAGTTTTTCCTTATTCTGCTTTTTTGCTGCTATAAGATTTTCTTGAATTTATATTTTAAACTTTTCATGCACTTTACTGTTTCTAGTCTCAAAATGTGATATTTTTAATAAATGAAAAAAATTTTCCATGATGTGAATGAAATTTTTAAAGAGATTGATAGCCTATATTTATGTCTCATTCGTATACTTAAAAAAAAAAAACCAAAAAAAAGTCAAATTTAAAATTGTGAAATTAATTTTAAATACTAAGGAGCCATCTTCTGCCTCGCAAAACTGCCAAGTCAGGCTGTTCCTCTAACTCTATAATTAAGCGTTTCCTTTGTCGTTTTATACGTAGGAAATTACCCATAGGAAAAAATTAATAATAATAATAATAATAATCAATTGGATCTAGAGTAGAAACTATTCCCTGACTCTTGTTGGGGGCCGGGGAGGGGGTGGTGTGGGACAGAACGCAAAGAGGGGTTTAACGAAACCGTAGCTCCCTTGGAAAAGAAGTGCCTAAAAAAACCCACCAAAAAGAAAAAAAAGAAAAAAGGAGGCGTCATCTATTGTCTGCTCTAAATTGGAAGCGATCGCAGCCGGGTGAAATCCCCGGAGAGCGCTAAAAACAAACAAACCCACAAACAAAGCCCTTTTTAAAGACGGATTTTCCTCGAGGTGCAGGTATCTCTTTTTTAACATACCTCAGCGTTCGCCACCTGGCCATTGCCCGTAAATTGCGGGAGCGATTTGAGAGTATAGTACTGGAAAGTAGAATAGCATGAAAAACTTAATTTTGTGGACATTACCTTTCTGTAATCAGCTACTGTATCTTTTTTTTTTTTTTTTTTTTTGGGGGGGGGGGGGTTGGGGGGGGGTTGCTCTGCTCTGGAGGTGTGCACTAACAAACCCTTCTCCTCCTTTTCCTACCCGCATGGTAACTAGCGACGCGAGCAATATTTCCTACCATACTTCACTCCCAATATTTTTTGAGCTGTTTGTATAAAATGGGATTTCAAATTTCACCTATGATTGTATATGAACTGCGGAGGAGCCCGTTTGTTAATAAAAAGCAAAACCAACAACAATCCTTTTGTAATATCGGGGTGGGAGAGGATGGGGATGAAGAAGAAAAAAAACCCAACAACAACAGCAACAAAAAAAAACCAAACAAAAAACCAAACGAACCAACCTGGCAAACATTGTACGCTGCTTACGTTTGACTTTCTTTGGTTTCTAACCGATTGAAGTGTTCCGTTGCGGGAAGGTGTTTAATTGGATTTTCTCTGCTGCGAAACCCACTTCCGAACGTCCGCTACGCTCTGCGATTTTTAAAAAGCAAAAAAACGAAACCAAAACCCACGTTATTTTAACAGACATTGCACAAAACCTCTGCATTTTTTTTTTTTTTTTTTTTTTTTTTTTTAAAATAAAGGAGTCTTGTTTATGTTTCAGTCCATGCATGTAACTGGGGACGTGTTTGCCCGCCTTTCACGTGTCTGGCTCCCTCCCAGTTTTCCTTCTGTTTTTTTCCCCCTTTCCCGGCAGGAGCAGTAAGGGGATTGCGCTTTTTCCCCCCTCCCCGACCCGAGCAGAAACGTGATTTTGTAAAAAATCTCTCAAGGGAGCAGGCAGCCCTCGGCGCAGGATGAGATCCCTTTGGGTAAAACATACGCATCGTCCAGATGGCGACGCTGATTTTCTCCTGACCCAGACGGAAGGCGACGGGAGGGTTTTTTTTCCTAGGGGAGAGGAAGTATTACAAAGCGGAACATCCCTCATCCTGAGCAGAGACGGATGGGAAACCATCACTTTCCCTCCATCTCCGACCCTCGGTTCCCAGCACGTCGCAGGCGACGCCGGGAAGATTAAAAAAAATAATAATAAAATAAAATAAAAAAGCTCCGAATCCTTTACGGCTCCTCGCCGGCTCGGTTTGCTTTGGAAAATACGGTGCCTGGTGTCAACTTCGAAGCGACAGCACTGCCTAAAGCAAGCAGAGAAAATAAAATCCAACACCCTTCTACAAGCAACTTTTTAAAAATTCAATACGGTGAATCTGTTAGATACGGGGTTTTGTGTGTGTGTGTGTGTGTGTGTGTGTATATATATATATATATATATAAAAAGAAAAAAAAAAAAAGAGAATTTTGTACAATGTAGCCGAATATTTTTGTTTCCTTCTTTCGATGTTAAGGAGCGTGAACACTTGCGTCCCCCACGCTGAAGTCAGGTATGGCACAATGGGCTCCGAGACCAGCTTCCCATCCCATTTTGCCTCCTTAAAAGCTTTTGTCGTCTCTTTCTAGCATTCGTGGAGAAAATACGTCATTTTTTCGGTAACCTTTCGCTGCCTGTCGGAAGCCACTCCCTGTTAGTCCGCAGACACATTCAGAAAAGGTCTCATCAGTCCCAAATCCTCACCCTTCTGTGTTTTATAGACTAGAAAGCCAAAATCTTTGACTCTTAACCTTTTCAGGAGCACTTAACCGCTGACCACAGCTTTCAAAACCACGTCGTCATCTTCAGCGTTTGGGCGACGCTGCGGATGGCTGATGGTTGCCCACTTTACAAAGACGCTGAGCGTCTGCAGCTCCCACTTGATCCCCAATATTGGGTTTTTGGAGACTGGTTTTCCCCACCCAGCTCGTGAGAGACGTCGGGTCCGAATCGCGAGCGAGAATTTGAGACCTCAAAGGTTCATATCACTTGTTTCTCGGGGGGTTGGTTTGGATGAGGTCGGGGGCGGGGGGGAGACTGGAAGGGCTTGTTGAAGTTCAGAGTTTCTTTGTTAATTTAGAAGACGGGTGGGGGAAACACTTTAAGGATTCCTAGTCCAGGAGCACAGTATTCGCACCTTCTCGGTAGGGAGCAGGAGCTACGCAAAGACCAGATTTAAACCCAGCGACAGAGGAGCAGAGACTTCGCTTCCACCATTTCCGAGCATTTTCGGCTTCTAGCATCAGACCCTTCCTTTGGGATGAAACTTGGCGTAGCGGGACGGAGCGAAAGGTCTTTTAGTCCCACCCAAACTGAACCAACGGCCCGCCTTAGAAACATCACCCAAATGCTACACGCACCCTCTAGGCACTGGTATAAAAGGGAGTTTAGTCACAAATATTAGTTGTCCTCTCCCCAGCGACCGCAGCTTTGTACGCAATTACGATTCCTCTGTTCTTGGCTTCTCCGTAGATATTTCTCTTGTAATGATAAGGAAGATCTAAGACCTGATTTAAACCTGAAGACCTTCTCCCTGTTGTACGGAGGGGTGACCGAACTGAGCGCATCCCTATCTGACGCCCTGGTACACCGGGCAGCAGCAGGAGGTGCAGCGGGTCGTTGGCCTGCTGGGTCACCACAGAGGTGGGATGATGGTCTGGGCGGTCTTCGCCACCGAAACCCACCTGGTAGGAAGCGAAGCAGCGCACGAAGACTGGCTGAAGTTCGTGTTGGCTGCAGAAGGGGTATGGTTTCGGCACCAAGCACGGGCATTGAAAATCCTCGCCTGCCTCATTTCCCGTGTCCCAAAAGGAGCCCGAGCGCTTGGTCTTGGAGAGGTTTTACCCTGGGGAGCAGAGGACCTGCTTTGTTAGAGGCCGGAAAATAAACGAGCCCTAGATGCAGAAAGGTTTGGGTTTTTCTGACAGACACTCATAGCGAGGGAAAGCATCTTGCAATACACAGCTCATCAGTTTTTATAATATAATCAAAGTATAGTCATGCACCTCCCCTCTCCCACCCCGCGGCATTCAAAGGCCACACAAACCGCAAGAGAACCTGGTGGAAACCGTAAATCTCTTAAGTCTCTATGCCGAGCATCACCCGAGAACTCACTTTTAAGATTAAAAACACTTTTTAGGAGATTATTAGGCTCTAGATACAGGCGCAGCTCTAAGTGACACAGTGTCTTCTCCTGGGACCACTCTTTGCACCGCCACCGACCACGGGTTGGCTTTTCCTCCAGGAAACAAGAGCAGGGACAAAAACCAGAGGGGACGAGGCAGGCGCAGGCATCGCACCATCAGAAAAGGGACAAAATCAACACCTTTAAAGAACTTCATCCTAAGAAAAACGATTCGACCCTATAAAAAGGTATTGAGAGAGGGTAAAGTTCGCTGGTTCGGCTACGTTGGAGGATGATGGGCTTCAGGAGCACGGTTTCTCGGAGTGTGTCTGAAAAGAAGCACGAAGATGGAGAGATGCTGGGCTATTTTGGTACTTCGGGGTGATTTCTCAGCCTTGATGGCGAAGCACGCCAAGTGATATGACTCTTTCTCTATTTTCCTTTCCCCTCCCCCGGCAGCCGTATGGCGCGTTGAGCTTGCAAAACCTCTCGCCCCTTCTGAGCTGGCATTTGTCTGTATTTGTCTTTGTTCCAAAGAAAAAAATAACAAAAAAAAAAACCAAAAAAAAAAAAACAAAAAAACCAAAAAAAAAAACCCCAACTCAACCAAAAAACCCAACCCTCCTCATGGCTTTCTTTACGAGTGACACGTTACGTGACTTTTTCTGTTTTTAATTATCGCGTCCTCTGTTGGCTTTCCGAGCAATGAAGAGCGTTTGTGCGCACCGCGTTACCCAAATATGCCCTTCGTTCACAAACTCGCAGGCTTAGGCCGCAGCAGCGGCCGTGCCAGCCCGGGTTCCCCCTCTTCCCGCCCCCGTTTCCCACTGGTTATTTTGGGATGTCCGGGACGGGGAGGCGGGGGGGCGGAATTTTTTTAAAGTTGGTTTTCTTCCTTCTGCGTTGTCTTTGCAACCGCAAGGTCCTGTCCCTCAAAAGATGGAAGTGCACGTGGGGAGGGGGGAAGCGGCAGTGGCAGTGTCACTCCCGGGCACGCTTACAGTAAAATTTTAGGGGGGTTTACATCTCGTTTTATGGAAAAAAAACAGCCGGGGGTTGGGGCAGGGGGGGCCCTGGGCGGCTGCCATCCCCACCAGCCCAAAGTCTGACACCAGCCCTGGGCACCAACGCTTCCAACTTCAACCGAGACCTCAGCAAAAAAACCAAGTAACTTGCTTATTCCATGTTTCCCACGAGAATAAATAATAAGAAACCTTCTCTCCAGCTCTCCCCTTGGCTTTTACAAAAGGATCCTCTTTTTCTCTGTTACTTTTTTCTTCCCTTTTTAATTTTTTTTTCCATTTTTTTATTTTTTAATTTAATTTAAATGCCCCCCCCACCCCCACCCATCCCCAGTGGAGATGGGGTACTGCTCACGCGCGATGGATAAGATGAAATATCTCTTTTCTCCTCACCTGTGTACTTTTATTTCCTTCTGTAGGCAATAAACGTCCCTTTTGCCACCACTCTTGGCCCCTTGCTGTGGTTCCCGAGGAGCCCAGGGGTGGGCAGGAGGGGGACGCGGGGACCGGCCGGGGATATCACACCTTGTCCCTGCCCCGGGACATGCTTTTGGGTGGTGGGGAGGGTGACGCGGGTTTGATTCCTACCCTTTTGGGGAGGTTCCCAGACCTCAGACGCCAAGGAGACCTTTAAACAGCGATGATTTGGGTTCCAAGTCACACCTGCATCACCTTGGTCCCGGTGGCCAAGGGACATCCCTGTGCCGCGCCGAGGTCCCCACGGGACCTGTGCATCCCTCCCAGGGAAATGGGGGTCCACGGAGAGAGCCAGAAATTTCCCAGTATCTCCCGTTCCTCCCGCGCTCGCCCAACTGGGAGCCAACGCCGCGGGGCTGGAGAGGTCAGACCCCACCCCGTGTCCCCATAGCACGACCCGCTCCTCCCGGGAGCTGTCAGAAAAAGCCACCAAAACCCGGGCCAGACGAAAAGCGGCACGTTAAGATGAAGCAGCCGAGGGCCCCGTGGTGCCACGGTCCGGTCTAACCTCCCCCCCCAAAACCCCCCCATTTTCACACAAATCCGTGCAGAAAGAGCTGCTGCAGCCCAGGGAGCGAAACACGTTCATCCTTTTATTGATGGCGCCTGGCACAGGCTGCCATCGCATGCAGGCGACAGAGGGTGACGCCGGGTGACCGAGGGGGAAGCGTATTTTTTGGGGGGTGGGGGGGTGGGTAGCAGGGGAAGGCTCCTACCCCCTGCCAAAACCCTGGGAGCAGAGCAAGCGCCGCCGGCGTTGTGCCGTGAAACCCAGCGTTATCACGGCGCAGAGGAATAAATAACCGCGGCCAGTTATTTATCGTCGTGTCAGGAGAGAGGGAGAGAGATGCTTTAGGGAATCTGGGGGGGGGGCCAGCACCACGGCCCCGCTCCCCCAGCCCACCGCTCCGCTTCCCGCCGTGCCCGCGACGCCCCTTCTTTTTTGGTGGCGTTCCTGCGGGGTTTTTTTTTGGGGGGGGGGGGGGGGGGGGGGAAGGAAAGAAATGAAAATAAAGCAGTGGGGAGGAAGGGATGGCCCCACCTTGGATACATCCCTTCTTTATGGGCGGCGGGGCAGCGCGTACCTCTGCATCAGCTTGTGGATGAGCAGCTGGATCCAGGGCGCCTCGGGGGCCACGCACACCTTCTTGTTTTTCTTTAGGGTGAGGCTGCGGGGGGCGACAAGACCCCCCCCTCAGCCCCACGCACGCCGCTTCCCCAGCGTTTTTCCAACCGCGCCGCTGTCTGCGGAGAAAACCCCTCTCGCTCCCCGGCACCGTTATAAGCCAACCCCTGCAACCCTCGCTGGGAGATAGACGGGATTTTGGGCGGCTCCGTGAGCTGCGCCGGGGGTGACCCCCATTAAAACGAGCAGCGGTGTCCCGTGCGAGAGTCACCGCGAGGTGCGGGGGCTTCGGAGAGGGTGGAAGCGTATTTTTGCGCCGGAACGTAAGCAAGCGACCCGCGGGAATCAGTCTGCAGGCTTTCCACTTACACGATCTCCTTCCTCCGGCAGTGAATCCCCGGCGGCGTAACGTCGATGGCGAGGATCAGCCCCAAGTTGATGACCCGGGCGGTGGATTTGATGCACTTGCACCTCACGTTGGTCAGCAGGCTCTCCAGCGACAGACCTGCGCCCCACAGCAGCCCGCACCCAGCTCTCCGCGTCCCCTCGGAGGGAGGCAGACGGGGACATCCCCCCCATCCCCCTGCCACCGTCCTGTCCCCTCCCCAGCACCCATGGGGATGCTTGCAGGGACGGACTGGTGTTAATGGGGTTTGTAGCGGCGAGGCTGACGCAAGGCTAATCCTTCCCAAAGCTTCCTTTTCATGCACACGGAGGGGGTTCAGCGCCTCAGGGCTCGAAAACCAACATTTTATGAATTAAACCCATCACCCACCCACCAAGCGCTCTGGTTTCATGGGGGTCTTGAAGAGAAGCAGCTTAAACCCATCGGGCAAAACCCCCCGGCAGTCCCATGCATCCCCCTCCAGCTTCGCCACCGGGTTTAAAGGATAAACTCCAGCTCAAAGATGGGCCGGAGACAAACGTGAAAGCCCAGAGGAGCCCATGGCTCCATCCGGGGCACCGAGGGGTTTGGGTGGGGAGACGGACGGACACCCCCATGTCACTCACCGCCCACCGGCACCAGGTCGCTCAGAAGCATGGCCAGGGCCAGCGCCGCCGGCAGCAGCCGCATCCTCGCCGCTCGCCCCCAGCCGCCGCGGGGGCTGCTTTATAGCCAGCCCCCACGGGGATTTTGCAAGCAGGGAAACGCCAAGGAGGGGGCGGGGGGGAAAAGGAGCTGCCCCGCGCTTCGACTTCCCTGCCATCGCTTCCCCCTGACGCACGTGGCCCATGCCGCCCCCCGCCAAAAAAGGCGGAAGACACAGTGGCCACCTCCCCAAACCTCCTGCTTGCCCCACGTTTGTCGGTGGAGGAACGCCGATTCTGCCCCTCCACCCCGTGGGGACTCGGTCCCCCTGAGCACCCCCAAACCCCCGGCGTGCCGCAGGAAGGGACGCAAGTGACGGTGACCGAGGGCTTCCACCTTTATTGGACCCGTTGGATGGCGCCCAAAGGGGACACCCAGTGCACGGCCACAGGGTGGGAGGGAGGGGAAGCGCGGACTGGCATTTTCCAGGGCTTAAATGCATAAAACGCAAAGGAAAAAGGGGCTGAGGACATCACGCAGCAGCGCGCACCCCCCCTTCGCACCGGAGCAAGGGGACAGCAGGGTGTGGGGGGGTCCAGTTTGGGGCCTGGCACATCTGGCCGTCCCAGCGGCGGCAGCTTCCTCAGCGGGGAGCCTCTTTCTTCCTCCTGCCAAAAGCAGAAGTGGGGAGAAACGCGTGAAGACCGGTCCCCACGGGACGCCCCAGCTCCCGCCAGGAGCCCCTTTGGCTGGGGAGGGGGTGTGTGTGTGAGTGGAGGGGGGAACCTTACAGGTGCGGGAGGTCCTGCAGGAGTTTCTTCACCCACAGGGCGTCAGGATCCACGCAGACCCTCTCCAGGCTTTTTAGCTTAATCCTAGAAAACACGGAGGGGGTTCACCACATCCTCCTCTAGTCGGGGGGCTGGAGCAGCCGAGCCCCCCAGCACTTCTCATAAAGGAAAAGAGTACGAAACAAATAATTTGGGGAGGATGGGGGGGAGAAGAGGACTCGTACCCCCCCCTTTCCCCCCCCAGGGAGCCACTTACACCACCTCAAGGCGCCGGCAGCTGCTCCCCACCGGCCGGACCTCGATGCTGCTGTATTTCCGTGGGGAGATGAAGGCCCTGGTGGTCTTGGCGCAGCGGCAGCTCAGGTTGCCATTGGCTTCCAGGAGAGCTGGAGGGGCACACGGCCGCGGCTTCACGCGTTGCGTGTCCCGAAAACCCACCGAAAGTCCCCAAAACCCTTTCTGGGCAATGCATCTTCCCCCCGCTCCACATCCCACCAGCATCACCGGACCCACTTCCAGAAGAGCCTCAGATGTATTTAAGCCCCAGAGGTGACAGTGGGATGCCACCTCCAAAAACCTCCATCCACCACCCCCCCCCCAGCAAGCATCCTCCAGCCCCACGCCTGGGGGGTCACGGGGAGCCTCACCTGCATCCCCGGGGCGGTGAATCAGCAGCAGCACCCCCAGAAGCAGGGCCGCCCGCGCAGCCATGCCGGCCCCATCCCCGGCCCCGCCGGCATCCCCCTATTTGAGCCGGAAAATAGGAGAAGTGAAGCGGCGCAGGCGGGAGGCCCCGGGGTCGGTCGGGGTGGTTTTTTGCCCATCTCCCTTTCCCTGCTGACGGCGCTCGCGGAGTTTGCAACGATGCTGATAAAAGCAGGTCCGGGCTTGGCAGGGGCCCCGGCTTCCTGAAACCGACTCCGTTTTCCCCTTCCTGCTAAGCTGGGTCTTGCAAATATACCCATCCTTTCCCCCGGCCCTTGTTCTTAGTGGCCGCAGGAGCCTGGAGGGTTTTTGGGCTGCTTTTCTCTTCTGCACCATCAGATATTACTCATTTTCTCCTACACCCAGGTTTCCCCCCTGCAAGGCTCATCCCAGCCTGGGCTCTGGGGGCATTTGCCTTTTGCCATTAGCCCAAAAACCTCTTCCAAGTGACCTCGCACCCCTCCCTTATATTTTCTTCATGGCCTTCGCTGCTCTCCAGAGCCGTACGCCCGCCTGCATGCCCCAGCCCCATCACCAATGCTTGGATGGGGGGGGACGTCACCTGTGTCACCCATTTCCCTTCCGGCAACATCGTGGCCCACAAATCGGCACCGCGGGGGAGAACAGGTTACGTGGGGAAGGAGCTTCACTTTCCGCCGGCTCTGCCGGGGCTGCCAGATCCCTGGCTGGTGGTCCAGCGCCCATCCCAGCTGCCAGCATTGCCTTGGACAAACCCTTCCCTGCCTTCGTCTTATTCCTTTGCGTAAAAGGGGTTTTCCTGGTGCCTGGCCCACGCCTGGGTGCTGCCCTCGCTCCCCTACCTATAGTCGAAATACCTCCCCTGACATATATTCAAATGCACGTTTCCATAGCATGTGGAAGAGCACCAAGACAAGAGCGCCGGATGCAAATGACGGCAAATTTGGCTCCAACAAGGCTACAACCATGGGGTTTATCAAAACTCTGCCCCGTTTCTTCGAAGCCAGGAGATGCAGGGAAAATACAACAGAAGAAAAACAAAACAAAACAAAACAAAACAAAAACCAAAAAAAAAAACCCCAAAACTGAATTTTATTTGACTTGAGGACACGCCACGCTGGGTAATAAAAACCCGGAGAGAGTCGCAAAGTCGTTCCTACGGAGCCAGGAGCAGCCCCTGGCAGAGAAAGGCTTCACAGTCTATGGGCAAGTAGATAAACAAAGGGTTCACATCTACGCTGATCCGGGGACCAAATCCGGGGACCCCCGCTCCAAAACCTGCCGTGGG
This sequence comes from Chroicocephalus ridibundus, assembly GCF_963924245.1. NCBI lineage: Eukaryota > Metazoa > Chordata > Aves > Charadriiformes > Laridae > Chroicocephalus > Chroicocephalus ridibundus. Next base: position 6,629,538 of record NC_086288.1, read on the forward strand.
GCGGGGGAGAGCAGCGGCCGCGTTGGGGCCGGACACAGGGTTTTTTGGGATGGGGGGAAGCGAGGGCAAAGGGAGGAGCAGCCAGGTCCGCACGCCTGCGCATCGTCCGTGCCCCCGGCTCGGGGCTCCGCACCTCAACTTCCTTAGCAGGAAACTTATTTTTTCTTCCTGCGAAAAGCAGAAGGAGGAGAAACGTGTGAACGCGGAGAAAAGTGGCTCCTGCGGGGGGCGGGAGAGGAAGCTCCTGCCCCAACCGAAGGAAGCGGCTGCCATTTCCCCGGGGCGTCACTCGCGGGGACACGTCTGAGCCACCCCTACACTGTGCCACCAACCCGGGCACCACAGCGGAGGGCGGCTTTCGCAGCCGAGCGTCGACACACTACTGCGCCCGCAACGAGCAAACCCCGCTCTTGCCATCCCCCCGCCCCCAAAATACATAGATTTTTTTGCCAAAACGTTTTCAGCATCACAGCACCGTGCACAAGCCGCGGAGAGCGGGATGCAGGGACGGCAGCATTGGCACGTTGAGCGCCCGAAGGCTGCTTTGCACAGCAAAGTCTCACCCCACATCACCTTGGGATGGGTCCCGTGGCCCCCCACAGCGCCCCCGTGAGAGCCCTCGGTCCTGCAAGTGCTCCCCAGGACCGCCGATGGGATGGGACGTCGCCCACCTGAGCCAAAGGGTTGTGGGTTGGGTTTTTTGTTTTGTTTTGTTGGGTTTTTTTCTCCAATCAAAGCAACTTACGTGCTCGCAATACGCTTCAGCAGTTTCTTTACCCAAGGGGTGTCGGGATTCACGCACACCTTCCCCGAAGTTTTTAATTTAATTCTGCAACGCAAGGAGAAGTCGTGAGCGTCGCCCTCCCCTCCCCGAGGCGGGGATCGGGGCAGCCAAAGCCGAGCCACGGGGCTCGGCTTTCATTGACAGCGCCGGCAGATCGCGGAAAGCCGCTGGGACAGAGGGAAGCCGCAGGACGGCCGGGGAAAAAGCGAGACGCAACACGTTCCCGTGCAGAGCAGAGACGGCGCTGGAAAGCCAGAGGTGGCCCTTCAAAGACAATTTTCTTTACAAAAGCCAACAGTTAAAGAAATCTTATGCTTCTGCTTAACGCGCCGCTTTAGTCAGTAACGAGAGAAGGGCTTGACCCGAGATGCTGTTTGCTCTCAGGAGCGTATCGGCAGCGGGAAAATTGGTTATGGCTCATCCCGCCTCGGTGTCTGAGGATGCGCTACCTCCAAACTGCAAACAGCCCCCCACCATCGCGCTCCCCGCTAAGCGCCAGCATGAGGAGATTGTGCTTTCCCCCCCGCTGGAAAGGCTCCTTTAGGTCCCAGGGAGCTCCGGGTCGGCTCGGATCCGATGTTTCTCAGGCCCTAAGCATGAGAGAGCTCCGCCAGCAATTTTGGAAAGCTTTAGTTGCCAAGAAAAGGAGCGGAGAAGGGAGGCGGCTGCAGGAGAAAAGGTGCGGCACTGGCCCCGCTGCTCCACGGGGGCCGAAGGAGAAAGCGGGTTTCTGCCCCCCGACACCCCCCCTTCCCCGCCTGCAGCACTTACATGATCTCTGTGCGCCTGCAGGTGCTGCCCACGGGCCGGATCTCAATGCTCTCGTACCTCTTCGGACTCAGGTAGTCCGAAGTTGTCTTTACGCACCTACAGTTCAGGTTTCCGTTCACCTCCAGGATGGCTGAGAAAGAGAGAAGGTGGCAACTTAACGGAGACAAATGGCCTTATTTCGAGGTGCGGCAACTCCGAATCTCCTGGAGGGCCAAAGAAGTTGTCCCTTTCCCTGCTTCTGCTGACAACGCTTTAGGGACCACGCTAGGAAACTGATCTGTGCCTCTACCTCGATGCCCTGCTACCGGGTCCTAGCCAAGGAGGAAGGTCACGCTCTTCTCTTGGCTACCAGGAAAAACCCTGGGGCTGAGCATCCAGGAGGATTCCCTGTCTCCTCCGGTCCCTTTCGGTGCAGGACGCAGGAGATGCCCATCCCTCGCCAAGGACCTGACAGCCGTGGGGACCCTCGCAAAGACACCCGCCTCTCACCTGCGTGGGCCGAGTGGGACATCACCAGCAGCAGCAGCAGCAGCAGCCACAGCAGCACGGGGGCTCCTGTCCCCCCCGCAGCCGGCACTCGCATCCTCACGGCAGGCTCAGCCCCGGGCACGGACTGAGGCACCGGCTGAAGAAACACCCCTATTTATTCGGGGGGGCCCACGCTCCCACACAAGCGGCGAGATTCAAACTTCGGCAGCCGCATCTGGGCGGTGGACCGTGAAAAAGTGACGTGATTTCTCAGATGCTCGCCGCAGCCGGGCCAGAAGCCGCATTTACGCCCCATTACTGATTAAAACCAGCCCTTGGGACAGAGGGCGTGTTTGGATTCCCCGCAGAATCTTCCCCACACCCCCTTTGTGATTAGCTGGGTCCGTACAAACATCACCCCTCGGGCCCTTTAGCGTTTACCCCCCTCAACCACAAAAAGAGCCCGGAATAAAATCAGAGCGCAAAACCCCGGGTAAGCAGGGTTGTTGGTTTTTTTTTTTAATGCATTCAGATATTTACATATTTCTTTCTTAGGGCTATAATTCCCACCCACGGTCTTTTTTTGCTAGCTCTTACATCAGCAAAAACGCCTAGCACCGTAGCGGGGGGAAAAAAAATAAAATAAATTTAAAAAAATCAAGATCTCTTCACATCTAGCGCTTTGCTGTAGGAGTCAAACACCCAGGAAATGCAAGAGATGACTGGGACGGTAGCACCAGCAAAAAAGCAAACTGTTCCTACGTCTCCGCACATTTTGTGACTCAGTGCCGACGTGCGCATTTATCAGCAGCGACTTTCTCGGTACCGGCGGCCTGGGATGCCAGAGAACGGCATCAGGAACAGCAACGGGGTTAGGACGGACTCAGGGATGTGTGAGGGTGAGACACCCACCCTTGCGGTGTTGGGGTTGGAAGGAGAGGGGCCGTTTCCCTTCCCAACATCTATGGTACGCCCAGAGCGCCCTTCCATAACACAGGGATCAAATCCTCACGGAGCCATGGGGTGGCACCAGGGTTTGTCCTGTTCGGCCCCATTTCGTAGCCCATTACCGCACTTAGGACCTGAAATACCCTGGGCTTAGCTGGAGGTGTCCTACCTGCCTGTAGTTTCAGGAAAAGCAGCTTTTATTTATTAAATCAGCAGCCAATTTAATATCAGCTCGAAGGCGCGGTGTGCTGTGCCATCAGGGAGCCCGTTCTCCATCATTCCTGGCGGGGATAATCAAACCGTAGTGGGCAAACTATCGACACCAATCTTCACTATAGACGTGAACATGGCATTGAGAAACTATAGGAGCGTATAGAAAGGGAGGTCAGACCACGCGCATCCTTACAATGCTGTAGAGCCACGTGTCCACAAGGCTTTATTCTGGCAACGCGGAGTCCTCCAGGACTTACACACATGGGAATACACCCACCTGTTTTGGAGGACCATCAGCCGGTCCTTGCTCCTCTGCATGTTTCACGGCATCTTTTGGGTTTCTCGCAAAATGAAGGGCTAAAGCGATGCATTTTGGCAGGCAATGGGCCAACCCTGTAACACCAACACCTTCGGCTCTCACGTAGGATATTCAACAGCCGCTGCTGCAAAGCGATGGCCACAGCAGCACCCTGCGCTCTCGGGTTGTGCGGGGGACGGGGGCTGCCCTGAATAAGACAAAGTCACCAGCCAGGAAGCAGAAGGGGAAGGGGACACGCGGGGACACAACAGCAAGGCGAGGAGGAAGGAAGAGGGCAGAAGAAAAAAAAAAAAAAAAAAAGATGTGGTTGTGTGATAATGTTGTAATTTGGAACTTTCAGGTCACATCAGCATTTTATATAGTAATAAAATGGTTAAAGAAAAAAAAAAATCTTCCGCTCAAACTGTAAGCTACTCATCTTTCTCTTAAGAACTTGTTTTTCCCTCTGAGATAACTCTTTCCAAAAGTCTTGCGAAGACCTGGTTCAAGAGATCAAGGTGAAAAATGGATGAGCGAGGAGGAGTGACAGAAAGGCCAGGGACAGTTTCCACAAGCTATTCCCAAAGTCCTGTAGAGGGAATTCAGAGCCTTGCTGCTGTGGCAGTGGAAAAGGAGATGGCCTTAAAACTGGGTTTTGTTCAATACTTGCGTAGTTCTCAATTTCCTTGCAGAGAGTTATGAGAAGGAGCCCAACCTAGGACTGGTTTAAGCGGCTTTGCTGGGTGGTGGCAGGGGTCTCTTCAAAGAAAAGTCTGTGAAATGGTGGGGGAGGCAGCAATTTACCGAGAAAGACGACTGGTCACGTACTCGAAGTGCTGTGGAGGCACCAAAGAAGTTTCAAAATCTTTCTGCATTTCGTGACTTCAAAACGATCCCGCATTTACAGCTGGGGAAAACCAAGAGAAATGAAAGCAACTTTCCCCAGAGCTGCGTGGTAGAGAGGACGGTGTTGGGGCATGCGGCCGGCACTCCAAGCGTGGCTTTTCCACAACCGAGGGAAACCAACACCAGTGCTGGCAGCGCTTAAGGAAACCGGTATGGGAAGAAGGTACCCCTGGGAGACATGCAATGGACAGACCAAAATAACTCATGAGCGAGATCATGCCCCAGATTGGTGGCCACAGGCCAGGTGTCCATCTCCTGTCCACCACGGAGAGAAACGAGAGCTATAGAAGCATGTTTCAGCTGGATGGATTTAGGGAGTTGGCTTTAGAGAGGTCTTGGGTGACCAGTTTGGCCACAGCGACCTCAGTTTTAGCCTGGGGCAGATGTTCGCCCCCAGACCTATGCAAGATCCCAGGTGTGGTTGTGCTGCTCTGGGCTAATACGTTGCTTTATGCGTGTCCTCACAACACTTCTTCCATGGCAGCCACGGTGCTCATTACCTCGCTTTGTACCCAGGATGAAACCCACACGTCCCTCACAGAGAGGACAGGAGGGCCTCCTCTTCACTGAGGAAGTTGTCCCCTCTGCAGAGGTGGCCTTGGCAGCAGCTTCGCTCCAAGTGGGAGAAGTCAACACCGCCAGGACAAAATAACGAGCTCACCCTGGGGCTGTGGAGAAGCAACAGAACCGTAGCATCCTCAGTATCATGGCATCCTTTGAGCAGGCAGTGCTGCCCAGCAGTGTCCCTGGCCTGGCCCATGGATGCTTTTGGAAAGACAAGTCCCACGGTGTGGACCGAGCTCTGGTGGGGTGGCACGGGAGTCGTTGCCCACGCGGCTACGAAGATGAAGAGAGCACAACCAGCGGTTCCCTTTCAGCCGTGCCCTCTTGATTCATACCTAGACCTCAATTTTCATAGCGAAGCCCAGCCCGGGCTCCGTCTCTGAAGCGACGCGCTTGGGTTTCCCCCAGGACGCCGGGGTAGTTTGGTGAATCCCCGCCGCATCGCCCCACAAGACGTGCATTTGCCTAGCTGGTCCTCAAGTTGCTACATGTTTCTGCTTTGGGTAGGAAAGGCGAAATAAACGTGGACGCGGCGAGAAAGGAGAACTCGTCGGAGATACTGTAATCCCAGGGTTTCTGAATCACCCTGATAGTAGTCACGGTGGTTTTGATGTATGACTAATGCGTATATTGATAAACATTGTGGTGTTTTCTCAGGAAGGAAAAGCTTGCCGTCTTTGCGGGTGGCTAATATTTGTGCACGCCGAGTGGTAATTCTGAAAAGGGAGAAGGAGAGCGAGGATCTAGCTTGTGACTATATTTAATCTAACCGCTTCCTGGATGCCAGTAATTCAGAAAAGCGGCCCTCACATATTGATCTGTGGACTTATCCAGGCCAGCACCAACCCAACGTGTCAGAAATACCCTAACAGCTTCTGTATTTTCTGCAGCAGCTGAACCTTTGCAGGCAAGAGTTTGATTTCTCTTACTTTTATTAAATATTTTTTTAAATTTTTTTTTTTTTTTTTTTTTACACCCTCTGGATCCTCCAGACGTCCTTCCCATGGTACCTCAATCAGAACCCTACAAAAATGCGGTGCAAATACCTCCCAAAGGCCACGACAGCGGCAGGACAGAAGTCCTCTGCTGCCTGGCTCGGCTGTGCTTCCACAGCCGTTAAAGCGCTTACAAACATGTAATTTAGTGGCATCAAACCATAGAAAGCCTCAGGCTAGTTCAGGGAGGTCAAAGATTTCCTTGAAGGCGCTGAAAAATAGGTGATGCGAAATGGGAGGGGAAGTAGGTGAGGAAAGAAGAGAGCTCCTGCTTTTTGGCAGATGGAAACTGGAGGTTCTACACGCCTGAGCCCCCTCTGAAAGATGAGGATGGAAAACCTGTCACAGCGCCTCCAAACACATGAGCCAGGGATGGAGCGAGAACTTGGTCTGTAACAACAAGGCAGCTTCAGAGATCATAGAATCATAGAATGATTTAGGTTGGAAAAGACCCTTGGGATCATCCAGTCCAACCATCAACTCCACTCTACAAAGTTCTTCCCTACACCATATCCCCCAACACCACATCTAAATGAGCCTTAAACACATCCAGAGATGGTGACTCCACCACTTCCCTGGGCAGCCTATTCCAGTGTCTGACCACTTTTTCCGTGAAGAATGAGTAGAGAAGGACCCGAGCTAAGTGGAGCAGGAGGAGAAAACCCAAAAAACCTTGTCCGTGTTTGACCAGGATGGGCAGAAACCCAATGCTGATGTAAATACCATGAAGACGCCGTCTCTCCTGCCCTTCAGTGAGGACCCATGTGCTCCACAAACCCAAGGATTTGCAAGAGGCTGCATCGGAGACATCTGCAGCAAGCAAACCTCTCGGCCACGCTGAAACCACTAGGTTTGTTTCGAGAGAAAGTGAACTTTCATCACACCCCTCCTTTCTCCACAGCTCACCCAGCGCTCCTCACAGGAGAGATAACAACTTTAAAAAAAAAAAAAAAAGGTTACCCCCCCAAAAACCCCAACTGCAGTGAATTGTCACCACTGTGGTTTGTGGTCCATCATCTACTTCAGAGATGAAGATGCCTCCTGTCAAAACCTGAGGGAGAGATGCACCCACACCTGTTTCAGTGCTGACCAGTTCGGCACTGCACGAAAACCCGGGCAGAGGCGCCCAGGACCCAAGTGCAGCGTTGGTTTCTCTCTTATCATACAAAAGTGCATCTCAGAAACTTCATGCAGTGCCCAGTTTCCAGCCCAGGGCTCCTTTCAGCCCAACTGGAATGTTCTCCATCCCCTTGTGCCTCCTACACCTCGAAAACACATTCCCAACCAGCCTGTGTTCATTTATCCACGTATGAAAAGAACTTCTTTAGCCCTTTTTCCTCTGATGTCCCTCCTCCTGGTTGCATTTTAAGAAGAATCATCCCCTTTATACGACCGTCCTTCCTTTCCTCCAAAAATTTACTAGCCCAGATCTGCAAAAAATAGTACCGACACCAGGGTACAGCCCAGAGAAAGGGAATGACTGACATGACAGGGTCTGACAACGACAACGTCATGACGATGACAGGATCTCCACGGCCCTGTGCTGGTGGGTTACCAGTTCAGGCACAACTCGGCGGAGTTTTATTGGTACTGGGATGCAAAACAGGACGGTGCTTACTGTGGCAGGTGCCAGGTATAGAAGCGAAATTTCAGCACGAGAGCACCAGAATTAGCCGAAGCCTAACAAAACGAGTCCAAAATTAGGTTGTTCAAACCACCTATTGAACTTGCTGTCACTTACTGTCTTCGAGTGAAGGTGCAGCAGACTTGCTGGTGACGTGGCACGGGGACGAGATCTCATTTTTGGCTTATTTTTGGCCATACCAGAGTGGTGTGACGAGACCTCTGCTCTGCATAGCTGCAAGCAGGTGAAACACCTACTACAGGCATCTCAAAAAGTGGGGCTCAACTCTCTGGTGTCTTGAGAGCTAAAGAAAGGAAATACAGTAAGAGGGAGCTTTGAAAGATAAGGAGGAAGGAGAAAGGCTCAGAGCAAGAAAGGAAGCTCAATCAGGGTGAGAGAAATTAAGGGAAACTTTTAGGAAATGTGAATTCTGATATTCCTGCCTCCTCGGTCAAACCTGAGCCATGGAACCTCTGCGGAACAGCCAGCGGGTGCTTTCTGCTGAAGGGAAGCAGCACATCAGAGCATGCCACCAGACCCCAGAGCAGGGACAGTTTCTGGGACATCCCGTCCACCCCAGAGATGCAAATGGCACCAAAGCAAGGGCAGGAGAAAATCCCCGGACCGCTGTGCTAATTTGCACTTGCTGCTAGAAAAACACGCCGGAGAAATACCCCGGCAGCCCTGCGCTTCTTCGCCTGAAGGTCTCAATTTGTTTCGAATGTGAGTTAATCCAAAATGACTCTAAGGCGAAGCAGAGAAGCAGCATTATTCCTCAAAGGCATGCCGGAAAAGCGGAAAACGTCGTGCCGCCTGGCATAGAAGAGGTGAATCGGGAATGAAAGCCAAGGGTTTTACCAGAGACTGGTGTGGGTGGCTCGGCCGCCGGCCCCAGCTCCCTCTCTGCGCATTTGCATGGGGGCCCAGGAACCGGTCTAGACGCTGCAGGTGCCACCAAGCGCATGCCGTTAGCGATTTGCATAGGGGCTTCGTGTGACGGTGATGGCTCGACCCTCCCGCCCGCATAGGAGCAAGTCGATGATGAGTTAAAAGGAAGTTGGGAGCCAATAAATAGCAAGGCGACACGTTATAAGCGAGCCGTGGCTGTTGGCATGACCTTGCTGCTCTCGTTGCATCGTTGGTGGAACTTCAACCCGATGTCCTCCACAGCTCCGCTGGCTGGGAGGAAGGTCTCTTGCTTTTAGCGTTTCGTTCTTGGGCTAGCAAAGAAGCGGTCCAGGTCTAATTACAATGACTGGACTAAACCATGTTCCTAGAAACTCCGCCAGCTCGGTCTAGCCTGCGCTTCACAAGATGAGAAGTTTCCACCAAACTCAAAGGTGGCCCCCACAACCCCCAGCGCCTTTCCCTGGAATAGAAAGAGGATGCAGCAACGCCGGTGAGGATGCTCCAGCGCTTCAGGAGACTTATGCAATGGGTTCCGAAGAGAAGCTGAATCAGAGCGGCAGCATCACGTGCTTGTCCTGCAGTGCTGATGATCCAGCCAAACCCACGGTGGTGGTGGGTGGCTGGGTAGCGAGCACATCACTGCGGCAGCTCAGGGTCTTAGCTGTCTTCTGTGTCTATGTCAGCAATTGCACCACTAGCTGGGCAACTGGAAAAAGGAATTAGACCCAGGGGACTGCCAACACATGGAAGGAGTCATGCAAGTTTGACAGTTGGACCTTTCTGCGCATGACGAGGTGGAAAGAGGTGCCAAAAACACCACACAAAGGCCAGAAATACAACAAAGATACCAGTATGCAAGCAGATTTCCCCTCCGTACCTGAGGGAGCAGCCTCCTGAAGGCACCTTTTAATTGCTTGAGCTGAATTACATCCTATTTGGGTAACTTATTTAGGCAAACACTTAGCAACAGTCCTACGACCAGCATCAAAAGGAGCGTTATGGCAAGGTCCCCTCCCCTTCTCCTCAGAGTTTGACATCTCGATAAACGCAGCTAGAAGCTGGCAGGCTTGGTTAAAGCAGTATTTTTTTATTTTTTCTTTTCCCAAATACCAGCGGTTCCCATTTTAGTTGAGTCAGGAATTAAGCTGTCTCGACATTATTTGGCTTGCAGAGCAACCCGTGACTATTATTTCTGGTAGAGCTAAACATGGTCTTGTCCCATTTTCTACTGGTTAACTCAGAAAACAGTAGCTCGTCTTTAGAAAAGCAGCGCATCTTGCTTTCTAGCTTGACAAAAGCTTCCTCAACCACAACCTCCCCGATGTCTAATGGCACATCTCTGCTTCGCACGTACGTTGGTGACTCATTTCCCAACAAATGTCATCCCTTTCCAGACTATCGGGGTTTGATTGCCATGGCATATATGACATTTGTCTCCGCCCTTTTCCACCTGTTCAAAGCGGTATTTACAGATCTTGTGCTTGCAGTAGCTTGACATTTCCCATCTGACCAAATAACATTAAGTTTACCGACCCTACTTGCAAAGTTCACCAACTACACATGAGGTCCAGCTCCCCACCTCCAAGCTGGGTCTTGCCCGATGAGGTCCAGTCTGATTAAGTAAAATGAAGGTGACAGAAGGTAGTCGAAGGGTTTGCAAATCCCCATTGTCCACAGGACCCTCTTCTCCAAGTGGGAATCACACACGGAGAACACAGCCTGCTGCATTCGCAGCCTGGGATGAGCTACCTAGAGGATGGGAAGCCAGCAAGGCGGGATGATCAGCTAAATGGACCACGAGACGAGCTACAGTCCCGCTCTGAAGCGACGAGATGCAGAGAGGCCACCAAAACACTAGTCCATGCGATGCACAATTACTTACAACACGATCTGCTCTGAAGAGCTGGTACTGTTCAAACAACATGGTCAAGGGAAAGGGACGTGCCCAGCTACCTTTGAGAGCCTCACTAGCCCCATGTGGTGGGTATTTCTGCCTGACGCCATCTACTGATGCTGCTCCAAGCCCTAGGCCCAACCCCAGTGCAGCACAACACACTCGGGTATATTGTTTCTGCCACCACGGTACCCTGGTGGTGTACCAGGGATGGACCCAAACTTGACCGTCAGACTTGGGCTTACACCCAGAGTCATTATTTTAATTAACGTCCACTTAATGTTTTGAGGCCTTTCCTTATCCTCTTTTTGCCAGGTGTCTCCCCGCATCTTCTCCTTGGGGAAGATGCTTTCCCCACATTTCATCTGCAAGCCACCATAGAAGTAGTTATATTAAAAAAAATAAAATAAAAGCAAGCCAAGACCAACTGTTCTCTAGCAGCAACTTGAAGTGCACATGGTCAGGAGGGGAAATCCAGTTCTCCACTGAGAAGGAACCGCATTACTGCCACACATATGTCTTTTGGGGAGATAGAACAGCCCTCCCGCCCCCTGGAAAGCCCCTTCTCAACCGTTTCTCTTGGACCCAGCACCCCTGAATCAGCACTTTGGGCATCGGAGCCTTGCACGGGCTGCTGAGCCAACGCAGCTACCCGGAGATGTTCTCAACGGAGAAGGAGAAACTCAAGCTCAACTTCTGCAAAGGATGTAAATCTCACCAGCTAAGAGAATCGATACTGAAAGCAGCTGTCTTCCAGCTAAAATAATCTAATGCCGTCTCAGGTTTGGGGGCGGGGGGTGAAAGAAAGGCTAGTCGAGCTCCCAAGTCACATTCAAGGCTGGAAAAGTCAGCAGGCTCTCACCTGCCGGGTGGAAACGGGGAGGCAGATGAAAGGGTAGCACACAGGGAGAGAAGAAGGGCTTAAGGAGACACTGGAAAGCGAAACCAAGAAGCACAAACCCATAAAAACCATTAAATCTGCTTTGATCTTTCCTCGGCTTTTATCTCGGTTGTCGCTTACAAAACACACCCTGAAAACTAATAAGGCCTAAAAAAAAAAAAAAATCACTTCTGTCGCAGGGCACAGCCTTGGGTTGGATCCAGAACGTTTTTGGAGCTATTCGTGCATCTCCCCTCCCTTTCGTACCCCACCTTCCCGCGGCTCGCGTGACCGCCTCTCGCAAGCGCAGACTAGGGCATCTCCCGGCTTGAGGTTCTGTCGTGCCAGAAAGGCTTTCCATCCCAAACCCGAAGCTTCCCGCCCCTGCTAGCCACGCGCAAGTGGAAAACAGGAGAACAAGCAGGAAAAGAAGATTTACTACTGCTCTCCTCCTTCCTCCTTCCACATTCCTCTCAGCACTGTGATTTATTCCCTTGAGGGAATAAAATAAATAATAACAATTCCCTTAAGGTCAGAAAGCACCATACAAAACAGCTAAAAGGCACGCTTATAAAGGGCTGGAGGCAAAGGCAAGCACTGCGCGTGAAACGGTTTGAAATACCTCCTCTAACTACGTGGATACTCGCTCGGGTTATTTTTCAGGACCCAAAAGGGAGCAAAACCCCAACATCTTGAAATACCTTTATTAAACAAGTGACCCTGCTATTCAGACACGTGAACCTGTTCATTTTTTGTCCAAAGCAAGCAGCAAGCCGGTGCATCAGCCAACCGCCTGCCGCAGGCTGGATCGGACAAAGGAAAATATAAATTATTGAAGGCACGATGGGCTGAGCTGGGTGCAGGGTGGGAGCACCCAGGGCCAGAGCCAGCGAGCGAGTGTGCGCACCCCGACACCTCCTGGCGCCTCGGGGCATAACCGAGACACCGGCACGGGCTTTGCAGAGAGGCCCCCAACTCGGGGAAAACCCTTTCCTGAAGCCAAAAAAATATTAAATATCAACATATTAATATCAATATGGCAAATATTACATGACATCTCAAATATACAAACAATAACCTGTAGAAAATTTGGATTCTTTAACACATCAACTACTTTGACAAGCACAATAAGAGTTGGTTTCTTTTTTAGGGTCTCTTTTTCCTTGTTCAAACAACAATACGAGAAGAAAAATTGCCAAAGGGCTCTAATATTTGTGCTTCACTTCAGAGAAATATCACAGACGAGGAGGGCCGCGGTGTGATCCACGCTGACCCTCCCCAAATTTATCTGATTACGGTCCTGTATTAAAGTGCATTTTCCAATAAAATGAGGTCACCCGTTGCACGTTGTTCTGGCATCAGACAAGTGGGATTGGTACCCAAATCGAGTTTGGCATTGCATTTCAGATCCGTATTTTAGATTCGTACTTCGGAGAGGATTACTATTGCTAGCAGGGTGGTTTGAATCAAGTTTTTATTTCCCTTTTCTGTAGTCTGCTTGGTTGTCTTTTTATATACTTTATTCCAATGAGTTGCTGCTTATACTTTGTTGTCATCTCTAAAGTTGTGACTTGGCTTTTAAATGGCAAAATACATCAAGAAACGGTAACTCAGATCTCAGCGTTATGCCCTTTCTCCTTGATGTATATGTACACCCAACAGAGAGACAGCCAGGGGCCAAATTTCAAAATTCCAAATTTCAGCCGACCAAATCCAACCTCCTGCTTGACGGAAGGGCTACCGGGCAGAGCAAAACCCCTTCCTGCGCTCACCCGAGAGAACTAGGTCTCCCCAAAACCTTCCCCTTTGCTGGCAGGGACTGCAGCACAGCGGAACGAGCATCCGAGCTGCGGTAACTGGAAATGACGAGACGGAGCAAAAGGACATTAAGGCTAGAAAGGGTTTTTCCTCTCCTGGACGGGGGATTTTCTTTTCTACGGTGTTTGCTGAGGATGTTTGACTGGACATCAGTGGTCCCCGTGGCAGACAGAAGCGCGTATTTCACCTGGCAGCGTGGAAAGTGGAGGCGGTGTACAAGGCGGGTGCTTGGGAAGATGTTTCCCCAACATAACACGTCCACATAATTTATCACCTTAGCATAACGAAGTGAGGGACTTTCCTTCTGCCCCTGAGTAAGGGACTGGGGAACCTGGGCAGCTTAAATTCCCATGTCATGTAGACACGGGATTTAGACTTGCCACGGCAGAAGTAAGCTCCGTAAAATAGATGAAAAAAAATTAAGAAAAAAGCACCAGCGAGGTTTTCACTTTGTAGTGTCACCACGGGATTCACGTACCGCAAGCCGGAAAAAAAGCCTTCTCCTTGAGTTTCAGAGCCGTATTTGCTGGTTTATTCCATTGACCTGATCTTCAGGCACAGCTGTTGTAGCTAAACCATTTGTGCAACGTCCGCAGAACACATTTTTTGCCCTTCTTATGGGAAGATTTTTAATCTGGTTTGAGGAAAGACCCGCGAATGGCTCTACTGAGTGAGGCAGGGAGCCCAGTAACTCGCCGCGGGCAGGATCCAGCGGCGGATGCCCAGAGAGGAGTGGATGTACAGACGAAAACACAATATTCCGCAGGGATGTGCAAAGCTGATGTACAGCAGAGCTTCCCGGGAGGCTCCGGGCTCGGCACCACTAGAGAGCGGCAGACACCAGCGCCGCCGATAACAGCCAAGCGAGGAAAAATGGAACGGGAAAGGAGATTTTAATCCAGCACAGGATCTACCCAAGTGTCCGGGTCGCAGGCAGAAGATGACAGGCAAAGCTGATGGATCGTACAGGAAAAATTTTAACCGATGTGTAGGTGTTACATGCGCCTGCTCTCTTCACCGAGGGGGTTTATTTTTCCACTGCCCCCACCTTAAGAAAGGCAGTTTTCAGAAGTATTTCTGAACCACCAGCTTTACATCTTTTCCTGGTTCGCCATTTCTGTTAGCGACCACGGAATGATAAAACTAGAGCTGGCCAGTGCCACGGCATTGCCCGGTGTCATCCCACCCCAGCACAGGTCCCCAGGGAATGGGCATGGAGATGGGATGGCAGCTGAGAAGGACCAAGCGACCAGGTGTCAGGATGGGAGTGAAAAGAGGAAATGCGGGGAAGGAAAAAGGAAAGAGACGAGATACAAGGAGAGCTTCCTCCTCTCCCGTAACACACAGGTTAGGGCTCTTTGCTCAATTCCCAGGCGAGAGCAGTAGCAACCTGCGGAACTGGCTTGTCTTGATGTTCGGCAGCAAAGCACAGTTTAGGGTAGGTTTTTTTTGGGTGGGGAGAGGCACAGAGGCATCCTGGAAATCTAGAAATGCAGGTTAGACCCCGCAGCAATGTAAAGGGACCTTCCTTTGAGGGAGGATTGAGGAAGACTGCTGCGTAGAATGGCGATGGCCCTCCAGGATGATGAGGAGGAGATGTAGACAGAAAGCCTTCCTTCTCCTGCGCCGCCGGGGCACCGGCTGAAGCCTATGGTGTGGGAAAGGAAAAAAAAAACTTGCGGCCAACATATTGCCCTGGAGAGACAGAGCGCTCCCAACAGGACAAAGTGCACAGGACCATCTGTGGGTGGAAAGAGGAGGCTGGACAGCAAACCACCAGAAATGGCGCCCAGTCGGGGAGATCTTGCACTGTCCTTGGGGCGAGCAGAAGGGAAGGGACACCCCTATACAGCTTCACCTTCTTTGCAAATACACCTGGAAACCTGAGCGGGCATCACTGCTACAGCACATCTGCCTGACTTGGCGAGCGGCTTAAAACATCAGCCTTATGTCTGAGTTAACCAAAACACGCTTTTCTTGTGCTTACGGCCTGGAAGGGTATTGAAGTAGCTACGCGTCCTAATTAAGGCCAGCGTGGCTGAGGAATATATACTGTGAAGGACTCCCACTGCTGAACTATGCTGCAATAATACACTAAAAGCGTGCCAGCGTTAAAAAGACAGTCAGCTAGGAAAGTATCACTGTCACCAAGGCCAGAGAGACTGATTATTAATATGGCTTGAGCCTTGCTAGAAGCATGAAGACGCAAGTTCACGTCCAACTCCTTTTTAGCGTGTGTACACTGGCTATATTCCTGGCTTGTAGGTTAAGTAGCCTTAAGCTGAGCCATGAGCGTTACCGTTCGGCTGCACACCTGGAAACAGCTGGAAGGTGTTAGTGGTGTGCCGTATATAGATGTAGAGAAATACTGCGATGGCTGAGGCTTCCAGCCGGGAGCAGCTGCAGAACCAGAGCGCTTTGATCGCTCGAGTATGTGATCTCACTGCTTCTGCATCCGTGTGCCAGGAGAGCACACGTCTGGGACCTCCGTTTTCTTGGGTCCCAGAGAGAAGCGATGGTGGGACCGAAGTTCAGGGGAGCTCGAGATGAACTCCTTTCCTCATTTCTCCTGGGTCGTGTTCCCTAGACACGCTTCCCCCATGGCAGTGTTGGATGCTTGTTTGATCAAAAGTCACACGGGTGTAAGCCTGCAGTGTAGGACTTCCCGAGACGAAAGATAAAGGAGGGAGAGACTGCAGAACAGTACCGTTACCTAGCTAAGCCTATGAGCCTTACAAGAAACCACTAAGTTACTCCAAAGTTCCCCGTTCCGACAGATACCGAGATTCGCCCCTGCGAAGGGCACGACGCAGCTAGTGAACATGACGCATCATGATCTATTCGCTTACGCAGAGTATTTCTTGGTTTTGTGACAGTCAGTACTTCCGAGTAAGTGACAGAGGTGTCAATTGACCGAGTAAACTACTCAGTTGTGTAGAAACACAAAATCCCCCTAGAATATTCAAGTATACATAGACACAATAGCTGCTTCTTTCCGGACAGCTGCAGGAGGGCAACACAGGAGGTGGGGTAGCATTTTCCCCAGGGTTTGTGCAAACTGCCACCCAGGAAGCATTCAGTCCCGGGTACCGGTTGATATAACCAGCCTATCTTACGGTTATTTGTCTGAGCCTCACTTGAGCCTAGTTTTTCCTGTTTGACGGTACAACCGGTTATCATTCCAGCCGGAGGGGAGCGATAGTGGGAAAGCCGCGAGGGGCTGGAGGGCGTTCAGCTGCTTCCTGGGGAGCGACACAGGTCGGCGGGGAGGGTGGGTGAAATGCCTTTCCACGCCAAACATCTTTAAAAGCTGGGATTTTTAATACTCCAGAAACAACAGCCGACGCAAACTAATAGTTAAACGGTGCTTCAAGTCCAAGGTAAGCCTTAACTGCTTCAGCGCTCATCCAGCATCTGTAGGTAACTGCAATGGACCCTCCCAACCGTTTAATTTGTTATGCTAAAGCAAACGATGATTATCTGCCCCGAACTCAAAGGCATGGGACTGGGAGACCACGTAACGCAGCGGACAGCATCACAACAGCGTGATTCACAGCAGATTTACACTGGGCCCAGCCTCACCCAAAGTGTTTTCTACACTCCAGCTGAATCAGGCTGTGGAAGCGTTTAAAGGTCACGGTGCTAAATGCCATTGGAATACATTTGCCACTCAAAGGACTCCTTCCTCTATCAGCCCTAGGATTGTGCCTCCACTGGCCACCGCCACTAGATATTTTATGATGTGCGTGAAGTCACCGTCCCTTCCCCGGCTCTCGCACAGCTCCAAGGTGAGCTAGCCGCATTTTGTCCCCACCACCGGCTCTGCGTCGCTTTCTTATCAGCCTCCCCCCAGGTACAAACCCACGGGCAGGAAGCCCTGCCCGCCTCCCTTCCTCCTCCTTCTCCTTCAGACGGGGCAAATGGAGGTGAAGGTGCGACTCTGATTACACGTCTGTGTCACGCTCCCAAGCTGTCACCAGTTCCACCTCCTCGCAGGTAACGCCGCAGCTATTTGCCCTACCCAGCTGGTATTTCCTTGTGATGTTTCCTCAGTTTCTGAGGTATTTTCTGAATTGCTTGAGCTATCGGGGTGTTTGCATAAATAGCAGCACGCTCACGCCCTCCTCCGCCGGCCTCTCCTGAGGTTAGTCACTCTGCTGCCTAACCCCAGACTAACCCGCAAGCAGGGAGCCCACGTTTCTACCACACCTACGGAAAAAACCCTTCTTTTGGGGCGCAGGTACTCCGTGCCACTCGTACCCAGAACGAGCGCTTGCGTTTCAGGGTCAGGACAGAAGCCCACCACGTGCCTGCGTCCGTATAGTCAAGCCTGGGAGACATCAGGAGGCCCTTTGCCAACACACAAGATCTGAAAGACGGAGGAAACGATTCAAGCCCGGTCTTCTTTCCCGTGCGATACCTCCCAGGCAGTGGCAGTCATAGAATCGTTTCGGTTGGAAGAGACCTTTAAGATCACCAAGTCCAACCGTTAACCCAGCACTGCCAAGTCACCACTAAACCATGTCCCTCAGCACCACATCTACATGTCTTTTAAGCACCTCCAGGGACGGTGACTCAACCGCTTCCCTGGGCGCAGCGAGTGCCCCGCACCTCCATGACTGGGTACATGATGACACAGACCCTTCAAAGCTGTGTTTAAAGAGATACGAGTCACACGGCCATCAGCATCAGGCCAGACGGCATTATTTTAACTGGCAAAGGAGACTTTTTGGTCACCAGCTGGTGCTGTCTGAACCCCACCAGTACCAACGCTGAGTAGAGCCACTGGAAAGCGGTAGAGGTACAGCTCCCCGGCTCAACACACTGCTTCGGGACAGGACCCCATCCCTCTGTCCCCCTTAGGTTCAAACTTTGCCCTGTCTCCTTCCCCATCAGGGCAGCGACGCCAGACTTGGGATGCTCAGTCCACCAAGACCTACGCAGCATTTCACCTCCGGCTTGCACCGGTTTAGGCGAAACGTCAGCGAGGCACCATTTTTACCCCAAACACATTGCCCTGGTGGGTATTCCCACCTTCTCCGCAATACCTCGTGGCAGTTCACAGGGAGCGACGGGCCCTTTTAAGTCTTTATTTGAGCCTGAGCGAATTTATTTGCTATCAGCAAAACCCCCACTCCCCATCAGGGCCTGAGATTATTTTCGCTACTGAGGTACGGTGGCTTTTCCCCGCGAGGCCGGCTACCTCGCTGTACTCGAAAGCAAACGGGATCCTCGCAGCGTGTTTGTGCTTTGAAGCGGACGGAGGAAGTTGTGGTTTCTTCCAGAATTAATAGCAAAGAAGAGCCAAACCTCCTTCCGCCTGTTCTCTCTGGAAGGAGCCTGGGACCCATCAGCAGCTTTGCTTACGCTTCCAAAGCTTATGCATTCACTAGAAACATGACCATGGTTGTGAAGTTACTTTCCAATTACAAGTGCTTAAAACGGACATAAAACCAGTCACTTCTCTAACCCCAAACCTCTGTTCCGTAGGCATCATTTCCACCGAGAAAGGCAGGTTGGTTCAAAGACACAGCGGGAAAGTTTTGCGTGGAAAAAGGGCAGTAACGCCAGAACGTGGCTTTTCCAAACACAGAACTTCTTTCCTCCTCCAGGGTCCAAACAGCCCCAGCCCGTCCCCAAAAGCCGTAAGGCCCTGTCACAGGGCAGCAAGTCTTTTTCTCGCTTGCTGCTCTATTTAAACAGTCGCAGCCCTCTGAAGCCGACATCGCAAGCCCTCCCTGGGCTTTGAAATGACTCGGAGGGAGGGAGGGACGCTGATTTTCACCCTCCCTTCTTGTCCCCGAGCTCCTCAGCTCCTGCTGTCTGTTTCCCAGCTCTGACTCTCAGCTGCCCCCCGCCCCCACTGACAGCATGTTACTCATGGGCTCTCAGTAAATGGAGAGAAACTATCCTACTCTAGAGAGTTTAGGACTTCAGGTCAAGGTCGTGGGTTATTATTTTATTGAGATGCGTTTTCAAGCCCTTGAAATAGACATGTTTCCTCTAGGAAGCTTTTAAAAATGCGGAGGTGAAGAAGCGCCTACAATTCATTGGGACCTCGGAGCCGGAACTTCAACAAGTATTTCAGGATGAAAGGCAGCAAGATCCAAGGACTACGCTGTCTACATGAGCTTCGTCCCTCTCCATCCATTCGCTTCCTCAGGGGTATACTGGTTCTGCTCCATGCATTCATTCCTCCATTCATTCTCTTCTCATTTCTCTACTCCGACGAGCCTGATTTGGCAGGCCAAATAACACATCTCTCCCCGGAAAGAGCAAACCAGAAGAAACAAGGCAGAAACAACCAAAACGGCCGTCACTGGGGGTTTGAGACGGGCTAACAGCTGCTCTCCCTGACACACGCTTTGCTTATTTCAACTTCAGTAGAGAAAAAAGACTCTTTTGCCCAAGACAGTCTTTGCAACCATTTAGAAAACCGCTATGATGGCACAGAACTTTCTAACAGAGGGTAAATTTCAACTCAACTTCTCGCGAGACGAGATGTATCGACACCAACAAGCCCGTGTTCTCGGAAGGACAGTACGTACTGCCTTCCCTTCACGCCCGGTAACACCTAGCTGAGAGAAAGGCTCCCCACCCTGCAGTCAAACAGAGATTTCTACTTGCATTTGAAAGACGGCAAGGCCAAGGTGTATTTCTATGAATAAACAAGCTCCTACTCAAGTTAAACAGCAGCCACCGGCATAAACCACTCACAAAACAATTGGAAAAACTCCGTGTACTCACATATCAAAGCCTAGCTGCCCTCAAGTAGCTGTAAGAGGAGCAACGAAGCAAGAGTCCTGCCATCTCCGCAGCCAGATTGTGCTTCACAGCTGCGCTTCCCGTGGGTGCCTCTGCTAAGAAACATGGCCACCAGCTTCCCTACAACCGGCAGGAAGCTCGCTCCGAGCCCCGTCGACACCTGGGCTCAGCTAGGGGTTGGTGTGCTGCCCGGTTCCTTGTAAAGCACTCCCACCTGGGAGCCAGGGAAGGTGAGGGATGGGGATGCTGGCTTCCATGTGTTCCTCAGCTGCCTGGTGATTGGCAGCCAGAGAAGAGGACGAGTTGAGCTAATTAGAGGAAGACAGAAGCAAGTCAGTGACATTTTACCTCCCGACTACTTCCCTGCGGGCTTCTGTCATCCCCTCTCTGCAGTAATTGCCAAGCTTAAATTTTACAAGCTCCGAGCGGTGTGTTAGTTTGCCGAAGCGCGCGACCTGTGAGGGGAACGCATGTTTTTTGCCGACATGAGAATCCACCACGTCGTCCCGAACGCTGGGACAGGCGAGTTACACCATACCCACCCTGCCAAAGGCAGGGCGATGCCGGCCGTTTCCTTTGAAGGAGAGGATGCTGGGGGTGCATTCTACGAGTGCGCGAGGAGCCTTCTTCATCACGTGGAAGGCCGCTTCCATAAAGCCGTACTGAAGTGGGAACGCATTTCCAGAAATCCTCAGATGCCTCAGTCAATCCCTGTTACTTTCCGAGGCACGGGATTCTCCTTTCATTTACGTTGCGCTGCTCTCTCCCCTCTTTGTAGCAAAGCTTTTTAGCACGCGTCAATCCCTCAAATCAGAAAGTAGTTTAGCGTTACATTTGTGCTCAAGGAAGCAAAAAAACCCCCAGGATTAACAGGGTCTCCCCTCTTCTTTCATTCTACTGATATGTTTCCACTGACCCATTTTACACAGCCTTGAGGGCTGCAGGGACTCCGCAGCCAGATTTCTCCTACTTGTTAGTACTTCAACTCAAACCCAGCCCTGAGCTTGTTTTTCCCTGGCCGTGATAAAGAGGATGCAGATTGCAGAAGAGGTAGATCCTTACTATTCCAGCCCCTTTGCGGTGGGCTACCCAACACGGCCCCACAATAGCGCAGTAAGAAACAGAGATAGAATTCAGATAAGCAATTAAGACTGACATTAAGTACGGGAAAAAAAAATCAAACTGCCCTTATTAGTTCCTTTTTTTTGGTCTTCAAGCCTAATTCCCTGAGAAAGCTAATGAAACCATAGGCTAAAACATATGACTTCCAGGAGATCATTTTCTTTCCTAGCCTCAAAAGGCTTTGTTTTTCTTAGGACAGCTAACAATCACGACTAAAGAAAACTTTCGGAAGTTCTCGATAGGAAAGCCCTACCGTAGGATTAGTCACATTCGTAGTCACCCACTCCATCAGTGGGCTGCTCGGCTGGGATCACATCGCCTTCACTCACAGCGCAATACCCCAGGTAAATGCAATGCCTTGGTTAAAAAAAAAAAAAATCCCTTTACAGGCTGCATGTAGAGGCTCGTCAAGCCTCAAGCGCCCCGCGGGCCGCGCTTTAAAAACCTCCGTTCTAGATGATTTGTCTGTCAGGTAAGTTCTTTTTTCCCCCCTC
This sequence comes from Chroicocephalus ridibundus, assembly GCF_963924245.1. Lineage (NCBI taxonomy): Eukaryota > Metazoa > Chordata > Aves > Charadriiformes > Laridae > Chroicocephalus > Chroicocephalus ridibundus. The sequence continues at coordinate 6,650,991 of NC_086288.1, forward strand.
CCGGCTCTCCCTGTTTGCAGGGCGTTTTCATCTGTGGAAGTTTCCTTTCTGCTGACGCTAACGAAGCTGAACCCTGAGAGAAGAGTCTGATTTCCATCAAGCCTTCCAACTCCCTCGAGATCCGGCGGGAACTCAGCTAAGAAATCATTTTCCTCAACACCTATTATCTTCCTACAATTTCTTCTCTAAAATGCTTCTCTGCACGAAAGCATTTCCCTGCCATTTCCCATCAACTGCAGACAGAAGACTACCATTTCCATAATCTGTCTTGCCTCTCCGCCTTTCCACCCCGCCTTCCCTTAAATTACCCCCCAGCATCTAAATATTACAGACAGCCACAGCGTCCTTTTTATAGAGTAACCTACAGCGCCCTCTTTTAGATTTGAACAAATGGAATGGCTGAGTGACTTCTCTTTGCCCCTTCCCCCCCAAAACAGGCTATTTTATAGACTAAGGACAGCCGTCAGGCAACACTTCTTCCCTATACAACCCCTGGCCCTGCAGATTTGCCTCTCCGTCTCCCTGCGGGACTGGCTCTATTACTCTTATCAGTCTAGCACTAAGCATAAACAAACAGAGAACGTTTGTGTCTCGGCTTAAACACATTGTGCTTCGCCAAGAGGACATTGTGGGCATCCTTCGGCCAGCTCTTCGCTTGCAGAAGACTCGCCTCTCTATGCCGTTTCAAAATCAGGAGGACTTATTTGGCCGAGTATCAGCGTGAGAAAGGGTCTGACGCCGCCCTCTTGGCTCAGGTTTTGAGCTGAGATGCGTTTCCTGGTGTCGATGGTGCTGAGCCACACGTGTGCACAGTGAATATGACATCCCCAAAGGAGCATTTCCCGGTCACGTTGTCATCTATGAAAACATGCTCCTATGAAAACACACCAGCCCCACAACACAACAGGCAAGGGAGTAGGTACTGGTGATGGAGTCAAGCCATCTACAAAAGCCCAAGAGAGGTTTGGGTGGGTTGTGGATGTAAAGAAGAGGAAGCCGAGAGGAAAATAATGGCCTTCTGTCTTTGTAATACACTCTGAATAAGGGAGTGGCTTGGTTTTGCAAAAGAGCCGTGTCTGAGTTATCAAATATGCTTGAAAGAAAGGGCTTGAAAGGCACCGGGCCGCAGCAGACTGGATGGTTCCCAGCTGCCAGCAGCAGTTTCACTGGAAGACTGTGAATAAACAGCCCCGGAGAAAGACAACAATTCCTCCGCAAGGCTGGGCACAGGCAGCACCGGCGGTGCGAGGCACAGCCCATCGTGCTTGCTTACGTCCTTCATGGCTCAGGGAGCGATGGTAGTCCGTGGGGTTACGTCTGCTTCTGCAAAATCATCTGCCACAGCTGAGCGAGGGCACGTTCATCAGCAAGTGCCTATTGTGTCAAGCGACTTAAAACTACAAATTCTACCTCTCAGCTCCAATTTCTGTCCAAATCTTTCTCATGGAAACAGTCTGATAGCTTAAACACGACGAGTGCTGGTATTTTGCCATTATTAAGTGACAACACAAATAGCAAAGGCATCCTCTGTTGCCTTTTTTTTTTTTTGTCGTACAGTAACCTGTCCTCCGAGAGTTTCCCCATTACAGGAAGGTAAAAAACCCGTCAAGTTCTTGTTCCCATCTCAAAAGCGTTGCCGCGTTTAAAGCATTTTGAATTTCAAACCACTGGCAGGGACATAAATTGTCCTGATTTTTTACCCAGAAGGGCGTGGCAATGCTATCAGGAGGTTCAAGTCAGTAATCATGGTTTAGTATCTTTTCCAAACGTGTACCAAAAAGATTGACATGCCTGCCTTATGCTAGAAATGGGGGAGGGAGCACTCCCCGGGGCTGGGTTTTCATATCCTATAGACGATGCTATAAATCGCAACAAGCCTGTTGCTTAAATACGACCTTACCTGACAAAGGCCAGGGAAGGCAATAGTGAGCTGAGGAAGAAATAGTGTACTGGCGCCAAATAGAAAACAAAAATTACAGCCGAGGTAAAAGGAGAGCGAAAACAAACTATTTGCTCAGAGTCTGCTATTAGGACACAGCAGAATATGTTGCGACACAGGACAGCTGACCTTCTCCACAAAGGTAAGCCCATCAGCCCAAAATACAGAGCTGGAGAGCAGGCTCGAGGCTGTTCCACAGGGGTATTAACCGGGGTTGTGCGGCTCAAATGAGTTAGCTTTTTGCCAGGTCAGGATGTGGGGAAGCAAACGCCAGTGTTAACGGACGGCTACGCGGAGCAAACTGTCACAGCTTCACGATACGGGAACCCAAGTTTCAAGGGTAGGCTCAGCCGCCTGCCAAATTGGAGGTGAATCACTAATCACCTTTCAACCTTTAAGTTTGCTTTTACATGCTTCTCAAAATAGTTTATTTTCAGTCCTTTAAGGAGAGTCTTACATGCAGCCTCTGACGTTCCTTCTCCGGCCTTGATAGGGCATGGGAAATAGCTTCTTCTACACACCCACTTTCTGGAAATTGTGCTCCAGCCTAGATCCTCCTCCCCGCACATACAAACTAAGCAATCGGCATCACCAGTCAGCTCCAAAAACGCCTGCCACTGAAGATAAAATGGCAAAATAGCTATTCTCCACCTCATACCTTGTGATCGTCGCTTACATCCATCTGCTCAAAACTTTCTATTAAGACACTCGCTCTTCTGGCCAGTTACTCCTGGCTCAACCTACGGTGGGGTATTTCCGCTTCTGAAATGGAAATTAAAAGGCTGGCCCAGTCTCAAAGCGCAGATTTGAATTTCAGACTTCCTGAAGTTCAGGAGCCTTCTGACTGTTTTAATTCAGCCCGCAGTAACGCGGGACAGTTTTTGCTTGCTTGTTTGTTTTCAAAACCCTGTTGCTGAGATAAGAACTTACTCATTTGCAAAGACTCAGGTGTTGATTAGGTATTTTATATCCAAAGTTTCCCCGCTGGCATAACCCCAGGATGTAGGAGACCTGAGTTTCGGAGCTCGTGAATCACTTCAGAAAGTAGTGGCAGATGGAGGCGTTCGGCTACTGGAAAAATCACCTTCTCTGCTCCAAAGTGGAAAAACGCTGCTCCTGTTTCATATCCGAATAGCTTCTGTAAACCTCCTAGGCTAGGAACGTGAACAGCCCTACTAGAACAGTACGCGTCAGGCAGTCACATATAACATGGATGCATCGTGTCGAAGGAGAAATCTCGGCTTCAACAGCGAGCTCTACGGTCACGGCACAGCCCGCATCACTGCTGGAGGAGATGGGCTTATGGGACCTGATGAAGGTGGACCAGCAGCCAGAGCACAGACTGGCCGTGCTCCAGACTTAAGGCTTATCATTAATTTCTTACAAGGACTGTTGCAAAAGCGAGTCCCTATAGCTACCTACGCCCCCTTCTTCATCTTCTCCAGAAATAACAAATCCTGGGTATCCCCGGAGTGATCCAATCACACCAGGACTAACCCAGTCCTTTCGCTGTTTCGTAGCCAAGATGACACGACAAGACTGAGCCGGACACAGGCAGTAGCTCAGGGACACGCAGCTTCTTTTGTACACAACTAGTTGCCTTTCAAGAGACCAAGCCAAATTTTGCGTGCAGATGTGCGGGGTTTTCCAAGCAGGCAGGAAAGTGGCTTTACGCAGCTGGGTAAATTTCCATAGCATAAACATGCTTCTCAAAAAAAAACCCAAAAAACCAAACCACCAGCTTCTTGAGGTCGGGTTTGAAGCACGGACAAGAGGAAGTACAGAGAAGCGTGTGCTGCTGTTCGCTACTTGAAAAAGGACTTTGATCTCCAGAGCTGACAGCCTAACGCCTCCAAGAAGCAATACATTTCACAAAGAATTCCATTTGCCTTTTATATAATGTAAGGCACACAGGACATCAGTTGAAGGATAAGTACCCGATACAGAGCACTGTCATCTACTATTGCTTATTTAAAAAAAAAAAAAAAAAAAAAAAAAAGAAGTTATTTCCCTGCTCACAACTCAAGAAATAATGCCAAAAGATATAAACTGATCACAGAGCAGCGAGATCAAGCGACGGCCAGCGCAGACCTAAATGCTCCACATGCCACAGCGTCTGAAAGATTGGATTGGAAAGATCTAAAGAAAGCAATAACATAAAAGCTTGAACCCCAGTGAAGCAGAAAATGATTTATGACCGGAGCCAGCACGTCTTCAACCCTCCGAGGACTGAAAACTGTACAGAAAAGAGTTCAGCCCTGTGACTTCAGGTGGACCTTTTGTAACAGGTGAATCACAGGGGCATTCAGAAGGCAGGATTCTATGGCAACTGCGGTCAAAGCCCATTAAACAGAGTAGGAGAGTTAGCAAATTCTCCATTACGCAAAGTCTCTCTCCAACAACCATGGCAGTACAACAGAATGTCCAAATAAACACCGATTAAAACGTACATCAATATACCCAGCGCAGCGTAAATAGGAATTCACGTAACTGTCAAGCTTTTACCTGCTTTCTGTAGCAATGTGAAGCCACCCGCATCTTTTTTTATTGAGAATTACATGCCAGTTAGAAGTTGGCCCCTAGAGCATCCCAGATTAAACGCAAACCCCTCATCAACCTTCTTGCAACTCTGCATTTGTGTGCAACGGATACGCATTTGAGGGGTGCATTTCTCACGGAGGCAGAGGTAGCCACGGAAAGGTGGGACCTTCAAGAAAGTCCTCAGCGGCATCGGTGAGGACAGCAGGGCACAGGTTACTGCTGAGAACCTGGGGAAATCCAGCCCTGCAGCAGTTGAACAGCGTCCCTTGGGCTGATTTAGACACAAATCGTTGGAAGAAGAGTGCTCTAAGAAGGAGCGTGGCTGATGATCCTGCCCAGGGCAGTCAGAGGAATTCTAGAAGAAGGGAGGCTGCAGGGCTTTGTTTGTCTCATCTTCCACCATTAAAAGGGAAAAGAATGCAAGGATTGAGAGATTTTATTAATTAATTCAGTGCTGTGTAGTTGGGAGAGAGAGAATGTTGTCCCCACCTGTACAGCAACCTGCAACTCTGAAAGCGATGGTAGGAAATGGCAAAAAAGCAGCAGTAAGCGGCCCTGGTTCCCCCGGGGTACACCTGGCAAAGCCAGCTCAGACGCCTCTTCGGGGGTTGCAGCACGGATTTACCCTTGCTCCTGCCACAGTCCAACATTTCTAACCGTAGCATCAATCTCCATGAACTCCCAAGAAAGCTACTAGGCTTCCTTCTCATTCCAAGGGCGCTTTGAAATACTGGCTACCCAGATCTTTCTCCAGGCTGCTCGTTTGCAGAGAAAGGCTTTCCACACTGCTCATATCCTCGATACATTCCCACCGGTGCCTCACACCTCTCCCGGTACTCCAACACTGTGCTCTTGGAGCTGCAGCCACTGCCCGCTTGTGCCTTCAGGCCCAGATATATGTTGAGTGCCTTTAATAGCAGGGAATATTTGTGAAATTGCACACACCCAGCAGCCTCTGCAACTAAAGGTCCTCCCCTAAAGGCATTAAAGGTCACCTTAAAGGAACTTACAGGACACAGCTGAGCCATTTGCAATCACTGTCTCAGACAGACTTGGACTCTTTTTGGAGAGATTAAAGGGAGGGATCCAAAGTGGTTCATTCAGCAAGAGAGATGGAATCCTCAAGAAATGTTTCCTAAACACAGACATTGAATAGCAGCAGCCCGCACAGGAACGGCTGGTCCCGCTTCCTGCTTAACTGCGTCTAATTCCCCAATTTTATGTTTGTGAATACGTGCTTGCTGCATGTGCGGCTGCCAGCAGCCTATCTGATCAGTGGAGTAGGAATTAAAAATAGGAATAAAAAGGTCCTCTCTTTCTACAGTACCATTCTCTGATCATCAGACAGGTTAATCGCCTGCTTGTTCTTCAGCTACACATCTAAGATCCAATGGTTTTCCTGCTTTGTAACCATGGCCTGGTGAGATCAAAGCTCGTCAGCAAACATCCTGGGCCAAATCCCCTGCTGCACCCTGAGGACCACATTATCAACAAACCTAGTTGAGCCAGGCAGCAGGCTTGGCCCTGTTAAACCTGTAGTCAACCATTTTGATTTCGCTCCCTCTGGTCCTAATGTCCTAGGAGTTCTGAAATAGTCCCTGGGGAAGAAAGGAAGCAGGGGACGAAAACCAGCGCTAGCCCCAGCTCCTGTCATCTTTGGTAACTGAATCTGGTTGGAGGCTCCAGGCCTGTGAGCATCGACATCCACCTGGAGTGAGATCTCGCCCCCAGGGCCACCTGGCTGGAGGAGATCAAAGGTGGAAGAGGGGAATACTGGAGAATGCGGGGTGACACGTAACCAGGAGCTGTGGACTAAAAACTCCGATGTTAAGTCAATCCCAAGAAGAAAAGCTGAAGGGTTAGACTTGACTGTAGGTGCTCAGGAGCCAAGTGTTGCTGCCAGGTTGCTCGAAGGAAGCAGAGAAGCAGAGGCACTGTCACAGAGATTAGACACCAGAGGAAGTTAAAGCCGCTGTTATTTCCCCGGAAGGAATTAATCCGTGTTCATCCTGGAGATCTGAGAAGAGCGCTCAGCTACCTCCACTGGTAAGTTCTCGTTTATTAAATCATCTAGTAGATGAGAGGACAAGCAACCAGACATTTTTCTAGCCAAAAAAACAGCCCTTAATTGCAGTGATCTTTTTTATTTAGCTGTATCCAAAGATACCAGGTGAGACTGCTATATGCAAATGGAACGAAGATACACTATGTACACAGCAAGCAAGCGCACAGCACTCAGTTCACTGCAGTAACATGCCAAGCACATACGAAAAGAGAGAGGAAGAGATTATCATTTTGCAAATGGAACAACGATTAGCTAAATTTCTACAGGGTGCGACAGCAGCTGCTCAGAAGTCCTGCTGAAAACCCAAGCCAGAGCTAGGAATCCCGTATCATCTTTACACCAGTCAAATGCCTTAACCAACCTTTCTAGTCTGTAGGAAACCGCATACCCTGAACAGCCGGGAATGACAGCGGAGAAAATGGGCCCTTTTCTAGAAAGCCATGGCCACAGCTTTAGGAAACTTAGTGACTGCATCAGTACAGACTTGGACATAAACAAAAATATGTTATAAGCAAGGTCCAACAGTTAGCACCGTATTCCTTCTCCTTCCCTCTTAATTTTTACGAGTGTAAAGATGTATAACTGCAGAGTGGAAAGAAAAAAAATCCAGCCCCCTGCCTCTAAAACCCTCGTGTAGAAACCCAAAATAAAGCTATAGGCTGCCAAAGGAAATAAATAGTCTGTTCCTGTTAGAAACTTGTGGAAGATCACCAGTATTCCACCATTTTCTGCACTGTCTCACTGCAAACCAGGAAGCCTCGGTGTTGTGCCTATCACTGGAAAAGCTCTCTTCTGCACTGACCCTTGTCCTTATCAGCTTCTGAACCAAACCGTGTGGAAGAAGAATGGATGTGCGTTTCCTCCCACTTGGATATTTAAGGCATAGTACACACTTTAAGACTAGTCCATAGGCTGCCCATAAAAATAGAATGTCTCAGTCTTTGCCGTTTACCCCCAAATCAGCCTTACTGGCAAGCAATGGAAACGTTAAAAAAAAAAATCAAAGAAAGAATGTTTCTAGTGCAGTCCCAATACTAATATTACAGCTACCTTGTTTGGAAAAAGTTGCAGAGAAAAGAACAAGGTACTAGTTTCTAACCCTACTTTTGAGCAAATCCACAAGATGTGCTTGTTCATCCAGATAAGAAAATCGCAGGAGCCAGACCCTTAGATGGAAGGCACCCCTCACGCCAAGTGTTTACAGCAGGGATTATTTTCAGAGAACATTCCCCCATTGAACACGCCTTGGGCAAAGGCATCTCCCATCCAAATAATAAACGCAGTTAATAGCTATGTAGCATTCAGCTAACTACGCGCAAACATTCAACATGTTATATGACTGCGCATTCCTCTCTGGTTGGCAGGACAAGGTGCGCATTTTCCACATTGAACCCGAAATCCATGTTTTCACAAGCATTAAGAGCCACACAGCACACACGCACACAGATGAGAGGACTATGTGTGATCACCATCACTTGATGGTAAAGACAACAATACTCAGAGCTAAAGCGGAATTAGAGAGTTTGGCACATAAGAATGAATCCCTAACTTGGGCTTGTAAGAATACCCCAACAGTGGCAATGGTGGGCTGCGGAGGCGATCGATCAAAGTACACGTCTTCACAACAGAACAAAACCAAATTCCCTCAACGGAGCCACATTTAGTATCACGACTAATCAAAGTAGCTCACGTTGCACTCGGAGCATTGAGTGTGTGGCTTCTCCCGATTGCCCGGACCGGCTAAAAGCGGCAGGATTACATTTCATGGAGCAATAAAAACTTAGAAAAGCAAAAGGCATCAGACAGATGACCTCTGGACGCACTGGACAATGCTTCTGGTAAAATGGCACTGCTGAATTTGGCAAGTGGCATTCCAAGAAGGGGAGGTCTCGGCCTCACAAGCGAAAACACCAAAATTGCTTCTTACAGCCTGGTTTGAGCAAGGGACAGCAGGCAGCTGCTGCTGGAGCACAGAGCATCAACTGGGACACAGCGAGGGAGGAGCACGCTGCTTTGCTCTTTGTCTCGGAACAGCTTTCCCTTCCCATTTGTCTGACACAGCGCCAACATCTCGGGCAAGGAGTTGGCATGTAAGCCACAACTACCTTCTGATCAGCTGCGGCACAAACCATTCGACTACGGGCCTTTGCTTCTGTAATCTTGGCAGGACAGCAAGCCGAAGCCAGGGATCACCTCAAGTCCTTCTGCCCACTAAAGTTGTTAATAATTGAGCTGTGGACGAAAAAAGACTTCCGAGACCCCTGGCTCAGTCACTGCAGATGGGAAGACTGTTACGCAGACCACAGTAATGTTTTCCAAAGTCCCTTGGAGACTTGGGATTATAAATTCAACTCTAACCTTTGAAACTTTTTACCCACAGCTACACGAAATCCTCAGAGAACAAGCACGCAGGCCCTCGCAAAGTCAACAGAGAAGTTGCATTTCCACCCTTGCGTAACTTGCAAACTCTTCAGCTTGGTCCACAGATCCACACGTAATGCACAGTGGGCAAAGCTCTAGGCGAACGCGCAAGGCTGATAAAGAAAAGGTACCCTTCCAGGCACAGCACAGGACCTTCCCAGCAACCAGAAGGTATCTGTGCTTGGAAAATACCAAATACCTCCTCCCACAGTGACTGGGGCAGGCGGGGGATGTTAGCAACCAGTCCCGCCATGCAAAGGTAACGTTACATTTGAGTGTGAATCCCTGGCCTGGGCACATCTTTATATAGGAGCACCGAAATGCCCTGCTGGGAAGAAACAGGAGGTCTAGCGCCACTGACACCGAACTCTGCAAGCCCTGCTTTCTCACAGGCCGTTCTGCATCCTGCCTCTCCGCAACAGCTCCATCGTTCCCTGCTTTCAGCTTATTCATCCTTATGAATATGCTTATTCATCCCTGATAACTGAGAGCTAACAGTAAGATTCAGGAATACACAGAAGGTCAAGGAGGAAGCGTGTGACAGAGGAAGGAGTTGCATTTGCCTTTCTAAGTCCAGGACAAAAGTTTCTCACCATAGGCTAGTTCTCCCATCAACTTCCCTGGGTGGGAATGAAGCCAGCGCTGGGTGCTCTGGAAATCCCATCACAAATGCTGCCTTCGTTTAGATGTTTTAATAGTGTTTACATCTCTATGATGAAGATGTCCTCGCTGCAGCCAAGAAAAACCCCACCAGCACTCTTTGAAGGAGAAATGAAATGCTTCATTAATTCAAAAATTGTTGAGATTGCAAATCAGGAACCGAACATACAGGTCTAGAGGCAAGATTACTAATAATTCATGAGCAAAATGCTATGTTTATGCAACACTAAGGATGAGATTTTAATTGCTTATTAGTGTAATTGATTTCATTCAGTTGTTATGGCAACTTACTCCTTTTAGTACATGCACTACACTAGACTCCTACAGGCTTGAGCCATAAAGCAAGGCTGAGTGACACATCACAGCTGCAGTACGTAAGATAAATACTACTGAGGATCTGCTCATACGATATATAGTAGACGGAGAGCACAGTTAGAGCTGTCTAAACCTCCTCATCTAGTGCTTTATGAATTCTACAGTTTCTCTCAGCCGGCCCACCTGATGACTTCCGTGCTTATCTCCACCACTATCCACTCTCGGTTTACACTACCCAGCACCCTGCTTGAGAAAAACAGTGGCTGTTTTGTGAAGAAGCTAGTTAGCCACAGTTTTGTCAGCACGTATGTTAGGCCTTATCTCATCTACATTCTGACCATCTTCCAGAAAAGCTTTTACACAACAGGAATCCAGCGCAAGAACTCGAAACCTGACAGTCGAGACCTGAAGTCAAACCCATGCCTCGTGCTCTTCAGAAGCAGGTATGCGGTTCAGTTAAACAAGAACACGCAGCACAGGCTTTGCTCAGCTACACTCACACATCCGCTCGTATCTACCCCTCCTGCCCAGTCTCTCCCTAGCGACGCTGGAACTGCTGCTTCTGTGTAAACATATCCACTAACTTGCACACAGCGAAACAGATCTTGCTCTCCAAGCACGTTTGCTAGCGAACCACATTTTGCTGGTCCCTGGAGTATGTCCTTAAAAATCTCTTGCCAGCCACCCATCTCACACACGTCAAGTTTTTAAGGACAGCAGCCGCGAATTAGATGTTCGGACATGGAAATACAGGTATTTTCCCTTGCTAAAGTCTCTGTGCGATGTACACCGAACTGGAAACTGCAGAAGCTGGTTTCTGGTCTTGCCCCAGTATCCACTGATTCACATTTTGCTGAGCTTCAAAGCACCGACAGCTAACTGACATCACAAGAGTAAGGCATTCGCCGATTAGTCCAGCCCCTCGCAAGCAAGCGAAGAAACGGTATGAGATTGGGAGGCAGCACTGTCTTTCATGTCAACTGTTTCCTTTACCGTACACGCTACAGTCAAGCACAGAGACTGCTCTAAGCACTGACCAACAGAAACGTATTATTCCACCAGAAAAAAACCAAGGAGATATTAAATGCCAGGGCCTGAACACACCGACCAATTTATGCTGAAAGATTTTATTGCGCCATGTCACTTGTTATGTGATCAAGCAGCAGAGAAGTCAAGTTTCCTGTTTAAAAGGCTATTATCATTATTTAATTATGGAATGACAATTCACTAAGGAACAGAAGCGGTTCTACTACTGATCCCTTGCGGCCCAGTTCAGCCACAGGAGAGCAGGTGAGCAGTAAGATAAGATCTCGAGATGCTCTCGGAAGCCAGGGCTCATCTACGCTGATGCGAGCCTTCAGCTCTACACTTGAAATAAGTCAGGCAACAGGCTATCTCGCAAAGGCACCGGGAGTAACATCCCGGAGCTCATACAGAAACCGTACAGCTAGGAGCTGTCTCAGGGGATTGTCCTCCCCACAGAAATATTCCTTTTCAGCCCCCTCATCCACACCCAAACCAGTCTTACTGACAAGGCGGTTACAAAAATGAGCGCATATTTAAACTCTTGAGAGGGCAAGCGTTCAAAGTTTCACCTCGTGGTACAAGAAAGCCCAAAGCAGTGCTAAAAAAAAAAAAAAACCATGCACAGCTCTGCTATTAAAAACCAAGCCAACCACCAAAAGCCCCATTCTTTGAACAAAGCCAAGCAAACCTCCTTCGAGGGATACACAGCTATCTGACCCGGCAAAATCAGAAGTTGGGCCTAAATTATCAAACCACAGAAGTAAACCTGACAATGTTCTTGCAAGCACATTTCTTTTCATGCCGGGACCGACTTGAAAGGGGCCAAATGGTACGCCTCAAGCTTTATTAAACAGACTCATCTCACAAGCTGCTGGTAAACCTAGGGACATCGCCCCTGGCTTCCTACCTTCCTAACAGCCCACCTACACAGCGCACGCATTATCTGCCGACTCCCGAGAGAGGAGGTTGCTGTACTGAAGCGACCCGAGTGGGCACCTTTGAAGTAGAAGCTCAACATCATTGCTGCAGTAGCTTTCATGTTCAAAGCGGTCGCAACAGACAGCAAGGAAGCCATGGCTCTTCAAACATTACAGCGCATGTTTTCAAAGGTGAACAGTTCCATTATTTAATTAACTTTCCCTGTGAGTTACTAGACAGAAGGGAATTTCATATAGAACTTGAGAATATCAAGTGCCCATCCCTCATCTGCTGCATGTGGGAAGTGAGAAGCCTTGTAGCGCTATCCTGTGTTTAAAAAAAAAGTAGCTGTGAAGGCCACAAAGGAAAAAAAAAGAGGATTGTTTTAACAGTTGCAGTGGCCCTGTCCTTCCCCCACGCACTCCTTGTCAATGAGTGACAGAACTCATCCCCAGCCTCACAACAGCACCCCATTCATTCCCAGCCTACACACACGCCGCCCCAAAGCTGGGACATCGAGGCAGGATTTCCCTTCACAGCAGCAGTGGCCAGAGCTGGAGGACACGCTGGCCTGGCAGACCAAGCACCTCTCACTCCATCCCTTGCACAAGAAAAAAGGACAAAGAGAGGGTAAAATAAAAAAATCTGCATCAAGCTAAAAGGTGTGATAGGTCTATCATAATGCTTACAGCCATCTCAGCAGGTGGCTGAGTGCAGGTTCCAGCTCCCTCTGTCAGTCTTCCTAAGCCTGGGAACATCTCTCCAGCAAGAACCATTTGCAGGCCCCCTTATTCCTTATTTTTTGCAACATAGGCACCATTTGGAAATACTTTGACAAGATGGGCAGGATGAGACAAAAAGAAACACGATCAAGTTTGCCTTTGCTGAGTTATTGTAGGCGTTTTGGATTGCCCAGGTGCAGACACGTCCTGAGACCAGGCTTCACAAATCCGGCAAACCTCGGAACATTTTGCCAGTAATGACCCCTAATTTAACCACTAGCAGGAGCTCCCATTTGCCAGATGTGCAAACGCGCCCTTCACACCGCTCGTCCCAGCAGGACAGAGCCCAGCTGCAGCTGGGCGATAAGCAAAAGGTACCTCACACTAACTTCTAAAACTGATGGCAGCAAAGCCGAGAAGAGATTCACATCCAGCAGCACGCCATGCAGAAGCCTCTCCTTTTTCTTTGCCAACTGCCAACACACAACTTCTGGGGAACGTGGAACACAGCTGCAGTACCATACAAGTTACACAGCAAAAGAAAAGCAAGCCAAAAAGCTTCAAGTAACCAACCGTAAGTCGCACCAGTTAACAAATACAGCACTTGGTTTATTTTTGTTCTCAACCGAAACAAGGCCCAGTAGGCTTGTTACCAGCAACCAAAAAAGTACTCCGTTTCAGAAGTGAGCTTCCAGGCACAGAGACTTGCAGTAAGAAGTCTTCAGGTGTACAGTATTGATATCATACAGAGTACACAATAAATTACTATCTACATGCAACATAACTACAAAAAGTTACATACAATGTAAAAAAATACAGTATTTTCTGCTCATTTTTTGTTTTAAATTTTTTTCTGTACATTTTTTTAATTTACATTTTTATATACATTTTTGTAAACTTTTTGTGTTTTTATAAAACTGAAATCACATAACAGTTATCAACTTACAGCACCGCTCTTACCATTCTAAAACAATGCTTGCATCTACAAGACAGCCTTTAGCTTGTTTGCTCCTTCATTTCTACTTTGGCACCAACACACTTCACACCGTTATTCAGAGCTAATTAGTCCGCTTGCTACCTAGCCATGTTCTCAATACGGAGAAACACAATCATACTTCAATTTGTGCTTCAATAAAAGAGTTCAGAAAAAAACATTACATTAACTACTTCATCAACATCACATTTACCTGACATTACTGCATTATGTCAACTTTTCCTGCGCTAACTGCTTTACATAAGCATGCAAACAAGTCGGATTATGACTCAATCAATAACATGAATATACTGAAAAACAACTACAGGGTTAAATATTAAAAGGAATGTAGACTTACCAAGATTTACCGTGTTAATAAGTCTAAGCTAATAGTATGGATTGAACGTTAACAGTTAAGATTTTAAACACACTGAAGTATGCAATGTGAATTGCAGCGTAAAAACATCTGCATTAAAGAAAATATGAAACTACTCCCTGACGCACACTTTATACTATCCTTTAGTGAAAACTAGTACTGATTAGAAACCTCCTTCTTGCCATGCACACCCCTGTTATAATATCCTGAAATAGGGATTCCTGAAGTTTATAAAGAACAAGCTTTAAAAAAAAAAATCCACTTGGAGTACACCACTCCAGATCCTGCTGAAAAGGAGCACGGAACGTAAAGTGTTAAAGCAGTTTCAGTATTTGACCCGCTTGGCAGTAAATAGTTTCAGCCTGGTACTATGTATACCTATCATTCCACGTAACCTACCCAGTCAATTTGATCTAATTCCAAAATACTAAAGAGTGGAGGTGCCCTCAAGAAGACTCTAACCCAAACTCTTGCTCAAAGCAGGGCCAACACTGAATTCAAACCAAGCTCGGGGTTTTGTCATGCTGAATCCTGAGAACCTCCCAGGACAACGACTGCACAGCCCTCTCTTGGTCCGCTCCCATGCTTGACTGTCCCCACAGAGCGAAATTCTTCCATTAACTGAGAACTTCACATTTCAATTAAATGAAATGCTCTCATTCTTGCTCCTTGCTTGCCAGTCAAGACCCTGAAATCATCACCTCCTCAGCAACCTCCTCTTAAGATACCAAAAGGCTGCTGTTCAAGTCCATTTTCCCCCATCAAAGGCCACTAAGCCAGGCTGACTAAGCTCGTTTTGCTTAGCTTCTCCTCACAGCTTCCGTGCTCCAAACTTGACCGTCCTGGAAGCTTTCTGTTGGGCTTGCACAAGTTGATCAAACTTTTGAGCCCAAAACTGGATGCTGTTCCAAATAAGAATGAACTCAAAGTAAAGGGATGGAAAAAAAAAAAGCCTATTTCCCTTGATTTACTGGCTACAGTCCTGTTAACACAGCCCAGCATGCCGTCTGTCTTCATCACCGCCAGGGCACACTCCTCATGTCTTTAGCTGCTAAGCATTTTGGACCACCAGGTCCAGGACTACATTTATGCTTGTTTACAACAGCACTATACATTAGCTTTTTTTTGCTGAACTGGGGACCTGAATGGGATATTTTTCTTCCTTAAAATTACAACACCAACAAAAAGAGACTAAGGCAGGCATCGAAAGCATTGATATACGACAGCAACTCTTGCCTTAATACAGTTTACAGATTACCACCTCATTTATTATTGCCAAAAGACTCTATGGTGCATTAAAAATCTCAGCTTAATACAATCAAGACTTAATGTTAAGACCGACAGCTAAGAGTTTGCCACTTGGTTTTAGGTTTGAGTTCAAAGAAGAAGGCGCCTTCCAGATCACTTGGAGGAGAACTGCTAAGGCTTTCTTCTCCGCTGCTCATATCTTCACAGGAATCTTCACTAGAAGGAACAGTAGGAAAGGTAATTTTAAACAAAGCACAACTCCTTAAAGTGGCAAAGTACTCTTCAATCCTGTGTTTTCTTGCACACTTTTCTGTTCCTAGTATAAACACAGCAGATCTAAACACTTCTCAGCACTGAGGCTTAAATCATAACAAGGTACAATTTCCTTTCTCCTCATGCCAAAAATCTCCTAACAACCAAGACACTAGTGTTCAAGGTATCAAACATAAATTACTTCAGAAGACTTCAATACTTCATAAGCCTCCCTGTCTTTAGGGAAAAAAAAGCAATGCCTCCCCCCACCCTCCAAAGCATTTGTGGAACTCTGGTTGTGGTGTTCAGAAAGTATTTTTTTTTCTTCTGTTTAAGATACATTTTAAGTCCACTAGTATTTTCAAAGCTAGCAGGTTGGGTTTTTTCCCCAAGTAGTACTGAATATATAACAAGTTGCCATTAACATTGCCAGAAAATGAGAATTCCCAACAAATTACAACACCTGCTGTAAGTTTTACCAACCTCTCACTTTCATTGAAACATCCACCCTCTGGTATTGTCGGCAACTCAGGAACACTGTAGTAACTGTTTTGCAGATTCTGAGCTGTACGTCTCGAAACAATCCAAACTAGCTTTTTATGATCAGGCTTGCAACATTCTGGAGAAGAATAATCTGCTAGGCATTTCGAAACCAGTTCCCTCCAGTAAAGTAAGTCACTATCACTTATCTGAAAAGCAACAAAAAAAGCAAACCCTATTTAGTTTATTACACACAGGCTCTAAAGGTAACCCCTCCCTCCATTTTATCTTCTCCAGGAAGACTTGAAAAAAATACCAGTCAAGATATAAGTGAGTCATAACTGTGATACCTTTGTCAAAGCTGGGCTGGTTTTGAAGGTGAACCCCTATACGCCACCTAGAAACGTCCATGCTGAAGTTAACTTGAGAGTTTGCCTGTCAAGTTGCTGTTAATACTTTCATTTTCACTTCCAAAGGAAAAATGAAACCAGGATCGTTCCATTTTAAAATGGAATCATCTCATACTTTAAAGAGCTACTTCCACCCCTCAAGAAACTGTGTTGGTTCAATTTCACTATAAGAGTGAAAAAGCTTGTTTTAGACCATCAACTGATACAGCACACAGTTAGAAGCTATAAATCCTATGCTACTTTATTCAGGCAAAAATAATAACCAGCTCAGCAGTCACTGCCGTCCTATGAACCGATTGAAAGCTCCTCTAGAACATGCAGCTAGAACCATACGAGCTAAATCAGCTGCTTGTTAAAGCATGTATTGTGTACGCATTGGGTCAGCATTTCTTCTGATATTATACATTTAAGCTAGTTGTTTTTTTTTAAAAAACCATAATTCTTTTGCTTGCCAGGCAGCTGACAAGATGTGCCAGCGAGAAACTACTACCTAACCTCCTCCTCTAAGCAGCAGTTTTTTGTATTTGGCATTCTACCGAAGAAACCACGTCAGTTACAAGAGTTGCAGGCAGAGGCAACCATTTCATTGCTCATTTCAGCTGATGTCAAGCAGTACCTGCAAAAATTGTACACTGACAGCAGCGGTCCCTTAAATGTAACACTGTACATTAACCACACCAGTCCCAACAACTGCAGAGACAATCCACGGAAAATACTTACCTTAGAATGCTTCTGAACACGAAGAAGGATCTCAAACAACTCAACTGATTTCAAAGTCTGAACTTCTAGAGTGAGAAGGCACAAGGCCAAGACAGAGGGCTAGAAGGACAAAAAAAATAAAACATCGCTCAACACAACATGAAACAAAACCTACTCAAAAGTCAAAGCAAGCTACCTCTACTTACTTTTGCTTTAGAAAAGACTAGACGACAGTTGCAAGCTTTTAGCTGTGCTTCCAATTTGTCAAGATTCAATACTTCTTTCCTGTAAGACACCCAAGAGAAGACGCATTTGTATTAACAAGCATTCACTTGTCAGGAAGCAAATACTAAGGAGCTGCCTCCTCTACAGCTAATACCACAATCATTTAAGTCAGAACTAAAGAGAAAAAGGGCTTAGCAAACATGTAGATCACCACCAACACGCAACTCAACTCACCTTTCTGAGGTATGACAGAGTACAATAGTATGGTACAAGTGCAAGAAGGTTAAGGCAGTAGTAGCTTTAAATTCAAAGTGCAACTTTTCTGAAATTATCTTTTCCATCCGTTTCAGGTCGGACACAGTGCATTTACATTGGCTGATCCGGATGATCTCGTGAGCAGATGGAATATTGCATTCTTCTTCGACTACTCGGGCAGCCAGTTGGAAACAACAAACTCCAATGCAAGATAAATGCTTCGGTTTCACCTAAAAATAAGAGGAAGCACCATGAATACTTCCCCCTGATAAACACCATGCTTATCAAACAGCAATACCAACAGCTCACCCAGCCTCAGTGAGCTGTTTAGAATATTCACAGTTCAATAGAAAGAGAGATTTGCTTATCTCAGCTAGACCTGTCATCGGTCAGCTCATACACCTCACCTAGTCCTAACTGGTTTCATCACTTAAGTTTCAGCCAAACACAGCTGACAGAGCCAATAAAACAATATGCATCTGCCATAGCTAAGTCAGAAGAAGCGAAGATCAACAGCTGAGCACCCTCTACTGAATGAAATTCCTCCACATCACTACACAACAAATAAACTGCAGTGAGAACTGCAATACCCGGCTTCTCCAAGCAGCAGTGCTCACGTACCCTCATCTAAAAGCTACACAAATCCAGCCTGAGCCTGTTCTTGGCAGTCCTACCCTTCCACAACTTGTTCCTACCTCTGCTGTTCTCTCCCGTCTACCAGCATAACATTTTGTGCAACCTCAAGGCCAGTCAGACCAGAGAACTGATGCAACTTCAGTTTTTCTGACAACTTAATAATGAGAAACTGGTTTAGGTTCAAATTGTCTGCCATGAAGCAGCACAAACATGAGAAGAAAAACATCCAGGAAACGATCATTCCGTGTTAGTTCCAGCACCAAGCTAAGCTTTAACGCAGCACCTAGAAACAGTCTGTAACGCAAGTTGTTTTGTTCCTTCTTAATACCTCCTGTCTTAGTCTGTTACATCTACACGGTGAAGGCTTGTTAAAGGAAATAAACTACGCTGCTACTTGCCTTTAGAGGTAAAAAGAGGCCATAAAAAATAGTTAATAAATCATATAAATGTTTAAGCTCATCTTTCATGCAAGAACGGTACTCCAAGTGTACAAAGGAGGACTACAGAAACGTTGCTGGTACAGAATGAGTAAATAGCCACAGTTATCTCCTAGATCACAACCCTCCCCTTTTTGTCAGTCAAAGTTCCCAGGAAGCTTGCATATTCCCAGCTGACACTATCGCAGATCCTCTCCCCCCAAAATACCTTCATAAGCGCCAAGAATCTGTCCAGAATGTTAACAGCCAAAACAAACGTTTCAGTTGCAAAACCGAAAAAGTTGGTCAGACTCCAGAGATCTTCCACCTTGGCATTCCTTTGCCTCGGACACAGAGTATTTTCATTCTACGACAAGAGAAGCAAAGTCGGAATTATTCAGTGGCAGCAGTCATGATTGTGGCCGCTTGCTCCCCAAGTCATCTTTTACCTAGATCAAAAGGAAGCAATTATCTTCTTGCATAAATACCTTATTTATCTTAACTTAAAAAAAAAGCAATTTAGATACTTGAGAGTCAAAACACACCCAAGGTAGACAGATACAGCCAGGTCCTGAGTCTCACTGCTGCAATACCCAGCACAACCACATTTCCAAGTATGCACTTGTTATTTTAAAACAATAGTTACCAAGGGCATGCATATAGTGACTCCTGACCTTACGGAAACAGAGATGACCAAACTCAGCTTATTCTTCTCTCTGCCTACATGTCAATAGTTAAGCAATACAAGTGCTGCTTTCAAAACAAACAAGACAACTGATTTCACAGACTTTTTTTTGTTAAACATTAAGGCCCTTTCAAAAACAACTCAAAAGCATTCGAAAGAGTGTAAGCCTGCCCTAAACTCCGCCAAGGAACTCTGGTCATTACCATGGAAAGGTTTATGCTTAGCTCTTTTTTTTTTGTTGTTAAGCACTGAGTGTTTCTCGGTTCGTTTCCCTACAACTTGCTAAAGAAAAGCCGGTCATTTCCCCATTTGTTAGTTGCCTACGTGACATCCCAGCTTTCCTGCAGTGGTACAAGACAGCGGTAACAAAGCTGAGAGATGAAAACAATACAATTGCCTCGGTTTTGTGTTCGGTCGAAGTTTAAACAATATTAAACACCTAAATAATTTACTTGCCCTGTAGGTCATAGCTCTTTGATAACGTAGTGCCTGTTAATAAGTACGAATAAAGACAGAGTTAAAACAAAAGGGAAGCGGCGTTTGCAGAGGACAGAATTAACTTTCCGAAGTTAACGCACATTTATCTCTTTTCTAGCTGGGAGGTTTTTCTAAAAAAACGTATTTCCTGCCCTGAGGAGGCTGCCTCATCCCTCCCCCCCGCAACCCCGACCCAAGCCCCGCTCCTCCTCACCTCGGCGGCGCACTCGATGAGGCTGAGCCCCTTCTCCCGGGGCTGAAACCGCCCCTCCTGCTCCAGGTGGAGATTCAGCTGCTTGAAAAGCCACAGCGCCTCGCTGCTCATCTTCTCCCCTGCCTCCGGATCCTTTTACCTTCACGGCGGACAAAACACCTCGTCAACAGCTGGCAGCTCGCCCCCCCTCCCCGCCGGAGGCCCCTCAACCACCCCTGTGGGGAAAGCCCACCCAGCACACAACAAAGGGACCCCCACAAAACGCCTCAAAGAAGGGGCAGCCCTGCCCTGCCGGCACACTCACCCGGGGCGGTGTTGAGGGGGCACCGGGCGCCCCCGCCGCGGCCCTCACCGCTCGGTTCCTCCGCGGCGGGGAAGGGGGAGGCGAGCCCGGCTCCCCTCACCGCACCGACGCGGGTCGGCTCCGCCGCTGGCCCCGCATCCAGGCAGGGTCGCCTGCGTCCCCGCCCGCGGCGGGCCCCGCTCGCCTCCCCCAGCGACTCACGGCGATGCCCGCGGCAGCGGCACCATCCCCGGCCCCCAGCTGCTGCTGCTCCTGCCGCCGCCGCCGCCCCGGCCCCGCATCAAAATGGAGGCGGCGCCTCCCCGCCCCCTTGTTTTTGTTCTGGCGGCCCGCAGATGGCCCCGCGCGGAGCGCTCCCGCCTAGGCCCGGCCGGTGAGGCGCCGCCGTGAAATAAAATAGTCCGCTCCCATCCGCGCACCCTAAGGGTGCCCCGAGAGGGCCCGGAGACCAAGGCACGACGCAACCGTCCAGAGGCAGCCCTGCTCGACGGGAAGCTGGGCGGGACCGCGATCCTCCGGAAGGAACGCTAGGCCCCAGCGGAGGGAGAGAGGGAAGAGCCGCACCACTCCTTTAAAGGGCCCCGGCAGCGGCTGCCCTGTTTTAAAAAGTCCGCCCAAACCCTCCCCCATCCTGATTGGCCCGCGCTCCCCGGGCGCTGATTGGCCGGCAGCGCGGCTCCCCCCGCCCACCCGGCGCCGTGTTGTTTATCGGCGGCGATTGGCCGCCGGGCGAGGCCGCGTCGTTCCCGATTGGCCGGGCGGGTTGTACCTCTGCCCCGCCTACGGCCGCGCGCCTTAGCAACCGTGAGGGAGCCCCGTGAGGCGATGGCGGCGGCGGGTGCCAACGGCCGGACCCCAACGGTCCCCCCGCTCTACAGCGAGGGCTGCCGGCAAACACCGCCCGTCCCCACAGTTCTCTCCCTCTTGGCAATTAAAGGATAAAGGAAAAGGCTGACCTGCTGCCCCGAGAGGGGCGGCCGGAGGTAGCTCAGCTCCCCGTGTGTGTGGGGGGCACACACACCCCCACTCCCCCCGCCCCGCTGTTGCTGTATTCAGGACGCCCATCTGGGTTCCAAAACCTCACTTGAAGGCTTCAAACTTGGAAAGCTTCGTTTGGACAGCTTCCAGAGTCAGATTTATTGACGATCTGTTTTTTCAGAGTTTTTAGGATGTGTGCTTCCAAGCTTCTCTTCATAATCACAGTCCATTTGCACAGTGTGTGAATCCAAGGTGCGGGGATTCGGGCAGAAGAGGGCTAACGGGCGAGGAGCGGGCAGCCGCCTGCGGAACCCCCAGCGGGTTGCTCGTCAGAGCTCGAATCAAAAGGCTTCTCGGCCTGCAGCTTAACAGAGTCCTCATGACAAGATATAACGGGATCTCGCCAAACACATCATCGTCTGGAGGATTTGTGGGGCTGTTTCAACACGTTCCACGTTCTGTCTATTTTTCACGGGCAAACACAAAGGAACAAATGTCATAGGACAAAACCAATGAAACCACAGTGACTCGTGATGTGTACATACTGGAGACAAAAGTCTGTGGTGGCGGCTCCAGCAGATTAGCATTTAGTTTGATCTAGTGAGGTTCCACTGTTTCAACAAACAGAAAATGTTTATTAAATGTCGCAGTCTGGAAAAATAAGCCGCCTTCTCTACGAAATAGTCAGCAATGTTGCTATGCCGGTCTCTATTTCTAGGCGCAGTTCCTGTCTGCTATGCCAGCGATGACGGCCAACAATTTCTACAAGTTTATTTTGATGACAAGCGCTCTTAGACTCCCATAAACATGCACAACTTTTTACACGGGCCAGTGCTCTTGTAGTACCATCAGATCTACCCGAGCACCCTTAAACCCTGCATCCCTGCAAGGTGAATGAGCTAGCATGGGGACTGATTTTTTTTTTTTTTTTTTTTTTTGTGGTATAAAAGTAGTTTTAGGCTCTGAAGTAAGAATTGTGGATCTGCTCTGGTTTGAACAACGCTGATTACTCTTAATGGAGTTGACTTCAAACTGACTCCTTCCAGTGGCGTCATCTAGGTGATGTTTAGAGGATGAGGCTTTGAGCTCCAGTCTCTGTTATCCAAATGCCCTTGGCAATCGCTGCTTTTTCCTCCCCGCCCCCCCCCCCATTCTGAAGCGTATCTTGCCATCACAGAGATGGAGTATGGATGTTCTTCCTCCCCTGACCGCTGTATTAAGCCACATAGCGGAACATATGTTTCAGTTTACCTAAACGGCAAAAAAGATTCATTTTGTAAACACATAGCACGACAATCCTAAAAATGCTAGTTCCGACATCTACTTAAACGCATACATTGTTTTCCCTTTACTAATTTAAACCTAACAGAGCACTCTGCAAAATTATCATTCATACATCAGGTAATTTGAGGGGGGAAAAATCTGCTATAAGAACACGGCTCAACAGCGCTTTCTCTGCAGACCTGCAGCAGAAGGGCTCATTTTCTACGTTAAGAGAGAAGGATCCCTGCCTCGTCTTTGTTCCTCTGTAATTAACTGATCTGTTGCAAAGAGCTGAGTAGGATCGAGGAAAAAAAAACAAAAAACCAAAACCCACAGAGCCTTACTTTAAGTGAAGCACTCATCACCTTTGGGATTATAAACAGGAAAAATTAGTCCGCTGTCTCTGCTGTCTGGACCTGGCCAAACAGTCTAGTGTTGTGGGCAAAGCAGGAGTCATGGTAAGGTCCAGAAATAAAATCTGGTTGTTTTGATTTTTTTTTCACTTATGCAAGGAATAACTTTCTTTCGATGTGACATTTATTTGTGATTAAGGGAAGTGTGTATCTGGGGGGAGAAATGAGAAGTGTTTCCAGCATTATGAGAAAACACTGTTTATCTATTCTGTAACACGCTGTGCTTTACAGAGTAGCAATTCCTTCCTGACATTCTTTGGGAACCTAAAGACGCAGTAAGTGAAAATGAAGTTATACATTCCTTAGCTACAGATGCTATAGCACTCATTGTTTGGAAACAGTGACGACAGCCTTTGAGAGGGGAATTCTTGAGTTACACTGAACCGGAAGGCTGATGTGAAATCCACAAAAATAGGAATGAAAACTGGAGGAAAACCCATCTCAAATCTTTTGGGATCCTAATAAAAGCAAAGATTTACACTGAGGCATTAACCTCTGCAAGACAAATTTTAAACTAAATAAAACTGTGTTGTCATGGGAGACTTTTCCAATGCCATCAAATTAAACAGGTATTATTTTAACTAGCCTTGCTAAACTGCCTTCCAGTATGGCTTGGCAAAACTTGCCCTGGCATGTCCGCACAGCAATTCATTGGCAATAGTAAAGGATGGCTAATAGCTGTGTATCGACTAGAAGGTGATGATATCAGAGATGTTAATTGGGCCCTGTGGCATGTGGATTCCCAAATTGAAATAGGATTACAAACCTTCATGATTAAGGGACAAGCGGTAATTAACGCTCTAGACACAAGCAATCTGCTCCCTCGGCAGCTGGACACCCAGGTAAGAACAATAGGGGTCACTTAGAACAATAGTTTCCTCTGAACCACTTAACCAAAGAGCTCCACAGGATTTACAGCCAGTAATTAATCTAAGTGCCCCACTGCTATCCCATTATACTGGTATGGAGGACAGCGGCACCAGGAAAGCAGCAGTGTTGAAAACTGGAAGGCAGAAAGTCACAGAGCTGTGACTGCTCTTCCTGTAAGACCAAACTGCTGCTACATAGTGATTAGGGGCTTAGCACCTAATTCTGGGGGGGAAAAAGTGTGTCTAGGTTGGCCAACACCCTTGTTTTCTGCTATAACGGGAGAGACAACAGCTCACGCGTGAATTAGCATTTTCTTCAAACGTAATTCGAGCCCATTTGAGAATATGCGTAAAGTATCAAACATCAAGAGAGCCTGCGTCAAACGAGATTAGCCCTAGAATCCTTTCCCCCCTTGAGAGCTGCTTATTCTTTCGTAACTCCTTAAGAGGCATCATATGAAAAAAAAATAATCTCTGTTTTAATTAAATGGGATGATTTGACAGTCGGGTGTTTTCTGTTTAACTGAGGGGAGTAAACACAGGTTCTTTAAGCAAATAACTTCAGTGTGTACATTTTATTTTTCTACAGAAATATACATATTAGAAAACACATATAAAGGCTGTGTGTATATGTATACACACATATATATGTATCTGAGAAATATTTTGCAGATTCTGTTGCTTTGGGAGGCAGTGAGACCAGCGCCTGGTGATAAAAGCTATGAGAACCGAAGCCTTTGCATAGTCTTCCCCTCACTAGGCCCTTTGTGAGGGAACCCGTCTAGGAGACGAAATGATTCATAGATCTGCCAGAATTTAAAACTTGCTCCCCTGAGAGAAGCCCCTAAAGGCGAGTGGCATTTGATCCTCTAGTAGCCATAGGAGCAAACGTCCTATGGTAACTGGTAGCTGCTCCTGTCTGCAGTACCGAGGAGTGTAATTTCACACTCCTCGCCTTGTGCTCGTGGAGGTTGGTCAAGTTCAGAATTCATAAATAAATGAATTCATTCAGATTTATTATGTGCTTCCTAAAAGACAGGAGGAAAGCAAAGCTTGCTGATCGAGGATTACTGTAAATATGAGGCTGGTGTTGCGGAAAAGGTTTGCTGGCAACACGAACAAATCTAGAGACGAGCAACGGCAGTGCGTGTATGTCTGTCTCAGTGACCACACCCCGCGTTCAAAATAACTGTGGAAATTAGCAAGGGAGGGTGCAGAAAAAAGAAACCCATCTTGTTTGCTCAGGAGAAGGGAGCTATACTTAGCAGAAACTATTTCGAGCCGACAAGACCCAAACACAAATCAATGGAAACTTAATAAGTTTAGGACAGACTGTAAACTGTTTGAGAGAGTGATTTTTGTCTTGCTGCTGCAACGTATGGCAAACCAGTGCAGAAATAGCATCTAACAGCGTTCATGGGTAGGTGAGAGGAATTTCCATGACAAGAGGAAGCTTACCACAAAGGGAAACGCAAGTTAGCCTACACAAGAAAATGTGTAACAGCACAGCTGTGATGTTTAGGCGTATTGCTTTGTTTTGCAAAGGCAAAGTTTACCTGTTGTTTTTTTGATGGGCATCCAGAAACGCTTTTCCGACGCGTCCAGAGAGTGAGCCTGGAAGTGCCGTTTGTTTGTTGGAATCTTCATTAAGCCGCGAGGCCTGCCACACGCAGCTGACTGCAGGGCACCTTCAGCCAAGCAGCTTGCATTTTTGGGACAGGCCAGATGGAAAGAACCCTGGCTATATACAAGCTGGTTATATACACCCTAGAACTCCAGTGTATATTTAAAGGAAGCACCTATCTTTCTTGTACATATTATAGATATGTACATAAAATTATGTATGCATTTAAGCTGGTATAAAGCTGCCGTGTACTGCTACCACATACTTTGTTTACTGAAAAAAAAACCTACCATAATTATACCATTATATCAGTGTTAAGTACCACTATGCCAGCACAGCTGCATCAAAGTCCTGGGAGAAGAGGAAGTGTGTCTTTTTAACTTAAATTGCAAAACTTCCTAGCACAAAGAAGGCCAAACTACAGCTAACCACCAAGAGAGCAGCATCAGATTTCTAGAGATGAAATGCGGATGCTAAGAGCTGAAGGGAACTGCTTCAGACCTCCATTTTCACTGCCTCAATTAACATTCGGTCTGTTTTCATACAATTTATGCTTTTTTAATGCAGCGTTCTCCTCCTCACCCATCAAATATGCTTTCATCAGCAGTAATTTTGACATTAAACTGTCTCAGGAGGCAATTCTGAATCCCCTCTGACAACAGAGAAACCTCACTTCTGACTCCCAAGGTGAGGTTACTGGAAGAGAGGGATCAAAAAATCTATTGGAAAACAAATCTTTCTTAGAAAACGTCCTTATTGCCTGTACAGTAGCTGGCATGAAACTTTTAAAACACAGCTAAAAATTGAATTGCTTGTAGTGCTAAAATCTCGATTCATTAAGCAAATTCCAAATCTTCACTGATAATTTTCACTGATGCAGGAGGATTTTGCTCCAGGAATAACACTGTGGATAGGCCCCTACCTAGTATTTCACGGCTCTGAGCAGGCCCACGTAAGGTATGCTGGTAGCCACAGAAATCTGTGATCCCCGATACTGAGAGAGCGTGAGCAAACGGCCGAGAGTGAACAACATTCTTGGGCGAGCCTGATTCTCTGCCTGTGTTGTCACACAGACCTCTCCCTACACAGAGCCGAAAAGATCTAGAGTGGCGTTAAGGAGCTGACTGCCAAGCTTGCAAGCAGAGTGCCCAATGCAACCTCCTTTTCTAACATTACCAAATCTCATTTCGGAGGCCTTTGAAAATAGCTCCAGCATGAGAAGAGGAAGAGGGAACTAGATCCCCTGACCCACGCAAACCCTCACGTAAAGAGGGTGAGAAGGGGAAGGCACCCGTGGATGACTTCACCAGGGCCACGTCAAGAATATTTGCAGTTTTGCTGCTCGCGGGTTGCTGGTGCCCCACCTTGTTGAAATTCCACTCTCTGCGCCCTGAGAAAAAGGAAGGAACGAGGAAAGGCTCCAAATCCGTGACACATTTCATCGCTTACCCAGTGAATACGATTATTATTCATGATTTCTGTGTTGGGTAGGTTTAGGTCCCTTTGTATTAGTCCCCTTGCAGCTCCTTTGTGAGCCGTCTCAGTCTCACCGGTTTCCGTTACAGCTATTGTCAGAAATCTATATTGCATCTTCAAGTCCATTAAAATATTGCTTCCTGTCTTTTTTAGATAATAATACCAGATGCAAATATCAATTTTTTGCAGGAAGACACTGCAGGCAGTATTTGTAACGGCAGCTGAAGATGCAGACCCACTTCTGATCCCACTGACATTGTTGTGCAGCGAGGGTAATCTTTTAGAAGCCAACAGAATTACAGCAAATCCCTGAGCAACGTGCTTCAGTGCTTTTATGGCAATAATTTGCCTTCAGCGCAAGTTAAATTGTCTGAAAGGAAGCTGTATGTTTCAATAACCTTGTGCTTGTCTAAGCATGACCACGTAACTAGCAGTTTGCTTAAAGGTCTCTTTTAGTAACAATTTGTTACTGGAAGGTGCGTTTCATTCACTGTATATTTTTGTCACTTATTTCAAGTGGGTTCTTTTATTTAATTGACAAGATAATTCTAGGCAATGTTGTACTTAAGGCTTTTTAAAGTATTTTTTTAGAAAGGTAGTTGTGCATAATTTCAGAAGGCATTTTGAAAATCATAGGGATTCTGCATAAATGGAATTTAAATTAGTCATTAAAAGTTAAACCGAGAAAAAAAAGCAGTCACCTTTCTGACTGTAGAACCAGGCAGCTGTTGAGTAAAATGATTTGCTAGGAGGCATTCAGTTACGAAGACTGGGAATGGATATTTTAAATTTATTTTCAGATCTTACATGGTGCAAATCCATTTTACGTCATTTGGATTGAACACTAAGAGGCCGAAAGACCCTTTACACAAAGCATCCACGAAACAATAGGAAGACAGTTCCATCTTGATTTCTGTTTTTTAATCATGCAATGCAAGTATCGTGAGAGCAAATAGGTAAAATTGCAAAATACAGATGTTCTGTATCACAGAGCTCATAGATGGCTATTGGGAGGTGACACGACAGGTCACACATTGCAACTTACACCTCATGGGCTCTTAGCAGAAACCCTGCCTCAGTAGCAGTCGGTGACAAATTTCTGGCCACCAGTCGGATATCCCCCGTCATTTCTCATCATGCCGCTCTCTGCTGTTTTACCAAAGACATTCTCAATTCTTTACACACTCGCTTTTCAGATTATCCAGTCTGAGTTCTTGAATGCAACAGGCCATTACATTTCAGTAAGCCTACCTTCTAATGACCCAGGCTTAATTTGAAAGCCTCGAGAGATGAAAAATCCGTTAATTATCTAGTGTGCTGTGAACAAAACACATCTCATTGGCCTTTCACAGGGTTTCTTAAGTTTACCTTTTTGTACGTCTTCTGCTAAAATGGAGTTCTTCGGGGCAAAGTCTTTTGTGCTTTGCATAGCGATAACCATTAACTGTAAATAAGAAATCATGTCAGCATGTATATTCTTCCCCTTATCAGACTGTAGAAACACAGACTGTCACAAATTATCACAGACAGAAGGTTTTTTTCCAACTAATAGTAAAAAATTTCACCCCTCGAGTCCAGTGGCTTGGTTATCCTTACTCAAATAAGTAGCAGTTAGAGTTCTCGAAGTCTGGCAGAGTCTGTTGATCTTACTCTATCTGTCTCCTGTGCCGGAAATGGAATACTCCATTTTTTCCCTTTCTTTCCAAACAATAACCACCTTCAGTCATTTCACGTCCATTGGTGCATAATGTCCTTCTCATATTTCCCAATAATAATTTATACTTTCTTTCACAAGATTAATTGCTCTGGGCTAGTGTGAACAGAGATGTACAAATTTCCGTGCTCGGTACCACAGATGTTTTCCAAGTAACAGCTGCAGAAACATTTCCAGCATAGTTCTATCTTAAGCTACCATATCCAGGCACATTTCACTAACATGCTCCTGATACTTGCCAGAAGAAATAATTCAGATGTACTTTCTCAGATGTACAGTCAGTAGGTAGCTCTGCCTGTCTGGAAATATCTGGGTCTTACTCAAGAGTTCAAACTGCCTAACCTTGTATTTAGGATCACATATCACATGGTTTCCTAAATACTTACAGAGCGTGCAGAAAATCCTCCAACACCTTGCCTAATCTGTGTCTGCTCTCCTGCTGTCGCTGCAGTCCGTGGCAAAGATCCCATCTCCTTCAATGGAAGAAAAGCCAGGCTTTAGCAGCAAGGATTCGGGAGCGAGGACAGGAAACGAGGGATTGCCGTATCCAGTTTTGCTGCAACCTTTCTTCTATCCAAAAGAGCGTCAGTGAACACGATACTGACCCACACAGAAAAGTACAAGTCCCTATATTACTTGGGCAGCAACTTATCCATTTAAAAAGGCACGTATACAGATCTCACAGAAATACTACACATTTTGCAAGATTATAAACTCCTACAGTGCTGATATGAACTCTCTAGGACATAAAATATCCAATTATAGAAAATTATGTCTACAGTGAAGCATAACCACAGTCAGGTAATTAACGTGAACTGCCTTTAAGTAGTCACATGGAGAAAAGAAAGGAATTTTTATGTTCTGGAAGGGAAAAGTGTAAGAAAACCTGTATTAAATGAGCCAAAGAAAATGAATTTCTAAGGTATCGTTACTCACATTTTCTCCCTTCCTGAAGACCACGATAAAGTTGCTTTAGCTGAAGGCCTTTTTGGAGTAGGTACGCTCAAGAGCATACAGCTGTCATTGCCTTTATTTACCTTGATGTCTGTTCCCATGCACTTACCCATCGTCTTTGTTATGTGGAACACTATTCAACCTCATTTACCTTTGAAATTAGCCCTGCTCTGAGCAGAAGCTTGGCCTAGAAAACCTCCAGAGGTCCCTTCCTACCTCAGTTATTCTTCAATTTTATGACTATTTATTGCAGTTAACACCTCTGCGTTTATAATGCCCGTAATGCCCATTTACTTATTGATCTTGGACTGCGAAAGTAGGTCATTTTCTGCTTCTCCTGTACTTCTAGCTTCTAGCACTATTAAGAAAGGCCATAAGAAATTATCCTGTAGTTTAGAAAGCGATTCAAAAAACCGTACCTTTTCAAATCAAATTACACAAGAATTAAACTTAACGGCAGATGATGACTATTTGAAAAGAGTTTTTCAGAAATTGGGCACCATTTTATCCTTTAGAAGGGCAGGTCAAAAAGGCTTGGATACAGACAGTTTAACTAAGAAGGATTTTTTTTCCCTATAGTAATTTGCATTCAGGCACATAGATCATAGATATGAAAGAAAATTAAGGAAAAATGTGCATGAAATATTACTATCAGCCAGTTGTTCCACTGTATCATTCACGCTGCCAATACTGAAAGGGTAAAATTGGAAATGCTGTAGAGGAGGAGATACATTTCTATCTGCTGTTGGCGTTCTCGCATGTCGCAACGTGTGTTTCTCACTAGTCATCTCTTTTTTTTAGGAAGAACGATAGATTTGCAGGGGCGATCCCTAGGGTGAGGGACACGGTCTGAGGGTTTTACTATTACCAAGTTGAATGGCATAGATCAGAACATTTTCCAAATAATAAAGCCAAGTGCAGAAAATATCTGTTCTGGTTGAGAAAATTACACGATCGGGCCGTTTATTTAGTAAAAATAAATCAGGTAAAAAGGTTAATTTAATGCCTGCAGTTCTCCTCTCAGAATTAATCACTGAACGTGAAAGAGGCACTTCATTTGCTAAATGTAAGCACGTATTTCACTGTTCTGGATGAAATCCGAAGTGTGCCTCAGCGTTTCAAGAAGCTCTGTGGTGAGAGCAGATAGTAAGGGAATCTTCTTCAGCTCAAATAGCAGGGTTTGTTTCTCTAGTAAATACTTTATATTCCTGCTGTTAGGAAGAAGTTGTGAGAGACTGTCAGAACGCAGTGTGGTAACAGCTATGAAGTCCTAAGAGGCCATGGAGATGTTACACTTGATGTGGCTCTCCTGTGATTCGGCTTAAGATGATTTCTAATGTCAACAGACTTCTTTTAACATGTGATTCTACGGACTTACAGTAAAAACCAAGTGGCTATGTACCTGAGAGACTGCCTCTCCCTGCATGACAGGTGATAGCTTCCGATAAGGGAGAGCACTAAAACTGACAATGGATTTAAAACAGATGGAACAGATCGCACAATTTGTTGCCTGTGCACGCTACATGCAGCCCAGCCGTGGTTGCTCTTCATTATCATTATTAAAAAATGGATTTAGGTATCTGAGACACTTAGTGTGCAAGCTATTTTCTTTTATCGTGAAACTTTGTTTTTTTCCTAAAGCTGACAAGTATTTGGACAGGGAATTTATGTTGCTTTTTTTTTTCCTCATCTGTTTTGGAAAAAGTAAACCAACGTAGAGTACTTTGGAAAGGGGGCATGCTTGCTGCTCTCTTCTCTTACTGGCCAGATGCTTCTTCCCGTTCCACGCCAGGACGACAATTTAGCTTCAGTTTCATGCATGGAACAGCTGAATTCTGCTTATGAAAGTGAAGCTAGGGTTCATCTATCCAGCTGCAGTGGAAATCTACATTTTAAGCTGAAAGAAATGAAGGAGCCTGCATCTAGTTTCTTTTTTTCTTTTGCCACATACTTCAGAAATACTAGATCATTATTTTTCCAAAGGGCAATTCATTATTGCCTGTAACAACAAGCATAGCTAGTGTACTTAAAAAGGTAGAACAGTCTTATGATTTGTATGTACTGACTTCCACACTACTTACTTGGAAAACTGGCGTTCCATTGATTGATTCATTGCACGGAAAAAGGGCAAGATTTGCAAAAATAACTAGTGATTTTGGATCGTTCAGTTTTCAGAGAGGTCAAAGACAGTTCAGTGCTCAAGACCATTTCATTCCTCTTTAAGGATTCCTATGCACTGATCATTTTTATTTGGTGAGCACTTACTCCCAGGAAGCTGGGCAAAGTCTTGTCAGGTAATTTCACCATAAACTATTTTTTAGGATTCTCATTTCCTTCTGTTGCTTTTCCCAACGTTCCACAATATCGCTTTGCAAACTGTGCCTCTGGAAAGCGAAAACAGAGCGCCACTTTCTTCACAGCTTTTGAAAAATCGCTTCCTGAGAGTCTGTTTCACTCCAGTCTTTGAACAAAGGAGTCCCCTCCGAGAAGTCCTTCTGAGCCCCGAGTAAGCCTCCGTACGGTATTTCTCGAGGGCCATCAGCATTCAAATCTCTCCTCATTGCTTCGATGAGCACTCAGATGCCTCTGCGAGGGTTTCCTCTACCAATGGCCCAAGCTCAGCCTGCCTATGGGCGGGCAGCAGAGATGCTCCAGGCTCTTCCTCTTTCGTGATGAACGTGACTTGCGACGAGAGCTCTGCTGCTCAACAAATTTTATGTCTGAGATCGGTTTGGAAAAGAACAATAGGACTTTTCCATGCATTTTTTTTTTAAGGTATTTTGTCCTTTAAACCAACATCAATATTGCCTTCTCTGGGCCGATCAAAACTTGCTTGCTATTTTAAAGATCTCAGGTTAGCAATAAATATAAATACGTTACTTATGGTTGGAGTCAAAGCACAAGCACAGAAATAACTAGACTTACCCTGCCACACTACGCTGAACTCGACCAGCTAAATCCAAGCAGCAATTATTATTAAAAGTTTGCATGTCTCTAGCCCCTCGGGATATTCAAATGCTTTACAAAATATTTTAATTGAGCCTCACAACCAACCTAACACGAGGGTAAATTTATCCTCGTTCTGAAGCTGCTGCCTGCATACAAATTTTAACTCATCAAGCTTGCTTGCCCGTGCTGGACTTTGCGTGCACATAAGCTGGGTGGATATGAAAATTAGTATTAACCTTTGCATCTGTGGGTTTAACTGCCTGGTCAAAAGTCACGCAGTGAGTAGCGCTTGGGTCTCCAAAGCAAAACAGAAAGCCAAACCACAAGGCCATCTGTTTTTTCCCTCTGAAGGGTGTTTAAATAGCACAGATAGAAATGTCTGCTGCTTTTCCACAAACTGGGATTTGGCTGAGAGTCCTGTAGCGCCTCCTCTTTCCCTCCGCTCAGCAGTAGAAAAATCAGGCATTGCATACGGTGAAAGGCAGATACTACAAATGCCTTCTATGCTGGATTTTCCTGTTTTTCTGTGAGCCCCCTGCACGTCCACACAGTGAGTCCACCGTACCTGCTGCCTGTACCCATGCAGTTTTCCTGTCAAGCGTCTTTAAAATAGACGCAGTTCATTTCCACCCACAGGCCTTCTCCTTGCTCCCAAAGTGTAATTCTTCCTTGGCTGACGCGGCACTTGGGGTCTTTATATTCTTCCAAGGCGTCAGAGTTTTGTACAGTGCGTCAAGTCCCTGCATGTGGAACGCCTGCTTGTAATGGTGCAATGGCCTTACTCCAGCTGCGCTTCATTACATTCACCAGGTAATTTTTTTTCCCTAGGATTAATATTGCCTCTTTTGCTTTCTCTCCAGACCACAGGCCCAAACACATATAGAGTTCTTGCTGGTTACCTCCATCTCTTTCTCAGCAGTCTCTCTAAATCCCTTGGCCTTGGCAGCCACTTACTTATGGCAGTGTGCCCTCCATAAACCTCATCTGCTCCGGGCACACGCTGTGTCTTTCTTCCCACAGTGTGTACGACTTGTGCTGCTGTTTTGACCCCTGGGTGGTTGTCCCCAGACCTAGGCCACCTCCTACAGAGGCTGGAAGTGGTCCTGGAACACCTCGCCTTTAGCTGATCACCCTGCTGGGACAACCTGCTCTGAGGTCCCTCCTGCACCAGGTGACAAACTCCTCAGTCTCAGGATTTCCTTCGGAAGGAGTATCGCTCCCCTAGGTGACTAGTTTATTGCGCTACTTTCAACTCAGTTGGGTGCCGCCTCAACTGTCCCTTCCTACTGTTCCTGAGGATAAAGGACTGTAATCGGATGTATCCAGCTGAGGGCATATTCAGCACAAGAGGAACTCTCTTGCGGTACGTTGGCACTAGAGGTTCCTGCCAAACCATCAGTTCCATAGTCTGCTGGTCTGAGGATGTGCCACGCCACCTCAGGCTCCCAGTGCTGACAGGTGGAATGTTCTCAGAAGGGCCCCAATGGAAATCCCCTGAGCAAATAGTCAGGATATGCAAGAACTGCTGTAACTGTGGGAGCGGGACAACCTCGGGATGGTGTCGGTCAGCAAAAATTTCCCAGCTAGAGCATCAGCTCAGTTATCTTCACTTGGTCGCTGCTACAATCAACAGTGAACCAAGAGATTTTGGAAAACCGTAACAGCTTTACAAACTTCTTAAACAACGAGACCCAGAAGAATTCGCATGAAATTGGGAAAACGAGATAAAATTCCAGTGGGGCTTACCCTTCTCTGCACCTTCTCAGTTTTAAAAGGCATATCCTATTTCAAGATAAAAAGCAAGAAAAATGGAAGGGAACAACACACAGAAGCTGGGATTTGAAGAGCAGTTCACCCTACGCACAGAGTTTGGTTGCTGCAGCAAAAATTGCTTTTAGTTGCAGTCTTACAAGCGTGGCCTGAGAGTTACTAGAGAAAGGGTTAAAAAAAGCGTACGACAGATGAATTTTTAGCAAACCAATTCAGAGATCGGGAAATAAATAGAAAGAAAAAATTCTTTGCTCTCTCTATGTTTGATTTATGTCACTGCGCTTATTATCTCCAGAGGAAATCCTCCTTTGTGTGCTGCCTGAACAGCTAATAACTACAGATACTGGAAGGACTTTAAAGAAAAATGAGTCGCCTTCGCTCTGAACTTCTTGCTTTTATCTGCTAATTTCAACCTCTAGTGGTACAGCAAGGTTTTGCCACTCAAGCTCCACGGTGCCAGGATTTTCACACAAAGTATTTATTCTGTTCCTGGTCTTTACTGTATTGTAACACACCCCCAGCCCTCCTCGGGGGGGGGAAATAAAAAAAAAAATAATAAAAAAAAAAAAGGCAGACTTTACATTACCAAAAAAATTTGAGCACTCACAAGTTTAGTCGTCCAGTTTTTAAGCGGAGCTGACAAAAGGAATAAAATGGAGCCGGGAGGAAATATCTCGGCCTCCCTGGCACTCCAGGCATCTGTCAGTGGGAGCAGAGGGGACGAAAAGGGACAGCGAGCCCTCGTGCTGGGGAAAGGCCTAAGGAAATAAATAAAAGCACGGAAAAGGTAAATTCCTGTTTACGTCTTGCAGCAAACAAGGCAACTCTAATGACAGGGAGCTCCGTCCCAGCAAACGCAGGCACGGGACGGACGTAACAGCAGCGAGAGCTCGACGCTTTTACCGAGCGTCCGCACAAGACGGCGTCGGTAAATAAACGCCTTCCCTCATTGTTTCGCGAGTGCTTTTAAAGAGGCCGGGGCGGCGAACCGTCCCACCGAGCCCACCTCGGCACCGTCCCCTCAGCCGCGCAAGCGCCGCGGAGGGAGCTGCGGCGAAGCGAGAGCTGCTCGCGCCACCTCCGCGAGATCCTTCCGCCGGGAGGCCCGAGGAAAAAGAGTCCCACCCCCTCACCCTTCTTCCCTCCCAGCCGCCCGCCGGCGGGCCCCGCGCACCGGGCGGCCACGGCGACCGGCGAAGCGATGGCGATGGCGGAGCCGGCGCGGCGGGACCGAGCCCCGCCACCGCCGAGGAGCCCGTCGTGTGTCCCGTAACCCCCCCACACACCTACGCCCGCCGCGGTGAAAGCCAACGGCCGCCGCGCGCGCTGCGCCCCGCCCGCGCGGGAGGCGGGGTCGGGGTGAGGGGAGGCCGCCCCGCCGGCCCTTCTTTCCCTCCCCTGCTCCCCCCCGGGAAGCGGCTGGCTGCGGGCTGCCTCTCGCTTCCCCCCCCCTTCCCCTCCCTTTTAATTTTTATTTTTATTTTATTTTAAACCCCCCCCTTCCCCCCCCCCCCAACTCCCGCGCGGCGGCGGCGGCGGCGGCCCGATTTCCCTCCCCAACCTCCCTTCATCGCCGCGGCCCCGCCATGGCGACATGAGCCCGCCGGCCGCCGCCGCCGCCGCCGCCCCGGACATGGGACCCGCACGGTGCTGAAGCGCCGCGGAGGAGCCCCGCCGCCGTCGCCCCGCCATGGGGTGCTGATGGCCGGGCCCCGCCGGGCACCCCGCCGCCGCGCAGGGGAGGTGAGCCGTGAGGGGGGCGGGGGGGGTGATGGGGGGGGTCCCCGCTGCGGGATCGGGTGTGGAGGGCACCGGGGGGTGTGTGTGTAGGTGCGCAGTGCTGCACAGCATCGGTGTGTAACGCCTGTGCGTTGCAGCAGCGAGGGCAAAGCACGAATTGTAGACAGAGTTGGCCCCCGTCCCGTCCCAGCGCATCTGTACCCCAGGTGTGACATCTCCTCACAGCCCTGGGCCTCTTCGTAGCGCACGGAATTTGTTTTTGTTCTCGCGTCTTCGTCGTACTTCGTTTGCAGAGGTAGGCTGCGCTCCCCCCTCCTTATTTGCCCTCCCATCTGTGATGTGATGGAAGAAGTTTCCTTGGAAGAAGAGCCGCGTTGTGTTCCGTGTATCTGCCTCCAAAGGGGTGAACTTACTTAAAGGAGTGAGGTTACCGTCGGTTATTTCATGCCGGTGGTAAAAAGCAGACTTGCAAAAAATCCTCCTGAAAACTTGCCCGTTGAACACAGAAAAACGCGTTCCCCTGTCCTTCCCTTTTCGCCCTGTGAAGGGGGTAAAAAAAGAACAATCCCGCATTTTCCCACTCTTAAAAATGAGGGTGTTAGAAGGCAGACTGTTTGAAGCTTGAATTTAAAAGTGTTTTCCAGCAGCAGCCTTTGTGTGCTCCCAAAACGCTCTTTCCATGGTGTGCTGCCTGTACACAGCACAGCCCCTTTTAAAGACAGAAGAGTGAGCTTTTTTTTTTAACTAAATATTTAGATTGAGCAAAATACATGTGGTTGTCAAGCTCCCCTTTCTAGATCATACCTCACCTTTTTCCTCCAGGGGTGGCAGATGTGGCTGTGGCCCCCCCCATCCCCTGGGGCTACCCCCTGGCTGGGGCTGACAGCTGCCCCTCTGCTACGATTTAAAGCTGGGGGATGTGTGAGTGCGTGGAACCCAGGTTTTTAGAAGGTGAGTCTAGGAGCTAGGAGTTGATCTCTCAAAAAGCAAATCACAGCATCTTTTCCTTGTCTCGAGGGTTTGATTTTGGATCCCTACAAATGATTCAGTTTTGCTTTCAAAGTAGTTTGGCTGGCTTGTAAAGCTGGGGGACGGCTCGCTCTCATCTGTGCCTGCACAGACCTTGGCGTGGGATGTGGGAAGCTGATCTTTTGGCTTCTCCCCAGCAGGAATTGAACTTTCACATAGTATATATATACTTCTAATTATCCTTCATGCCTATTTAGAGCTTGTGTACAGTTTGGCATGGCAGAACTGCTCCCTTACTGTGTCCGTTCTGTATTCTTTCCGAGTCCTGTGCTTTGTTTCCTCCAGGGCTTTATTTAAAAATACTTTGAGATAGCTTCTGTCATCGTACGATAAGAGCCCCTCTCCACAAAGGGTCCTGCCTGGTGGACACCTGCTGGGGCCGGGATTTCCAACAATTTCATGTTTGGGGTGCGATGGGGCTGCAGCCCATGTTGATGAGAGCCAGCAACGAGCAGAGCACCACTCCTGCAGGGTGTTTCTGCGCTGGTCTTGCTGTCAGCCACCATTTCTGGATGCATTTGAGGGCATTGACATGCCTCAGCACAGCCTGAGGTTTGCTGGGTGCAGGCCACCAGGGGAGAACAGCCTTGACACCCCCACAGGGCAAAGAGAC
The DNA here is from genome assembly GCF_963924245.1 of Chroicocephalus ridibundus. Lineage (NCBI taxonomy): Eukaryota > Metazoa > Chordata > Aves > Charadriiformes > Laridae > Chroicocephalus > Chroicocephalus ridibundus. The sequence continues at coordinate 6,688,640 of NC_086288.1, forward strand.
CCCATTATTGGCCCCTGCCACCCACCCTGGCCTTTGCCAGTTGTCCCTTCCTGGGGCTATCAAGGAGTGCAGCGTGGGGCCAGCTGTGGCTCGTTCAGGCTGGCTGTGCAGCCTTCCCTTCTGGACTCTTCTGCACACCCAGGTGGTAAGGGGGAGCTTGAGTTGATTCAAGTATAGTTTAGGGAAACAGCAGCTCAGTGGTCCATATCCCTACATCGTAGGGGCCTTGGGATGACTTTATCTGAGGAAATGGACAAGCCAGGTTTTGGGAATCGTACATTTTCCAAGGCAGTGCAATATCCAGAGCTATCTGTCTGCCATCTTATATTAACACAATCAGCATTAACTTTCCAAAATGTGGTGGTGGTTTTTTTTTATTTTTAGATTATTTGTTACAGTAATCTTTACAGACATATATCAATTTAAATAGACTTCAGTCAAAACACAAGGTTGTTCAGTGCCAGTACCTTTGCTTGTGTCATTGCCCTAGGATAAACTTTTCAAGTCAGTAGGTAGACCCAAGTGTTTAGCTTTTTTACAGCTTTGAGCATCTCCCCTGTAATTACAGTCTCTCACATTTCCCCTTCTCAACTTTTCTGTGCTCAGCTCCTTCTTAATGTACCTCTTGCAGGCAACAGAAAGGAGAACACGAGCGGTGTTCGTGTAGTGGAGCATGCCTTCCCCCAGGGCCTGTGTGAAAGATGCTTTCCTTTGCACACCTGCAGCAACACACTAGTTGAAGCAGTAATTAATCTTGACCTCACACTGAACTGGCTTTTTGGGAGCACTTATATTCACAGGTTTAATCCTTGTGTCTTTACATGGCACTTTTTAGGAAATAATATTTGGTGCCATTGTCATGCTGGTGTAAATTATCAATATGAATTATCCATGTAAACTGGGTGACGGAACGGATAAATACACAGTCTGCAGCTTATGTCATGCTGCTCCGTAGCGTGCCAGACACAGATTTTAAAAAGCCTGGGCAGGACCAATGGCTTCAGGAAAACTAGATGTTGTATTTTGACAGCGAAATGATAACCCTTAGGACTCCGTTGCCCAAACAAGGAGCAAGATGTGAGTAAAGAAGAAAACGTGTATCTCCAGGTTAAGTGAAACACGATTGTGGGATCTGAAGATGTAAATGAATGCAAGATGTAAAATGGGCGTCTAGAGCTTACCTGCCCAGGACTAAATTTCTGTCTGTTTTCCCTTCACTCCTGTAACATCATGGGGCTAGAGAAGGTACAAACCCAGGTACTTGTAACCAGGACACTCCAATGAAGCAGCAGGAAATCCAGGCTGGCCATCAAGGAGGTGGATTGCAAGGGGGATTCTGGTTTGCTGAAAATAGAGAGTAGTTTCTTTGAGAATTCTGCTTGGTAATAGCTATTTTCAAATGCCAAAAAAGCAAGGTGAAGTCATTCAGATGGAAGGAAAATCTCAGGTGTCTCCCATCTCAGTATGGAGCAGATGTGGTCTGAAATGTTCCCTTCCTGCGTGTTTGCTAACTGCAAATATTACCAACACTGATTAATTAGCCATAATAGGTATTTGCACTTGCTGTGCAGTAAACTCATCTGAAAGCTCACTCACGAATAACATGTTACTGCAGATACTCCCATTTTGCTCATCGGCCCAGACATCAAACATTTTCTTTACCAGGATGATGGGAGGTACTGGATGAACCCATTTGCCAGAGGCTTTTGCACCTTTTTGGTGGTATTTTGCTGCATACAGCAAGATCCTGTTTCTTGGATGGGATAGCTCTTGACTACAGTGGTCTGTTAGGCAAGAACTTGGCTCCCAAAGCCATCAACCTTTACCTTCCTAACAATTTTGACTGTAGATCTTGGGGCTTACCTGCTCCTAACTGCTGCCTACCTCCTCCAGAAAGCCTGCCTCCTTTAAGGATGCAACTGCTGTAATAACATCACCACCACGTGCAGCTTAGTCTGCATTTACAAAAGCAGTGCAGATGTGTCCCTGCTTGCATTGATAGGAGCAAGGGGATACTTCATGCAACGTGCCTTGTGGAAGCGGCAGCTGAACTCTGGCTGCCATTACGCATTGCCTCAAACATACTGTTTTCTCTTTATCAGCACCCCCACCTCCCAAAGTTTCCTTCCCTGGGTTTATTTTATTTTAAGGTGAGGACTGTTGGTTTTAGGCTGTCTGGAACTGGGGTTATCAAGGCTGTTCTATTTGTACTGGTTGGGCAGGAGAGATGAGTACATAGGGAAGAGCCAGGACTGTGCCTGTGCCATCCTATTTATGCAGACAATTGGAATTAGGTCGTTTTCTGTATTGTCTCAACAAGAGGCTAATTAGTCAGCAAGCTCGAGCTCCTGGAGGATAATTAAGCTTTATAACTGTGGGTTCTCTTTGGTTGATGAGAAAGAGGAGACAGTACCCTCAGAGCCTAAGAATGCTGCTCTGCAGCTACTGCGCTGTACCTCATAATTGATCTATTGTTTCAACAGCAGATAATTCCTCATTTCCTCATAATTACCTCTTTTTAGTGCCTCACACTGTATCCTGATATTAGCTGTAATCACTGATAATTTACCCTGAAGCCAATCAGAATCTGCAAAGCAAAATATTGGCCTTGGTGAGCATTTATGCTTTCAGATGAAATTCTCTTTTGTTGTTGTCAAGAGGAATCAAGCCATTGTAGTTACACATTTTTTGGATGTGGGTGTTGAACTGGGTATAAACTTGTTTGGTTTTGTTGCTGTTCATTTATGTTAATGACTGACTACTGCCGAAAGACAAAAAGAACTACTGTTGAATCCTGTTTCTGTGTTTTTGCCCATAGAGGCATTGTATTTATTTGGTTTCGAGGGATTATATTACTCAAAAGGTGGTGCTTGATGCTTTAGACTCTGAATGCCTGTTGGCCCTTGCCTGTAGAGAGTTAGCTTTTATGAGCTTGAAAGCCTCCGGCCCTATTTTATGAAATTACTGCTCACTTTCATACTTTGTGAGCTTGATTTTCCTCAAAGTGACTTCCTTCAAGTTACTGTTGATTTATACCAACTTATACTGGTGTCAGGAGAAGTGAATCATACTCAGTGTGTGTCGCTTTTAGGAGACTAGCAGTGAGACATTACATAATGCCAGGTTTGGTTTGCCCCCCCCCCCCCCTTTTTTTTTTTTTAAAGCCTTCCTGCTCTGCTTTCAGCATTTGCTGCTTGAAGAACTGATGAGCTGCTCTGGGCATACAGCTGAGCCCTCACAGCTGTGCTGCTTTGAGCATAAAGCCCTTAAGACCAGAGCAGTTGAGGCTGGAAGGGACCTCTGAAGGTCATCTTCTCTATTCCCCCCTGCTCAAACAGGGCCACCTAAAACTAATTGCCCTGTGCCACATCCAGATGCCTTCTCAAACATCTCCAAGGATGGAGATGCCACAACCTCTCTGGGCAACCACTGACAATGCTTTGTCACCTTCACAGTAAAGGAGTGTTCCTGATGTTTAGAGGAAACATCCTGTGTTTCATTTTGTGTCCATCACCTCTGGTCCTGTCACTGTGCACCACTGAAAAGAGCCTGGCTCCATCTTCTGTGCATTAGTAAGATTCCCGGACCCCACCCAATCTTCTCTTTCCAGGCTGAACAGTCAGCTCTCTCAGCCTTTCCCCACAGCAGAGGTGCTCCACTCCCTTCAGCATTAGTGGTTCTCTCTAGTATGTCCGTGTATCTGGTTCTGGGGAGCCCTGAACTGGACACAGCACTCAGATGTGGCCTCACCAGCGCTGAGTAAAGGGGAAGGATTCATCTGCCTCAGTCTGCTGGCAACACTCCTCCTAAAGCAGCCCAGGATACAATTAGTTTTCTGTACCACAAGGGCACACTGCTGGCTCATTGTCAATTTGGTGTTCCCTAGGACCCCCAGGGCCTTTTCTGCAAAGCTGCTTTCCAGCCAGACACCTCCCAGCATATACTGGTGCCTGGGGTTGTTCCTCCCCAGGTGCAGGACTTTGCACTTACCCTCCATGAGGTTTCTGTCAGCCCATTTCTCCAGCAGGTTGAGGTCCCTCTGGATGGCAGCACAACCCTCTGGCATATCAGCCACTCCTCCTCATTATAGGTCACCTGCAAGTTTGCTGACCCATCAGCAAAATCATTAATGAAGATGTTAAACAGCACCGGACCCAGTATTGACCCCTGGGGTACACCCCTAGTCACCACCTCCAGCTAGACTTTGTGCCACTGATCACCACCCTCTGGACACAGTCATTCAGCCTGTTTTCAGTCCACCTCACTGTCTGCTCATCCAGCCCCTACTTTCAATGATGTGTCCTCAGTTTACCTGGCCTTCCTTTTGTTACCTATCTACTTATTGAAGCCCCTCTTGTCTTTGACATCCCTTGCCAGATACAATTCCAGCTGGGCTTTGGCTTTCCTAACCTTATCCCAAACTGCTCAACATTTTTATATTCCTCCCAGGTTACCCATCCTTGCTTCCACCCTTTGTAGCGCTTACTTTTTGTGTTTGAACTTTGCCAAGAGCTCTTTTATTTATCCACACAGGCCTCCAGGCATTTTTGCCTGACTTGGCATTTGTTGGGATGAAACTCAAGCTTCCAGGAGGTGATCCTTGAATACTAACCAGCATTTTTGAGCCCCTTCTTCCCTTCAGGGCCTTGCCCCATGGGACACTTCCAGGCAGATCTTCGAAAGAGTCCAGAGCCTGCTCATCTGAAATCCAGGGTTGTGAGCTTGCTTCCTCCCTGCTCTTAGGATCCTGAACTCCACTGTCCCACGGTCACTGCACCCAAGGCAGCCCCTGAGCTTCACATCCCCAGCAAGCCCCTCCTCATAGGGGAATATGAGGTCTAGCAGGACACCTCTCGTCTTTAGCTTTCTGATCACTTGGGTTGGGAAGGTGTTACCAGTGCACTCCAAGAACCTCCCGGATTCCTTATGCTCTGCTGTGTTATCCCTCCTGCATATGCCAGGGTGGTTAGAGTACCCCATGAGGACCAGGGTCTACAACCATGAGGCCGCTTCCAGCTGTCATGGAAGGCCTTATCCACTACACCAGTACTTTCCACCTACTACAGTGTCACCCTTATCTGGTTTGTCTTTAATCCTCACCCATAAGCTCTCAGTGGGCACCTCACCAAGCCCCAGGCAAGTTTCCATGCATTCCATCGGTTCTCTCACATCAAGGGAAGCTCCACCATCCTCCTCTTCCCAATAGAGCCTACGTCCCTCCATTGCAACACCCCAAGTGTTGCAAGTTATGGGAGCCATCCCACATCTCTGTAACCCCAGCAAGACTGCAGCCTTTCAGCTGCGCACAGGCTTCTCTCACCATGTTTAATCCCTACACTGTGTTCATAAGCATACATGCACTTCAGAAAAGCACCCAACATGCTTATTTCCCAAAAAAGGGGATTTCTTCATAGTTGTACCTCATAGGTGTGTCCTTGCTTGCATGCAAATGCTAGAAGTGACCCCCCCTTAAGCCTCATTTTTTGTTGATTTTGTGATCCCTTCCTGTTATATGACCCCAGACCCTTTGCTCATCAGCCCTGTCCATCACTCACAGGGTTCCTGGTAACTGTCCCTGCCATATCATCCCTGCCATTTGAAACCCTCCTCATAAGGTCAGCCATCCTACTGGTAGATATACCTTTGCCTGGCTTGGTGAGGTGGATCCCATCCCTCCCAAGCAAATGCCACTCCACAAGCAGGATCCCATGGTCCTAGAACCCAAAATCCTGTCACCAACACCAGTTCTGCAGCCAACTATTGACCTACGCTGAGGAGAACATCACTAGGGCCCCCAAGCTGTTGCCACCCCGAGATCTCCATAGTCACTTGACACTCTCCAGGTTGCCCCGATGGTATCACTGATGCCCACATGGAAGAACAGCAAGGGTAGCAGTCAGAAGGTTGGACAAGCCCACGCCATCCCTCCACAACGTCCCAGCCCTGGGTCCCCAGCAAAGAGCAAACCTTACTAGATAGGGAAGGTGGGTGCCTTTGTCCCCTGCAGCAAGGAGTCATCCATTGCAATCACTCACGCCTTCTTCCTAGAGGTCTCACATGGTTTAGGTTCAGGTGGCCCATATCTTTTGCCTAAAGGCACGTCTGGCTCCTTTTTAACAAGCGTGGTGAACCTGTTTTGTAGTTACAAGCCCTTAGGTGGGACAGGAACTTTTACTGCCAGAAGTCATCTGCTTCCATCCTTCCCTTTCTCCAGAGGTTTCACTTACCTTGTTGGTGGGGGTGGACACTGGCAGCTTCTCTATTGCAGGTGGAGGCTGAGGCTCTTCTAGCTGCTGAGTCACAGAGAAGAGCCTCTCTGTCTCCCATGAAATTTCTCTGATGCTGCACAGCCTGCTCACTTCCTCCTAGAACTCCACGTGGCACCACAGCTCCTTGAAAACAACATACCTCCTGCAGGACAGAGGGCCATCTTTCCCGGCCTCAAGGAGAGGCCTTAGGCACTCCCTGCACCCTGGGGCTTGGAGGGCCGTGACAAACATCCAAAACTATGTCCTCATCAAACCCTCAACCCCGGCAGGGGCAGCTCCTCCAGCATCTGCTGGGGGAAGTGTCCCATGGTGTTCCACCACCATAGCTGAAACTGTTTACAGCTCAAGTTAACTCCCCCTTCACAACAACCTTCTGCATAAACTTCTGCATGTGGTGGTGGTGCTTTGGGCCTGGCTCTTATATAGACTTCGCCCAAGCACTGGCTAAAAGAGTGCCTCCCTAATTAGGAGGCAGCTGCACCCTGGGTAGCTGATTATGCTCATTAGAAGCTGCTAGAGCTTCCTCATGCGCACAGCCTTGTGGCTCCCCTTATCTTGTTCTTAATTAGCAACAGCAGCACCCTCACGTTTCTCAGAGGGTTCCCAGGTGCTCCCCAATGATCCTGGACCTTGTCCCCAAAAGGTGCAGAAGGTCCAAAAGCAGAACCTAGAGACTGCTGCGCAAACCTGGGTTGGTTACCTCTGGGACCTCCGCGTGTTCCTTTGCCGATGGTGTAGGGACAATTTGGTACAGGGCTCAGCCATTGCTTTCTGGGATTTACCCGTCATTTAGGTTGGCATAAAAATAACAGGTGTCATTTCAGCAAACCCTTGTGTGTAGTAGCTTTATATCTGTATCGTGCTTCAGGAAGTAGCACCATCTTTTTCGGCATATGACCGCAAATTGTCCCACACAAGGGCTGTCCACCCTTAATGTGATACCCCAGGGCACGCAAGAAAGGCTTATGTTCCTGACCTGGCAGCACGGCTGTTTCCGAGCATTGAGATCTGTGTGTCAAATAATATTGGGGCCCATTCCTACCAAAATGTTAGCCCGAATCCCTTGGCTGATTTTAATAAATGTAGTGAGGAGTTTACATCTTCAGGAGGCATCTTGCACGCATATCATCATCCAGATGATGAGTCCAGAGTGGTTGAAAGAGTATGAAATGTAGGCATTTCTGTTGCAAGTGTTCATAAAATGGCATAGAGGGGTTTTGGTTTGCAAGGGTTTTGTTTTTGCTTAATTTAATCCATGCAAGCAAACAGCCTCCATCAGTTAATAACTTTTCCTTTGATTTTTAGGTTCAAATAAACCAAAATCTCAAAGCAGAACTCATTAAAGTATATTGAGTTTCATCTCCTCTTTGCATCAAACACATACGTTACGCAGCTGGAGCTGGTCTCCTAGGGCTGGATTCTGAGTTTACCTTTTATCCACGGTTTACTTGGTATGTTGCCACACGCTGCCTCGAAAGGGAGAGGAGCTGTGATTGAAACAGCTTGTTTGCATCACTTGCGAGCTGTGGCACAGAAAATTTAAGCTGTTGCTGACCAAAGGCCTTTTTGGGCAAATTCTGCTTGGACGGACTCATCTTGGCAGTTGCTGAGACAAAAAGGAAACGCAAACCTCCTGCCCGGAGCCATTCGAAAAAGGGGTAGGGCAAGCATGGGTCTGGAAGCTTGCCTATCTCGCCGGGAGGGAAGAATGGTGACATTGTCTCAAAGTTCAGTCAGGAGTTCATCTTCTACCTTGTTTTTTAAAAGTCCCTACTTTGGAAAATACCATTTAAGCTTCCCTTAAGTAGCAAAACCCTGGTATCAGTCACGAGGCTTGGGGAATGAAGTACAGCAGAGATTTCTTAGAACTGGTCTGGTTTATGGTCCCCGGGTGTTGGAGAGAAAAGGCTGGGCAGCAGGCATGGATTTTACGAAACGGTGGCTGCTGTAAAAAAAAGGAAAGGCCGCAGGCTTGTTCCTGCAGAAACCCCCTGAGTGACAGCCGTCAGACAGCAGCTTTATACCACCGCCGTCACCAGGGGCTCAGTGGCACCCTCCCTCCTAGTTAAAAGGCTTGTCCAGGCTTTTCCCTCCCCCTGCCCCCCCCAAATTATTCCCCCTGTTTTCTTGATGATTTTTTTTTTGCTACGCTTAGGGAATACCACGAAGAACCAAAGATGTTTATGTTTTCTACCGCGTTGCTCTATGAAGAGTGTTTATGGTGCCGTGACAAATTCCATCTGAGCTTTCCTTTTTGAACAGAATAGAAAGAGAAGATGGTGGTGAGAAGAGCTCACTGCTGCCGGCCATGATGCAGCCCTCTCCAGAGCGCTCCTTCTCCTCTTCCGTAGCTGCTAAATAGGCCCAGGGATTTCTCTGTTTCAAAACAGGCTTAAAAACACCTCCCTTCCCCCCCATCAAAACATTGCGTTCTCTTTTTGCGGTTGCAGACCTGTGTTTTTGACTGGCAGGTTTCTTTAAAATGTTTGGAAAAATCCTTCAGTTTGGAAAACCGGCACTAAAATGAGGTCAACTTTATTTGCACTCCCAGGAAAAATCTGGTTGGAGGAAAAGAAGTGGCGAGTGTGTGATGTACATGAGCCTGCCCGAACGATGCTGCCAAAATATCTCACAGACATGCCTTTGTAGCAGGTTGTGGGAGTTAGCTGTGGGTGAGTCATACAGACAAATGGCAAGGGCCCTCTTCGTTTCCCAGCCTGAATAAAATTACCTCTTTCCGAATTTGGGTCTCTTGGCTGGCTTATACACAAGTCAAATGCGCCGCTTGTTAAAGGTGCAATATCATACGTGCACCTGTGGCGTATTTGTGTTTGATACTAATGCATTTCTCATGGGGGAATGTGTCCTTATTTTAATGTATATTAGTAGTCATTCCACAGAAGTCAGTTCGTTGCTTCAAATACACCCGTTTATTTAGATGTTGAAATTTGAAACTGGATTCCCAAGCATCTTTTTCCCAGTCATTTCACTTGAAAAAGATCATATATCGTCTCACAACTCCGTCAGGCTATTTCCACTAACCGGGCTGCAGCATGATTTACTTTCTGCAACTCAAACCCAGTTGATTTTAACCCGTGCTGGTCCTCTGCTCATCGTTTTCATACCAGGTTGATGCTTTGGCAAGTTGAAAAGACAGAACGGTAGGCGCTGATTTACAGTAGTGAGGCGTTCATGGGAAATTTTACTGTCTAAACCACAGAAACGTTGTCCTCTTAGAACCGTGATGTGGCGCAGAAATAATGTAAAATTGTAAAAGTAGTTTATACCTGCTGCTTTTTTCTTCTCAGATGGAAGCAACGCTGTAGGCGTTTACCTTTGTCTGGCATAAATTTCCAGACTGCTTTACTGACATGGGGTGGGGAAAGAGTTAAGCTCAGAGAAAGCCCTAGATACTAAAATTAACATCCATCCCACCCCCCCACCCACAGCTTTGAATTTTCTAATCACAACTTGCAGTTAGACGATTTCTTCTCGCAGCGCAAACTACGTTTTGATCATTTGAAATCACAGATGGCTGGCTGGAGCTCGGAGGAATTCAGTCTCTCCTTCCTCTCTTCCTTCTGCTTCGCCTTCCTCCCCCGGCCAGGGAAGTCTGTTTTCAGGTCATCTGTAAGATTGTATTATTGCTTGCTAAAGCTGAAGCAGATTTGGCTGCTGGTCGCTGAAAATACTCACAAGGTCTGCAGTGTGGTGGTTAAGCTCTATTGGAATTACTCCTCTTGTCCAGAATATATCACCTGGATTTATGAGCAAAATAAAGACAGCGTTTTTTCTAGGCCTAGTAATCTTCTTAATTGTTCATGAAATGAACTATATTTAAAAAAAAAAAAAAACAAAACATAAAAAAATGAAAACCCAACCCACGACCAAAACAAAAGAGGTTTTTATTATTGCCCTGAGTGATTTCAGTGGTCCTATTTACAGTGCAGTTGTATCGGCACAGCTGAATCGCCACTGGCGGCAGGGGAAAATCAGGAACTGCGTTACGAGCTTGTTCCACCAGTCGATAATTCGTTCCTGTAACTTTACTTTTTGTCTGCAGGAGGCACTTACTATTGTCAGTGCAAGGGATTACAAAAGCCTAAAAACAAAACAAAAAAATCGACTATTTTGCATCCTACACAAATGCACATGCCCCCCAAACCAAAAACTCTTTCTGGCTAGGTAGCTGTCTGCCCCAATTACTGCAAACACGAAAATGCTTTTGAAAACCGTAGCCTGCAGCACTTTGCAGCCTAAAACTTCTCTAGGGAAACTGAAAGTACCTCTTTAAGTCAAGTTAGCTGTAAACGTGGATCAAAAAGAGAGATCTTTATGAGATGGGTTACATTTTATGGACCGAGTTGGGGTATTTTTAATGGAGAAGCAGGTGATTTTTAATGCCTCTCACAAGTGAAAACCTGACACCAAAGTTTTGACTCTCTAATTTCAGAGCAAGATTCAACCTGCAGCTCGTGACCTTGCTCGCAGGAGACGTCAGTACAAAGCCAAATGCGTTGACTTGGCTCGCTTCTCCTTTACTAACTCTCCAGCTGTTCTTTAAGGAGTTTCAGTGTAGCCAGTTGATCGTCCAGTGAAGATTAAGAAACTGGTTGAACAGTGGGTTAAAAACTCCCAAAATGACCACAGGAAAAAACCAAACACAAACCGCCACCTTGCAGCTAAAGTTTAATTTTAAATCAGGGAAACAGAAGCAGAAAGCTAGGGAGAGTTAGTTTGTGGTGACGGTCACAGCTGCGGCAGTTCCTCCAGCTGTGGGTCTCTCGGGCTCAGTCGCAGAAAAATGTGTGCAAGTTTTTGGCTGAAGCAAGTCTTTGCAGAGATGCTGAATACATCGACAAGTATCTTCACAGCTGATGGGAGCCTTGCTTTTCTGCAATGCTCAGGCTTTATCATCTTGATCTGAGCAGAAAGAAGACGGTCCGGTCCCTCCGCAGTCTTCACTCGACTTCCATGAGCTGGATTTCGGGAAGCTGTGCCGTCCATCCCGTTTCTCATCCTCTCCGAGCAGTGCTCGCTCCGCATTGGCTCCCTTGTGTTTTGTGAAGCGCTGCATTACATGTAGAGCATGCTGGCATTTATTTTTCCTTTTTTTTTTAAATGGCGTGCATTTATCTGATTAAGAGCTATGTAAATTTAGATGCAAACTCATTTCAGCCCTCAGGGTGCTTGGCGAGTTGCCTGGCGTGCTCTCGGTGCTGGAAAAGTCTGCGCGCCACTGTTGCTCCAAGGGAAACTTTCAAGCGTGTCATTCCTCGTCTTTTTTTTCCTTATAAAGGTTATTGTGCCTCAGCCCTCATTGAATTACCTCCCTAGTTCAGAAAGGAAAGGTTATTTTTCCTTCTCTTTTTCCCTTGGCAACTGAAGAAGAGTTTGCCATCACTGCAAAAATGTCCCTTGCAGGGCCATTGGTATTTAAGCGTGCTCCAGGGACAGCCCTGGGCTCTCTGCTGGGGTCACTGACTGGCCCAGGCAGTACAGGGACAGCCTAAAAAGGGATCAGGGTAAGGAAAAGATCTTTTCTGGGCCCAGAGGCCTGTGAAACCCATTTGTGTTGTAAATACGGTGGGAATGTTTGTCAATCACAACAGAAAAAAAAAGATGCCCGAGGATGCTCGCTTGGGCCTGAAATTTTTCATGTGTTTTCTCTAGTGATTCAAGGGGTGGCTAATTACTCCCTCTTTCCTTCAAAACTAAGAAAGGACCATCAATATTTCATATTAGGAGACATGGTTGGGCTAAATATAGCTACTGCTGCTTTTTCTGACAAGCGTGCAGCGAGGAGCTCGCTGTTTTCCATCTCTTGGCACTCAGTGCTGGTCCCCCGCTCTTGGCCGAGCTTTGGGTCTGGCCTAACCTCACTGTTTTTCTCCATGTGTTTCACCTTGTGCATTGCCAAGTGCTTGCGCACACCTTTAATCGCCGTCTTCTCCAGGTGTGGTCTGAGAGGCTGTAGGTGATAACCCCGTTGGATGCTACCCCGTTAGCATTACCTGGTATGTAGCAACTGACAATCTGCAGGCTCAGTCAAAATAATAAATAAATTTTAAAAAAACAAAAATCACCCATCTTTTGCTCTGCACAGGACCGGATGCGGGTGCTAGAGGAGACATTGTCTCTAGTGTTCCCCAGCTCAACTTCTGTCTGTCTGCTGCACTCTCTCCGGGACAAAATATTTCCCCTGTGCCTGCAATTTGAACTGTTCTTTTCCATCAGTGCGGGGGTGCAGCCCTCATCACTGCTGTCCTCGTTTCCCAGGGCTTTACACCTCCTTTGAAAGCGCTGGTGGCTCTGGAAATGGTGGGTGATCCGGCCTTTGGGAACCGGCCCAGCCCACAGGGAAACTGGTAGTGTCTGAAGGGAGGACAATGAGATGCTAACGAAGCCGCCGGGGAACTGAGCATCCGTGCTTCCCCTTCTGCTTCACCGCAGCCCCGTTTCCAGTGGTAGGAGTGTCACCAGGATCACCCCGAGGTTTAAAAAAGAAATGCAAAATGAGTGAATGCACGTAAATAAGCAGTGGTTCAAGCCAGGGCTCTGTTTAGAGGAATCTGCTCTTCCCAGGCAGTCTCTCCCTCTTGTCCAGTGAGGAACTTTTAATAGGGATTTTTCAGTCCACGGTGATCCTCAATTAGCCATCTGGGGGCTGATGGGAAGTGGTTTTGAGATACACCGCAGAGCATTTTGGGCCCTTTCAGGAATCCCGGTTACGAGGTGTTCCCTCCAGCTGGAAAATGTATATATGGCCCCAGTCACCTTGGGTAATTACAGTGACGGGGTTGTAAACCCGGTGCAGGGTATGCCAAGCCAGTACAGCCTCTCCTTTGTTCACGGAGAAGCATTTGGTTTATAAAAATGTAATACAAAAGGGGTTTCTATTCAGGACTGAGCGGCTTGACGTTTATTTGCCACTTAAAACCTGCTCCGCCGTAAGTGGGACTCGAGTGCGGTTTTGTGCCTCGTGCAGGTTCTGTGTGAATCGCGCCCATTAAAAACTCCTGTAAATTAATAAAGAAAAATATTTGTTCTACAGTTTCCCTAAACTCTGCGAAAGCACTCTGAACCTCCATTTGTTCAGAGCTGCCGTTGTTATTATTCATAACTAACCGATTGTTTTCACTGCGAATTTTGTTTATTTTCTCCGATTCAACATGTTGCCTTATTTCCTGTAAATAGAGCATAAACTGCGGTATTAACAAACTGGTCTTTATGAAATAGCCTGGTTAGCGTTTGCCCAATATCCACCTGTTGCGGATTTCACAAGAGCTCACAGAAGGAATCGAAAGTTTAAATAACTTTCCCATGGATTTACCCTTCAGGGCTGAATTGTTTTGCCTAAATGATATAATACTGTCAAGAAACTTGCGGCCAGAGTGATGGTAGGCAACATTAGAACAATATGAATAAGCTTTTTAACCAGATCATCTTCTCCATTTGAAAGCAGGTGGTGGAATCTGTTGTCTTTAAAAAAAATAAAAAAATTTTGCCACTGCTTTGTTTTTCGTTTGAAATTTACAAGTTCCTGGACACCTTGTTACTGCTGGGTGAGGCTGCGCTAGGGCCAGGAGAACCCCCTTTTTTCTGTTTTGGGTGTAGCTAAGTGTTTTGCTTTAAATTGCATGCTTTTCATTGTTGCTTCTGCCAGTGGCAGCAGGTGTTTCTGAAGACTGTAGGCCTTGCAGAAATTTTCTCCGTCATTTACCTGGCTCGTAGTCATTTTGTGCTTTGCAAAGGTCGTCACTGGGTTTGCCGCTTTTTTCCTGCTTTAAAACACATTTTCTATCTAAAATTAGAGATGTGCCCTAAAGTTTTGTGAATCTAACATATTTTCAGAGTGATGAGGCCCAAGAGGAACCTTCCTGAACTCCCTGGTACACTTGCATTGCACATGAGGAGAGTCGCGGCTTCTGTGAGAAGCTACAAACCATACCGTGCAGAGAGGGAAAACATCGATCTTTTTGTCGGGCTTCAGCTTGTAAATGATTTAAATTCTCAAACAAGCGTTCCTCTGTTTTTGCACGGAACGTCCTGTCGCTGCTGGGAGTACTGGGGTAAGGCTGGCACCAACCAGACTCCGAGGCTTGGATTTTTGAAAAACATTTGAATATCAGTCTTACCTTCCCTTGAAGTCGCAGGTAGACCGGCTTTAACTTCAGCAAGGTTTGCGCCAGGCCAACCGACTTACTGAAATCCCCTTTGGATTTGCCAAACAGCTCCTCCCTCTTCTCAAGTATTTTTCGTAAAACACCCCTATTTTTGAGTGCTGCTGGAGCGGGAGAGGTCTTGCCTGATGGCCTGCGTAACAGAGAAGCAGAAAACCTCAAAGTGTCAGGACTCTCCAGCCCATGTAGGTGTTGGAGACCTGTGGATGATTTTGGCCCAGCTTCGTCTGAATCCGAGCCGACTGGTTTGGATTTCCTTGGGCAGGTTTGCCAAGTACCCGACGATCCCTGTCTGTGTTACAGATGAGCCTGTTCCATTTCTTGCAGCTTTAGCCACCTTTGTGTTTTATTTTGCTCAGTTTACCGGTCAGGCACGGCTCAGTATTTCACCAGGCTGTCTTTGGTTTTTGCAGGTAGCTGTATCCAGCTGGGTGGCAGGTGGATCCAAGGGTTACCATGAAGTTTTCAGGACCCCTGGAGAGCCAGAGGTTGTCTCTCCTTCTGGAGACGGCAATCTCTAGGGAAGCTCAAATGTGGAAAGCACATGTGCCGAAAATTCAGCCCGATCAGGTAATGTCTCTTCTTCACATCATTCATCTTAGCAAAGGCATGAGACTGTCTTCTGGTGTAGTTTTATGTGAACAACTGAAGCTGTTGCACGAGAAGTTACTTTCTGCTTGAGACTTGGGAAATTAGCCTCTGAAATAAGCGATTACTTTTTATTTGAGGGACGTACCTGCCATCAGGGGTACAGAACACACTCTACAGCATACAGTGTTAGAGCTCTGCTGTTGCTTGTGGAAGCATGTACATACATTGCCTTAATTAAACTCATTTTACAAATTGTGTGGCTAATTAACGCACATTTCTAGTGGGCACCAACTCTACAGCTTCATTTTCTTGGACTAAGTTCACTAATAACAGCGTCGAAATGCTGGTTGCTTTCTGCCTGAAGTGACATATTCTCACACGAACCGTTACCGCTGGCTTAGCTCAGGCCTTCTCCTGAAACGGCGTATTCACAGCCAAAGCCTGATTTGCCGCCTTTTCCCGTTCTAAGCCAGATCCTTCCCTAGTGTAAATCAGCCTGGTGCTGGAGGGTAGGCTGTAGCTGTATCAGCTGAGGCCGGGTGAGGATCTGACTTGGTAAGGCACCGTCTGCTTCAGGAAGAACCCCACTGACTGCCATAGGACTATTTATGGGGCAGGGTGCAAGCCCGTGTCAAGGGAAGCAGAGCCAGGCGCTGGCCTGTTCCGGTGAGGAATGTTCTCATAGGACTGGAGGAAGATTGAGGGCGGAAGGGACCGCAGGGGGTCCAACCTCCTGCTCGAGTTTTGCAGCAGGGCCAGCTGGGAGGTTGGACCAGGTCGCTTTCAGCCTCACCCGGCCTGAATTGCGTTGCGGAGGAGGCGTCTGTCTAGCACGTGCGCTCAAATTGCCTGTGAACTCCACACAGTTTTGTTTAAAACAGAACGTGAAACATGGGGATGGTTGTCGTAGAGTTTCTGGTACTTTGTCGTTGGGTTGGGCAGAAATAACCGCACTAATGGGCTCGGGTCCAGTCTTGCTGTTCTTGATTCATATGAAATGTTCACGCAAGAGTCTCAGCTGTTGCCAAAGCTAATCAGTGCGGTGTTTGTTTTTTCTGTCTGGCAAACAAGAAACTGCTGCTGTTGTGTAGGAACAAATACGTTTTTAAGGGGCTCAGTGTTAGTTTTGTTAATCCACATTTAGGTTTCCAAGTAAGTGAGACGGTTGTCAGAGGTGTTGGGCGTATTGTAGCTGTGGCTGTCTTCGGGCACGTACGATTTAAGCCCCTGGTTTATGGTAAACCAGTCTGTTATTCCATGCTGGCAGTGTTCCTGGGGTTAGCGATTATAGTGTAGGGAGATAAGATTACGGTATAACAAGATAGGTTAGGGACTCAGGGAGTGTAGTAACCAAACCAGATTCTTGTGTTAAGATTTCACAGGGCCAAGGCGCTTGCGTTTCTGCCTTGGTGAGGTTAATTCTGGTGGCTCAGAAACCAGCACCTCCATTAGACAGTTTTCCTCGCAATCCCTCCCTCGCAGGATCGCGTTGTCGCCCTTTGAAGATGAGTTTCCCCACGTCCGAGTTGTCGCTGCAGCAGCCTGGCTAACCTCAGCCCTGTCTGTGGTGAAGAACAGTTGTCCTGCTACCAGGGACCTTGAGGGGGGTCTTAATGTCACTGCGGCTGAGGTTTGCAGCACCTCGCGAAGCGTCGTCCCCGGCAGTAAATACTCCGAGAAGTTAAGGGGACTTTGGGCCGTCTGCCAGATACGAGACCGGGAGGGCAGCTCTGTTGCCTGCTGCAGAAAGTCAGAGTAGGATCAGGTACGGAGACAGACGGACGGCTAAAGCCAGCGTAATGTTTGTGCTCGGGAGCGGAGTCTCAGGTCTGGCCCGGACGAATACCAAGTTTGTCCTTTTAGTGTGTGATTATGTCATAACGATGAAGGATCTCTCCACCCCCCACCCCCACCCCCCCGTACTCCTACAATATTGCTGATCTCCGCGTTTGGGAGCGTTTCCTGGCCCTCTGTGCTTGTCCCCTAGGGTTTCTACTCCCGGATTTTCCAAAACTGTTGTCTTTGTAACCTTTTTCTTCATATTTTCCTACACATCAGCTCAGACATTGACTTTACGAAGCCAGAATGCCATACTATTAAATGTTTTCTAGCAGTAAATAATCATTAAATTGGATGGAAATCTCTGTGTGCGCATGTGTAAAATGTACCAAGGGCAGATTGAAAAGAGAACACAAACACAGCTGCCTGCTCGGGGGAAATCCTGACTTGCAACGCCACCCTGCAGCTGAAAACCCTCGATCTGTAGTCACATATTTCTCTCCGCTCCTCCCGTTCGCGACACCTGACTTTTCCAACTGTCGCGTCTTCCTCCGCTTCTGCAGTGTTCCTTTTGGCCGTGTTGCAGTCGCGGACCTTCGGTATGAATTGTGCTATTTTCTGTAGTATCAGGAAGAAGGTCACGCTCCCTAACATCTACCGCCGCCTTCTGAAAACGGCTGCAGTAGCGTAAAACCTCACTTGTACGAAGCTGCTGTTTGTTTCTCATGACAGTCGGGAAATCTGTATCCTTCTGCGCATCAGATCTGGCAACCCGAAGCCTGTGTAACTTTCCGTTCCTTGCTGCAAAGGTAGACCGACTACAGGAGGGGTTTTAATGAAGTCGTCTGGTTTGGAAACGGGAAAACGCGAGTGCCTCTACAAAAAAAAAAAAATCTAACGATCAGAGTGGAGGTACACCGTAACTATTCGTCAGGAGCAGACTTTCAGTTTTGACTCTTCAGGAGACATTTTTGGTTCTAATATTTAAAACAGGAACAAATTCGGTTTCTAAATATGTGTCAGAATTGAGATCTTTGAAAGGAAGAAAGAAACTCGTCGTTACAGAAACAGGAAGACTTTACATTTTTAGTACAGGATGCAGAATCTGTTGGGGACTTTGGTCCTAATGATGGGATTTGTCTGTTTCGTTTTTATTTTCTGTTTGAAAACTCCCATTTCCTACTGGCACGTGTATTTCTGTTAGTTTCCCTCCTTTAAACGTAGGCCAGTGGCGCCAGGTATTTGCAATATATCAAAGGCAGATGTCACAGGGGCTTTTCAGCCCGAAAAATTAGGTGGTCTGAGTCTGGAACCCTCCTAGTGCTTCTGAGTGTATTTGCTTTGGTTGTTTTTGTTTTTTAAATCCCTCCCCCCCCGCCCCCTTGGGTTATACAATATGCAGATGACATTCAGAAGTTTTCATGTGATTAAGGCTTGAGAAATCAAGTGGTAAAGACTGGTCAAAGGTTGATTTTTGCATGTCAGCAAGTAACTTTGCAGCAGAAAGGTGTGTACGCCAAGATTTTTATTTTTTATTTTTTTTATATAGAAACACAATGTCACTTCTATCGTTGCTCCTTTCCTGCCTGTTCTCACTCGCCCTTTCTGTCTTCTCCTTTGTTCTCTGGACCTCCTGAGGAATCGTGAGACCTCAGCTTATTTTCAGTTTTTCCACTGTCTCAGCACATGACCTTGGGTCGGTCTTTTAACCTTCTGGTACCTGTTTTATCCAGCGGTCACACCGGAGATGGACTGAGCATTTTTGCAAAACATCGTGAGGTTAATGCACTTCTTTCTTTGCTCTTCTGCTTTGCCGAGCGCTAATCTCTCTCCCCGGCGTTTGTGCACGTTACCGTGCGGACGGCAGCGGCTGCGCTGCCGGAGCTCTCTGCTATGCCACTAAACCTTGGCAAACCCCGCAAAACGCCACTTGTGAGGGGCATCCGGGGAGCGCCGCTAACTCCCAACCCGGGCAGGTGAGAAGCAGCCCAGTGGGCGTCATCCGGGGGGATCGCTCGGGCATAAAATAAGTGCCCCTGAGACCCAAGGAGGGACCGATTTGGCTGCGATGTTTACAGCTGCCCTTTTCAGAAGCCTCTCAGCCCTGACAAAGGTCACCTGCTTGCTCCCCGAGGAGCCCACAGCGGGACGAGGTAGAAACAAATAGGGGAAAGAGCAAAACATCTCTCTCTGGGACAGCAGACACTAAAGAAAGACAATTATGAGGTAAGGTGTTTTTCCTAGATTAGGCAGCAATAAAATTGAGTCACGTTTGAGTTCACAGATAATATTTCTTTTAGACTGCATTTTCCAAGCCTCAAGTTATTCTTAGAGGCCATTTGTGCTGTGCTTGCGCTCCGGAGCCCCAGTCACAGCCTCCAGCCCTCCTGTCACGTGCAGCAGGCCCCGCGGCAGGGCTGCCGGGTCAGGGACGGTGACACGGCCACCTGATATAGGTGGGTGCCTATATGGGCAGCCAGATCTGTTGGTCGGGCCTTGCTCTGATCTGGCCTCCCCTCAAAGAAAAAAAAAAAAAATTAAGGAGGGAAAAGCGCCAGCCAGAGGAGATGGACTGTCCTCCGGCCCTGAGGGCGGTTGTTAGGGCTGTCTCGGAGCAACCTGCTGCTGCTCCTTGAAAACTGAGTCTGCCATTGTTGCGCTCACGTTACTTTTCCCTAATTAAAGGCATCACGCTAGGCCAGCGTGCTCTTCCACCCCAGGGGCGAAGTTCCGCAACGGTGGATTTGTGGCCGCAAAGCAAAGAGCTGGGCACACACAGAGGCGGTGAGTGGCAGAAGGCGACGGCTGTGGGAAAGCACCTCCACACCAAAGAGGAACTTTTGCCTTCCAGCCTAAAGGGACTTTTTTACTTTCAGCCACCGTGGTGTCTCATTTTTGCTTTTAATTTTATGTAACTAAGGAACAGTGACCTTGCTGCTTAATTAATTTTACAGCACTGCCTTTCTTATTGGTGTTACTAGGATGAGAGGGGTACGCCTTCGCAGGAGGGATAAAGACGGATACGTTTGCGTGGGAAGCTGCTTGCCCTGCCTGGCAGTAGCAGCAGCATTTGCGGTGGGACCAGGTCTCCTTCCTTCTGCCTGTCTCTTGAGGTGGCCCGTAACGAACTTTCCTAGTGCTGATGGGAGGAGGTTTAAATTCACTTGGTCTTTCTGTGCAAGGGGATTCTCCCCCTGCCCTTGAGCTTCTTTATTTGCAATCAGAGACTGGAATAGAAAAATTTTTTGTGGGACTGATGTCATTGCTGGAGATTCACCTCCTTTCCTTTGCTTCCCCAGACAGTTCTTAAGAAGCCAGATTTTATTTTGAAGCCTTACGTTTGCTGCGCGTATGTTGAGATGTGAGCTCACTTTGCAGTTGTTCCTTCACGTTAAAGGAACATAAAGTGCTGTGTGGGGGTTGGTTTTTGTTCGTTGTGATTTTAGACCTTGCCCTATGCTGTTGTTTTTCAGTGGTTTAGATTAAACACCGTTTCTTTTTCAGAGGCTAGTGTTGCTCAGTACCCCCTTGATATGGCACTGATGACGCAGCTCCGTCCTTGCCAGCCACGGGCCCCAGCCCGTTCCCAGTGGCTTCACCAGTAAAGCTGCTGCAGCCAGAGCAGAGCAGTGATTTAAGAGTCAGAGGCAGGTTTTTAAAGTCAATTTTTTTTTTGTTTGAGTGGGTGGTTGCAGGTTGGCTTTTAGCAGGTGAGTTTACCTTCTGGATTCACCCAGCTACTGCATTGCCAAAGTAATCCTTACAGCTGCTTGAAACCCTTTTAAGGCCACAATAACATCCAAACCTGGCTGCGTTGCACAGCTTTGTCTCTTTCCATTTAAAAAGACACTATAGAGTGAAGCAATAGAGAACTTCATCTTAACTATCACTCCTCCCTTTTCTGGCTGGTGTAGGTTCCGCTGTGCAGGCCTCGCTTTGCAGCAGGAGATGGATGCTCTATCCAGCCAGCCAGTGAATAACACGGCCTTGCCTGTTCTTCTCCCCAGATACGTTCTAGGACTTACCCTGCTGTCCAAAAGATGTTTTTTAGCGAAGCGTTTAATAAACTCTCTACTACCGTGTGGTCCATTCATTATACTCCCAGCGCGTGTCGAACTAGCGTGTCTGGAACAAGTGTAATGTGTCATAGACAGGAGGTGTCCTGCCCCTGGTGGGGCTCCCGTTGCGCCCTTAAGTTGCAATAATGATTTTAGAAAGAATCATTATTTCTTGGAATTGAGAAAACTAATTTTCTCTTCTCTTCTGAAAAATGGTAGGTGCTTTTTAAAAAGCCACGCTACGGTCAAGGGGCATCCAGAGGTCCCAGCCCAGACCAGAGGCGCACCTGGCTCAGACAGAGTCCTGCTGACACTATTGCACCATCAGGGCGTAGGCACAGAGTCAAGATGTTGCACTGTGAGCGACAATGAAGGGGTGAAGCTGGTGTCCTCGTGGACACCCTACTGTAATGAGAGCGCTGCCTGCAGTACTCTGCTTTCACACATGCTCTTGGCTCCAAGGCAGGAGAGGCTGTAGACCTGTAACAAACCGTGGAACTGCTTTATGTAGTTTGGTGAGACATCTAGCCTGAAATATTTATTTTGCATCAGTGTTGGGTGTTTTGTTTTTTTTTTCCCCCCTAAAATTCTGCTACTTTCCACCCCAGCTACAACCCAGCCCAGCAGAGCTGTTTGTTTGTGCACGCCCTTAGCTTTCCTTCCAGCAGTAACCAAGCAGCCAGCGTTTATCGTTCCATTTCCTTCTCCTGAATCATTGGCTGCAGAGAGCACAGGAGAAGATACTTGTTTGGTCTCACTTCTAGACACATCCTTGCTCATCACCCCACATAATCCCAGTTGAAGTAAGACTAGACGCTGCCTCGGTTGAATGGAAAGGCTCTAGAAAAGCTGTAAATATTTCAGAGAAGTCGTCAGAGAGAAAGATTTTATGTCAATGACTGATGTGTAATGTGTGGTTGAAATTCAGCTGTTGGCCAAACAGATCAATGGTGGTGACTTGTGCCAAAAACCCAGCCTCTTTTAGGAGAAATTGTACCTGCTTTACCCCAGTTCCCAGTTAACTGTACTGCTAAAGGTCTTTTGTAAACCGCTTGGAATTTTCTTTTTTTAAAGTATACCGAGCTAAAAATATCCCCATAGTTTGAAGAAAAAATAAACCTTCCCTCTCAAAACATCAATTTGGTCCCTCCCCTCTTCAGTTTGTCAGGAACTGTGCACCCGCGCGGCTCCCAGAGCAGGTCTGGTTTTGTTCAAACTGGGCATTTCTGGGTATCTACATGGTTCTAAGGAGGTTTAAAAAAAATAATAAGTTTCTTGGCACTAAGCCAGAGAACACCTTGTCAGTACTCAAGAAACTAGAAGGCATCCTTCCTCTTCTCCCCAGCGTATAGTGGAACTTCTGAGCCATGTTTGAGGTTGCTGTAAGGAAAAGTTTCTTGGGATGGGGTAAGTAACTGCAAGAACAAAGCGGTGATTCAGGCTGACGCACGGCCCCCCCCTTTCCAACGGAGGCTTTGTTTCCACACTGAATAACTCCTGCAGAGGTAAAATGTTTGTTTTTTTCTGACTCGCTGAGCCTGCGTGTAAGAATAGTTTGTTTTTTCCCTCCAACAGGATGTAGCCATTTCTCCAAAGCAGAGGGATGAGGTCATTCAGTGGCTGGCCAAGCTCAAATACCAGTTCCACCTTTATCCAGAAACGCTCGCCCTGGCCATCAGCCTTTTGGACAGGTTTTTAGCTGCAGTAAAGGTAAATATTTGCAGATACATAAACTGAAATAGATTTATACCACCCACTCAGCTATTTCTGTGTACAGTCACGGAGCTGTGGCTGTACAGAAACACTTACTTCCCCCCTCCGCGCTCACCCCCCCCTTCCTTTCTCAGACGCGTAGAGGATTGTACCTGCAGTACTCCAGGAGCTTAGCTGCGGGTTGCGGAACTGGCAGCACACGCTGCCGCCAGGAACTTCTGGAGGTAGCTTCTTTCCATCATCATTTTTCACCCGGTGAAAGTAGCCGTCGCTTTAATGAGCACACATGGTTCTCGGGGAATTGACCCAGCGCTCCTACCTGCCAAGAGTATTTTCCCCTCTTCCCTCTGTTTGCCCGTTTCCTTCATGTAACCCAGCTCATTCATTTAAACGGATATTAACCAAAGAGAAAAGCAGCACCCTTGCTTTTCAACTACGTGCTCACTCTTAACCTGGTTTGAATGTTGAATTTGTCTCAGCACACCACCTATTCCTTTAAGCAGTCAGAAAAAGGCTAGACAGGGGTTATGCTTTAAAGAGAACAGTCCCTACCACAACTTAAATTGACTCATAGAGCTGAAGGAAATGCCTCCCAGCCCGCAGTTAGAAACCTAGGCCCAGTGCCCTCTGACAGCAAAGCAGGGGAAAGTCCCTGCTCACCTCTTAATTTCTCCAGTGTTTTAACTGCATTTAATCTCATTTGTACCACCTAGAATTGCTGGGAGCACCTGCTAGCACTGTGCTAGCTGGAGGAAACACATAAATGTTTGAGGACAGGTTTGGGCCTGGCTAGTGCAGGGAAATGGGGGGGAAAAAAAAAAAGTAGTAACAGGGGAAGATCCAGCCAGAGGTAATTGCTTTTGGGGGAGCAGTTCCCTGCTAACAGTCCAACTGACTTAAGAGCTTCATCTGATGTCAGATCAGGCAGATAGGAAGGAGAGAGAGGGGTACGCAAGCGTGGGTGCAGGCCATCAAAGGGACAGGCTGTCCCCTCCTGCTATATACACCCATTTGCTTTTAAAGCTGTTACGCCATAGAAGCTGTTTAAAAAAAAGACAAGTTTTTTTTAAAAAAAATAGTCAGCACATCGTCTACCGGCAGCTGGGATCTGCTGCTCTTCTGTCCCTCTAAGTCTGGCACAGAAGCAAGTTGCTGTGCTTGGGCCATGTCTCGCACCCGCACAAACGACCAAACAAGCTGTGGGTCAACCCGAAACCCCTGGCCTTGAGTTGTGAAGTCAGGCTTTGGGAGCCTTAATCTCTTACTGTCTTCGCTCAGTTACATGCCGTGCTCAGCTGTTCTGCCATCCCATCTGCACGCGCGTCTGAGCCCATCACCACCACGCTTCGGTGAACAGTAGAGCTTAGGAAATTTAAGCAGAAGAACGTGTTCTCAGTCTCTGCACTTAACGTTTCCCTGTGACTTAGTTGGCTGGAATACAAGTGACATCATCCATTAACGTAGCCTTTAAATATTAATAAATATTGATAATGTTTTAATTATAAGCCATAGAAGTTTTTATTTTTTAGGAGATCTTAAAAGTAGCTGATCTACTGAAATACTGAGATGGGAAATAAGATTTAAATCCCTCAACAGCTAATGCCCTTGAGTACAGTTTTTCTTTCAGTAATTTGCAGCAGCCAAGGAGTCTGCAAGGAAAGTATGAGGATGTAAGGAGCGCACTGCGCGCTTCAGGCAGTGAGCAGGAACGCGCAAAGGTGTTTCGTCTGGGTGAGCATTGTTCAAACAGCTCAGGGCTTTGTGCACCCTCCCCCAGTCTTCCTCTCCCATAAAGGTCGTTCCTCTGATGCAGCTTAACTCCTGAGTTTTTTTTTTACCAGGCACTAGGGTGTGTGATTTTATTTTTAAGACAACTAATCCCTTCCCTTCACCGTGACATTGCTGGGACCGGCTGCCCCTAAGGCTGTTCCCCAGTCCTGCTTCGTTTGGTGTAACTCACTGCGCAGCCCTCGTTAACCCTCACCAGAGCCGTGTTACAGCCCCTCTGGGCAGCAGCGTGCGAGGAGCTGGAAAGGCAGCTCCTCCAGGAGACCAGGACGGGTGACCGGGTTTTAACACGCTTTAGCAAAAGACACAGTTGTTGCTTCCAGGCCAGCCTCTAGAGGGGATGCACTTGGGAAAAAGCGGAGACAAAATTGTTGTTACAAAATCATGGGGAGACTACAGGAGAGAATAAGCTTCCCTGATAGTAGGAACCTGCTCTAGACACCTGCTTTTGCCTGAGTACAACACAGGTGGTGTCCTTTGCTGTACAGTACGTTGTGCTAAGTCGACACACCTGCCTGCGTGGTCAAGAACAAATTCCAGTCTTGCCCTCAGCCAATTTATTCTCTTTGCTTTCAGTGACACCTGAAAGCAGGAGCAGATGCGTGCACGCACATCCCCACCCGCAAGCGTGGATTCTCTACACATAGCCAAGTGGAAGTTTCAATGGCGCTAGAAAGCCAAAGCCGTAGGCATAGTATGGTCCTTTTTAAGTAACCGAGGCTGAATGTGGGTAAAGATCTTCAGTTTGGACAGAAACCTGTGTTCTTCTCCTGTTGCTTTCTGGAAACAGCGTTCCGGATTTCTTGACAGCTCCTCGCACGATTACAACGTGCAGCATCTCGCCCTTCAGCCACCCCACAGCTGCGTTGCATCTGCTAGAATTTACCTAGCAAGAATAAATCACAAAAGCAGTTCAGGCTGTAAGTGGATTTTCAGATTCAGTGCAGGATTTTCACTTACCTTCGCTTTCAGCATCTCCCAGTGTGGACAGAAGAGGACCAGTTGCCATGTAGGCTACTGGAGGTGGGGGCACATCTGCAGCTGTCCCCTCGCTGGGCTGTGACAGGGTTGCATCCCCTGGCCCCCCACCATCAAAGGAGCAGGGGCACACATCCTGTGGATTTTGCACTGATGTCGAAGTGAAGTCCTTCGTCAGACAGCTAAATCGCCAAGATCGCTGCTAAGCAAAAACTCCAGCAGATGCACGGGCTCAGTCTGGTCCATCGCAGGGACTACCCAAACACTCACCGCCCCTGCACGCTGCTTCTCCTCTCACCCCCAAGGCCCATAAAAGGAGTTTTTGATGCACATGAAAAAAAAATCACCCCTTCCCTCCAAATTTCACTTACCTTGCCTAAAACAGCTCACTGTAGAAGGGCCCAGCTCACCTCAATAATCCCTTGGCCACAGTTTTGAGAACTGCAGTACGAAATGACATTAGTGGCGATTTGTGTGTGTGTGTGTTTTATACTTCCCTAGGCAAGGATGGTGTTTTTTAATTCTCTTCTTTTCCTTCCTATTCTGCGCCCGACCCCCAGCAGCACTAACAGCAGCGCTCTGCTGCAGCAGGTGGAGTGGCAGTGGGTTTTTTTGCCAGATGACAATCTGGCCCTTTTGGTTTTCTCCTTCCTCTTTCTATTGCACTGCCTAGAAACGAGCTCTTTCCACTCTAGCGCAGCACATCAGTGGGTGCCAATAACCATCACGGGGCTGGCAGATTGTTCTTCTGCCTGACGTCATGGAGTATGGATTTTTGCTTGGCACGGCTCACCACCGGTGTAGTCGGAGGTCAGGCTGCTGATCCAGAACGCCTTTAATGGGCGGCTGAGACCCTGGGGCTCAGGGTGCCCGACCAGGAAGGATTATGCACAATTTCTGCATCACATTCACACAGATTTCTCTGCCCTTCTGTATCTTAGGCCCGTCCAAAGTACCTGAACTGTATTGCAATCAGCTGCTTCTTCCTCGCTGCAAAGACCATCGAAGAAGATGAGGTAATTTTTTTTTTTTGTTCTTATTACCTTAGCATTGTCTGAATATACGCTCTTCCAGTCCTGCCTTTGCTTGCACACGGTGCTGACGCTTGCCAGGACAGGAAAGAAGGATTTTGCGTGATTCCTATAATGATTGCTTCTCTCGTTTCTTTTTTTGCGTTGGCTTTTGCAGAGGATTCCAGTACTGAAGGTGTTGGCTCGGGATAGCTTTTGTGGTTGTTCTCCAGCTGAAATTCGCAGAATGGAGAAGATTATCCTGGATAAACTGAACTGGGATCTTCACATGGCAACGCCACTGGATTTCCTTCATATTGTAAGTAAGGGGCTATGTACAGTCTTTCTGGTATCCACCAATGTGAAAAAAAAAAAAGCATCAAGAGGCACCTAGACAAAAACTCCACCTGTAGGGGAGCAAAGAGCTCAGGATGAGTTTGTAATTCCTCCCTACAAGTAGTTTCTGAAAGAAAAAGCCTTGCCAGAGAGCGTCAGAGCAGACTTGTGACTCTTTGGGTGCAATTTCCAAAATGCGAGCCTGCCATCTGACCATCTAGCCTGGTCTGAGGCATATTAAGCCACACACTAACGCTCACAGCTCCCGAAAACCTCACCCCTAAGTGTTAAATGCTAGTGGTTTTGCTCAAAGCTAAGTGCCAGGCAGCACGAAAACAATAAGGAGAACGCACTCGCTACAGAAAGGCACATACAGAGAACCAGATTCACCGGTTCTGGTAAGACAAAGCGAAGGAAAGCGTCCTGAGGTCCTCTGTTGAATTTCATTGGCTCTGTTTGCTCAAGGAGTTTTTGTCTAAGACACCTGAACTGCCAGAGCTGTGGTACTGGGACGGAAGGGGACAGCCTTTTGCAGAGCCCGGAGAAGGCTGGTCCCCTGGCAGGTGACCTGTATGATGGCAGGTCCTGCCAGAAAGGCTGCTGTTGGTGGGTTCGATGCAGTGGGTCGTTTCTGTGGTGTGGAAATGGCCTTGAAGGTTAAAGCTGGAGGATCCTTGTGTGTTGAAGATGCCGCATGCAGTTCTTGAGGTCTGACCCGGCTTTGCCTGCGGGGTGCCTGTCCGTGACTCCAGCTCCCTCACATGCTTGTTTCCCCCCCACCAGTTCCACGCAGTTGCGGTGTCCAACAGGCCTCAGCTACTGACCAACCTGCCCAAGCTGAGCCCCTCTCAGCACGTGGCGGCGCTCACCAAGCAGCTGCTGCACTGCATGGCCTGTTACCAGCTGCTGCAGTTCAAGGGCTCCATGCTGGCGCTGGCCATCGTCAGCCTGGAGCTGGAGAAGCTGCTCCCCGACTGGCTGGCTCTCATCATCGAGCTGCTCCAGAAGGCACAGGTGAGGGGGCGCTGGCACCGCACGTTGTGGCGGGGAGGGGTCGGGGGCCGCAGAAGGCTGTGTCTTGTGCGGTACTCGGGCGATCCAAGCTGGCCGGGACTTTCAGATCCCCACCTGATGATCTCTGCCTGCAGTTACGCTTCTGCAAGGATGGTTGTGCTTCAGCCTGAAGGGACAGTTTGTTGGGACAGTTCTGCAAAGGCTTGATCTTGACAGCATCCAGTAGGTGACAAAAGGTGGAGCCTTGTACCCTGACGTACAGGGGCTCTCAGGGAGAAAATAACACCCTGGGGAGAAAATCCCGGTCAGCTGCTCAGCCATTTATTCTAAGCATCCTGGGTGGTCTGACAAGCACTGGAAAGACAAACACTCAAGCTGCTAAAAATACGCAGTGAAACCTTTTAATATCTGAAAGGTTTCTTCTACCCAGTATTCCCACGAGGTGCGAGAAGGAGCAGGGGTCCGTATCTTCTAAAGTCATCGTGTTGGGGTCTTTTGGGTCCTTTATTACTTATTTCCTCCTTGTCATTTGAGAAGTTTGGTGCACGGGCGGCCAGTGTGTTCAGAGCCCCAGCCCTGCCCCGGCTGACGGCCTCTCCTCCGCGTGGCAGTGATCCCACAACACCAGTATCTTTGTCTTCCCACTCCAGATGGATAGCTCGCAGCTGATCCACTGTCGGGAGCTTGTGGCACATCACCTTTCCACCCTGCAGTCTTCTCTGCTGCCCAATTCTGTATATGTCTACAGTCCCCTCCAGCATACCCTGGTGACCTGTAACAGAGGAGTGTTCAAATGCCAGCCCTCCTCTGTCCCAGGGCCGGGTTTCTCCAAGGACAACGGCAGGCCAGAAGTGCCAGTCACAGGTACAGCCGCGCTCTACCAGCGTCTGCCAGCTCCCAGCGGTTGCAAGCAAGCCTCGGCCAAGCGTAAAGTGGAAGAGATGGAAGTGGACGACTTCTACGATGGTATCAAGCGTCTCTACAACGAAGACGTTGCTCCAGAGGTAGTGGCTCTTGAAAACATGGGCTCTGTCTGTGGCGCTGATGTCTCGAGGCAGGAGGGCAACGTTTCCCCTTGTCCACCTCTGCAGCCAGTGTCTGTCATGTAGCTGGGGGTGCCACACCACCTGCTGCGCCACAGCTACGCTGGAAACCACGCAGAACCTGGCACCCCGCGTTCTCGGTGGGGGGAGAAGGGGCCATACCTTGTCAGGCTGAACTGAAGGGAGCCAAAAAACAGAAAAAAAAAATCCCGACCCTTTTTTGAATTTTTTTTCTTGTGCGGCTAATTATAGTTCCACTATTTAAGCACTTAAAAACAACAAAAAAGTATAAAAATCTAAAAAAAGACCCAAAAACCAAACAAAAAAAGTAGCAAAATATTGTTTCTTTCTAGTGTTGTCAGTTCCACTGTTTTTCTGCTCCTGTGTATTGTAACCCATTCTCCATGTCCAAGAGCTCACATCAGTCGTGCAGAGTTGCTCCAGGTTTCCCAGCCCACTAACACCTCTCTGATCCGATTCCCATCTGGCTCCTCCCTCTCTTTCTGCTTGCTCCTCTCTTAATTCTCCGCAAGTCTTGTGCATGACGTTCTGTACTACCTGACCTTCACGACAGCTTTCCTTTTCCTTTATAAAAAAAAAAAAAAAAAAAGAAAAAAAAGACCTTTTTTGTTTTGTTAGCACTTTGGTGTTTAAATGTGATAATATTTAAAAACTGGATTTAAATAAAAGGTTAGTCAGGAAAAAAAAAAAAAACAACCAACCAACCAAAAACAGTGCTTGCGAGCTGCTCCACACTTAGGTAATACCCACAGGAGTGTGAAGGTGCTCTAGCAGAGCCCTAGGGCAGCCGGCCACCGTGCTCGCGGCCTTACACAGAGACTTAAAACAGTTTGCGTTTTCCAACACAGTAAGCAGTTAATGGATTTTGTATCACATGAACAAAAACGGTATTTTTTTTTTCTTGTTTGCACCAAGAAATGTTGCACTCGGTGTGGATTTTCACCAACGCTTGACTCTCTGCGTCAAGTGTAAACTTTAAATCCTGCAGAGTCTCTTTTTTTCCCCCATACCTTTACGAGCTTAGCATGCAACCAGCGCTGCTCCGTGAGGTGCTGGGGTGGCAGCGTACACCTGAGCTTTGAAAGGTGTGGAATCATCTGCCACAAAGCCAAAACAAAAAGACCCTAACCCTCAAGTTTTGCATTCGTGTCACTTCTAACCAAGAGTAAAACCTTTAAAAACTTGTCTTTTCAATGTTACACCTCTGTTTCTCTGAATGACCTCTCCCAATTGTAAGCTCTCTCCACAGCCCTGAGGAAGGTATCGTATTTGGAGCCATTGTACTGATGAAAGCCTTCTGGTAGCAATAAAGAAAGTTGTCCTGGATTCCGAGTCCAGTTTCGTGCTTTTCATCTGGGTCCAGGCTCAGTTTTACCTGGAGGCTGTAAGGAAGCCGCCGCGTGCCAGAGCCGTGAGGAAGCGGCTCTAGGGGTTCCAGGCAGCCGGGGTGCCAGGCGTGTGGCACAGCAGAAACTTCTTGTCTCTGCAGCGACTCCAGCTTTAGCCCCAGCCCTGGTGCTCCTCGGTGACCAGGCTGTTCCCTTTCCAGGCTGAGTACGGCCCACTCGGTGCACAGCCAGGACACCGCTTTGTCTCACCTGTCTTGTAGCCATCTCCCTTTGTGATGCTCTGAAGGCCCCGCTGAAGAGAAGGGGTTCCCCATACCCAGGTTCCTGCTTGCCTGATATCCCGTCCACGGAAAATCGTGTTCGATAATGAAAAGGTTAGCACAGACTTCTGCAAACTCCTAGGTTGCGGAATAGATTCTGTTCTGTAATCTCGCCACCCTCGATTCCGTGCGCTTCCTGAAGAGCCTCCTGCCTCACGTCTGCCTGGGTGCCGGCCTTTTTGTTGCGCGCACCCCGCTGTGACAAACTTGCCTTGGGTTTCAGCTCTCTTCCTGCCCACGTCCTGGAAACCTCCTCCCGAGGCCGCGTTTCTCAGAGGGGTGTGCTTCTTCCTTCCCTTCCTGTCATCCCTATGGAAAAACCAGTCCCTGACCTTTACTCTCTTCCCTCTCAGTTTTCTCCAGCCGGGCTGCTGTGCCGTCTCGGGGCGTCACCCAGCACACTGCGAGCAAAGTACCCCGTCCCTGCAGCATTTCCATGATCCCGGAGCTCGCTCTTTCAAACCCACTGCAAGGCGGACATCTTTTCAGCTTCAATTCCACAGTGTAACAGCTCTAAATAAAAGTGACTGCCCCGATGTCCAGCGCTAGCTAGAACAACATCAGCGCGGGAAAGATTAGAGCCAGGTAATGTTCACACCCCTTGACAGCCAAGCCAGGCACCCGCGGTTTGTGCACAGAAGGGGGTCTTTGTGCGCACTGGCGCTCCCTGCGTGAGCAGCGGTTCAAGTGATCCAGCTTATCCCGAAGGGAGCCGTTGCTAAGGGCTCCGGCTGTGTATGCAGTCAGAGAGAGGTGAGCCAGGGCTCTCGTAATTCCAACGATATTGGCCTACACGGTACAACGCCGCGGAGAGAGTCTTGTGGGACTGCGGCTTATTTTAGTTGGCTTCCAATGGAGTGAGACACGTTGGGGGGAACAAGACGGGGACCAAAGTGCCACGGCACTGTCATCCCACGGCAATAAATCTAAGCCTTACCTTCCATTGGCTTCTCCGCCTCCGCACACTCCTCCCCTCCCGCTTTAAAGGACGCATTCCCGCTTACCCCGTGGGGCAGCATCAGCGCACAGGACCTCCGAGGATTCCGGCCCGAACCCATTTGCAGAGGCACACGGGGAGAGGAGCTGGCACGGGGCTGGGAAAAGGAAGGTGTTTGCTTGTGCCAGCTGGCAGGGGCCCGGCTGGGACAGAAGGGAGGGACACTGGGGATAAGGAGAGAGATTTCGGTGCTGCCGGAGCAGTTCTCTAACAGCTGTGATGCAGCTGCGGTTGTGGGCAAGTCATGAGAAGGCAGGAGTTTTCCTTCGCGCTGTTTTCTCCTCCCCGAAAACGACAGGACAAGAGCAGGTCCTGCGCTGTCCCCACACCGGGCACGTCCCCAGCTCGTGCCAGCCCTGCGGCGACCGAGCTAGCTGCTGAGCTTGTATCGCCAGCCCCAGCCGCACCAGAGAGGAGCCTCTTTGTTGCTTTGGGGAAAAAGCAGCAGCCTCCTCCTTTGCAAGTAAGGAGTAAGGGGATAGCTCTCCAGCGGGAAGCAACTTGTTACAGTCACAAAGTTAAATCTCACAGTATTACGAACTGCTCTTAGACCTGTGCCCAAAAAACCGCAGTGTTACCTCTGACTCTCCCTGTATTAAGCGCAGCGGGGGGAAGGCTCCCTGCACTGCAAAACGCTGGCCAAGCCCCAGCCCAGTGTGCACCTGCGAGGCAAGACCCAGAGAGGCAGGACTCAAAACCTCCCCGGCTGCCAAGGGAGCTTTCCTGCTCCTGAGTCCCAAAAAAAAAACCCAAAAGAGGCACTCCCCCAGCCCCCGTTTGAGCAGATTGCCTTTTTATTTTATTGCCACCGTGCACAAACCCACATTGATTATCTTTTGCCTGGTATCAGGCAGCTCCACCAACAAAACCCAAGGTTCAGACAGACGAAACCTGGCCCCCATTTGGTAGACGTACCTCTGCCGAGTCCTGCTGACAGGCTGCCGTCCCCGCGCAGGCCCTAGGACACTTGCCGGCCACCTCTCTGGCTGGGTTGCCCAGCAGCATCCTGTTGCCTGTGGCTCTTCCGGATGCAAAAGGCAAAACCCATCTCTGCAAGCGCAAACGCCCCTCTTCGACTTGACTCTTTTCTTCCTCTCTACCTCTGCTGTGTTTCCAACACACCCTTTCAGCCCACCACCACATATGGAACTCAGCCGCTACGGAAACGCCCAGTTGTGCCTGTGGTACCTCCACACACCCAAAAGCCTGGCTGCACCATCAAAGGGTTAACTTTTTTTAAACTTTTAAAGCCACCCGTGCCTCAAGAGCAGGTGCCCGGCTCGGCTGCGAGCCACAGGCAACGTAACCAGACTTAGCACACCAGATTCCCCCTCCCGCCTGGCGCTGACTTGGCCATGGGAGAGTTGTGCTCTGGGGACTGGCCGAACTGGGTCTCTGAGGCACACAAGCCTCCACAGGGGACTCCCAGCAACATCATGCGGTGGTCTTCAGGTTTGCAGCTTTCCTCCTGCTGCTGGCCCTGCGGCCACCTGTGTCCCAGGCCAGCGGGGGCCAGTAAGGAGCCCAGGGAACACAGGCCTGCATTGCTGCCTGCGCTGGCGTACAGATTTGTGGTGTTCTGCAGCTTAAAAGGTGATGCTCAAAGACTTGCCTTTGAAAATGAGGCACGTCCCAGCAAGATCAGCTTCCCCCCATAGCAAGGTCCAGCTGGTTTGAAAATAACCTGCGTTGCCAGAGGAAAAAAAACCAACAAAACCCAACTGTTTCCTACTTCCCACATTTCCTCCCCACAAAAAACCCCAGGCCATGACGCAGTCCAAGAGTGGCCCCTACCCAGACCGTTGCGTCACTGCCATGGCAGCAGCTGACTCGTACACTGCTCCCGCTGTCGCAACACGGGGACTCTCCTGGAGCGCTGCCAGGGCTCCCCGTCACCCACAGCAGAACATCCCCTGCTGCCGGTGGCTCCTCAATACCCACGTGGGCTTCCCCACAGGTTTCACGGCACCCCAGTGCTTCACTGCCACGGACCCGCCAAAGATGCCGGCTGGAAAGGAAACCAGTTTCAAATTGCAGGCTCAGTTCCTTGCGGCCTCGCTCCCTCACGGGCACAGAGATAAAACCGTTCTATCCACAAAATTACGCGTGTTATTGCTCAGAGTCCCCCCAGAACCCGGGGAGCACTCGAGTTCTAGCAGAGCACTGCTGCTTGTTTCAAATGCCTTCTAGCAACAATCCCCGCTCACCTTTACGTGCCGCACAGGCGTTACTCTCTGCAATGCCCCATCTTCCCTTATAATGCCCCAGAACGCTTTGCAGACACGATAGCAGCGACCTCTCCGCAGTTTTCTGCGCGACGCCGCCTCCGAGAGATTCTGATACACCTCCTTCACCCCACCTCACCTGGGGAAACCGGTCCTGGAGCATCTCTCTCTTACACAAGACCTGCAGGTGCTGAACGTGGGGGAGATGCTCATTCCTCGAATAGCTGGTAGGGTGATACCCGAGTCCCCTCTGGCCGGCCCGCTGCATCCCAGCCCGCAGTGGCCAACAGCGCCACGGCACGGTACCTCCCACGCCCCAGCTCGTGCCATAGGGCACCTCCAACCTGGAAACTGTTCCTACCTCTGGGTTTTAGGAGGTTTGTTTTTTTTTTTAATTCATTTTTACTCTCCAGCAGTGATGGGAGGGTTAAGCCCACAAGCACGATTTTAAACTTGGCCCCCCCCCCACCCCGCTCTATCTTGTGGATGAAGCAGCTTTCCCAGCTCTGCTGGAGACATTTGGTGATATCAAGTGACAAACAACCTCTCTGTGCTGTCCAACAACAGGTTTCACACTGCTGTCCCCTCCCTGTGCTGACACCTCTTCCTCTAACAGCTGCACGCCACAGAGGAAGGGAGCCAAAGGGCACGTCGCCATCCCCTCCCCCTGGCACCGAGGTGTGGGAAAGCCTCAGCGACACTCAGCTCAGCACCCGTCCCCTTGTCCAAGACGCCTGTCTCATACGGACACCACTCGCAGTGCCTGTACGTGCTTTCTGCTCTGTTTTCCTCCCTCTGCCCCAGTATCCACCCCCCCCCCCCCCAATTATGGATGTCAGGTGTTTCATTCTGTCATGTCCCGCCCCCACAACATTCCTTACAGGTCTGTTCCCCATCAATTTACCTTTTTTTTTTTTCCTAAGGCAGAAAAAAAAACAACCAAAAAAACCCACCCCAAACAAACCCCAAAACCTTCTGCTGATACCATCTGCCTCAACAACCCGGGGCTACAAATTCCAGAAGTTTACTCCCTGCTCTGTAAAAGTTACTCCACGTTTTTTTTGAGCCGATTTCCCTCTAGCTAAGTGCCCCCCTGGTTCTAGTCACGCCGATGAGGTAACTACCAGGTCGGCATCCGCTGCCACCACAATTTAGCCGGATTTTGTAACACAGACTCACAAATAAATTTAGGCTGGAAGGGACCTCTAGAGGACACCTGCTGCAACCTCCAGCTCACAGCAGGGCTGATCCTCCCTCTCGTCTCAGCCTTTCCCTCTCCATACTGAGGGCTCCAAGCCTTTGCGGTCTCACCTGGCAGGCTGCTGCTCCATCGCTTTTATCATTAGTGCCCTTCTCTAACCACTACGTCCTTCTGGAGACATGAAGTCCAGAGCTGCATGGCACCAGCACAGCAAAACTCTACAGCTGCAAAATAAAGGCAATTCGTCTAAGCGTTGGCATTTGGTTTGTGCCTATCTGCTTCTCTGTATATATAAAGCTTTAAAAAACATTTCTATTTGTAGTTTAGAAGTCAACCAAAGAAAGGTTTTGCCCCTCTTCAAACCTTCTTGATGCAGCAGCACTACTGGTGGGTCACCTAGCCCTGAGCCTCTCCAGCTGATGAAGAGCCTCCTCCAGTACAGCCCAGCACTTGCAACGGGGAGGAGAAATGCCCTAAAAGCAGAGGTCTCCAGAGCTCCGTGAAAAGCCCAGCAGACAGGAGTCCATCAGGATACTTCCTCAGTGTTGCCAACCTGCACGTTTGGTCGTGACTTCCCACTGTCACACACAAGATCTCAGAGAGTCGCAGTGCACAGTTACATGGGTAAGGTGACAGGGTCAGTAGCACCTGATAGCGCCTCTTTCGGTATGGGATTAAAGAACCACCCCACCAGCTAGGTTTTTTTTCCTTCTTACTTGCAGTAAGTGACCCCCAGCCACTCATGACTGAGCGCCTGGGTCCCAAACCAATGTCACCAGCAAAACATGGGTGACCTGACACGAGGTAGAGAGCAGCAGAACAGCTCTGTGCCCATACATGACAGTAAGGGACAGACTATTTCAAGAGAGAGGCTATAGCACAGCGACGGGATTTTACAGGCCAGAGTCCTGCTACCACCAGATAAACCCAAACTATGATTTTTAAATGGAAAAAAAAAAAGCGTAGGGAATAAGAGAAACCTAAGGAGAGGATTCTCTCCCTGAAACAGGGGCACTGGGGAGGGCCTCACCACGCAGGATGCTGCAGGAGCCATCTGGCGGGTGGGCTGGCCTCCAGGTGAGTAACCAGTAGGGTATTTTGGCAAGTTGGAGGCTACCACACAGGGG
Organism: Chroicocephalus ridibundus; assembly: GCF_963924245.1. Classification (NCBI taxonomy): domain Eukaryota; kingdom Metazoa; phylum Chordata; class Aves; order Charadriiformes; family Laridae; genus Chroicocephalus; species Chroicocephalus ridibundus. The sequence goes on from NC_086288.1 coordinate 6,724,642, forward strand.
GTTGCACAGATGAGCCACGGCAAAGCCCCCGGGCCCGAGGCAGCGGTCCCTGATGTTGCAGACTGGTCTAGGCACCAACACTGAAAACAAAAAGACACGGCACTCGTAAACTGGGCATTTTAATGGGCAAGACATTGTCTCAGTAAACAGCGATCGCCTTCATGCGCTGAAAACCCCAGGCCAGAGATGATACTTGCCCTGCACAAGGCACAGGTGTGGCTCAAAGACCCGCACGCCCCACTCCTGCGGCAACCCTCGGCTGCAAAGTTCATGACCATTTTCAGAAGACGTATGGCTCAACCCGTCGCTTTTGCTAGGTACGGGTGGCCCGGTGCACATAGAGCACTGGTGCCTAAGCCCTACCAGAAGGATTCCCTCCTGCAAGCGATGAAACCTCTTCCCAGTCAGCAAAGCATCCACAGAGTTTTGCAGCACAAGAGAAGAATTAACACAGGCAAGGTTTAATCCAGCAACACCCCCGAGGCCTCAACCCGTGAGGCATTAAGCCACTCTGTTTTGTCCTCAGAAAGCCAAATGTGAAATGTTTTCCAGATGTGGCGCTCTCGTGGTAAGAGCTAGTGGCTGCAGAGCAGACCTTCAGCAGGTATCACCTGAGCCCACTGGAGCCTTGAGAGCAGGCTCCATTTTTCATATTAATGCAAATTTTGTCCTAAGCTACATTTGTGCAAATACTCATATCCCTTCAGTCCGGGCAACAGTCAGCAACCCCCATTTACGTACCAGGTAAATCATTACAGCATAGACACGAATATTTTATCCTTCCACTTCTATCGATAAAGTCACTTAGTTGGTTGCAAATGTTTCCAGGATAAACAGTTTTTCTGCCGCTTTACAAAAACAGCCACCTGGCTGGAGGGAAGGTTCTAGTGATCTAACCCTGTCACCGAAGTGTTGAAAAACATTGTGCTTCTGAAAAAACCCAGCAGATTTCAGCAGAGACCCTCGGGCAGCTTGCGCTTCACACACAGATTGGAAAAGGCAAAAATCTAGATGATTTAGTATAACCTTTCCCACAGAAGGTTAAAGGAGGTGAATTCCTCGATTAAGGTTTGGATATGAGCAGAATAAATCACTAGTATTCGGTTAGGCAAAAAAAAAAAAAAGTGCATTACCCCAACATGAAAAACATCCAAAGCGATCAGGCCATCTCCTTCCATCCATCCCAAACCAGCTAGAGGTCACTGCACACCACGTTTCCAAGCTTTGTTTTTTACCTTCCAACAATACTTTGGCACTTTTCAAGCTTTTTGACTGAATTCGCTTCCGAAGTAAACAAGTTAGAAAGTTCGACAACTACCCCACATTCAAGATTGTTAGAAAAAATAATCACTAATTTGGCTTCGTGAAAATAAAAGGAAGCCTTCAATCTCAGTACAAGTCAGTGCAGCTCAGTTGTACGGCAAGAAATACCTACTTTGCTTGTTCAGAGACAAATCAGCCAGAAAATAATAAGGCCTTGACCATCCAGAACAGGCTCCATCAACGCAACACCAGCCATCTCTGCTTCACGCAACGGCATACGGAAAACGAGACGTCACCTAGGTCTAAGGACTTATTTTCAGGACGTGTCAGAAGAGCACAGGACGTACTTGTGATGAAGTTGCAGTGTCCAAAGCAGCCAGATTTGATCTTTAGAGGCAGAAATGAAGTCTCCCAGCTATGCACACTCATCTTCATCCACAGTTTGTCATTCTATTTGTCATCAGCAACACGTGCATATTATGGTAAAAGGAAAGAAAACAAGGGAGAAAAACCCCAAACCCAGTACAATATCTCACATTATGGCCAAGCTCTCTCCTCCAGCCATTACCTCTGTCATTTTTGGTAGCCTCAATTCTGTCGGAGACGCACCGGGAGCGGACAGATCCCGCACAGAGACACACAGCACAGCGCACCCTCAGACGCACAGGTGAAAAACAAAAAGGGAAGGAGAGAAGGGCGGACGTGATGGAAGAATGAGATGGCTCTTCTCCTGGCAGGGGTGCCCGTGGCCGCAGGCTCTTCCAGTGCCCTACTGTCCACTGGGAGAGAGGGCGTGGGGGCTTTGGCAAGATGACGGTTACATAAAGAAGAAGCTACAGAAAAAGAGAAAAACAGAAAAGAAAAGAAACAGAGGTTCAGAATTGAAATTAAAAAAGTGAGAGGAAAAAAAATAAAAGGAGGAACAACATTTTAAAGAAAGCAAGCCATGAAGGGAAGAATCCACTGGGGAGGTGTCGTATGAACCAACTACACCAGAGGCCTGGACCTCTTCAAGGCACCGGCTGATTTGGAAAACGAGCTCACAACCACCACAAAAAGCGACTGACAAACACCAGCACAAACCTACAGAGGCATCCTCAAAGGCACAAAACAACCTGTGGGGAAACTTAGCATTTCCTCACCCCCTCCTGTCACACCGTTACAAATGGCAACAGCGAAACAAAGTCACAAAGGCCACGCGAAGACGAAAGCGTTTGGGTAAAAATATATTTCCTCTCCCCACTGTATGTTGGCACTATTCGTGTACGTCACCTAAAGCATATACAAGAAATAACTGAGCTTATGCTATAAGGTTATTTATCAATTTGTAATTCAAAAACGGAAATATTTTAACATCAAATAAAGTGACAATATCTATCAGATGCATACATATAATTTGCATTAACACTGTACGTAGGTTACACAACTATTTAGTTACAAACATGGGTTATTTTCAAATAGCAAGGTAATAAAGTTCTACATCTATAGTTTAAGGCAATCAGGATATTAAAAATGTATACAAATACAATATTTCTACTGCTGTTCACAGCTTTATTTCCATTAATTAAAAAAACCCTTCATATGTGGACAGTTCCATGCTGATACACGCGGATGAGAGCGTCACGGGTATCGCATACCGCAAACGCAACCAGGGTCCTCGGAGAAGAGAGACACACACTCTTCTAACGTCTTAGAAGGGCAAACGGTAACTGGATTCAAATGGACATATCTGATATGATCACACACAAAAAGACCTTTCCATTCTCACTCGGACGTTTTAGGAGAAGCAGGATGAGAGCTACCTGGAGAAACACTGGTCATGTTAAACAGAGACATGCTTAAAGAGAGACACAAAGGTACAAGTCTCCTTGACGGGGATTTCAAGCCGTCAAATGCACACGGAGGGGTGACACGAGTTGCAGTTTTCAGGCTGCAGAGGAGCCCGGGGTGGGTGCCAGTCGCTGCTTTCCCCCCTTCCCGGCAGCACCACACACCACAGAAGATACAAGGTGATGCATTCAGTGATGGTGAGCTCAGCGGGCGCCTGCCTACTCCCTGCGCTCCTGGAAAGTAACTCTGCAACCCCAGTGACGTTTCGGGGGAGCAAATCCTTCCTCATCTCCGCCTTTTCAGCTGCCTGCCGGACACGCGCGTGCCCACCCCACAGAGCAATCACGGCCCCTCTCAGCGACCTGGATTTTTTTTGCTTGTTTTCCCATTCTGGGGGTTCGTTCCATGCCCTGGGAACACCGTCATCCCAAAAGCACACGTTTCAGCGTGCTTTCTCGCTCCTGTATATTATTCTAAGGTTCGAAATCCACCTTGTCAGGAACATGCAGCATTATCAGCTAGTTATCACTGCTGCGTAAAGCACAGGAAAGGCTGCAGTGTCTCTCAAGCAAGGCTTTTGCCCATGCAACCGCCTGTCCAGTTTCACCAGTTGCCTTGCTAGCTTCCAGCACGCAGAGAAGCTGTTCAGGGTTGCTTTAGGCATTCAACAGGAGCTGGACGTCGTGTTCCCTACGGCTTCTTTTCGACACCCCAGCAAAAGCAGGTTATTGCAGAAAGTTTTCAAGCAGTTTTAACAACGCCACTTGCAAGTAAGCGGACTTAAAAAGAATCCCCCCCCCCCCCCCCCCCCGAAAAGACACAACCGGTTTCATATCAGTAGTGAGGCAGGAAGGGGGAGTCTCTTGCTGCTGTACTTACATGCAAGGTGAAAGCACATCCAACTAGATTTGAGTGTATCATTTACTCCATGCAGAATCAGGGGCTACTGCGGAAAAAGGCCTAAGTGAAGAGGAGAAAGAAGTGCCAGCAGTAACAAGCTAAACATGGCCCAGGGTTTAAGGAGGAAAAAAAAAAAAAAAGTCATTTACATCTCTCCTCTGGCAAAAAACCAAAACAGCACCTTTAGCTTTTTAAAGCTTACAGTTCATTCCCAGTTTCTCCAAAACAGCTCGCTTTTTGCTGGAGAAAGAAACCCAACCAAAAATACATTAATGCACTTGGCCACAGCTTTCTGTCAAAAAAAAAAAAAAAATTATAGCCAGACTCAGCTGATTTCCCCTGCCAAACGTCCCTTGAAGGGCTGTTAAAGGAAGCAGGACAAATAAATGCTAAAATTAAGTCTTCTACTTGGCACAAAATGCTGGTTAATAAAAAGAGGACACGCACAGAGATAGCTGAAGCAAAGCATACTGCCACAAGCATTCAGTGATGTGCATATGATGTGACTGTAAAAAAAAAACCAAACAAACAAAACAAAAACAAAACATGCCAAAACACAAAATTCTTCCTTGATAACATTTTAAAGCTGGGTTTGCCAGAAGCCACAAGAACCATACTTTCATTTTTCCAAATAACCCCCTAGCAAACCTGCTTAACCTGGCAAAAAGCGCAGCATGGTTGTTAAGACCAGGACGTGTGATTTAAGGGGAAAAAAGCCAAAGCCCAACCCAAACAAAAAAAAAAAAAAAAAAAAGAGAAAAGGTTCAACTATTTTATTTCCAGCTTATTTATCTCCAATAGATTTTTGCTATCTGACCAAGGCATCTTAGTTAGATCTCCTCTTCCCAAAGCCATGTTTAAGCAGTGAGGGTTAAAAGGCAAGACAGCCCAAAAGCTAACCCCCAAACGTTTCTCAATCCAACACTTCAGAAACAGTGATAGTACTGCCTTTTTTTTTTTTTTTCCTCCAGAGGGGCAGAAATTCCATCCCAGAAACAAGCAAAGAACTGCAGTGCGTAAGACTTAGGTGGAGAAAGTTATTTTTTAAGAGTGCTTTAAAGAAAGAAAGAGTAGACTACCTAGCTAGGAGCAGTGGAAATGCTGGCTGTACATCAGCAGAAGAGAAAGAAATCCAGAAGTCATAAGGTAAGCATGGCCCGCCACTTCTTGGGAAGGAAGGGAAAGACCCTGTCCGAAAAGCAATGGCATAGAAAATACACATTAAACGGACCAATTTCCACACCGTGCTGGCCACAGAGCGAGGCCTGGTGTACGTTAAATCGTCTTAGATTTCAAGGGACATCCGAATGGGACGCTGTCCCTGGGGCAGGGGGGCTGGTGGTAACATGGAGGGTCCAGACACCCTCTCGCCCTTAACATGAAATTCGGGATCCCACGGCTTTGCAAGTGTTTAAGTTTGTGCAGAAATCCTCCTGAAGGCTCTACGAGAACGTTGAAGGCTATGGTGTCCCCCCCCTCCCCGGGCATTTGATTCCCTAAGGGCCGCTAAGTCTTGCTAAGGTGATGCACGTGGGAAACCAGGTACTATTTTAAGTGAGGCGTCAAAGGTTACGGTCAGGCAAGTAACACAGGGGAAGCCATAATGAGAAACCGTCCTTCTCCCAGGCACCTGCAGCGCCGCTGGGTTCCCACCGCAGCATTCAGCGGGTAGCTACTACACGGAACCGGAAGGGCGGCTGTAAAAATATGCCAGCACATGACAACAAATCCAAGCCCACTAGTATGATCAAGTCAGACAACAAAAACAGGAACTAATAAAAAATATCATGCAAATGTAACGGCATGCAAGGTCAGTTATACTTTTGTTATCTACACACACATACACCCCCCCCCCCCACAACCCCCAGCAGCGGGACTCATATTGCTCTAACTCATTAGCTATTGAAGGAATATACGTTGGACTAAACTCCAGGGTTTAGCCACACTGGGGACTGGGCTGTGACCTCGGACCGCTGATTTCTGTGGCCCCAGGAACCCCCCCTTCAGCACAGGGCTATCGCAGCCAGCCCCCCGAGAGCCAGGCAGGCTAGCGGCACCAAGGACCTGATCCACCCAATGACGCTCACCCGAGTTGCTGACATCCAACTCTGACCCTCAGCTCGAACTTAAGGCCAAAAATTATTTACTGCTGCTGGTTTTGACCAGAAAAATACATGGTATCATTACCTTGCCCCTCCACCCGCCCCTGAACTTCCAGTTGCATACAGTCCTGTACCCAATCCTTCTTCCTCCTTGTTCCCACTGTGTTATTGATGAGTTAATAGTTATTCATGTTAAAAAATAAAAAAAAAATAAAAAAAGAAAGAAAACAGATGGCAGAGACACATTACTGCAAAAGCAGGTGAATGCAGGAACATCCTTGGCTTGACAGGCTTTATGTGAAGCTTGCACTGCAAGTTAAAAAAAGAACAAAAAACAAAAGAAGTTAGCAATAATAGAACCCAAAACGGAAAAAAAAGAAAACAAAACCAAAAAACCAAAATCAAAGAAAGCTGGGAGAGCCGACACCAGCAACCCGCTCTGGTGGGTGTGCATGCGGATGGATTATGCAATTAAAAAGAAATCAAACCTCAAGGCTGGGCTCTACTCTAGCCTATGACAAGCAAAAGCAAAAATTAAAACTGAGGGGGTAGAACTACCGAATAACCAAGCACGTAAGTTAGTCCAGGTTACAGCCTGTACGTGGTTGGTGTCTTTAAGCTTTGGTGTTCCAGAACGTGCATGGTCGCAGGTGTCCAGTTTGGGCACGTGCTTAGCCTTTACCCAAACTCCAGTATCTCAGACCCGGGCACCACAACGACTCCCAGCACATCAGCTTTCGGACCCAAGTCAGATCCTTCAGGCATCAAACGCACGCCTCTTTTTACAGGGTGTTGGGCCAGGCCCTCACACGCGTGTTACAGCCCGGGGATTGCTTTGGGACTAAGCATGGCCCATGATGGCCAGACCAGTCACATTGGACCAGAAACTATTATACAGAAAGGAAACTGGAAAAAAGTTTTTAATCTGGTTTTCAGAAACAGCTTGAAATAAACAGAAACAGAGCCCAAACAGATGGTCCCTGCTCCCGGGGGGGTTGAGGATGAGCAAGTAACACAACAGCACACGTTGAGGCATGCATGTGGCCATCTACCAAACAACAGGCAAGCACCAGAGGGCTATTCGCTGCTGCCGTTTGGTTTTGCCAAGTCCATTGCCAGGAACCATCTCCGGATTTGTTCAGGTTTGAAGCACAGTCCCATCCCAAAATTATGCCAAGGGCTTGATATGTATGCTCAGCCCCACGTTCAGGAAAGTACTTGAGTACGTGTCTATTCTACAGTCACACAAGTGTCTGAGGCACACTGATGGGCTGTCCTGAAAACAGCACACTTCTGTCATCAGGCCAGAGCTGCAACAATTGTAGATGAAAAAAGCGTAAGCTACAGGAATCTGAGAAATGAATTACAAAAATAAAAAGGTATAAAAAGACAAGTTGTTCCTGCAGGAGTAGTCTGGAAATCAAGAGGGCCAAGGTCTCCCTCGTGGAGTTAGGCCAGCAGCAGATTTCACCCTGAGCCTTCCCTCCGGCTCGCACAGCCCAGTGGAAAGTCCCTGTTGCCCAAGTTAGAGAAATCTGATCCCACCTTGAGGGGCGGGGGGGGGAAGCATTCCCGCAAATTACTTTCTGGGGAGGCTACGAGGATCGTGCATGGCAAGGATTTCCTCTGGCAACTGCACAAGAATCACCACCGCCCATGTCAGCACAGAGAAAGGGTGAGAGCCTTACCTACACAAGCTGCAGCTTTTCGTTAGAGTGCAAGGAGAAACTGAAAGCCTTTAGAAAAACCAAGGTGTGCTACAAGGCAGAAGCATCAGCATTTCCCTTTAAAGCCTCCATTAGTAATTCAGACACTAAAGAACAACTGAAGCAGTTACGGCACCTGGTGCGGAGCGACACTGAAAGGACACACTAAAACACGTGCATGTTCCTCATGACTGGATTTCTGTGAATGCATCAGCAAAGCAGAAATTGCGTTTGTCACGGTCGCTAGAAACATCCACATATCACACCCACACCACCACGTATGTGCCAGCCAACTTCACAGAAGCGAATAGTAGCTAACACTGACTACCAAAAGTTACAAAACTCCCCAGACCATTACAGACTGCACTGGTCTCGTATCTAAGAGGTGAAAAAACTGACTGCAGAGTTTTTAAAAATACTAAACTACCAACTTTGTTTAAGAGATAAGAAAAAGGGTCTTGAAAATTTCCTATTCTTCTCAGGAAACGGGTCACCACGTCTGAATTCTCACGTGAGAGAAGACCGGTGTTTCAGCCTATCCTATTTACAGGCATCGTCGCAGGACGGTATTCCAGCATGCTTGGACGCTAGCTGCCGACGCTTATTGTTTCTACAGTTAGCATGACGCTGATGGGTCTGTAACGATTTCTTTACCCGAGCAGAGCATGCAGCGCACAAGCACTCTATGCATTTCAGCGGGTGCCGAAGGCCAGGTTCTCAGTTAGCATAAAGCAGCACGGCTCCATAGGAGCTACATCGATGGACAACAGCTGAGGAACTAGCCCTAGGCCCTCCCCACCTTCCTGGGGGAAGCCGGGGGCAGAAGCAACAAGTGAGCGGTACCAAACCAGCGGCAGAGACAGGGGACATGCAGTGAGCATCAGCGTAACTTCCCAAAGTATAAAAATATACTAGTATATATGCAATACAACAGAACCTCATAGGCTCACGCTGTAAGACAGCTCAGACCCGGGTGAAGTTCACAGGTTAGTAAGGGAGACAGCAGCGTCTGTACCACATCCCTACTAGAATTTGGTTCTTCTGACAGTGACAGCTTAGTGTTAATCGAGTAAGTTACTCTGACAGACTCTGTTACGGAATGCGCCCCTTCACTATCAGCTATTAAAAGAAGTGTGGAACTGTCATGTTTGTGTGTGGGTTAAAGAAGCATTTTCCTGTGAGATTTGCTGCGTAGCCATCTTCACAGCCTTCCTGATCGCGGTTAGCCACTAGCGCCGTTATCACAGATAACCCAGAAAGGACTTGGATGAGTATTCCCATACTGGATATGGAAAAGTGAATGGAAATTACAACAAGAGGCCTCAAGGCAGCCTCTGTTCCAGTAACCTGTCTTGCTGCGCTACACAAACAAGCCGTGCGCAGTCTACTTCACCTCTGCAAGGTCTGTCCAGCTTCACTGTACATATCGCATTAAGCGGACCTTGCGTCCTGGTTCTTAAAGCCCAGTGAAGTAGCCGGTATCATATAATAAATAGGGGTCTCTTGCACTAACGGCAAGCTAAACGTAGCCATCTCCAAGTACAGGCTGCAAGAAGGTTACGTCAATTTAGATCAATCTAGAGCTCAAGGTTTTCAGCAGAGCTCTGCAGTAACTTAACTCTGAGCCCGAGTCAATGGCAACGTTCCTCCAGTTTCAATGGAAGCAGAATTAAGTCCAAACTGGGCACCTCTGAAAATCTCGCCTCCAAATACTGACAATGGGACAGACTCTGTCTGCAGATACACTTGGTGCCTACTGCAAGTACTGGAGGGTACAGGATTATACTCCTAGCATACAAATATAAAATAGTAGAAAACAGTGTCATTATCTTTACTAAAAGGTACACGTTTCTTAGCTTATTATGTCAACTCCATACAACCACAAAGGCCATTTACCTGCAATCCTGCAATTACGGTACCATAGCAGTTTGGTTTTTTTAAAACAAACAAACCAACCCCAACCTTTTTGTCTTTAAAGCAAGCTTCCAAGTATTCACTTTTGGCACTAGCATTGCCCATGTAAAAATAACATGGTAGTTTTTGTTTCTAATTTACTTCTACTTACAACTATAACCTTAAGGAATGGGAACTGTAGACTACTCTTGGGTGAAAGAAAGGACGGGTAGAGACCCCCTTCATAATTTTGGCTCAGGCAGATAAATCTGAGCCCAGAACATCTCGGAGCTATTCCAGAAGATGCCGGACACATCACAGGTCAAACCCCCACCATCTGATTGCTCTCCCATACCAGTCAGACTTTGACATAAAACTCGAAGGTACTCTTCTAGAGAAAAATTAAGATCATGTCCCTGGCCCACCCTTTAGAAAAAAATATTTTATTTGATTAGGCTGATAAAAGCCCAGTTTCCAGTCTGGTAATGGGGAAAAGCAAATACAGACATGCATCAAGAAATAAAAAACAACCTCCCAAACTGGAATAATCCCTACAAAGGACGTGTGTGACATCCGCTTACTTTTTCTTGTCCTTGTCTTTCTTGGTTTGTTGAGAACCTGCCTGCTGAGCCTGTGACTGTAATAGCTGAGCTGCTGCCTTCTTCTTCTGAAAGTTGTTCAGCTCTTCCTCAAGTTCCTTCTTTTTGTCTTCCACTTTTTTCTTCTCTTCTTGGTGAGTCCTCTTTAGATGGTCAAACTTTTCGTGAAGCTGCCGGGACAGAGACAATGAGAATTGGACAGGAAGAGAAGAATGTTTCATGCCAATTACTGGTAACGATGCCCAAAGCGGTTCCGCTGGCACCGAGGCCTCAATGCATTCCTAAAAAGTCACTGGCCTGTCCCAAGCATGCCTGACTTTGTGAGAAAAGCCCTGCAATTAACACACACTTGCACACACAGATAGCGGGAATTTAAGTCGCTGTAGGAATGACAGGTCTCTGGACACTTCCAAACCCTCATGGTTCCATCCCTCATCGCTTTGTACATAGCGGACACTCTCATGCTCGTGCAAAGCAAGAGGATATACCCATTCAGGGTGTTATTCTTCTCTGGGGCTCTTCTCTGTACCTCCGAGTGGGACTTACTGCCCTCTGGTAAGTCCTCATCTGCTTACTGAAAGTCTCCAGAGAGCTGTGACTGCTAAAGGGCAGCGCCGGCTCTACCTTAGCTGAAGATCCACTGCAAACAAACATTACTTTGAGTAGCAAACATATTCTCTCCTTTGGGTGAAACAGCAGAGAGGACACCCATGGCACAGCACGGCTGGCCTCTGTGAGGTACGTAGCCTGCAGCACCTCCCACTCACTCCACAACATACATCCTCCTCCAGCTGCCCCAAACCAGGGAATACTCCCGCTCCATTTTACAGGCACAGAGAAGTGGCAGAGGACTTGTGTAACAGGGTCACGCCACAAGTCCGCGGCAGGACTGGGAACTGAGTTCTTACCGGCTTCCTGAAGCTCTTTTATGTACAGCAAGCACCTTTGCAGGCTTCATGTTGGAATCTGGATGCTCACCTTCCCAGGGCTCTCTTGGAAAAGCCCCAGCCTAAATCCTCACACACAGTCCTCCTAGTTACAATATACTCACATCTTTCTCTGCTTCCTTCAACTCTGCTTCCTTCTCCTTCACTCGCATGACAAACATTTGCCTCATTTCATCCTCCTTCTTCTGGAGCTCACCCAGGAATTCGTTCCTCTTTGCTTCATAAGTCTCTTGGAGACTGTTAAAAACACAGAAAAAACCAAACAGTCAGAGCGGCGTTTCAAGGACAGTCACGAGTTTCCAGCCTTTGGCGATATTACCGCACTGTTTCGTCACAAAACGTGGTCAGAAGTGCCTGACTACAACAGAGGCATGAACGCCTCCACCAAAACCAGACCCAGCTTGCTAGGTGGCAGCAGCGGGAGACAAAGTGGCAAGCGAAAACGAGCACGCTGTTCAGTATCACTTAACAGGCAGGATGACTATCCTCGAAAAGAAACGGCCGCTACGTAAGCGTCTACAGCAGCCCCTGATGCTCTCACGGCTTGCGATCTGTTTGAGTCACACCTTCTCCCTTCTCCCACCGTTTGTCCTGAGCCTCTTCGTTTGAAGTGCAACATTTGGGGAACAGACACGGGCACATCTGAGTGCGAAATCCTGCTTTGTGTAGTTCATTAAGCATGACACCGGCATAGAGTAAAACTAATTTTCACTACTCATCGCTAATGGATTCAGATCAGGGGCTTTACTTAGATAAAGCCACTTTGGAAACGTTTCTCTTCTAGCTGTCAAGGCAGCCTTTGCGAACAAGCAGCAGCATTCTTCCTCCAAATAACCACGTTACTGGATTCCTTCATTCCTTTATTCCCCCCTCTACTTCTTGGCATTCCTTTATTCCCCCAGCACTGAGATACCGCCGCAAAGATCTGGGACATGAAATATGTTGTCCACGCACCTCTGAGATTTTCACAGCCTCTTAAGAACTCTTGACGCCAAATTCCTTTTCATTTTATTCCTTAAATGGATTTGCATATTTCAGCCATAATGATAGTGTGGGAACAACAACTATTTTCCCCAAGATGCTTTTTTGAAAAGGCATTTTTTTTTAAAATAAAAACTCCACTGATATCACAAAGACAGACTGCACCCATGCACCTAAGGAACACATTAACCACTGGGCTAGCGGAACATCTTAATCCCGTTGAAGCAAAGCATTTGCCTTTCCTGGCACATGGTGTGGGTTTTGGTGGCACTTTTGTTGCTTGTTTTTTCTGGGGGGGTTGCGGGGCAGGGACCATTGAGCTCGGGAACAAAACCTGACAGGTAAATCCAAGCCTTGGGTTTAACACCGCTAATTGATGGGGACTTCAGCTGCCTCCTAAACCACTCCACAGCGAGGATGCCCAGAACTGCTCTTGCACAGCGCTCGCCACCCTGGAGGAATCACACGACTCCAGCTGACCACACCAGCTTCCCCACACATAGAAGCAAAAATGCGGATTCTAAAAACGACAAAAATCTTTTCATGGGAGTACAGGGCAAGAAGCACCTTTGGATTCCTAAAGAAATAAAAAACCAGAGCGCTCACAGCAGATAGAGTCCAGAAGACTTCCATCAAAACCTCTCTAAAATTCAGTCTGGGATTTAATCCTCTGACTGTGGACACTGAAACTTAAATTCATAAACCCTTCTCAAGAGTCTGGCTAGAGCCTAGGGAAACCCTGAGGGCAGATTAGCCTCCACTGCTCAGTGAGCAAAACCTGAATCTGCAATTAGTGACACACTATACTAGGGAGCAGCAGAGCCTTACGGACTGACACAGAAAACTGCACACCGCTCATCGTATCCTGTATCGCAAACAATTCCTTGCAAAGCTCATTTCCGAAAACACAATGCCGGGTGACAGGCAAGCAGGAAAAGGCTGGCAGGAGCGAGGGTGGCAGGGGCTTACTGTGAGATTGTCCCAGCTTCAGCCTTAAAAGCTTACCACTAACCTAAAGCCAGCAAACATAATTCTTTACCGAAGTGACTCCGACTTCCAGAGAAGCAAAGTTCTCAGAGAAACTGGCCCGGCAACTCCCAGCTGCATATGAAAAAAACACTTACAGCCCTAAGGAATAACAGTCCAAACCAACTGGGATCCCCGCAGCTTCTCACACACAGAGACGACACGGGAATTTGCTTTTTAAGTATACAAACATACAAACCTAGATTACAAGAGTAACTTGATTCCCCAACACACACCCACACACCAAATGATGCCCTTGCAAATAATATTACTCCAAAAAAACCCCAAACTGTTTTGAGAAAGTTAACCAGAGAGACCAGTCCGCAACAGACACAGGACAGCAGAAGGATCTCTGTGCAAGAGAGGACCCCATTTCAAGGAGCGGATGCCTACGGGGGCACTCGTGCTCCTTCCTCACCTCCTGCAGCTGGGACAAGCAGCGGGGGTTCTGCCAGCAAGTTGGGCATCTCAACTATCGCCAGCCTCCCTTTCTCACGCCCCGCGCAAGCGCCTACACAGCACCAACGGTTTGCTGGGGTCTCCTGTCCCGCTCACCCTGAGGTGTACAAAAGGCTCCCTGCTCCTGGCTGATGCAAACCAGCTGAAGAGCGGCGGTCCCTGTGGCTCCCAGGGCTCAGACCCCGGGGAAAGGCATGCTTTTGATCCCTGGTCTCAGATGGAAGAACAGAAAGAACCAAACCTACTGTTTTCCTCATTTCAGATATACATCACCCTCGGCCAAACAGCTTGGGATCATAGGTTTTGTTTATTTATTGGAGGGAGGAGGCACCCAGAGCGAACAGTTCTGAACTAGCACGTACCAGATGGAGAAATTCTGTACATTTTCATTTCCTTTCTACTTATAGCTTGGTCAAAAGAGGCCTCGTGTACAGGAAGCAATGGAAATTCCTCAGATTCCTCAAAGGGAAGGGCTGAGCCCATCTTAAGCCATTGCTCTCCAGAAAGGAAATCCAATAAAGCTTCACACTCGGGTTTGGTAACAGAACCGGGCTTGACTGATTCCAGCAGAGTTTCTGTGCTGCAAAAGAAATGCAGCTACCATGAACTCAACCAGTCACAAACAAACCCCTGAATTGATGCAAACTCCGTGCCGTAGCGCAGACCTTGCTTGGCTCGCCGTGGGGTGCTGTTTTCCAGAAACGCGAATACAAGGTCCCTGCTCTGCCTTCTGCCCTGGAGCCCACCTGGCTTTCCCCGGTTGAGGATCAGAGATGAACCATGTCCATGGTGATCTGCACAAGCCAGCAGCATGGCTGCAGTCTCACAGACTGGCACACCAATTCCTGACACGCGCACGTGTTACGGGGGTAAATCCACACGGATGCACATTTGATTCCCACTGCCTTCCCCTGGGGCAGAGAGGAGCGTGGGATGCTAAGGCAGCGGGTGCAATTATTGGGGAAAAGTTGGGGAGGAATGGGAAACAGGAAATGAAAGAAGAAAACAAACACTCCCTCCCAAATTCCCACACAGCTGTTGTCCCTGGCTAACGACTTGGGCTTCAGACCAATAAAGCCGCCTGACAGCACACACTCTGTGTTTAGTAATAAGCCAAACGTCAAGCACCAGATCACAACGCACCTTGGAGCGGCTGTGAAAAGCTCTAGGAGAGTCAACAAGAAGATTTATCCCAGGATCTCCCCTTTGGTAACCGGTTATACCTCAGCACGTGGGTCACCTTCATCTCAGCATGGACACAGCTACCCTTTTCAAGCCCGTCAATGGTACGTGGCCCTGACTTGCAGCAGAGCAAGGCGGCTGCAAAACACAGTTGAGTCTGCAGGGGAGGAAATGAGGCACTAACATATCGCCTGACCATCTCAAAACCTGCCCTCCTCTAAGAGCAAAAAGTTTCAGGAGGAATTTCTGAAGCGATTAAGAAACTCACTATTCAGCAGATTCCCTCACATCTCCATGAGGCTCATAGTAGTGCCAGTAGGAAGAAAAGCATAACCTTCACTGAAGGCTGGACAGTTCACAGGTTTTAGGAAAACAAGGGCAGAGAAGAAAAAAAATTCAGCTTCCCAACCCCCAAATGAGATTCTCCCAACTTGAAAAAATGACACGTTAAAGTAAACAGTTAACTGATGTTAACTGTTGCCAATCAGACATGCCCACAAGCCCTGATCTACTATACTACCGCCAACTCTCTCACCGCGTCTTACAAAAACACATCCCCTTCCACGATGCTGAGGACACAAGGAAACCAGGAAACAGTACCGATGCGCATGACAGGCTCTGCATTGCAGCAGTCTCTTGGCCACGTACAGCAACAGACAGTTTCAAACACGGACAGCAAAATCGGTCCGATGAGTCCAGCGAGGAACTGCTCTTCACACTGAGTGACAGGAGGAGTATTTAGAAAATCAAGCCTTTCGACACTTTTTAGTACTGGCTGACGCACAACAGGTAGGAAAGGCACACGCTTGTGAATGAGGGCCAGCAGCTTCTATCTACCATGGTAGGGAAGGGCACAAAGAAAACTGATACAACTTAAGCAACCGGGTGCAGGATAGATCCACGGACACGCGCTGCTTCTTCCTAAACTTTCCAGGTTGACCTGAAACGGGTCGCATTCTGCCCTCAAAACACATCACCTTCAAGCACCTTGGTGACATTTTGCGGACTCTAGAAAACCTGTATGGCCCTGCTCCAGGATTGCAGACATTTTCAAAGTGTTAATGCAAGAATTGTCTTTCTCACCCACCCGAGCTTTTCTTGTGCTTCTCCTGTACGAATCCTAGGCCCCGAGGGAAAGATTGCATTGCACAAGGTCTTCCTCCCCAGCCAGACTTTACATCTCAGCTGCTCTAAGTGACCATGGCTATTCCCTCCCTGATCCTTGCAAACATCTGCAAGCCCAAACTCTCCAGTCCCTCTGGTTGTACAAGGCCTGAGTTACGCTTTCCTACCTGAACGGCTTGCTGTCTGGATCCGTGTCCTTGAACCCCATCTCTTCAAGTTTGCAGCGCCTGTACAGCTCGTAGTGTCGGGTGTGCGTCTGCTCTCTCAAATCCTCCATGTTCACTCGGATCAGCATCTCCCGCAGCTTCACAAAGTCACAGTGATTTTCGTTTTCAACTGCAAAAAAGACAGGGCATCCACAGAGGGAACATTAAACCCAGAAGCCAGGTCCCTCTTTTCCCTGCACCCGGGCCTGAGAGTTCTTCAGGCACGCCAGCAGAACTCCAAGTCAGCCTGCCCCAAAACGCCTTGCTGAACTGGGGGCAAGACCATCCCACACCAACACAAGGGCACCAGTTCGAGGCCTTACGCTGAATTTGCAAGATCTCTGTGCTGCCCATCTGTCATAGAGCTCCTGTCTCTCCATGCATTTCTACAAGGTGGATGATCCATTTGCAAACAGGATTTCACTTCCCACCCAAATCCGCTCTAAATCCGAGTCACCAACAGGGGCCCGGGTGCGCTACAAAGTCTCAGTTTGCAGCAGTGGTGAAAGGAAAAGTTAGGAGAACACCCTGCCAGCAATGCTGTACCCTTTTCATGCCAGCCAACCTTACTAAGGAGCCCTAAACCCCTGCTCCTGGCAACAAAGGGAGGCAGCACACAGAGTATAACATGGCTTCCCATAACAACTTCTAATCGGAGCTGGGTCTGGCATGCCACGGTCAGCCCCTGGCTGAACAAGCTGTTCAGCCTGCGAAGGGCCTGCGGCCAGACGGCTGCACGCTTCAGTGCGGGCAAACAGTTTGGGTACACTTAAAGACAAGGAGTGGAAGTTCTCTCTTTAGGATGCAGCGGGAAGCAGCAGGCATCTCTTGCAAACAGACAACTCTCCAGCTGCTCCCCTTCAGACCGGCGCAGCTGTCCCTCCAAAGGGGCAGCTCGGACCTTCAAAGCCTCTCTGGTACCCAACTAAACACATCTTTGACTATCTGGTCCTAGTTTCCTGGGAACAGCAAGAACCCAGCAGGATACTTTGTCAAGTCCAAGACTTCCCAAACATATCAACTTCCTTCCCAATCGTGAGTTATTCCCAGTAATATCCTCTAGCGTACACAACTGAAGACAGTAAGTCTGAAGCTGCTTCAGGGTCAGCTTGTATTATTGATAAAAAACTCAGTGAGTTTTGCAGAATGGCCCAGCGAATGTTCCCCTGCAGCTTGCGGGGCCATTCTCCAACTGGATACAGAGCTGAAGCCACAAGCAGACCATTGCTGTCTGAACGCTGTACTTCTCTGCACTGTTTGGGAAAGCAAGAACCAGCCCTACCTTTGGCAGCTTCAGCACACCCCGGGTTGCAAACACAGCCCTACCCAAACTCTGCTCTCCAACAGAAAGGAACTTTTGGCTGACTTTATGGGAGATTGCTGCACATCCACAGTTTTCGATACCGAGACAACACACACCAAGTAGCCAGTGTTGAATTAGTTCTGTTCCCACTTCAAGTCGAGAGGGCGCAGCACCTCCCAACCTCCCCGAAAAATCCCCCAGCTATGTGTTTGCATTCAGGCTTACGTGCAAGGTCAAAACCAAATCATTCGGCTGTCCAAGCTCACGCTTTTTTGCTGGCAGGAAAGCATAAGGAACAGAGAACGGAAATTTAAGTTTTTGTTTTTCAAGCTGGTTATTTAATATCTCGTCGTAATGTTACCCTGCTCTTTCCCAAAGCCAATGGCTCAGTTGACACTATCACCCTCCCGCCAAACCCCCTCCACGTCTAGATCTAGGTTGCAAAGCCCTGACTGGGGTTGGACTAGATGACCTTTAAAGGTCCCTTCCAACCCAACACATTCTATGATTCTATGACTTTAAGGAGAAGTCTTAGAGCTGTGATCTTGCTTTCTCAAGACAGATTTTGATAAGGACCATCCAGAGATCAATGCACCTTTCATCAGAACGAGATAGGACGACGAGGTCTTACTTGTGCTTTCGGTAACATACCCTGCACAACACCCCAGGGGTACTGCCTCGCTTTTGCCATCTTATTGCCGATCTTCACTTCTTCAGTGCTGCCAACCACAGCAAAAGGAAGATGGACCTACAAAAGGAAACGGACAATAAGGTTAGGGATTTCCGTTGCTGCCTTGCCAGGGATTGTTTCTCAAGAAGGCCGTTTACTGTGGCAGCTGTCCTGGATTTAAGTTGCTTAAACGCCTTTGCAATTTATCTGGTGTTTTAAAAAGAGCAACAGGACGATCTGGATGAGAAACCTGCTCAGACTAAGAGTCCAAAAATCTGAAGTCCTACAAATACAAGAGATGTACATATTTTTCATGTAATTGCAAAGCATGACTATCTTAAGCACAGGAGTCTTACAAGCTGGAATTGAATTTGAACACTGAGGAAAAATAACTATCAAACAATAAAAGAAGAAGAAAAAGCACCTCCTCCCAAGGAAGATAGGCTAAAAATTCAGGGGGTTTCTGCTGCTAGAAATAATTGCTAATGCTTCCTCTTAAAAAGGGCAAAGCTGTGAGCAAGGGGAAGAGTAGAATGGACCCAGCCCTGGGCTGACACGTCTGAGTCACCGAGCTCTGCTACATCCCAGTCTCTCCACGGGTGTGGTGGCGACAATCTGGGATCTGCTCCCAGAAGCGTGGCTGCTTCCAGGAGGGAGCCGGCTGCTGCTGCCAGCCCACCCCTGCAGTGCTCTCTCCCTGCCTTAACAGCATCCAAAAGGGATGGGCGCAAGCTCTGGGAGCGGGTGCAGTGGCAGCCAAGCTGTGGTCACAGTCTGGGTGGGAGGGGAAGAAGCCAAGTGGCAGAGGAGACGCAATTAAGTGGCAAAGGAGTTTCCTAGCAGCTGGGCTGCACCAGAGGAAGGCAAACACACACTTCAGCCTGGTAGAGCCACGTCCCTTCTCTATGCCAGCTTCTCCCCGTTGAAAACAGAACAGAGACAGGGAAAAGAGGCAATACCAAGGCTTGAGAGGGTCTGATATCCAGCTGGATGTGACAATTGGCCATCTACAAGCAGCTGTGCAGGGAAACTCACAAAAGTGAGTTCTTTTTTTCCTTCAACTTGCAAGGAAATGGCTTAATCTTGATGCCTTGGTTCCCTGTAAAACCACAGATAACTCCACCCGATCCTTGCGCTTGCTTTTGAGTGCACTTGCTTTGGGGTTGGCATGTCCTCTTGGGCATTACGTGCCCTGCTGAAATCCCCAAGGGCCCCGTCAGCGCTACTATGATGCACATCACTGCCAGAAACCCTGAGCTCAGGTTCTTCCCCTTGTGCTCCAAGTCAGGCCCATGGGAAACAGTTGTTTCCCCTCTGTAAACCCCACTAAAACATTTGCTCTACCCCACCCCTGTCTGCCCTCAAATCCCACTCCTAACGCTAGAGGAAGGGGAAGGAGGTGAAAGCCAGAGCCCTTGCAGCTGATGGCCACTGGCCCTGTGGAGAGCTGGAACATCATTGATGCCCCTGCTCTCACCGGAAAGCAAAAACAAAGCCAGAAGTGAATCACCCCCCACTAAGCAAACAAGTGGTCGTTTGGGACAGGAAACCCAAACCCCAGGCCTTTGCCATGACTGCATCGGGGCCCTGCCTCCCATCCTCTTCCTTTCCAGAGATGGGAACGCCGCAACAGAGAAAGGATACGGAAAAAATGCTCAGACGAGAATCATTTGCCACACAATGAATTATATCTGGCTAAGCAGCCCACACGTGACAGGTATCTCCAGCTCCAAAAGCCTTCTGGCCAGCCTGGTATCTCTGCTTAGACTGTAGTTTTAAAGCCAAATGAAACAAGGCACAGTGTGCCCGACAGTCAAGGATGGGCCCATGCACACCAAGCCAAGCAAATCCCCCCAAAATAACATACACTCATCGTGGCATTTATCTCCGCCACCGTCTCTTCATCTGTCGGGAACTGGTAGATCTGGACGCCGTTGCTCACCAGCTCGCTCATGATTTTGCTCTTGAACTTGTGCAACTCATTTTTTGCAATGGTGTCAGCCTTGGCAATGATAGGGATGATGTTCACCTGCAAGACAAAGACAGCACCTCCACATACAAGGCATTGCGTCAGCGGGAGAGGATGGAAAGCAGCGCGCATCCTGCAGCAACAGCCCTATAAGTGCCACCAGCCACCACTGCCCCAGCGGAAGACCTTCCCTGGGGCTGCTGCTGACAGCACCACTGCCTTAGACAGGATTTTCAGGCAGCAGCGATGATGGCCTTAAAAAGAAGTCAAATGCAATTTGGCAACGTGCTCTTTCCTGTCCTGTCGTATTCCCCTCCTCATCCAAACTGGCTGGACAGGAAATGCTGTCACAGATTATTATAAGCTGTTCTAAAAAAAAAAAAAAATACAGGAAATTACTATCTATGCACTTCTCCGTGCTGGATTACTGCCAAGAGACCCACTCAGACAACAGCCTCTCCTGGGCGCTTGGCTCAGCGTTGTTATCAGGGAGACCCGGGTGGGCAGCAGCGCTGCTGTTACCCCACTGGAAGTGGAAGCAGATGATCTGTATCCAGCCACGCGACACAGAGGGAGGGGGCTGGCAGTAACACAGGCACGCTTCCTCCACCTGCGTGCCCTCACATGCTCCCGTACACTGCTGTACTGCGGGACTGGGGTTGATTTCTCCCTGCACAGCTCTAAGACAATCACCCAAAAGAACCGCATGATAGGGTTAATACAGAAATTCGACACAAGCCACTGACTCTCTTCCCCAGCCAGGCCGTTTGCAGCTCTGGCAGCAGGATGGCAAACAGCAACACCATCTAGGAGGCGAGGGGAGGTGGCACAGTACCCTCAGTGTAGCACAGATGAGCACCACACAAGCATCTGCTTTGCTGGGAAAGGGCAAGAATGCATTAGGACAAGGAATCCTGCTTTCTTTTCCCTTTCTACTCCCCTCCAGAGCGACAATTTCTGCTTTTGATCTTGCACAATTTGCTTCTCCTTGCAACAGCAGACAGAAAAACATAGTGAGGAAGATGCTGATATTGACCTATATGAAGGGATTTTAACTACAGTACTTGAAAATCCTCTTATGTTACATCTCCTAATTCTGTCCAGAGGATGGCCTGGAGTTATTAAATCCCCCTTTAAAAGATAGAACATGAAGGCCAATTAGCTCACTTTGGGCAAAC
Organism: Chroicocephalus ridibundus; assembly: GCF_963924245.1. Lineage (NCBI taxonomy): Eukaryota > Metazoa > Chordata > Aves > Charadriiformes > Laridae > Chroicocephalus > Chroicocephalus ridibundus. The sequence goes on from NC_086288.1 coordinate 6,745,981, forward strand.
CTCCATAACCCTATTTTAAGTTGAATAGGGCAGGGATCCTTCTCCATCACTGCATAAAAACCAATCGATAGGCCACTCTAGGAAATAAAGAACCATTGTCATCATTTATCTTCTCCAGAATCAGGATCCAATGCGCCAAAGGTGCAAGGTGGACTGATTTAAATTGCTTAATCATGAATTGCTTAATCACAGCAACACAGAGAACGCTCAGTTTAAATACTCAGGTTTTACATGTGTACCTTGGTTATTGTCTCCAGAAGAAGAGAGATGAAATCTTCTTGCAAGTACTTAGTAAAAAACACCATGGTTTAAACCAAGCCTGGTTCCCATTCTTGCTAGTCATGACAGCAACCGAAAAAGCACATGCTGAGTGCTTTTATTTAAAACGTATTCATCCAGATTCTTCTTGTTTATCAGATTACGGCCAGAACAACACTACATTTGCCATAGAAGATCAAATCGCTGTTTGTGTCTAGCTGCATGCAGTCACAGCACGCGGACACAGCATTTTGATTTGTTTTTCATTGATCAGTAAGATGACCTAAAGTGTTTTAGGTGTACTTATCTCATACACACTTACCAAATCAGGATTTGTAGAAGAGCCTAACTAATCAGTTGGACAAAGCAAAATAGCGATGACAGCCATGTCCGAGTGCTAGAACCAGCAGAGTTCAACCTCTCATTTTTATTTATGCATTCAAGGAGGAAAACACGCTTTTCTCTCTTTTTTAACAGCCAACCAATCTTTCAGTTGTGAACAAACCTGTCGCTGAACTTGGCTGAGTTAACCCACAGGAAAGCAAAAAGAACAGCAGTCTCCTAATACATCCTCACAAATACAGTTTCCTGCTTTCAGAAGGCTAACTTTACGGCGTAGCTGCCGAGCAAGCGGCCAAGTTTCCTAGCCCGAGATGGGACTGGAAGAGGGTAGGAGCTCAAACTCCTAATAAATCTCTGCAGCATACGAATTACTGAACAATGACCCATTCTAGCAGCTAGCCCAAGGTAAGGTTTTCACACCGCATCTCTGCCATTCCCCACTGCTAAAAAACAGACAGTATTTTTCTGAGCAGCTTGAACTAAATCTGTGGCAAGATCATGAAAGCACGAGTGGGGCCACGCGAGGGTCGTAACATGAGCAGCGAGTACCTTACTGTCAAGCTTCTTCATGGTGACCAAGTCTAGGGACTTCAGCGAGTGTCCGGTTGGTGCAATGAAATACAGACAGGCGTGAATTCTGGTGTCGTGGTAATTGAACAGGGACCGTTTGATCTTCAGCTCTTCTTGCAAGTAGGCTTCAAACTGCGCATCGATATATTCTACTATAGGCTTGTAGCTGAAGAGAGAAAACAGGGCAGAGAGAAAACCAGGGCGTTCACTGCTGGGACGCTCAGGAGGTTTCATGGGTGCTCCGCACAATACAGGGACAAGCACTGGGACCCTCCCCACCCAGCCTACAGTCCCTACTTAGCAAGTGTGTTTCCATAATGGACATAGTTAGCAGGATAAACTGTCAGAGACCCCGGACTTTCGGTGCAGAGAAACCACGCAAGGCTGGTATCCTGAAAAACAACGTATTTTACAGTCTCTCCAATTAAGTTTGAGCTGCTGCTCTGCCAACGTCACTGAGAATCATCCGGCACAAGGCAATTTAAACATGAAACCGCCACCTAGCCTGGCTTGTCTAAAAGCTTGTTTGTGATCTTAAAAGAGGGAAGGGAGATTCACTAAGGGATAAAAGGAACTTTTCAGGAATTGAAGTCTGTGAGCAAAGCTCAGGAGACAACTGCACTGTTTGGGTACTTTGTGGGGACCATTTTGTTAGAGGAAAAAATGCTGGTGCAGCGTAACATGCCCTGATGTGACTGATCATGCTTCTGGAAAGGGAACTTTTCGGTTTGTTCCTCGCTGTACCAAGGGCAGCCTCAGGCCCTCTGGCCCAAGGAAGCTCTCAAAAGGAGGGCACGGAGACCAAGGCACCAAGACAACACCGCCACTGCCTTCAGCGCTGGATTCACAGCAGCGTTAACGCCCTTCCTCAAAAGCCGTTGTGAGGAAGAAATAGATCATCAGGAGTTTTCAGGTCCTCCAGAAACACTCTTCGACAGGCAGCCAGCAAGGCTCTGGGCTGACCCCTCTGCTCCAGATGCCAGCACAGCTGTTTGAGCAGTTGCTCAAAACCCTCAGTGAAGCAGAGGAGACTCTTGCTCGGTTTGCCAAGCGAGAGCTGTAGCAAGAGACAGACAGTGCTGCGCGAGGGCTGCTGATAGCAGAGACCCATACGACAGTACGAAGCACTGCTTGCTAATTTGCCGGCACAGCGGGTGTCATGAATGTCACTATGTGGGTTCGTAACACAACTGCTGCTCCAGTTTCTTTGCTTTTGCAAATTCTGACTCTGAACAGGAGACCCCAAAAACCTCAGACAGAGGCATGTTGCAGAGAAAGCAGCAAGGCCTTACACTGGGAGAGCATATTAGAGAAAGCACCATAAAAAAGCAGAGCAAAAAAAGGATTTGGAGGACTCAACCAGGAGCACAGCAAAAACGCCACCCGCTGCGGCCATATGTGTCAGGACACAGCAGGACAAAAGCTGTCCCTAAGCCCTGCTGCCCAGTGACTGCCACTCTCTCCAACCGCCCGAGAGGGAAGTCGGAGGGGGTTTAACCACCATCACTGCCGGCTCTTCTCGTCTGTCAAGTGAAGCAAATGCAAAGTGACCCGGCAGTAACAAGCTGCAGAGCATCCCCGCTCCGAGCACCTGCTCCTCCTCTGAGCTGCTTTTGTTCTCGCCCGAGAGCATATGGCAGTGTCTGACATGCAGAGCTCTCCCTCCCGCCAGCACACCCCCCTCACCCTTTTGGCCTCTGTAGCATCACTTAGGAGCAGGAGCTGCAAAGCAGCAGCAACAGTTGCCTTTTGGTGTCAGGTCAAGAAACAAGGAAGCTTTACAGAAATAAAGCATTGTAAAGTCTTTTTTTTTTTAAAAAAAAAAATCTAGAGTTTTCCTTAAGAAACAGGAAGCAGAATCTGCTCAGCTGCCATGCTAACGGGGATCTTGGCGGAAACTTTGATGTCAAGTTTGTGTTTTCAAAGAGCTTACGCTGCCTATCACCCTAGTCCCCAAATAGCTTTTAGTCAGGGCACACGCTGCCAGACGGCGCATCCCTCACTTGGCAAGGTGCAGAGAAGAGGACCGCAAACAACCCTCCAGAGGGAGCCGGGATTACCGCAGCGAGGGAACGTATGGCTCCAAGATAAAGAAAATGCATTAATTTGAGTACTAGTATGACTAGTTTTAACACTACACCAAAAGTCCATATGGATGGACACAAGGGATCGAGTAGGCTGCCCAGAATATTTACTTCATGCATGCAACATTAACATTGTACCGAGGCGCCCGCTTTCAAGTAAAACCCACTTTGACTTGAACATCGCTGGATGGTGTGAACAGGAACTATCATCCGAGTGCCAGCTCCCCAAAAGATGCAATGTAATTGCAATTTGCACTCATGCTTTCAAACATTTCCACGTTTCAAGTCAAGCGGGTACTTCAACTGAGCGACAAAGAGGGCAGAAACACAGTTTCAGTTCCGTAGCCCAGTTGATCTGTTTGTTCTTCACTGTTTCTCGTCACTTCTACCTGTCTCACGGGGCAAGTGATGCCAGCTGCCACACCGGGATCAGGAAACACCCCCAGGAACAGCGAGGGACCTACTCCCCATACAATGCCGAGCCCTTCTGATCTCAGAGCACATCAGCGCAAGGATTCCTTCTCCTGACAGAAATAAATTTACCTGTCATCTTTGTTAATTTGATCGCCAAATCCAACTGTGTCGACAATAGTCAGCTTCAGACGGACGTTACTCTCCTGGAGCTCGTAACTCCTGGCTTTCAATCTCACACCGGGCTCATTGTGCGTCGCAGGTTCACTTTCAAACTTGGTATTGAACAGAGTGTCCATCAACGTTGACTTGCCAATGCCAGTTTCGCCTGAGCAGACAAAGGCAATGTTAGTACCGCCCGATTGCTTTTCCTCACCTCCCTCGCAGGCGCATTCGCCAGGCTAAGGAGTTATTCCACTCGGGCAGCATCGCGATTAGGCGACGTGCACATGGCTAAGCAAAATAATCCCCACAGGAACAGATGTCTTTTGAGACAGTCCCCATCTTTGCCAATCCCCCAGGACTGAACCAGGGATTCTGTGGACATCGGGAGGCGACAGCAGCTCCGGCTTCTCCTGCTGGGCTCTGACTAGTTTCCTCCGCAGCTCACACCGCCAGGGTCTGCAGCACACCTTGCAGCCATACCCGATCAAAGCACCACACGCTGGGGATGCAAATCCACAACGAGCCCCTGCTATGCAAAAGCTGCTACCCTGACAGGCACCAAGATCATACAAATGCCTTCCAAGCTAGAAGTCCTCACCCGCAGGTGAAGAGCCAGGCTGCTGTGCTGGGAATGGCGAGAGAAATCCATGGGCTGGATTTTCAAGGGAGGTGTACCACAATCACAGGCAAGGACATTGAAAGGGGCATGACCAGAGATCTATGCACCACTGACCTCAGGGATTTTTCCTTATTTTGGGGAAAGAAAGGGGCTTATTTCACACACACACACACAGAGGCATGCATTTTTTTTCCAGTAGTACTGCTGTTGGTGTTTCCCATGGGAAATGGAGAAATTGTAGGGGATGCGCTGAATCTTATGAGGTTCCCTGAAGAGAAGGTACTAAACTGGAAGGAAGAGGGGAAAAAATAAGGAAAAAAAACCCAAACAACCCCAAAACCAAAACAAAAACCATGACAGTTTTACTAACTATTACTTAGACAACTGACAAGCGAGTCCCCCCCTTCTTGGAGAAGGGAAAGGACAACTCCTACGATGAACCAGCAAATACTTGCTGCTGCTAGAACCCTGTTACTGGACTTGCTACACTGGTGGTACAAGAGAGACAAATAAATCATTCCTCTCCCATAAAAGCATTTCCTCCCAGGGGTCTTCAGCTGTTGCCCATGGTTTTTACATTGGTATGACCTGACTGGTGGCGCAGGCTCCCTCCTGCTCGATGGCACGAAAAGCCCCAACCTCCCCACTTCACAAGCAATATCTGTATTCGGGACAGCAAGAGGCCGTTCTTACTCAAAAAATACTTAATTATCTTTTTAATAGCGTAGGCTAAGTCCTAGTTCTGGTATGACTTTCTTTACAGAAGCTGTAAAATTCTCTCAACTCCAAATTTGATTCCCAAGGAGATATCTGATTCTCTACATGGTTTTATGCTTTTTTTTTTTTATATTATTTTTCCAGCTCAGTTTGCATTTCTTTTGCAAGAGAATCACAAGAAACCCATCGTGAAACTTGGGCAATGAAAATTTGAGACAGGGATGCATAAAAAGTTTTTAAAAATCTAAAATGGCACACTGCTTAAATACCAACTTTTAAAACTTTTACAGGTTCACTAATCCCCAGTGCAATTAGTAACACGGATGACAGCATTCGCCTAAATCCCATTTTTAAGTCAGAAGTGTTTGCTTATAGCAGTTATACGCTCAAACTGCTACCAGTGGTGTGAGCAAGGGGTGGGCTGAAGTACATCCTGAAGTTGATCCAACCAAGGAGATGCTGGGATTTGGGACAGACCTTCTGGACTGCAGCGGGCAGGCTCTGGCATTTGCAGGTTGGGCTTGTAAGGGGTCTTATCCCAACCTCTTAAATCCCCCAAACTCTGAAGTAGAAGTGAGTAACAGAAAAGCAAAGCAAAATACCAGGTGGGAAAAGGGAGCCTGCATCCGGGATCGCCCTCAAGCATCTCTCTGGGCTGTAAACAACTCTCCTAGCATGAAAAATCTCTCTCTCAAAATATGCAAACCCCCTGCTTAGAAGACCTCAGAAAACCATATAGTATTTGTGTCCACAGCAACAAATACCACTAACTCAGCAACTACCTGTTGCTCTGTGATACTCAACAGCTCATTTTGCTGGCTTTGACTTGGACTATTTTCCAGGCTAGGCTCAGGAAGATAAGCGATTAGGGTAAAATAATGGAGCAGAGAGATGCTTGTCACAGCAGTCCTATCCTGGGAAGCTGCGGGACACGAAGCAAGCTTTTAAAAAAGAACGAACAAACGAAAAGAGGGGGAAGACAGAAAGTACACATGACATCATAGCTCAAAAACTAGGCCCACATAGAGCGCAACCCACATGAGAAGATCTGCCCTAAACTGATGGCACAGACTGTTAATCTCTGAAGCTCCATATTTCATTGAGCTCCTGATGGGAATGCAGCACTGCTGCACGCTGTGCTAGATGGGCTTTGCAGCACTTTATCCGTGCAGATCACAATTAAAAGACTCACGTTACGACGCCAAAGTTACTCGTGTCCTTTCTCAAAACACAATTTCAAAAGTTTGGTTTGTTTGTGGTTTGTTGCTTTTTAAAGGGGGAGATTTCTACTGCTTGGGTAACTGCCGTGATTTGCGTGAAATTTTTATTTGGGGTGAAAAAATGGTTGATCAGCACATTTTACAAGAGAAAAGAGCTGGACCAAATTGCTATGTTAATGGAGACGTACAAAGTCACGTTAAGAAAGGCATACTTACTGCAAGAGAAAAAGGCAATTAATTTATGCCATTTTGATCAAAGAGCTGCCTGCTAATCGGGCTGTTCCCTGATGAATTTTAAATGGTTTCATGCTGCTAGGAGAGAGTCACATGAGGGCTGGCAGCTTGAGCGTGCAGGAGTACAACTATTCTCTTATCTCGTTCTTCGAGGTGCAAAGCTATCGAGAGGAGTCTCGCGTGTTCGCCACATTTCTTTTCAGACGGCTCATGCTGCACCGCAGACAGAAATTCTCAACTTGTTGTAGAAAAATCACAGTCAGAGGGTTGTGGGTTTTTTTCCAGCTCATTAGTGTAACTCATTAGAAGGGACAATACTCCCTTCTTGCGGGCTTAAATGAACAATGAATGGCAAGATGATGTTTATAGACTGCTCTGCCAAATTAAGAGTAAAACCCACCATTTTCATCAATTTACAGAACTACATTCTGGGGGTATCTCGGAAAGGTCCACCTACAGGTCAAAGCCGGTTGGGCACACAGCTGCCTAGGGCTGAGCAATGGATTTCCAACGGCAGAGTATCTATAGAGTGCCAAGACAGCAAGTATCGCTCTATAGCCAAGAGAAGGAGTTGCCTCCCCATATTTCACCCTCTGAACAATCTGGGAAAAGTACACAGTAACTCCGGCTATAAAACCAACTTGCAGCACCCAGATTAAATACAGTAGAGAACAGGTGACAGGCTTTGTTCTCAAGTACATCATTTGGAGACTAAAAATGGCATCATTTCCAACTGGAGAAACTAAGAATATAACGAGCCAGCCAGGCAAAGCCTGGAAGGGAAGGAATGCAATTTTTTGAGAAACAGCCTCTGCGCCCAACCCAGAGAAAAGCAGCTTTAAGTTAACATTCTTCTAAAAATACATTCAGTTCCCAAGTCAGCTCCGTTTCCTTATGGGCAGCCCTTAGGGAAAGTAGAACCGCAAGACCATCAAAAGCATCGATTTTTAACATCTAGAAATTCCCACGTTTTGACTTAGGGGATGGGGTAGAGGAAAGGAAAAGTGGGATTCTAGATCTTACCCTGGAGCAGCTCTGGGAAGAAACTGACACTTACCTGCCACTACGGTCCCCCCACTGCCTCAGATCTTACCCTTCACAGGAGGGAAGTGGTGCTAATTTGTGGATATGTGTGCTCCTTGGCATGAACTGACCGCCCAGCGGCTCAGGATGACTTACCCACGCAGAGGATGTTGAAGCAGAAGCCCTGCGACGTTGACTTGTTGACCAGCTGATCAGGGAGGCTGTCGAAGCCCACATGGCCAGAGAGGGACAGGTTCCTAAGGTCATCGTTCTGTAAGACCAAGAAGAAAGGTATTTAACAGGGTTGCAACACCCCCGTCGGGCAAAAAGGCTGTGCCTAGTCCTGTCAGAACCGTGTAACACCTCAAGAGGTTTTGGGATGCAGAATCTCCGTTTGCCTCCCAAACGTGCTCTCCCTTTTACTTCTATCCAGCTCTCTGCTGTGGGGCTCAGGATTTAAAACGGTTCCAAACCCAAGGCATGCAAACACCACCCGCCTCTTTCTCCATGCCTGCGACTAATAAACCGTGATTCTGTACCAAACTGCAACACCCAAACATTGTTTCTGAGGCCTCAGCATCGCGTACACCAAGGGTTACCCAAAGATTATTTAGGTGGACACCTGGAAGAGAAACAGTGAAACACAGTCATAGCTGCAAGCAGACCAATTCCTGTTTCATTCACAAAGCAGCTGAATCTGCCTCCTCCGTGGCCGCTGTACGGCCCTATGGCAGAAACCAGCCAACCTCCCCTTTCTAGACTCCCCCGGCAGCGTGGGAGCCTCCTCAAACCACCCAGTGAGGCCAGCTCTCCCAAACAGCACACAAAGGAGTGACACAGGTTGTGATGTAGTCCTGGTTGCAACTCCAAAAATCTTTTCCCAATAGAAGCCTGCGTAGACAAGCAGAGCACCAAGCTCGTGCTCTCCTTGGCTCAGTTTGCCAAAGGGAAGGAGCAGCTCTCTCAGGCTTGCTCTACCCTCCCAGCAATACAAGGGAAACACGACGCTCTTGGACTTCTGCTGCAACCCTTCGGCGTGACCACAGCAGGACATAGCTTAGATGGCAACACCACCTCTAAAGCCAGATAAATCTCTTTCCAGCTCTTATAGGCCCTGACCGGAAGGAAGAAAAAGCATGCGTGCTGCTCTGCGGGTGCCTTGGTTTACAAATAACCTCAACCAACATGAGGTGAGAAAGCAGGGCACTATTCCCAGCGTTTCCTGTGCGACCTACAAAGCCCATCGTGCCGCCCCTTCGTGTCTTCAGCACAAAAAAAAGCCAGGCCAGGCACCCCTCCTGACCCGCTCTCCTCCTCCAGGCTGCCCGTGGACCTGGGCTGGTAACACCAAACACCCCAAAGCCCTTTTCAGGCAGCGTAACAGGGCAGCGCAGACCTCACAGAGGGAGGCTTGAAACACCCCCAAGATTATATTTAGGGCTTTTCCGCAACAGCTGTAAAGTAATTCACAGAGAGGTTTGGAGAAAGAAGCCAGCCCAGTTATTTCTTCCCTGGCAAACTGCAGTTATACCAACATCCTGAACACAGATTTTTTTTAAAAAAAAAAAAAAAAGTAAGAAAAACCTCCTCAGCAGCCCTAGAGCTGCTCTGCTCTTATTTCACACAATGTTTTTCTCAGAAAGTTTGTTGTCTTTAACTTAAGACACTAACCTTTATCCAAACCCAAACATTTCCAGTAGAGTCACTCCACCTAGGCCACGCTACTGAGCTACATTACAGCCGTGGGCAGCCCCAGCCCGGTTTAAAGCTGCTGGAAGCACCAGCTTCTTTTTCACAAAATCAGCGGGCTTTGAACCAGACGTGGAAAAAGACACTCTTTGGTTGTTAAAATAAGAATCAAAAGCAGAGGAGGACTTCCTGCTCTCTGCGCAACTGCTGAGCATCCCCACTTCCCTCCTCAAAACATACAGACCAGACACTGATTGCAGGAAGAAATTAAGTTAAATCTAGGCCGAATGTTGATGAAAATACCACTCAGGCTTAAAAGAACCACAGAAATTCTCCGAGAAAGGCAACATCTTAAAGCAAAAAATGTCCAAGCCTGTGCTATTACCATATGGCACAAAGGGCTCCTTTTTGCCCTGCTGGCACAGGCAGCTTGACACCTGTACTAGGCACCTAAGCCTTCTCTTAACAGCTGAACCAGGCTTGGCTGAAGGCTTAACGCCAGCACACCAGACTGTTCACCTCCATCCCACCGTATACGGCACAGCTATTCAGCAACACTGTACCACAGCAGCTTAAGGTGATTAAGAAATGCCACATCCTTCACTCGGGCTAGGCAGAAAAAAAAAAAAAAAAACACTCAAAAAAACCCCAAAAAACCACATACCACAAAAAAACCCACAACACGAAAGAAACCATCACCCCATTTACCCGCAACAGTGACTTTCCTGGAAACGCCCCAAGCAACAGAAAGAGACCCTGGGATTTATGCACAATGTGAACGGGTTAAATTAAATATTCATAACATTAGTATTTATAAAACACCAGTGGGCTTGGGTTCATCATTAAGTGAAGGGAGCTCGGAGCAGATCCCAGAAAGCAATAGGTGCCCGTGACTCACAGGCTTCAGAGAAACTGGTGGGTGTTGAGCATCGCTCAGCACAGCACCAGTATCTCTTTCCCTGATATATTTTGGGAAAGGAAGTACCGCCTCATCACCAGTTACTCAGCAGGAACAGAAGTTAGGCTCATCTCTTGCATCTGTGTCAGTTATTTTTTGCTTCATACCTTCGTTGGTTTAGTTCCCTCCCCTTTCTATTTTTTTTCCACTGCAAGTGGCAAACATCAACAGTGGAAAAAACAAAAAACTCCCTCTACACTTCTCAGTGCCGAGTATTTTTCTCAAGCTGTGCTGCATAACAGGAGGCAGAAGTGCAGTCTGATATCTGCGCAAAACACCATAACGCTCATGAAAAGCTCAGAGCCCCCAAAGCATGGGCAGAGATGAAACGCAAACCCAAGTCTCCACCTCCCTCAGTATTCCCCAGACGGCAGCGCATCTCGTTGAGTAGAGCGGGCACAGAAAATACATGCATTTCCGCAGAAGTATCAGAGAGATGCATTTTGGACAAGGCAGGAGAGCCAAAGGGACTAGAGCTTCTAAATATCTCCCTCCACACACAAATGAAAGCATCATGGAACACAACAGCCAGTTCCGGCGCACGTAGATGGACTCGGAGAGCAGACGCTATTCTGGGGGAGATGCAGGCCGCGCCTCCCTGAGTAGAAAGATTAAAGGGAGGTGCACACACTGCATAACTTCTTACCATTGCAGCCAGGCCTCTGCTCTTGCTTTCACCCTCTTCAAGGGGATGCTTACCCCTGCTCGCTAACTGCAGGGATGCTGACACAAGGAGAAAAATCCCGACTCCTTTCTCTGCTCACCCCAGGGCAGAGGTTCGGGCAGCAGGCTGGAAGCTGCAGGACACCACCACCACCCCCTGCCACTCCGCCCCCACGGCTCTGCGGCCCCTTTAGCCACGGCACGGGTCAGCCAAGGATGCCAACCAGCAAAACCACAACGGACAATTTTACCAATTAGTCCGATTGCATTGGACTGGGCACTTCTGGCTTTGTCAGCTCAACAGTGCTACAGTCGTCAGCCCTGGGGAGGGGACAGGGACTGAAACGGCTGCAAGCTCCGGAGTAGCTCACGAGCAAAGGTTTTATCCACACGGAAAGGAAGCCTTTGCCAGAGAGCAACAAGCGTGATTGCTCAGCTTATAATTAGCAGAACAGACCAAGTGATTCACGCGTTCAGTCTGGCAAAACAGAAGTGTTTTAAAAACAACGGGACGCTAAGTCAGATGGCCACGCTGCTCCAGCTGTGAATCGCTGTGACAAGCTCCTGAGAGTCAGTGGGCTGGGTTTTGGTCTCAAGTGAGTCACCCCACTGTGAACTGGGTGCCTCCAGCTGAATAATGGTCAAAGGCTGACACAGGCAAAGGCTCCTGCCCCACAGAAAGAAGCCTGGAACTCCCCATACGCGTGTACACCCAACAAGCCAGGAAAGCAATGCTACAAGCATTGATTTATTCCTCCTGCCACGGGGCTCTTCTTCCAGAGGAAGGCAGCAGTGCTCCCCGGGCACCTCACCCCAAGTGGAAAGGCATGTCATCACCCTGCCTCACCCACTTCTTCCCAAGGGTACTCCTCATTTCCCCTTCAGATGACGAGCAGAGTTCAGCATGCCTTTGAGCTCAGCACAACCCTGCTCTTCCCCCACTACTGCACCTAAATACGCTCCTGGACTAAGACAACTCCCTCAGCTGTCACTCACAGTCCTAGGAGATGCCTTATTAACTCACAGACAAGTCACTGTATCCGGAAGCACTGACCTCTCACAAGCACACTGAAAGAACAACTGTTTGCCGAGCACCTCTCCTCGCTGGCAGCCTCGGCAGCGACGGACAAGATCAGCACGGGTAAAACTCCAGCTCCACAGACTTCTATAGAGATCAGCCAATTTACACCAGACACGCTGGACTTGGATGTCTGGATGTTCTCAGATGTCAGAGAACACAAGACACCCCAAGAGCAGTCTTTATTTTTAAACTCTTCCTTGAAACACAGACATGTCTCCTCTACTGAACTCCACGTTACAGGGCAAACCCGCCGTCCCTCCCTCTTGATAGCACCCGCATGAGTGGGAAGCGATTCCGAGCCTCCAGAGCTATATGCTGAACCCCTACAAAAACTATAGAGTAACAAACAAATGCTTGTTTATTGGGAAAGATGCTGATCGCTTTACTTTTCTCTGCAGAGTGACCTACAAGGCATCCCACGGTTGACATTTCTTGGGTCAACAATCTTTCAGATGGTGTTATCGCAGCTGCTGGTTTTAACTCTAGCAGAGTAAGGGAAAAGATAAGCAAAGCAGAGACAGGCCTCCAGAGGCACAGCTTCTACTACATACCATCACCATAAAGAGATTAATTTCCAGGACCCCACATCTTAGTGCTCTTAATTCTAAGAGGGAAAGAAAAAAAAGGAGAAAAAAAAAGAAAAAAAGAGGCTTGCAAAAACCAAGAAAGCCAAGAAAGGGTTTGCAATGGCAGAGCCCTGTCAAGTCTACTCCAGATCTGGTTTTCTTCATGCACAGCTTCTGGTGGCAAAGGTTTTATAGGTCAAGCAACGCTGTAACGGATGCTCTGTGACAAACAGTGGGTTTGCCTGGATGTAATTCAACGAGAGCTTTACAAAACAATTTGGCTGACGAGGCGCGTGCAAGGAGACAATCAGCTCATTCCTCCTAAGCCACGGCAGCTTGGCAGAGCTAGCAGAAATAAGGGGAAACTTATTTTTCCTCATTGGAGTCAGCAAGACTATGCCTGTGAGCGGATGGGGAGGTGGATATAAAGGTGGGTCCCACCACCATAAACGCATCGCTTCTCCAGAGGCAGCACAAAGCAGAGCCACGTCCTTACACTTCAGAAGGTGTCTGGAAGCTGATCCGAGATAAAGGAAAATTGCTCTTCTCCTGTGTAGAAAAAAAGAATATCACTCCCAAAAGGCTGAGGAGAGAGGGTCCAAAAGGACACTGCATTTATTGCCACTGCCTGCTCTCCTCGCTCAGAACTTAACCATGGCGACAGCTGCTCCCTCTCGCCAAGCTAGCTCCTGGCTGAGCCCCTTCTGCTTTCAGGCTGCCAGTAAAATATTCCCCTTCAGGCCCCGCTGGACCCCTGCTCCTAGCAGCTGGGGGTCAGTTTCACATGGCCTCCGAAGAGTTAAAGAAAACAAAAATGAGCCTCAAATTCAAGAAGGGGGGAAAACGCTGGTATGCAAAATATTGAGCTCAACCACAAATATGAAGCAAGTGCTTAGTTATTTGAGGCCACGCGACTTAGGAGGCACCTTTAAGAAATTCTGAAAGCTTTTATTGTTGTCAGCAGCCCAGGCCAGCTACATTTTTGCCCCATTACTAGGCGCACGTTCCTGTGTTTCTGAAGTCATCTTAGATGCTGCATCCAAAGCCAGGGACCTCAGAGATACTTTAGTCTGCTCAGACACAAGAGGTGGCTCAGGAAAGAGCCGTGAGCACAGAAGCAGAGAGTAGTTGGCAAGAGAAGGATCTATCGTACCCACTCCCCATGTTAAACCTGAGAGCCAGGGTCCCTGCCGGCAGGACACGAAGTATTCCCAGCACCTACACCAGAGCCAAGCTCACTGTTTAAAGTTCCTTGGAACAGCACCCACACCCCCAATCCCTTTCCTTACATGGACTTAAGCGATGGTTAAACCCTTAATTCTTGGACAAGGGACCTCAAGTATAATAGTGTGGGAGCAACACAAAAATAAAGAACAATTCCTTTCCCTTCCTTGCAGTCCTGCCACAAGAAAACAGCCCGTGGCAATCAATCAGTTAATCAAGAAAGGAAGGCCTTTGTTGTTGATTTAGGCTAGCATAACCATCAGTGTCACCAGCAGAGGAGGGGGAGTTCCTGTCTCCACGCTTCTGCTGCTGGATGGCTGCAGACTGGGCACGTCTCACTGTGAGCTACTGAAGTCTGGGAGGTCTGTCTTTCCCCCCCCCTTCTCTCTCAACAGGGAGGGCAGACTCCTTTGGAAGACATATTGTCATTCTGTAGATTGATGTGTCAAGCAAGCCGCAAAGATCCACCAGAGAGGCAGGCAAGCTGGATGGCTAATGCCTCCCGCCTTACCACCAACCCACCGAGCGACTCGCTGCTGCAGCTATTGCCCCCGAGGGTTGGACCTCAGTAAACCATCTTGTTCTTCCTGGATAAAAGCTGTCACCAGCTGTAGCTGCTTAGGGACACACAGCTTCCCACGAGAGTGTGCTTCATGCAGTGAGTCCCCCGCCCCAGCCGTCCAGCAATGCCTAGAACAATAGCAAGGAGCCAGGTCTCCCTACTCCCAGTAACAAAAAAATACCATTAACAAAGTTCTATGCCACAGCTGGCTGCCTCGCTCAGGAACCACAAAGGTCACAGGCAACACAAAAAAGCTCTCCTTGAATGTACTGGTTTTTCCTTTTAATCCTGGAGAATCAGGAGAGCAGAAAAAGTTATTTTGCGGGAGGAAGGCTGGAAGCAATTTGGGCAACAAAGCACCAGAAAGCAGGAGATGGGGAAGGGGAGGCGTGGGTCTCGCGTTGCCCTTCCTCGCACAGAATATCGCTCTGCAGATGCATGAGATTTCGTCTGGGGAATCACTAGCCAGAGGAGGCTGCCAGCAAGCCAAAGCAAGGGGTTCCCCTGAGGAGACACCCTCAGAGACTGGGTGATGCTGGACACGCTTCCAAGAGCGCAGGCAGTAACATGCAGAAGCGATGGAGAAGAAAACACTCTCCAAGGCTGGCTCCCTGAACGAATCGCAGGACGAGACCGTGGTGGGAAGCACAAGGCCTATCTCCCTGACACTTAGCACCAAATATCCTGGTTGCCAGCGGCTTGCAATTGCGAGTCACAGCCCCTGCCACGCAGCGAGGACCCGCTCCCTGCAGCCAACGGAGCCACTGCTGTTCCCGCGCTTCCAAAGCACACTGGCAGGGAGGCAAAGGGAATTGCTTACATTGGCAAGCTGCAGCTACTCAGCAGGAGGATGGAGAAAAAGGATACAGTCAGGCACATTCTTTGGGGAAGAGGGAAGTCAGCAAAATCTGACAATTCAGAAGTGGCTGCAGAAAGTGGGAATGAACATTTGTCTTCCAGGCAAAACGTTTGGCTAAAGGTCAGCGCAAGCTCAGAGCACTAACAGTTCCATTTATGCCAAAAACTAACATAAAAGAAAATCCTCCATAGGTTTCCAAAAACCACGGACCTTCCTATTTGGAGTAAGAGTGACTAATGCCTCTAACAGCCCCTGATGTCACAAACTGCTAACCAGAAAAAAAAAAAAAAGCTGGACTTTGTGGATGATAAAGACCATATGTGCATTCCAGCAAGACTTGTAAACTCACTGAAGGAAGAAAAAAAAAAAAAAGAGAGGAAGGAGGAAGGGAGGGGGTAAAAAAAAAAAAAGACATAATATGACAAACAAGAATGAAGACCATCCAAAGGCAGAGCCCAATGAGAACCAGATGCTCTTCGCTTCTCTAGCCAGTCTCTCTCCCGACAGGGGGACGACGTGGAACTAGCTGCCTTTTTGACCGCTTGCATGAGGTTGAAGAAATAAAATGGGAGTTGTTACTCAGTGCCAGGCTCCCCAGGCTGAAATGCTCCACTCCTCCCATTTCAAAAAACAGCGCGCGATTTATTGTAATTTCCCCGCCTTTTGTCTTCTGTGGTGCCACATGCAGGGAAAGGCAAATAGATCCCTTTTAGTATCCCCAGCCGTCCTCTCTCAGCCAGGCACACCCAGCAAAGTTGGGGGATCCTTCACACCAGCCCCGAACAAGACGTTTTCAGTGGGGGACTGTAGCCCAGCAGACCTCCAGCTGCTGCTTGGCAGTGTGGCACGCAAGTCAGTCGGTGACAAGAAGCCAGTTGACACCAGCAAGTATAGCAGACAGTAGAGTTTTTGTTGGACTTCAGAACGTGTAGCCTTAAGAATTTAAAACCAACTTGGATCAGTAGGGCAGAAGCTAACCGGGAGACGGCAGGAAGGCGTGTCGCTATATGGACATTAGAAACACTTCTTTTTTTTCCCTCCCCCTGAGCTCTTTTGCCCTTTTCCAGCCCTTCTGGCTGCGCTGTCCCACAGCACCACAGATACAGATGTAGTCCAGCAAGCCAGCAGAGAGGAAAAAGCCAACAACAGCCATTTCCTTCTGTATTCCACCGTCATGCACTTAAAATAGCCCTGAAACAGCTGCATCACAGGCCGTTAAATAAGTGGAATTATACTTTGCTAAAAGCCTTTGGCTGGAAGCACGGTGCAGTATGGGACTCAACACAGAGCAAAGTGCGATATATGAACTCGGCGAGACTCCTAGTTACACTAAGGCAGAGGCCATCTGCAGGGAGCTCCCTGGGACACCGATCCTAGGCACAAGGCGGCAGAATTAACCCAAACCCAGAAACAGAACATCCGATCCCACTGCCAAGTTCTCCTCAAACCTTCCCCAGGCTTCCACCAAGTCCAGTCCAGTTAGGGGTGCGAACACAGCCAGAGCAAAATACAGAGATTTTTTAGAAAGGAAAGCAGCCCATAGGGCTTGCTTATAAAACCATAACAAGGCGGCACTGTTCCAATACCTGAATCAAATTAAGGGCCACTGCAAACAAAGAGCAGCAGCTTTCCTTGTGAAGTTGTGCAGGCACAGCTGAGCAAGGCTGGCTTGCACGTCCTTAACCCCATGTTTTCTTTCCTGAAAAACCCTAGCCGCACATCAAGGGTACATTTTGTCAGCTCCCATTCAGCAAGCTCCAGGACTGAAAGGTGCCCCATATCGTGCTCTGGATAATTAATTAGCCCTGAGACCTGCTAGCAGGCTCTGCATTAATAGTGTGCTCTGCTGCCTTGCTCAGAGGTAGGTGGGGGACACTATGGCATGGTGCTGCCCTGGACACGGACGCGCTACACTCGTTTGCACAGACCTCGTTTCCAAGTAGGGCACACAGAGCTGTGTATATAAAGGCATATAGCTTCAGATCATTTATTTACTAGTTCTCTTGAGTCTGGGCTAAAGAGTTCAGATTTATCACAGTAACTGTCCTTCTATCAAAATCCTAAAACAATGCTGATATACATACACGGTTTCTTCAATACCCAGGTACCACAGCAGCGAGGATGAACAGGTCTCGACTTAAAAAATAAATCATCATTCAGCTACGTGACTTCACACGGTCAGTGCACTGGCAACTCATCTTGGGGTTGGTTACCAGAGGACGTAAATGAAGCGGACAAATGTACTCCTAGGGACATCCCCTACGAGGACTTTTAGTGTCCGAACAAGTGCAAGATACACAATGGAATTCCTCAGGGAAACTTGACCGGTCCAGCAACACCAAGGAAGCGTTGATCCAGTATCAACTGGAGTGAAAGAGCTGGCTCAGAACAGCTCTTCTTAGATTCATACGCAACATGCACAAGCGTATATGACACTAAGGATATTAAATAAAAGGCCAGAGAAAACACTTCAGATTTAGACGGGTCTAATGTTTTCACTCTCATTAGTAATGCGCGCATTTGAGCGCAGTTCTAACAAAGTAACGCCCACAATAACAACAGTGCAGGAAAACCCGACACCACTGTGTTCATGGTATGGTCTAATTTTCCAAGTGTTAAGTCATAGCGCTCACATCTGCTTAGAAAAAGAAAAGGGAATGTGCAGAGCCCCTTACCGGACCTGAAGCTCTTCTAGGGCGCCACAGAAGTCATTCATCATTAATAAGAAAAGGTCAGCAATCAAAGAATATAGAGGATTACAAATAATGTTGTTTGCCTTAGCATGCAGTTTTCTGTCTTCAGCAGGAGCTAAAGTGGAATTAAGTTGAACAGAATCTGCGTACAGAGGAAAAGGTCAAGGTTTATTGAATTATTTAGCTGACAGTTCTGAAAGATTAGTCCATAGACTTCAATCTCTCAACTGACTCAACAGCGCAACATTTCCCACTTGCCTTCAGCAAGTCCTCGTTTTCCTGCCTTTAACAGGGAAAGCCTATACAAAAATTTTCATAAATAGGACATAGCTTCAAGGAGCAATTCCTCATTTTAGCTGAAGTACTTCCTTCCCTCCACTTCATTAATTCCAAATTTTTGTGGTTGCCTTGAAAGACTGTGTTTTGTCTTTCCAAAAATGTTAATTGGCCAGAATTCTTCCAGAGGGAAGCACATCAGATCTAGGTCCGCGGCACAGTCATAACACCGGTATCGTTAGGAGGAGATGGGACTAGAAGGCCACTCTACACCAGCCTTTTTATCCCCCTTGTGTTTTGCCGCACTGATAGACTGCTACAAAGACTTCACATTTCTGGCAGTGCAAGACAAAACATTTTTCTTGCATGCAGGCCACAGACAGGAATGTTCCCACAGTCCCCTCCACATCCATCACTTGCAAAGGGGCAGGATCACAAAGGCATCTGATGACCACTACAATCCTGGTGATGCTCCAAGTCATAAAGAATCCCCCGACAGGACACCGGCAATTGCCCAACATACACTCAAAAACGTTTGAACTCCATAAATGCATAAGACAGACAGCTAAATAAACATTTACAGTACCAAAAGAAAGGATTAACTCTCTAGTCACAAGGAATCCAAGGATGAGCTCCAGTTTTTGGGTTGTGGCAGAGATTAAGCCTTTTATTCCAAAGATCTAAGCCAACTCCGATAAACATGAAGAGTCCCACTCTGCCCTGTATCAATTTTCTGCACCGGAGTTTACGTTGAACTATTCCTACCCACACACCGAAAAGGCAAAGGGCTTTCCTTGCGCTCTAGCTGCTCGTGACTACCTGTAAGTGATACAACATCCCCACCACAGCATAGGCCACCAAGGCCTCCTACACAGCACAGCCAAACTCCCTTTGGAAGCTGAACGTTTCTGTCTTCTTCAAAACACGTCCTCAGCCCCCACTGCAAACAGACCAGGAAGGAAATCCAACTCCCGCGACTCTTTTTTGCCTGGGCCAGAGGAGCTAGCTACAAAGTCACAGAGATGTTCGACTAAGCTGGTATCTCCCTGCGGGAAGCAAAAGACTCGAAATCCCATCTCCCACTGGAGTCAGCCTGGGCAGCCCCAGCTAGCAAAGTAGAGAAAACACTACTTTTTCTCCCCGTGCATCAGACCTCTGTGACTGCAGACAGCAAAGCATGGGTACCATCAAATTCATCTGCTAATTAACTCAGAAGGAGCCTGTGTCAGCAAGCAAGTGAAGACAGCCCGAATTAAGCCGGCTACCTACCATCTGGAACAAGTCAGCCGGAATGAGGCTTTGCAGACGCTACAGCCAAGGCAGAGAAACCCCGCGCTGCCTCCCTGCCCTGCGCCGTGCCACAGAACAGTAACTCAAGGGGACCTTCATGGTGTCACCGACCAGCATCGGCAAGAGACTGTTGCAGCCCCGACTGTTCTCGCCTCATGCCCCACTGGCTGCCAGTCATCCACAGACAGGGATAAAAAGGAGCGGGTTGCTAGCGAGGCTGTATCCCTGTGAAGGCACTAGAAAAGCGGAGGCTTTTTCGTAGAAATATCTTTACACCATTCAGAAAGCAGACAGACAGTAATACTGCTTCCTCCCTCCTCGTGACCCTCCAAGTGCTCTCGCCTCCAAAGGTGGCCCCGGCAGACACCATCACCCTAAAACACGAGTGGGGTTTTCCTGCAGGAGACGAGCCTGGGAACTTGGCACAGCAGGGAGGGATCCTTCCCCCAATTACAAGCAATGACACCTAACCTTAGGCTCGTCCAACAGGTTTCTTTTGCAGGGACCTATTTTCCCAGCGCCTCTATTACCGAGGCAGGAATTCCTGGGGAATAAAACAAATCGTTTCATTGGTGCAATTGGGAATATATTCTAAAGGCAATGAGGCCACACCACAGCTTTTCGGAAGCACCGGGCTCCCAAGCTGTTTTGAGCACAGCTTCCACCCCAGGGCTGGATGCTGGCAAGAGGCAGCGTGTCCGCGTCGGCACAAAGGGTAGGTTCATGTGTTTGCTAAGACACACACCAGGAAAGGCAGGGTCAGCATCGGCCCCCCAGTTCCTGCTTCGTGCCCCTGCTCCTGGCAGAGCCTCTGAGCCCCCCCGGGTGCCCCCTTCAGGAGCACGCACAGCACTCACCTGGCTCCTAGCTGCATTTTAGCTTGCAGCTCTCAGCCTCTGAAAGGCTGGGCAAGCTTTCCCACCAGAGCAAACTCAGATCACACCAGGAACCGCAGTTCCTGTAGTCGCCTCAGCTTTCCTTACTCTTTACGCAAGCTGCGATGATTTCCTTAATGCAGCTTACTTCCCAGCGAGGTGCTCCTTAGCAAGAAATGACATGTTTTAAGCCAGCCGCAGAACTCAATTTCTGAAGGCTACAATTTTGTCACCTTGAGTAAAAGCAGCAACTTTGTCTGTGTGAGAGGTGTCTACAAGGGGAAAGCTACAAAGAATAACAGACCTGGGAAAAGCAGACAACTCCACAGCATGCAGAATAAGAAACAGCCACACAATTTGCCTTTACTTTCTTGAGCCTTTACCTGTTATCAGGCAGGAACAGCTACCGAGGCTGCTGAAATCACAAGCTGGGGGAAATCCAGGCCTTAACTTCTCAGCAAAATGCATGAGCACAGACAAACATGTCATTTTGAAACTGCTGTGGCTACACACCCACCTGACCTGAGTGCTATAAGGAGACCTGGCAATGACTAGGAGGTTTGGTATCGTGAACCAATACTCGCTGTGGCCTCAGCTAAAGCTCAGAGATCACTTTTACCCTTCTTCCCTGCCTCTGTCTTCTCTCCTTCTTTGCCAGGGGCTCGTACTTGCTACCAGGATTTCCACCAAGATGCTGACAATTTCTAAGCAGCCAGGCCCAAAACAGAACCCACCGTGTGTCCCCCACTTCAGTCTCCACTATGTTTGTGTGGTCTCCAAGCAAACACATGCACAGTTTCAGACATCTGAAAACTGCCTGCCAGCCGCCGCTTAAAAAAAAAAAAAAAAGCCATGTAACAGCACATCTCCAAAAGATAGACGAGTAGTGTTTTTCAGTGGTGGTACTTAATTAGGAAACCATTGCTCTCTACTGCAACAGCACTCAGTCCCTTGCCCACCGACCGTGCAGCACTTGGAGACAAGACAAAGCACACTGCCTCTGCGGGCAAGACACAACTCAGCATGCGTGTGGAGGGGTGTTCACCCAGCCGTGCTCCCAAGCACCGGCAAGAGCCAAGGAATCACATACCATGCGCAGTTCAAGGGCAGCTTTGAGACTAGCACTTCCCCAGTCCCCCTGGAAATCGACTTGCCTGTACACAAATGCAAGCCAACAGAACTTCTCACTGAAACCTATGCAAAGTCCCCAACCCATTTTATACCAGGCACCGTGTTACAGAAAGCTCTAGAGCCTGTAATAAAGGCAAACGTCAGGCTTAATATAAAACGCTAAGTCACTGGTAATAACCCACTAGGAAAAGAACGACAGAGCGTGAGTGTGCGGTACAAGCTTTATAATCTGTCATGCAGAGCAGACACCAAGCCTGGAGAAAGCCTTTCCTCCGCGACACAGCTCCGGCAAACGGCAATTTCCCATCATCGAGGATTTCAAGCAGATTTATTAGTTTAATCCTAATAATGCAAATAAAGCCAGATGCAGAACTGGCATAAGTTGCTACATGTGGAAAAAACTTGCCCATGTCCCCCCCTTCATGAATCTGTCGTAATAAAGCACAAACCTGTACGGTTACCCTTTTCCTCCTTCCCCATCCTCTGGAAACAGCCACCTCAGTGCTACCAGGCCGGGTGTGCGAGGGGGACAAGGCTGGCACGGGTGCCATTTCAGTAACTGACTACTCTCCTAATAAAGATGCTTCTGCACTCCAGACCAAACTCCATGTCTGCATGCAAGGAGATACCTTCAGGGTTGGAGTTTCTTCTCTCCCAAAATTCAATCCCTAACGGAGAGGCTGCAAGTTCCCCTGTTAACAGCAAGGGCTTTGGAGGTTCAAGTGATAACTGTCAAGTCACACTTCACATCCTTTCCTTTCCATCCCACTCTCTGGGGTCAGACTACCACCAGTTCGGAGTCTGTTCACAAAGTTAAGTGCAAGGACACTGATTACTGTCCGCTAAAGGATTCAGAGGGGGCTGCCAGAAGCAGGGAGAGAGCAAACCTTCCCACGGACCAAGCAGCTGCTTGCTTGAGGCCAAACGTAACTCCCTGTCCCCACAGAGCGCCCAGGAGGCTCCGGTGCTCCAGGCGCAAAGCTCAGCACCATGGCATTGCTACACCAGACCTGGTAGACACCAGCCATCATTAGAGGCTGCGTTTGCTCCAGGCAGTTTCATATTTTACACCCTGCAATCTGCTCGCACATATCTCAAGCTCAGCACTGTTAGGGAATACCCTCAGCAAGTTTCCAAGAAGCGCATCTAGATGTCGGGCGAGGAAGCTCATTCTTTAAGAGATGAGACTTAATCCCACGTTCAACTTCCCACAAACACCAGTTATGCATCAGCAGTCATAAAAAGACAAAGCGACACATGAAATTCCTGGGGCTGGGAAGGGGAAAATCTCTTCAAGACTGTCGAACACACAGTGAAAAATAAGTAAATAAAACGTCAGGGTCGCACGCTTCCCCTTCATGCAAGTAGGTTCGGATGCTACCAGCCCCCGAACCTTCAGCCGACTGGTATGTTTTCATAAGCTTAGCTTTTCTTGGCCAAAAATTTTAATGTTTGCTCTAGAAAAAGAAACATATATACCCCAAAACAAAGAAGCCCAATGGGAACAGTGTATAAATGCACAACATAATGAAATAAGCGAGAAAAAAGTTTGTTTGGTTTTTTTTACTGTTGCCAAGTTTTATTAACACAAAGTGTTATTTTAAACAATTACACATAAAAAAAAACTTCTAAAGGAAAATACTAACAGCATTTCTATAAACAAACTCACCTTGGTGGCTAAATGCCAGACACTAATTAAATGCATCCTGTAACCATAAAATCCTCTTCTTACCTAGAAATAATTCTGAGACCTCGATCCAAAAACCTACTATCAACTTTAGAGTGCCTACTCCTCCCGCCATACAAAGTTGGCTCCATCAGGAAAACAAAAGGCCCAAGCAAACAAAAAAGGCAAAAAATCCCCTGAAGTCTCAGGAAGCATATTGCACACTAACCTGACAAAACACACAAAGGTTTTCCAGTATTAGAAGTCCCAGGGTCGGCAAGTCTTTTCTCAGAAAAGAGTCCCAGGGTACGCTGGCAGGAAAGGAAATGCCTCTGTCTTCTGTGGGCTTATTCTTGAATTTCCCCCCCACGTCAGCAAGGGGAACGGGCCCCTGCTGCCCACTCCAAGAACATATCCAGCATCACCCATGCAGTAAGCTGATGAAAGATGTTGCAGTCACGTACTTCACGGCACAGAAGAGCAAACTGATTTATATACTCAGGGGCAGAAGCAAGCAGCCATGTATTAACACCATTATATACACTTAATCAAATTAATTCACTTAATGATGAATAACCGTCTAACAGACACAGCTATGTTCTGCATGGTTTCCCATGACTCCGAAAACAATGTGGGTCCCTAACTTGGCAGCAGGTTCCTCATCAAAACCTGTGATCCTATGGGCTATATCAGTGATTTGCCGTTGTCCAGGTGCTTAAGAGAAAGGGGCCCAATGGCCTTTGTCCAGCACTCAGGAACAATATAAATTAGCAGGCACAGTTCTCATTTGGTAACTCTGAGCTCTGGACATCTGATGGAAGCCCCCGTAGAATCTGTTACAAAAACATAACACCCAGCTTTATACCTTTTGACCTGATCTAAGTATGGAGACTTGCATCTCTAAGATGAAGGAAACTTACTTTCTAGTCACTGGATATTTTTGCACACCCCTATTACCGTCAGTAAGGGGGCTTTGTGTTTGGTCCTCCCATAACAGTTCCAGAAACAGCCTTCCTACAGCTATTTCTTCCAAAAGCTCTCTGACCCAACACAGTCCCTGGCAGCTCCAGAACATTTGGGGATTACGTTGCATTTCAGCCCATGCACTAGAAACACCAACATCTGTAACAAGACAGACAGACAGCAGTCACTTACACACCTACCAGAAGCAAGACTCGGCCTGGGAAGGAGGGGAGATGTTTTCATGGCAGGCAAAGGAATAAAGTCCCCGAGTGCGGCAAACGAGTTATCTGAGGCTTCTGAAAGCAGGAGCTGCCAGCGCAGTCAGGGCTGCGCAGCCCCCGGGTATCCTGCAGCTGGGAGGAGCGGCGCTCCTCGCTGAGCACGCCAACTGTGGACCAAGCTTATTTTGCCAAAACTACACAAAAGAAAAATGTCATTTTTCTCCCTATGAAACGGGACATTTGCTGGCAATGCTCCGCTGGCCATAAACACTTCATCGTGCTTCCCGGCACCATGGCTCTGCCAGGAAAAGGCCTGCAGTAAAAACATGGTTTGATTATCAGTCTTTTTCAAAAAAAAAAAAAAAAAAAAAAAGAAAAGAGAAGACCCTGTGCCTTAGAGCCAACACTTAGTTAAAAAGATTACACGCTTTATGGGAACACGGGGTTTTTAAACAGAGAACAGTGAACTTGCACTTGAGCTGGTCACTGACCCCCCCCCGACACGAGCAACGCAGAGGTCCCCACAGCTTCCGCAGCGGGCTCGCACCACCAGCACGGCCTCCGCAGAGCTCCAGCAGCCCCAGTGTGAGGTGGGCAGCGCACCGTGCTGGCCTTTTCCCTACAGGTGACAACTACAGGCTGAGTTACAAATAGGGAGTAAGACCCTGCCAGACCCTCTGGGTCTTTGAGGAGTTTCTGCTTGGCAGGTTCCCATATCCGATGCAACAGCCCAACCTCCGTGAACAAACCTGACACAGGAGTTTCACCCTCCTGTCTGAAGGCCATGCCTCCTCAGGCGGTGAGCCCCAAAATGTTCCTGGGCTCTAACACCACCAAAATACCCCTGCAGAAGGCAACCACTCCAGCTTCTCACATGCAAGCACTGCTCTATCATGTGACATCTGGAGGCAAAAGGTGCAAAGACGCACCAGATATCACAGATAACTACAGCAAGTCTCCTTGTAGCCTTCTGCAATCATTCTCAAAGCAATGACGATCCTCACAGCTAAATGGCACACATTAACTTTTGCAAAGCAAGAGAGCAAGATGCTCTGAGGGCTCAGAGAGGTAGCTATCATCTGTGGTGCTCTTCAGGTGTGAGGATACACTTGGTAATTAAGACCAACATGAGGGGAAAATACCAGACTTCAATGGTGTTTTCAGCCCTGCCACAGAGTGGCTGGATGAGCAGACAGCAAACAAACCACAATTAGGGGGAGGCAGGCACTGACCCTGCCCTACACGCTGTCAAAGGCTTCCCATCCTCATACCAAAGCTCCCAAATGCCTTCGGGAGCTAGACCTTCGGCTTCTGGTATCTCGGTCCTCCTCCCTCTGCAGTGTTGCGACAGTTTAATTAAAAGCAGGAGGCTGAAAAGCTGGAAACAGGCAGGGGAGTGCTGCTGAGTTCACATCTGGCTCTCGAGTTTGGTGCCGAGGCAAGGCTTCCATTTCTTCACCTGCAGAAGAGGCACCAACACCAAGCTCCTGAGCCAGACAGTACGTCTGTAATGGTACCGAGCTGCCTTGGAGCTGTGAGACCAAGCCACCCGGCATTTGCCCAAACAGTCCGAGTACTTGAAACATGGGGACCGTCTTCCCAAATGACAGGGATATTGCAAAGGCTGCTTGGGAAAAGCTGGTAGCTAAAAAACAAAACAAAACAAACCAAACCCCAAAAACTCCCTGCATTGCTTCCCACTTCTTGTTTGATGCGTGAAAACCCTCATATTTAATACGTTTCTGCTTGGTTCAGAATATCCTGCCTAGAGCCCAGTGCTGCCCTGCAGAAGGGCTGTCTTTAGGAACTAAGCGTGACACTCCTGAACATCACCCTGGGCTAATCCAGTGTTATTTTTCCTGCAGCAGGCCGCTGCTCACGAGACCATTGGCAGAGATCTGCAAAACCGCTGGCATTCACCCACGTGCTCGCTGGAATTGTGTTCTTTTGAATTCATAAATTATTCCACACACGGGCTGCTGCAACATCCATTAGCTGTCGATAGAGGTCTGCTGAAAGGTTAAACCAGAGCCGGCATCCACCCCCCACAGATGAATTACTGTTGGCCGCCACGTTCTGCTTTGACTGTCCACACTAGTCATGTTTGCGCTTTAAGGGAAAGCAAAAGCAGTCAGATCCAGACTTATTTTTAATTCCTGCCCTCCTGTCAAGACTTGTGCTGTAGCAATCCACACCGCTGCTCGTAACAGACCAGCGTTAGATTAAACCCACACTTCCAATGTTATTCCCTGATACACCACAAAAGCGAACAGAACAAGTTCTCCAGCGTACTACCCACCTCAACAGCCCAGCTGCTCAGACTTCTCCCAGACAGTCAAGCTAAACACATACCTGGTAGAATTCAGAGTCTTGCAACTTTATGAGTACAAACAATACGTACCACACTCTGCTTTGTTGAAATACATAGCTCAAGGACAACTTTTGGAAGGGAAGAATGGAACATTTTGCAAGGCTGTTTCTCCAAATAACAATAACAAGCAAAAGGATTTGCCGTTAGCTTGCATCTCCTGAAGTTAATTTATGCCGCAGCTTTGTATACTCACATTACACAGATTTTTTTTCATCCTCTTTTTCCCCTAAGAAACGTCACTCCAAAGATGCGTGACCTAGTACTCAGGTCTGCTGGCCACGTCTCATCCCACCGCCTTCGCAGAAGAGCGCAGAGGCAGATCACGACAGGCTGCTCTCCCACAGCAAGATCTGCAAAGGCAGAGCGCGAGGACAGAGAGGGTCCACAGGCTGCCCGTATTAGAACCCATTTTCCATGCTCGATCTCAATTCCTTATTTTTTTCCTGGAAGGACCAGGATAGGCAGCAGGGCATGTCAGGTATCCCTCTGTAAGCAAGGCACTGACTGAAGTGTTTAGCTTGGCCAACTAACTGTGCCAGCACACACCACGTAACAGCCGAGCACGAGTCGACCGCGGAGCAAGAAAGACTGTGACAGATGAGCAGAGGTGCTGCCGAGCGAGCAGGCTCCACCGCACCGCGCTCCATCTCTCCACGGCAGCAAGGCTTTAAAGACCTGACAGAGCAGGTAAATCCCGTCACAACTTTATAGAGCCAAACCTAAGGATTTGGGAAGACAAACATACCCAAAGGCAAATTCAGCCTGCTCCGAGCAAGCGTTTCCTGCAGAGGACTACGCGAGATTAGTTCACACGAAGGAGCTTCCTGCTCTGACATGCTCTACAACTCCAAGTGCTGCAGACCTGCCTATCCCAAAACTGGGGCACAATTCCCATGTGCGGTGCATGTTTTTGCCCTCGGCTCGAGTTATTTAATGAGATACCACAGCAAGCGATCTGCTGCTGCGCATTCCTTATTAACACTGCCAAGCCTGGAGATGCAGCAGTCTCCAACACCGCGTTGCTCTAAGCGGTAGGTAACGCAAGCAGCCGCAAGCAGCGCTGCATGGGTTGCTTATACCCCAGAGCAGCTGGGGCGCGCTCTGGGAACTCAGTAAGCCTTCAAAGAGGAGGGCTAATCCCCAGCTCTTCCTCCCTTCCTCTCACAACCGTCCAGGAGAAAGAGCAGGGTTTGTACATGCAACATTAAGGCTCGTACTCTGTGCACGCCACAGCGGTAACACAGCGCAAAAGCCGGGTCCTGAGGCCAGCCAGCGTGTGTTGGCCCCAGGAGACCAGCCCTTTCCCAAGCGCACGACGTTTTTTTACTCACATCTCCTCAGGCCACTCAGTAGCCCCCAAGGGTGCAAACTGGAGCGTAAACCTCAAAAGCAGACTTGCACAGCGCTCCTACTTGTAGAGTAGCCAGGAGGATGGCACCCACCCAGCCATCGCCATCCTCCCTCCTACCATTCAGCGCCACTGGACCCAAGATGCTGGACCATGACCCTCCACTGCAAAGCACTGGATCAGACCAGAAATACGAGGTCCTCTTCCCTGAGCAGCTTTCAATTGCCAAGGTATTTCAGCATACACAGTCCAGAAAGAGACCCATTTACCACAATTAGTGGATGGGGACAGCATCTGCACGTACTTCTCTTGGGACTTCCTACCACACATTTTACAGAGAGACCAACCACCTATTTCACACCAGAAAACATCGACCATTTTTTAGCCTGTGTGAACCTTATACTTCCCTTCATTGCACGTAAGCTGCATCACAGCTAGCCTGACGAGATTTATGCTTCTAGCTTTCTGGCTCATCCCACTGGAAGAAATCAACAGGTTGCTTGGTTAGGCTATAAAAAACAATATTGCTTTCCTTAGGTTATATCAAAACCAAGTAATGCACATCCCATGGAAAAACTGCTTTTCTGAGCTCCATTCCTGGCGAGGCCAAACCCGGGGGAACGTGGCTGTGTTCAGTAACAGACAGCAGTCACACGCCAGACTGCAATTTCAAATAATGTTTTTGTTTAAACAACAAAACCAAAACACCTCTGGCTTTGATGTTTAAGTGGTTCTGGCCTACAACAGAGAAGTTAGCCATGTCTTAGGAATGCTCTATATGAAAATTGCCCTCAATTGCATTTATGTAAACCCAGAGAAACAAGGTCAATGGAGTTATTCACACTGCTCATTTTTAAACCCTTCCTCCTTCTTGAAATTACTTGTTAAGTCTCCTTGAAAACATAACTTGCATATTACCCTATTTAAATACTTATTTTCTTGAAAGTGTTTTTAATTAAAAGCACTAGTCTGGTAACGCTTCTGTGCCACAAGATCTCACTAGATTTGGTGCAATAGGACTAGGTTTGTAAAGGTGACTACGGCCATGCTATTAATTCATCAATCACAGCCTTGCACCTTACAAAACAAGGGAATTATTATCTGCTTTACAGATGGAGAAAACAAAGGCATACAAAAATGAAGGTATTTGCCCAAGACCACCCAGCAGATCAGGAGCTGAAACACTTGCAGCATGCCAACCACATAAACCCTAATCCCACATGGCTCTTACAATTAACGATCTAATAATGAATAATTGCATAACTCCAAATGCTGAACAGCAGAAGTGCTTTTCAGCAGGATGAATATTCAGCTACCTGGAAAGACAAAACCCAAGGTGCCCTGACACCACTACTATTTGGCAATTGTATATCAGAAACCAAACTAAGTCTTTCCAGTGACCGTCAACCCTGCATCCCAGAAGGTAAGGCGCTTCTTCGAGAAGTTGTTTAGTTTCAACTTTCAGCCCAATTTCTTTATAGTCCAGAGCAGCAGGAAGGGTTTACCGCTGCTTCCCTGAAGAGCTGGCCCAGGGCCAAAGCAGAGACTTTACAGGCACGCTTCCCCCCGTGCGAAGCGGCTCCCAAATCTGGTGCCACTTTCTACCTCCACTGGACACCAAGGGCTTGTGCTGCAGTCACCAAAACACCCACCCCACCCCCATCCCCCAAGACCTGTACATCTATCAGGCCTACGAGAAAGCCAGGAGCGCTCTGCAAGAGCTCACTCAAAGCCGGGAAGGAGAGCTGCCCTCAGACTCTGGCCAAGGACTCAGTTCATGACTTCCGACATGGGTTCGGCAGAGTGAAACAGCATCTTCCAGGTGCAGAGACAGCACGTTCTGACTTTCCTCGTGCCCAGTCCCTACAGGAACCCCTTGCACACCTGCCTTGATACCGACCAGGGGAGCACCCTCAGGCCCCCGACAACTGGCTCCCCAAAAAACCTCTTTGCACCTCTCACCCCTACAGGCGCTCAGACGACCGGCTGGCACCAAGCGCCTTCTCAAAAGCAGCCTGAAGACTCAGAAATCCTGATGACTAACGAACCTCTGAACACAGATTTGAGGGGGCAGGGGGAGGAAAGAAAAAAAAAGTATAAATTAGGTCAAATGCTCCTAGAAAATGCCAATTACTTTATATATAGCAGATCGCACTCGGATGTCATTTAATCTCAGCTTGCCTTTGTCAGATATTAGCTGAAATTCCCTGCTTTGCTTCGCCTGCCATATTAGAGTGTCATGTATTCAATATTAATGAGACAGATCAAACAGAATTGGACCACGTTGGCATTTTCTCTGATAAAAGACGCTTTGTGGCAGGAAAGAATTCATTTAAAAGCATTAAGGATTTTCCTTGGCTTGGAAATTATATACAATATACAGGAAAAAAAACAAAACCTTTTTCATGTGTGACTAAAAACCTAATCTTCTAATTCTAGAAGCTAACGAAGGCATAATCATCGATTCATTGTTTCCCCTGTTAAAAACTACACCAGCAGCAAGTTGAGTTACCTGGCCACAACTAGGGAAAGCTTTACAGATACAATTTGCTGACCTTGCGCTTACACACAGGCAAAAAAAATCCAGAGCGCAGAACTCTGTGACTGACCAGGAAAGAAAAAGCACAATGAGACCTGCCATAGCTCAACCCGGACACGAAACAGATTTGGGGGAGGAAAAAGCAGCAGCCAACGGATGTGGTGGTGAAGTGGTGTGATTTACCACCAGAGCGAGTCACCAGACGATCTAGCAAAATCCCTGCGCCTCTCGGGGTCTTGACATGAAGATTTGAGGACTGTGCGTATGTTCAGTCCCAGACGGCTGCGTTAAGCCTTATAATCGCCGCTAGCGTTTATAGCTAGCAATATACCTGCTTGCAGTATGACGACCTAATCTTTTAGCTGTAAAAGCTGAGAATAAATGAGAACCGTTGCCAGTTATTTAATTTGGCAATTTCTGAAGATATCAGTCTTGACATGTCAAATAAAAAAAAAGCATCAAAACAAAAATAAAGACTATTGAAATATCACAAGCCATGCTGTTTCTAAGTTCGTTCTGCAGACACCCAAGAAATTTAATTCTACCTGTTAAAACAAAAGGAGTCAAAGAGAAATCTTTAATCTCATGAAGAAGCAAGAAAAGGAAAATCCAACTACATTTATGCACAACCTCTTTATTGGCACCCCTGTACATTTCCTACACACATCTGGAGGATGCGGGGTAATCCACGTTATTGCAGAGCCATGCCAAGAACGCGTGTCAGTGATAACCAGAAACCTTCACCTTTCCAGGTTGCAAATTTCTTATTTCCAAGCTAGGCTGTTGCCTGCCAAATTCTGTCCTGGAAAAATATAGCCAGGACCATCACCCTCCTATTCTTCATTCATCTGAAAGCTGCCAAAAGCTCCTAGGCTGACTCAGATTGGAGGAGAGGGGTTTTCACAGGGCCTGAAAGGAGATGATTTGTGTGCTCCAAAATGCAAAGATTTGGCGGTGGCTACAAGCAGGAACCTCTATCAGAAAGAATAAAAGCAGGCTTGCAATTCGAGCTCTACGGCAGTTCGCGCTCTCGTGCTTCACTGGGAATCGGTCGCCGTGCTGCCCTGTGGAAGAGGGAAATACAAGCTCACACTGTCACCGAGTGAGCCAAGCAAGCCGCCTAACAAACTTACTCATCTCCCACCTTAATTTTGTTTACAGACAAAAACAGAGGCTGCCACCACCAGACTCATAAACTTAATTCAAGCCACAGTAACATATTTAAGTAAAGCATTTAGCACGCTTGGTGCATTCAACACACATCTGGCAAATAGATTCTGTCAAGTCTCTTGCTTACACAGGACATCATGCTCTACATCGCACCCACTTACCCCCCCCAGAGAAACACCCACAGACTTTGCAGAACACCTTCAGATCCACAGACAGCCCCAAACAGGCCTGCAAAACATTTACAAAGATCCCCCTCAGGATTCAAAATGCTATTTCTCCCCTTTCACTCCCATCACATGAGAGACATTAACGTAATTTCTGAATTAAATACAGAAGATGCAAGCAGATTTCTACCACTGCGCACAGGAATCAGTTCCCAGGAGCCGCTGGCAAAGCAGGCAACATCTGTGGCAAAACCAAAGTGTTTCTAAAACAAGCCTTTTTGTGTTAGCTTGTGCCAAGTATTCTTTACCAGATCTGGTAAAGAAATAACCCCCAATCACAGTACTTAAATAACATATTTCCAGCAGGTAAATCCCATCTGAAAATAAATCTGCGATGCAGAAACAGTAACAGAAAATCCAATTAGATAATAGAAAGATCTAAAGAAGCTATAAACTGAGATGTTTTGCAAAGTCCAAAACAAATCCAAAGGAAAAAAAAAAAACACCCAACCAACAAAAACCAGCCGTAGCCTGCTCTTTGCCATCACCTTATGGGGGTTGCTACTAAAGAAACCAAAAAGCCTAAGCCCGCAAGAGAAAGATTCAGCTCCTCCATATTTCCAGCAACTTCAAAAGCTCCAACTGCAAATTCAGATCCTAAGGCTACTTAGCCACTTCTCTAAGCACAGGTACAGTCTGTATTTTTAAATCAGGAGTTCCAAAGATAGACAAAGACTTATCAATTGCCAAACTCAGCAAAATAATTGTCTTACTAGTGAAATGGCAATAACAGCCTTTGGACTACATGCTTCATGCCAGCAGTGGGTACCACTTATATTGGACAAGCAGAGAGTACAGCCACAGGGAGAAAGCTTGTGGAAGGGCCCTGTATTGCTAATGGAAAACCACAAGGAGCTTTTCCTCCTTCTCACAGCTCTTTCTCCACCACCTCATGCAATGCCTACACCCAGATTAATCATACCTGCCCGAGCTGTGCATAACAGCTCTGGCTACTCCTGCAACTCCTGACCCACATACCTCCAAACCAGGCACCATGGCATGGATGGAGAGGGAAAGGCATCCAGATGTAATGAAGCAGCCCAGAAAGACCATCTCTTACTCCCATCTCACTGAACCCACCACATAGCGGCACGCAAACTACCACTCAGAATATAGGGAAAAAGAAGACGATTTGGGATATATCTCTTTTTACCACCGCTCTTAGCTAAGACAGCCAGCCCCTGAACTTGGTTTTCTGCCTCTGATCCGGAGCATCCTCCATCAGTGTTAATGCTGACTGCTGACAGCACCGCGGTGTTTGTCTGAACCATTATTACGCACCACTTATTCCAGTAGGCTGGAGAGCTGTTCACAGAGCTGGAAGCGAAGGCAGCTAGATAGCGTACCTAAAAAAAGCTTCAAGTACTATTGTGGGGCTTTTTTTTTTTGGTTTCTTTTTAAATCACCTGGTTGCACCCAACTGTTCTGTATTTTTTCCTACAAGAGCCACTGTAGCTTATAGAACTGAAGCCTAGAGCCAAACCAAGCCAAAGAGTTCGGACAAGGCATTTTCCAAGCCGACAGGAGACCCCGTCCCCTTGGCATCTCTCCTGCCAAGCAAGCCACAAGCTACTGAACAGCACGCCCATGCTCTGGGCATTACCTCGAGAGGAAGAGGCATACCAAGGGCACAAAAGAAGCGACAAACCTCATATCTCTCCACAGTGGGCAGGAAGCCAGTAAAGCCATCATCTCTCCTGGGGGCTGCAGGAGCAGGAAGGACATATAAAACACCTCAGCTCCGAGTAAATATTTTACTTCCCAGATTCATGCTGCTTACTTAATCCCCGTCACTACTTCAGAGGCCCTACTCCGACACTAAAACGGATTCCCCATGATCTCATCTACACAAAATAAGGATTTTCAAAGTGTCTCCATCAGATCCTCACTCCAGGTCAGCTCACTTCATGCTGGAAAAGCTCGAGGCCCTGAGCTTTACATCCAGCTTTCGGGCTGGACGCAAGACCTGCCCCACAACTGAGGCTGTGCTGAAAAACAAGGCAAGGAGCAGGCAGGTTCCCACCATTGTTAACATCAACAGGAGCAACAAGAATTGTCTGAAAGAATTTCCTACTGCAGACAAGGCACAGAGGTGAACAAAGGAAATGAAGAGTTCACCAACTAAAACAGTCCTGGTGTGCAACGCCCAGGTCAGCTTCCCTGGCACAGGCAGCTGAGCCGGGCCAGACCCAAAAAGCCACACTTTGCAGCTGCAAGCAGGCAAGGAAGCCAAAATCCATGCCCTGGCCATCTTAGCAGCCCCAGCAATGCCACCAAAGCCCACAAGACTGCCATGTTCACTGGGAGGAGAGTCCACAGCCCCGCAATGCTCCCTGGAGCATACCCAACAGCAGGGACAGCTCAGCCTTGCAGTCAGCTCCAAAACCGACAAGCTGTGAAGTGGCCGGGGCACTGCTGGCCTGGGCCTGGAGCATGACAATCCTCTCCCTACCCTGGAATCCATCCCTGACCCACCTCACCCCACCACCTCTCAGTCTCAGCTCTTCACCTTCGCTTCTCCGTCAGTGAAGACAACCAGACGCTCAGCTAGCAAGAGTGCAGAATCACTCACAGAAACAAGGGTGTATCCCCTTTCTCAGCACTCATCTCATTGACTAAAATCAGTGGTCACGGTGGCCCTGCTCCACCCACCAACACACACGGATGTGGCTTTCCAAAGATGCTGGCCGCCGCTCTTGCTGACCCCAGTGGGTGTTGGTAGATCTGCTGCTCAGAGAAAGACAAAGCCTGTAGAGCCTTCAGCTCCATTAGCCCTGCTCCACCTTCTTGTTCTGCCTCTCATTCCCTCCCCTCCATGGAAACTGGCAGTCTCTCATTATCAAGTATTTTTAAAACAGATGGAAGAATACATTGTGCTGTATTAATATCTCAGATAACGTTTTCCACAGTTCCCATGTAAAATTTGTATTCCGGCTTCATTTTCCATCAATTTCTGTTTGACTTGGACAGGAACATACATTAGCATATACATGTAAGTAAATGTTAGTGTTGCTCCTTTAACTAGACCAAGCTATATATGCTTCTGTAAACATTTAACATTAACAAATAAAGGGAAAGGCAGGGAGGCCAGAGCCCTCTTCCATGCTCTGAACTACTGAGAACCACCCAGCGCTGGTCAAGATGCTGGGAATTAACCCAGAAGGAGGAAGGGGATCCCCGCTCCAGCGCATCTCAACAGTTTCCAGACTGCAAGTGGCTTATCTCACACTGAGCCCAGATGACCATATGCATCCTCCCACCCCAATGTATGTTTAAGCGTATGCGTGGCTTTCATCAGCTGAGAGGTCCCATGGCAGCTTCCAGCACTGATCCTGCCAAAACTTTGCTTATGCATGCCTTTACATTTACATAGCGAGATCAGTCTCTATTAAGTCAAATGAAATTACAGGCAGTGCATTACACATGTGCCTTCGCATCTGTGGGACCAGGGCCTTAAAAGAAAGCCGCCCATCCCACCAAAACACGCCCTGCTCGGCTACAATTAAACACAGACACTTCAGAGCAGTTCGCTGAAGTTATTTTTTATGCATGCTTTTACAATTAACATAATGTCATATCCTGCCAGGACGTAAAACGTTGTGTGACTCAGGAATGTTATCATAGTTTTAAGTCAAACTGACTTGTTTCTTCTTTTCTTTCCCCCTTCCCTTAATTCTACCCCAATGCTCCCGCCAACAAGACACATGCCACTCAGAGCCCTTATAAAATTTGATTATTACATTAAAAGCTTAATAGGCAAACGTTCATCAGCCTTGCCTTGCTCTACTGTATAATTAACTATCTCTTCAAACTCCCTACCACCCCCCAGCAACACACCAGCACCATGCAAAGCGGCAGCAGAGAGGATTAGATAAGAAGGTATACGAGACATAACGCCCCCAACATCTACCAAATACCAGCCCGCCGTCCTTTCTTCTCTTATCACCCCAAGATAAAACAACTCTCTTCTCCAAAAAGCACCGATTCTGGAGGCCGAACCGTCTGCCCCCCAGCTGCTTACGAGGAAGCTGAGTACCCTCATCCTTCCCTCTCCCACACACACATGCTTCTCACACCGAAGGATGCTTTATTCTGCAGTCGGTCACACTGGACCGGGCTCAATGGTACACAGTTATGAATTTAGTTTAACTGGTGCAAAACCCTCCCTGGATGCTGTTTTGAAATTGCTCCTGGACTTGGATTAACCAAAAATGTGAGAGGCTGAGTTTAATATAACGACAGAAAAATAAAGCAAAACACATACACAAGAACAAACGGCAATCGCATCTTGTAATACGCCACTTTCCCGAGTCTATTCGCATTGTGAGGTTGCTACTCTACACAAAGCAAAACGGCTCTGCTTGGCAATACCCTTCAGCCTGCCCTAAAAACCAGCTGAAGCAATGATTTCAATGCATCTTCTTACACTGAAAGACAAACTTCCAAGCATGCTTTAAACCTTAAGATCAAGGAATCATTTCAGAAGAAGCTTTACAAACAGCTGGTATAATTTATAGGTATTCTGTTAACAAACATCAGCTCTTATTTTGCTTATTAGCATAACCTCCCCACCTCCAGTAACACCATTAACTCCCTCTTCATACATTTGCTTTGCCACATCAGAGGAACCATATAGCCCCCGCAGATCCACAAGCGCATAATAAATGCTAGAAGAAACTGTCTCATGCCAGTGACATCTTGAATGCAGACCATTTTCTTATTACGAGAAGAAGCCACATTCAAGTCCCCCGCTCACGGGCAACATCTGTTTTACTCACAAGCACTGAAAAAGTTGCCGGGAAGCCGGTCAAGTCTCTCTTCCCTCCCCCGGCCGACCACGCACAAAAGTGCATTCAGTCTGGTCATGGTGGAGTTTCATTCACGTTTCTGCAAGCTGGATGCAAGAGAGACTTTTTTTTCCCTCCCCCCTCACCTCGGGAACGGCATCTGTTAAGTTTTTGCGGGTTTGGTTTTGGTTTTTTTTTTTCCCCCCCTTTCCCTCTGTAAAGGGGAAATCTTTTGTCTTTCTCAACGTAGATGTAGAAAAACTCCCGGCCACCACATCGCCAGGAAAAAAAAAAAAAAAAACGGTCACGCTGGAAGACGCGAAACACGCGTGCCCCTCGGAAGACTTTCCACCCGGCGTTTCCACGACTGTCGCCCGCCGCAGCCGAGCGCCCAAAGCTGCTCCCCAGGGGCTGCCGGGCACTTGCCCGCCCGCCTCCCCTGTCCAAGCCACAGCCCTCCCCACTCCCCAGTTTTCCCCATCCATGGGAATCCGCGGGGCAGAAACACTTAGCGGCGAGTCACGGAACGCGGCCCCAGCCCCGGCGGGAGCAGCCCGGGGACCACCCCCGGTGGCGTCTCCCCGCGGCTCAAAGCGAAGGGCTCCGGGAGGAGCTGCCCGCCGTCGGGCCCGGCCCCGCTGCAACAAAGAGCCGCGGCCCCAAACCGGGGCGAAAAAGTTTTGCGCGGCCCCCGCCCCCCCCTCCTCGCCGCCCCGGGAACGGGCACAGGCGGCGGCGCCCCGGCACGCCGCGCCGGCGAGCCCGCCGTCCCCTGCGGCGTCGCACCCCCGCAACCCTACGCATTACACCCCGGGCGTTGCGCCCCTACAATCCCCGCCCGGCATCCCCGGCACCGCACCCCTACGACCCCCTGGCACCGCACGCCGCCGTACTCGTGCGATGCCCCCGGCACCGCATTGCGCCCCTCCGCCCTCCGGCACCGCAGTCCCCGCCACCGCCTCCCTCCCGCCGCCGCCGCACCCACCGCCGGTCTCCCCACGGCCACGGCCATCGCGGTGCACTTCGCTTCGCTCCCCGGCCCGCCGCCGCCTCTGCGCTGGCTGCTAGGGCTGCAACATGGCCACCCGGCGGGGAGGGCCCATGCGCAATGCAAAGGGGCCGGGCGGCGAGGCGGGACCCCCCCGGCCCTCCCCCGGCGCCGCCCCGGCCGGCTGCAGCCCCGCGACGGCTCGGGGAACCCCGAAAGCGGGTGGGAGCCGCGGCGGGGGGCTGCAGTCAATCCCCAGCGGTAATTGCGGTTAATCCCTCTCTCGGAGGGCCCTCCCGGCAGGAGCCGCGCTGCTCCGACCCAGCCCGGCTGGCCTGGGGAAGGGGAGCCCGGCTCCCCCCCAGCCCGGCCGCTCGTACCCGTCCCCTTCACCCAAAAGGGTCGTTTGCTCCGACCCCGCTTCAGGGGCCCTTGCGAAGAGAAGGCCAAGCCAGCGACTTGACAAGGTCCTCCTACCCCCACTTCGGTTAAGGAGAACGGGGATTTGCAACAGGGAGTCAGGCAGGAGCTCCCACAGCTGGGGCTGTTTGCCATCAGGAGCCCCCAGTGCCCTCGTATAACAATGCAGGGACCTCATTCCCCTTGTTTCTCCGAGCTTTCCCCCCCTGCCAAGCACCCCCATACCTCCATTTTCAAACAAGTTGAGTAAACCAAAATAACAGCCACAGTGGCCAGTTGCTCTCCTGATCCAGTAAGTCATTTCCATGGATGAAGTGAAGCACAGCTGGCTTCTTGCTGCTCCCAAATGACAAAATGCTTAACACCCTGACGTTAAGCATGACACACTTTTACCTGCAAAGGTGGAAGTCTTACAACTAAATTCGACATGTCTGCTCACAAGTCTTTCAACCAAGGCAGCAATGAAGGAAGGGCCCTGCTGGGTCAGATACTGCGTGGTTTCGCAAGGCATAAAAACCCAGAAGTCTACAAAACCAAACGGCGTAAAACCCCAAAAGGTTCTCCGAAAGACAGGGACCTGATTTACCCCACAAACGCAGAACATGTTGACTTACAGGCATACCAGAGCAAGACCCTTATGTGAACACCCACAGAATCAAAGCAAATAAGCCAAAAGGATAAAAGCTGAGAACATCTGCTACAAATAAACGACCCAAGCAGACCTCAGCAGCACACTTACAGTTTGAACACACTTCAACCTAAAGCCAGCCTTTACCTTTCCATTCCAAAAGCCATTTTGGTACGTCCACGAAGAAACACGTGGCTGACTGCAGAGATCTACAAAGTTGAGTTGCATCCTTCCTGCAGCTCTTTTTATCATGTTTTGAAGGAATCAGGAGCTGGTATTTCAGAGCGGTGCCTGTTCCTGCAGCCCCCAGACTGAAAAGCAGCCAAAGGAAGCGCACGAGCACTATCTAGCACTGCTGCTCACTTAGGGCTAAGGATCTGCACCTGGGGCAGCAGCCCTTAACTGGGCACAGGTGCAGCCATCATTAGCAAAGCTGCTACACCAAAAAACACTAATGGGGTGTCTACCAGTAAAATTTTGCAAGCATAGCTGATGAGGTACATTTATTACACCAATGCGTTAGGCGTTACTGCGAATATCCTGGGGAGGCTGCTGTATGAGACTCATGTTCTTGCTCTCGTAGCAAATTCCTCCTGCGTGCATGGCTCCAGGTGAGGAGGTGCTGAGCGGGCCTGTGCTGGGAAATGTGCTCAGACCAGTGCAACCTCTAGTGGAAACCTGATGATGATCGTATCTAAAGAGCTACCTTTGTTGCACCTGTGGGTGAGGCAGACCTAGCTTCGCCCTCTCTGAATTCGAGGCATGCATGATACTCCTGCATCGGCGTAATTTAACTAATACAAAGATCTTCTACGTTTGCAAAACTCTAACGTGACTCACCACGTCCTTCCTTGGCTCGAAGCTGGAAGATCCGTGGCCGAGTTTTCTCCGCAATACTCATGCATACAGACCTCCCTGGGTACGGCTGTTCATGCTGAAAGAGAAGGAGGAAAAAAAACCCACATCAAGCCAAAGAAATGTTCTGCAATCTTTCTAGATCTCAGCAAGCATAGTTCCTTGCATTCCTAGTGCTCAGCGGGAAGAAGCGGACCCCTCGCTCCTGAAAGTTTCATAACTGCTGCTAACAAATTGGTACCCGTGCAAAGGGAATTGCCAGTCCCTCATTCTAGGGACCCTGTGCGAACCCTTCCCATTTTTCCAAAGTTTTTTTGCCTCGTTTTGCAGATACGGCACGTCAATGCTTTAATAACCTTTTGTGTCAGCCGCAAGCAAATTTGTCAGATCCCATGGGATGAGAAAATACACAAGTAGGCACAGAACTTGGGTTAACTTACCTCCTGTTTAAAACCAAACATGGGTATATAGTTTCCTAAAGGCAATATCTTCTTGCACAACAATAGGAAGCTACAAGACTAAGTGTTGGGCTTTTTTTTTTTTTTTTTTAAATGTTGAAGCAACGCTTGATCCTGCCTCGATTTTGCGATTAGCACTGCCCACAACTTAGTCAAATTTCACCCAAAGAATCGAGAGACCTGCCGTGTCCTGAACTCCCAAAGAGGGCAAGACTGGGGTAAATTCAGCCATCCTGAAGGCTCCTACCCACAACCAAAAGCAACCAATTTGCAGACAGGGTAAATCATTAGAGCACAAGGGGAAACAAGAATCTCTTTAAACCTCTCAGCATGAAGCAGGCAACGAAGCGACCCCAGGTAACAGGACTGCACTTCTCCTTGCCCGCATGCGGCATTACACCCCCTTAATCCCCAAATGTGATTTGCGGCTCAGGCTGTAAGGGAGGAGACGCGTGCCAGCATTTGGTCTGCCTCTGAATCAATGTGAGCTACGCCTTCAGCAGACTTTTTGGAACGTGCCTACAAAGGGTATCAACAGACGGTTGTAACCAACCGGGTTACAACCAACTGCTGTATTATTGTCCATCGCCCAAGCTATCCCGTAAGCAACACGCTCCCAGCCAGTAGTGACCGTCAAGTGAGACACGTTAGTTTAACCCGTTTCACTCAAGCAAGCTCAGTGAGGCTTGTCCAACCTCAGCAATGCAAAAGCATCAGTACTTAGTGCTGGTCTCAGGCCTGCAAGTACTTCAGGTAACATTTAATGTTACCTGAGTGTGCTTCACTAATTCAATAAATAAGTTTACAGGGTGAGAGCTGACATTGCTCAGGAGAAAAACCTCTATTTTTTAAGTCAAAGCTAGCCTTATAGTAAGCGAGGTAATAGCTCCAAGGGTGTTTAAATGAAAATATGATATCATGGAAAGCCTCCTGCTTACGCCTTAGTCCATTAAACCAAAACAACACTTTCATAGTAGTGCTGTCATTTGCCACTGCTATTTACTCAGATTTTTTATCTTCACAGTCTACCCTCCTCTCTTATTTGTGGTCACAATTATATCATTATGCTCCATTCATTTCATCTAACCGCTTCCCCTGAGACCGTGCTGCTATCGAACACAGAGTTGTGACTGCAATTCAGGGCTCATCAGAAGAAGAGGAAGAAAGGTATTTACGCCTTCAAGAACCGTACTCAAAGCATGTACAAAATGATAAAATATTAACATAAGCCTTACCTTCTTCCCAGCACCTGCACCCTACTCAGGTGAACACCACTGATGGGATGTAGCCACACTCTCCTACGATATACACCACAGGGAAAGCCAAAAGCAAGACGCGGCGGAGCACGTGCTGCAGTTTCTCGTGCTGTGCCAGCCGAGCAACCCAAACCTTGGCACACTGGAAGACTTTTCTGATACATTGCCGAAACTGTAACTTCTTACCTAGAAACTTGAAAGTTTCTTTTAGGGCTGCTCCCACCACTCCAGCGGTTGCAATTTAGCATCCTGCAGCTCCACGGGGCAATTTGTCCTGCAAACTGGCGTGATAACGTACTTTGGGAGAAAATAACGGTCCAGAGTCGGCAACCCAAAAGCACAGACCTGCGTAGCTCGCTTACCCGAGAGCAACACTGCCGCACACATCCACTCTTGCATGTGTTTGCAGAGTCTGAACCTTGAAAGTTATCCTACGGTTTTGTGTTACCGAAACGGAAATCACAAGCCTGTAGGTACCATCTATTGCAATCTCTGCCCAGGTTTGGGAAGGTCGCGTACGCTTCTGGGTGTGCAGCGGGCTGGAGGACGTTCCAGCTGCCTAGATGACTGGCAACTAAAAATATTTATGGATAGCCAGGAGCCTGCAGTAGAGATGATTTCTAGAGCATGACTTATGGCCTGATCCAGACCTCTTCAATGCCAGTGAGTCTATATTGAGCTCAGCCCCTCTACGACTCCGTTCCCTGACTGTAAAACAGAAAAACCAGCACACCGTCTCTCCCACACTTCCCACCCGCTATTTGCTCCCCAAACTCCTTGGGGCAGGGGCTGTCATTTGTTTGGTGTATATGGGGCACGTTGCCCACTGGGGCGCTGCTCTTATCCATCCCTCTGGGCTGTAACGTACACACTCGTGATAACAGCATTAGCAATACAGGACAACATTAGACCCCCACTCTAGTACAACACGTGTCCTACCTACCTCAGCCACACAGTGAAAGCAGAGATGATATGAGATACAATTTGACTTCAGGCACTCTTGGTATTTGTGTGTGGTTGTTGTACATGGGTACAATACCACATACTTGTAATAACAGCCACCCTGAACCACATCACATTCACGTGTCTTTATTGGCTAAGTCTCAGAATCACAGAGCGGTTCAGGCTGGAAGGCGCCTCTGGAGACGGTCTGGTCCAGCCCCTGCTCAGGCAGGGTCACACAGGGCAGGATTGCATGCACTCAATGAGCTTTGAATGTCTGTGAGCGTGGAGACCACGTCTCCAGTCAGCCTGCTCCAGTACTTGACCATCCTCACTGCGAAAGAGTTTTCCCTCACACGCAAGAGGAATTTCTTCTATTTCGATTTGTGCTCATTGCCTCCTATTCGTTCACTGACATAATGACAGATAAAGAGCTCTTTCTCCTCACCGCACAGCAACAAATTAGCCTCGCACTTCTGGAAGCACTAGCAAGGCTCCTCCAGCCCCTCTGTCCTGCTTCCCTCCTTCACCGCCACCGTTTCTCACCGCTGTCACCCCACGGGCCACCACCCCGGACAAAGGCAACCGGGGCGGGGGGGTGGGGGTGGCCCGGCTGCGAAGGAGGAGGAGGAGGAGGCGAGGCGAGGCGAGGCGAGGCAGGAGGCGGGTTTCCCCGGCTGCAGCGCCGCGCACCTGTGTGCAGCGCCGAGCACCGAGGTGGAATACCGAGAGCCGGCAGGCCCGGAGCATGGCGCGGGAGCTGAGCCAGGAGGCCGTGCTGGACTTCCTCTGGGGAGCCGGGGGGCGAGCCCCCAACACGGCGCTGCTCCGACACTTCCAGCGCTTCCTCCGCGACCCGGCGCTGACGGAGCAGCAGCGGCGGGAGCGCCGCGAATACTTCAAGAGCCTCGTCAACTCCCTGGCCACCGTCCACCCCGCCACCGCCCCCGGCGCCTCCAAGGACATCGTCCTCCGCCGCAGGTACCGCGACCTCCTCGATGAGGAGCTGCCGCCACCGCAGGAACAGCAGGAGGAGGAAGAGAAGGAGCCGCCGCCGCCGCCCCGACGCGACCCCGACCGGCGGCGCGCCCCACGAGGGGAGGCGGCGGAAAAGGGGCGGCCCGGCGACGGGCAGCCCCCGGGGGTCTCCGTCGCGGGGGGCTGCGCCGCTCGGGGCCGCGGCGGCCCCTGCTGCGAGTGCCGCCGGGCTCGCCGCGCTGCCGCTGTCGCCGCCCCCCCCGCGCCGGGCCCCGGGGCGCCGCCGACCCCCGCCGGGCCGCCCCGCTCCCCTTCCCCGCCGCCGCCCCCCGCGCAGCCGCCCCCGTACCGGACCCGCCCGCTGGGCGCTTGGGCGCTTCACCCCCACGGGCCACCCCACTCCCGGTCCCCGGCGCTGCCGTCGGGTCCTGGGGCGCTGACCCGCGCAGGACCGCCCCCGTACCAGACCCT
The DNA here is from genome assembly GCF_963924245.1 of Chroicocephalus ridibundus. NCBI lineage: Eukaryota > Metazoa > Chordata > Aves > Charadriiformes > Laridae > Chroicocephalus > Chroicocephalus ridibundus. The sequence continues at coordinate 6,789,776 of NC_086288.1, forward strand.
GCAGCCGCCCGCCGGCAGACCCTCCCGCTCCCGGTCGCCACCGCTACCGCCGGGGCCCGGGGTGCTGCCTCCCACCGGGTCAGCCCCGTTCGGGTCCCTACCACCGCAACGCCCTAGAGGGCCGCCCCCAGCCCAGTCCCTGCCACTGCCATCGGGTCGCGGGGTCCTGCCCCCCGACAGGCTGCCTCAGCCCCGGTCTCCGCCACAGCCCCCCACCAGGACGCCCCTACTGAAGGCCCCACCACCCTCAGCAGACCCAGGGGGGCGGCCCCCCACCGGACCATCCCAGTCCCTGCCGCTGCCATCGGGTCCCAGGGTGCTGTCCCACGCCGAGCCACCCCTGTCCCAGTCTTCACAGCCACCTCTCCCCGAGCCACCGCCGGCCCGGCCCCCACCGTTGCTGCCTGCCCCCGGGGTGCTGCCCCTGTCCCGCTCCCTGCAGACTCTCCCCACCAGCCGCTCCCCATCCCCGCCGCTTTTACCGGGCCCACACGTGCTGCCCTCCACCCGGCTGCCCCCAGCACAGTCCAGGTCCCTCCAGCAACTCCCCACCAGGCTATCCCCAGCCCCGCCGAGGGGATCCAGGGTGCTGAACCCAAACGGACCAACACAATCTCAAGCCCTGCTGCTGCATCTATACCAAACCCTGCCACTGCCATCACGTTCTGGGGTGCTGGCCCCCACTAGGCCATCCCAATCGCCACCACAATCCCCCACCTGGGCACCCCCATCCTGGTCCCTGCAGCCACCCCCATCCCCACCAGAATCCCCCACCAAAGCACCCCCATCCTGGTCCCTGCAGCCACCCCCATCCCCACCACAATCCCCCACCCAGGCACCCCCATCCTGGTCCCTGCGGACACCCCCTGCCAGGCCACCCCCATCCCCACCACAATCCCCCACCAAAGCACCCCCATCCTGGTCCCTGCAGCCCCCCCCATCCCCACCACAATCCCCCACGCAAGCACCCCCATCCTGGTCCCTGCAACCACCCCCATCCCCATCCCCACCACAATCCCCCACCCAGGCACCCCCATCCTGGTCCCTGCAGCCACCCCCTGCCAGGCCACCCCCATCCCCACCACAATCCCCCACCAAAGCACCCCCATCCTGGTCCCTGCAGCCCCCCCCATCCCCACCACAATCCCCCACGCAAGCACCCCCATCCTGGTCCCTGCAACCACCCCCATCCCCATCCCCACCACAATCCCCCACCCAGGCACCCCCATCCTGGTCCCTGCAGCCACCTCCATCCCAATCCCCACCACAATCCCTCACCCAGGCACCCCCATCCTGGTCCCTGCAGCCACCCCCTGCCGGGCCACCCCTATCCCAGTCCTTGCTGCCAGCACAGGGCCTTGTGGGGCCCCAAGCCCCAGAGAGCAGCCCCCGAGCACCGCTGCCTGTCTTCAGGAGCATCAGGTGCCAGCTTGCTTGGCTTGAGGTACAGGGCATCCCCCCATCGCTGCCAGATGACAACAGGCAGCAGCCCCGCATCATGCCCTCCAAGAGCTGCCCTAGGAATGTCCCAAGCCGGGGGCTGTCGGTGCCGCTGGGGCAGCGGGAGCATGCCTGGCTAGTAGCGGTGTCAGCGGGGCGCTGGGCTCAGGTGCGGGGGCTTTTCCTGGAAGACCCGGAGCTGGCCCTGCAGCGGGACTTCATGTCAGGCTTCACGGTCCTTCACTGGCTAGCCAAGCACGGAGACGGGCCAGGCCTGCAGGAACTGGCAGCAGCGGCACGGCAGGCTGGGCTGGCCCTGGACGTGGATGCCCGCTCAGGCTGCGGGTACACTCCACTGCACCTGGCTGCCATACACGGCCACCAGCTTGTCATCAAGGTGCTGGTGCTGCAGCTGGGGTGCCAGGTCCAAGTACGAGACAGCAACGGGCGCCGGCCCTGGGAGTATTTGGGCAGCTCCACCTCGGGGGAGATCTGGCAGCTCCTGGAGGCACCCCGAGGCACAATTATGTTCCCCACGCAGCCCCTGGCCCGCAGCGTGTCCTCCGCCAGCAAGGTCTCGCTGTCTGCTGGCAGGGCAGCACTGCCTGCCTGCCTCAGGCCACAGCACGGCCGTGGGGCAGCGTCCCACCGAACCCTCAGCGAGAGTGACTGAGAGACAGCTCCCTGCCAGTGGAGATGGGACCTCGGTGGCCATCCCGCAAGAGGAAGCCAGCCAAGCAGAAAAAAAGCTGTGAAACAGATTGAACCTGTTGAAGAATGCACTTTTAAATTAATCCAATGAACCCGTTGTCTGAGCCTCTCTGCCTTCCCTCCCATTTCTCTCTTTTCTACCAGCGAGTGGATGCAACGACTCTGCTGGAAGCACATCTGAACCCTTGGTAGGCAAATCCTACCCACTCCACAGGGCAGGCACCAGCTGCTGGGTGCAGTGACAATCACCAGCATTAGTGGTACCACGGGTCTGGGGTCTCAAACTCCGGTGTGAAGCTCACAGCCTGGCCCCAACCAGGACGGCGCGCTTGCTTTTGCTTACAGTGGCAGATTGTTGTGGGTCCTGGGGTTTGCAAAACACTTGTTTACACCGCCTAAATTCTGGGGAGTAGCTAAAACTACTGCATCCCTTTTTAATCCCAGCAGATTAAGGACGAGACCTGCTTTTAAAAATGCAGTTGATCAAGGTCCAGCCTTCCAGCAAGTCCTCAGAGAGCAAGCCCCGAGTAGGGGAGGGTGTAACACACCCACTCCATTTCTCAGCCGTCTTGCCCACCAGGCCATACAGAAAGGAATGCAGGGCTGCACCGCAGCCCTGCTCCTCCCCGTGACTGCCCGGCAGCACCGATACCGCCCCCTCCATCCTGCACCTCCAGTCTCTTTCCTCGCACCGCAGGACTAGGAAGTGGTACCCACATTGCGGCTAGAGCTCCGTTCCCATGCCTGGGGATGGAAAGCGTTGCTGTAGGAATCTGAGTTGGGCAGAAAAGGAGCTGTAACCACAATACAGGTCCCAAGCTTGTAGGGGGAAGGCAGTTTCATAACCAGAGCTGCATTTCCCCAAAGACCCCATCCCCAAATTGCCTAGTAGATGTTTATGCGATGGGAATGGGTGGGATTGGGGGTCCAGGTGCGGGGAAGAGATGTCCAGCACAGTCATTCCTGAGAGTTTACAAATAAACCGGCTTTAGGAATCTCACCAGATTATGTGGGTCCTGTAACACACTCTGCTCTCTGGTTTAGCATAAATGAGCTTCTATACAGTCAAAAAGTGCAATAAATTAATCTTGCACCTAATCTGTCTCTCCTATAGATCCTTTACGAAGGCAGGAAGAGAGCTAAGACAGATGGGACAGGGGTACATCACTGCCTGGTTGATGCTGCTGCTGGGTGGACCCAGATATAGGACCAGCGGGTGTCAGTGCTTGTGAATCCCAGGGCTGCTGGCTCTGCTCCAGCGGGATGCTTTGGGGCAGACCAGTGCGGTCGGTGGGACTGCTCATGTATTTGAAGCATGTGCCTAAATGCCTGCAGTTTCGGGGAGGAACGGGAATCAGGGCAGCAGAACCTGACCCTTGCATAACACGCACGCCGGGGAATGCCTCGAGTCCTTGCTTAAGCACTAATTGAGGTCTCCGCTTTGCTTGGGGTTTATTCGAGGGAGGAATTCTTTCCTGCAGAAGGGAAGCTGCTCTGCCTCTGTGACCACAAAAGGTTGTGGCCTTTTCCCAGCCTGGTTTTCTCTTTTTACAGGGGAAAGAGATCAGTAAACCAAGGCAGTGTCCTGTGAATGATCATTCCCCTCTGAGAGGGCAACACAAGCTTGAACTCCTAAGAAATTCAACACTGATGTGGCCTCTGAGCCATTGGCATGGACACCTGGAGAGTCCCCTAGGACTCCCCCACAGCAGGAGGAATCCTATGTATCTCCCTTCCTCTTAGATTCAGCCTGGGGGTTATAGTGTAGATCAACACCAACATGCAAAGTGGCTGTTGCCCGGTAAAATGCCGAAGTCTTTTCCACCACATTCAGAGCCGTTGCCACAATTCACATCATGCACCAGGCTCCCTCGGGAAAGGGCTAGCTAAAGCCTTGCACGAATCTCAGCTAGATGGTCTTGAAGGCAACCTGTTGACAGGGGATAACAGGGACGCCACCAGAGCCTTTACTTTTTCTTGAGGGAAGAAACCCCAAATGAGAGAAGTTTGTGAGCTGACTAAAGCGCACTTTTGCTCCACAGCCATCTACAGCTTCCAAAGAATAAGGTTTTCCCCTTACTATCTCCAGTGTTGCTAAGACAAAGACTGAGAAGGACAGTGCTACCTTGGGAGTCTCATTTTACAGCCTTTCCATGACCTTTCTCCATGACGCAAATCTAAGTAGCTCTTTTTTTTTCTGCACGCTGTTGCAGACCTTGTCTGTCATCTTTTTTTCAGGGCAGTTTTCTCTCCCTAGCAGTATTTAGTTCAGCAGTCTAACAACGAGCTGTGAAATCATTTTGTGACCACTGTTTGCTCCCCTGTTGAGATGACACAGACAAGCTGCTTTCTCCAATTTTTCAATTATAAAGCAACCCTTAGGAAGTCTGAAACTGCAAAAAAGCCTTTCCTGTCTGGATCCATTCACTCTGATTTATCACCCTAAGATCACTTTGGAGTTTTTGGACTGCTAACATTGGTAATACTGCACAGCTCCCACACCTCACTTTTTAAAAGCTGTCATTTGCTGCAAATGGGAAAAACCAATCTTTTAACCCAAGGAAAGCCTCATCCTCCAAGTTTTCTGCTGGTGAAATATGCAAGGGACAGGGTGAAACCCAGCTCCAGCCCATTGTGGAAGGCAGAGACAGATCTTTCGTCAGCTGTGCCCGGAGGAATCACACTGCCGCCCTGGAGCACCAGGCAGGCAGGGCGATGCAGACATGGTAGGTCCAGTCCCCCGGGAACAATCCACCCCGGATACACACACACATAGCCTGAGCATCTCGGTTTCAAAGCGCTCCTGACCTCCTTTGCTACTTACTCTTCAGCCTGCCTGGCCCCTTCCACACCCGTGCACGCTGCTGTTTCCTCATTGCAGGTGGACGTGGCTCCTTGCCTCACACCCAATCCAGGCATCTGATTTTGCACCACCCTGAAACAGAGGACATGTCATGGATTAATGCACAGCAGGACTCTGCCCTCTCCTCTCATTGCTTTTGAAAACACACCTCCCACTTGACGGCTGATGATGATAAAGTCCATCCCTCTGCTCTCCAATGCTTATCTCTAACCAACTGCTTTGCACTCTGAAAACTACGTCCTTCAAAGGAGAAGGAGTGTTTTTTCATGCAGTAGCCTTTGCCCATCACATACTGGCAAGCCCGCAAACTCCGAGCCTTACGAAGTTATGGTAAGGGCAACCCTGAAAGCACAGTACCCCGCTTCTCACCACCTCCCTGCTCCTGGGGCACATGCTTTCCCACCCACTCGTTGGATTGCTAAAAGCAGACAGCACAGCAGAGCTGGATGTTGATCTTGATTCATGCGGCTTCTGTTAAGGTCTCAATTATGTATCCAAATTGTGGCTCTGATTAGACTCACACTGCAGCCTTTACTAACAGAAGTTGCACAGGTAAGCTGGCAGTCTGATGCGATTGTTCAGCTATTAATGAAGTCTCTTCGTTAGTCACCAACTGTCCTTTACCTACAGGGTCTTGGTCCCTTAAGCCAATACAATGGACTCTCAAACCCCAGCAGTTTGCAAGACTAGCACTTAAACTGGCAATCATTCATGCTGAATGGGGTAAACACAGCACAGAACGGGCAGTGTGTTAATTTAAGTGAGTCCAGTTTTGTGGCCGAGCTATTCTTTGAAGACAGGAAGCTCCTCCCACCCAGCAAATCAAAGCTTCCCATCTACAAACACACACTGCGCCTCCCAACCTGAGAGCAGCAAGTTGCCATGTTTCAGTTTTGTTTTTTTACAAGCCTCTGGACAAGGACCAAATACTAGAGCAATGGCGGGATCCCAGCTCAAATGACTCAAGAGGCTTTTATGCAATTAAAAAAGTGTTCTCGGGCAAAGCGGATGAGCAATACAGCAGAACATCGCTAACTTAAGCTAATGGCCAGGACATCCTTCGCATCACAGCACTTTCTGAAGCAATGAGAAAGAAAACTTGTAGGACTAAAAAAAACCCCAAAACAAAGAAACAAAAACCCCCAAACACAGAGTCCCTCACACAAAATGCACTTTTTTTCTTCTGTGACAAATACCATTTGACTTAAATAGTTTACGTACAACTCCACAGTGAGAAGAATATCTTGCACGCTTTTAACAAGTAATGAGACAACCCCAACGGCTACTAAATCTTGTACTAGCTAGAATTTCTCATGACTGCATTTACTGTAAGTAGTACCAGATGGCAAGATCGCAGGGTGGGTTTTACAACAATAAAAAACCCCACTTAACTGTACAGTTTTCTCTAGCCTACGTTTCCCCATTAAAATGAGAATTGTTAGCCCTCTGGGGGAAAAAAATAGCGTCTTTGGAAACCGAGTCACACTGGAAAGCACTAAAAGTTGAATTCTCAGTTTAGCTAAATTAATATCCCTTATCCTCAACATGAGGCTATTTAAACAAACAGAACTTGCTTTACCATTAATAAAAAGAAAGAAAAATATTTTGAAGTATTTCCTTAAACCCATATACCAAAAATATTCAATGATAATATATCCAACTAAGCTACCAAAATACTTTTCCCCCAATATAGGTAAAAAATAATTTATTAAATTGATTTTTTTTTTCAAAAATAAAAACTATCAGAACAGACCCATCTCAAAAAATCTAAAAGTACCTAAGAATATTCATCCCTAACCTACATGACCCCAATCACACACACCTGAACAAAATAATGGTTCCCATCCCCTTATATAGCCTCAGAGCTGGGCAAGACCTGCATAAAAGGAGACTGGGAAAGCTTCGTTCTTATCATGCATAGTGGTTTCCTTTGGAGATTAGAGTCTTATTGGTGCTTATCTGGCGACAAGTAGGCTGGTGAAGTAACAAGAAAGAAATACTAGGTAATTTTTTGGGTATTGTTTTCTGATTAAGGCAACATGGTTGTATTTTAGTTGTGCTAATTTGAAAAAACAAGCACAACAAAACACTCTACAGAAACACCTAATGTTTTTTTGCTTCACTTTTAGGAAAAGCTTAAAAAACGGTAAACATGAGTGTAGCAAACTTGAAGAGCAAGGCATTGAATTGTTGACTTACGGTGAAGAGGAAGGCTTTACAAACTACAAGGGCAACACCTAAAGGAAGGTATTACAAAGGGCAGAAAATCAAAATTAAAAAAACTAGATCTTTTTAAGAGGTGGTGAGTGGGGAAAACAAGATGCAGCTCTTTCTGTAACGGAAGGGTTGGTTTTGGTTGATGCTGGGAGAAGTGTTGTAGCCTTACGGAGGTGAGTGGTTTGGTCCACTAAGTGCATGGATAGGAGGCTTTGTGCTGAGGCACCACTGTGTTAAATACTTTATCAGGCATAGCAATTCCTAGTGCAGTAGCTTGTCTACAAAGACACAAATGGGTGATTTTGTGTAGGCTATGGGGGTTTTGTTATTAGAAAGTTAACTTGATCTGGTAGAGCAAATCTGTTTCTGGAGAGTTTAAATAAGCCTAAGGCTCATCGTACTTTAAATGTGTATTGGATTTTGTCAAAGTCAAGATACTTAAGTTCTGAATGTCCATCAGGATCTTCCTATTGTACAGCCAGTTTGTAAAACACAAGCAGAAAAAAATCTGTGTTTGCGCAATACACCTTTACCATGCTATTAGTTTTTTTTAGCTCTGATGGCACTGAAGGAAAGGACAAAATGGCTCATGGCAGATGGGTTTGATAAGACTTGTGATGCTTTTGTCTCTGTGGGATAGTGTTTCCTAGGCAGATGTGTTCTATGCGTTCAAAGGCCACAAGCTATTTAAAAGGGAAGTTTCTAAGAAGTCATAGTTTCTGTTTTGAAGGAAACACCCATCAAAACTATTCCCAAGTTCCTCTATGCAAGCATCTCAGTCTGTGGGGACTGGCCTCGGTTTGCATTTCTAATGCTGCCATGGGAAGCGATGACCAAAAATCCTTTAAGACGTGTCACTGCAGCTTCTCCCTTGCTGCCAGGCCTCTGGCAAAATGGTTGTTTAAGTCTTTCTTTCAGTTTTTCTGAGACACAGCTCTAGACTTGTGGAATTTTCTGATCAATTTGATACCAAAATAGGTGTTTTATGGTCCTTAATGCATCCCAGAATATTCTAGTGAAAGTGGGAATGAGAAGAATGTGCATTAGTATGTGTCTTGGGCCTGGAGTCCCATAATAACACTGCAGGGGACAAATAGCTTTGCACAGCCAAGCGCAGAACAGGCGTTATCACAGGTTGTCCAAAGTCCGCATGGGAGTTGCATGCCACCGGTAAACAGAGGAGATAGCTTAGGGGAAATGGGAAGGTCTTGAGTCTCGCTTAGAGAGGACAAGAAATACCTTTCAGGTTTATGGGGGGTGTTATTGACACAGGGACGCAGAGCTGTACTCACGTCCATAACAAGCACCTCACCCTTCCCATCTCCCTTGTGTTCTTCTCACTGCCTGGTGATGGTATCCAAAGTGCAAGGATTTGGGCTGCTCTCTTATCAGAGGTGAACGAGCGCACGGGGCTGCAGCCTTTGTCTAAGGCACTGACAGCAGCCTTGCTGTTTTGGCACTTTGGCCACCGGGACCCAGCGCTTAGTACTGTGGTTTGTCTTTTCTCCTAGCCCTGGAACAAAATGGGGAGCTGATAAGGATGAGGTCAAGGTTTGTCCTCAGAGCCCGTTGGTTTGCAAGCCTGATAGTGGCTGAGGAAGAGAGAGGGGCTCTCTGGGGAAAGCCCACGGGAAGAGCAAATGCTGCTGCTCGCTTGCAGCCTGCAGGGCTTTGGCAGAGGCTCTGCAGAGCTTGGGGGCAGCAACAGTCCCTCCCCTCTACCATCACTGGTTTCCTCTCTTGCAGCTTCAGTCTCCCTGTGCCTGTACCCAAGGGAAATCCTGCCTGTCACTGTGGATTGCTTCATATCCCTCCCCGGCTATGCCAGCACCTCTGGTTCAGCCCACACACGCATCCACGTACACAGGCTGGGCAATCAAGGTGCGACCCTGTTCTGTGAAGCTGACTTAAGCCCCAAAATGTGTCAGTGTACCCCTGAAACTACATTCCATGTCTAAGTGAGGCCCTGTCCCTTCCCCAGAGTCTGCGCTCAAGCCAAGTGGTATCAAGTCACCCCAAAGGCAAGAAGACCTTCACTAGGCATGTGCTGAATATTCCTGAAAAGCGTAAAGTGCAAATCCATGCAAACATGGGAATGGGATTAACTCTTAGGTAAGAAAAAAATGTATAAAACAATCTAAGTGCATTAAGACACAATCTTGTTCTTTTCTGTCCTAGATAGCTGCTTGTATTAAAATATTTCATCAGCTGAGCTTCCAGCCCTGTTTGTGAGCCGTTAACACTAGTGACAAAGAAGGTAAAGCCTGAATCTTGTTTTAGTTGAGTTCTTTTTTTGCAGGGGGTTTATAAGCCACCAGCCTGCAAACTTGTATTTGTCCTCCCCATCTGAGTCCTGGTCACTACAATCCACAGGAAAAGGTAAGAATGTACCACAGCGCTAGGAGACGCTAGTTTACAGCAAGCACAAGAAGCTGACAAAACCCACCTGAAATCCCTATATATAAAGCCTCTTTTCCAGAGAGGGAGGATGAGTAACATTGTTTTGTAACACATAGTATGTATATGTCAAAACACACCTGTTTCCAGAAAAAGATGAGCCACTGCATGGCACTGTACAAAGCCGTACATCTCGCTGACTAATAGGGGTTAATTGTTTGTGGGGGGGGGTGGTGGTGGGAGTAATAAAATGCTCTTGCTAAGACAAGGCAGCTTCCAGGCAAGTGGCTTTAATAAATACTGTCTATGGGGGGTCAGCAAGCCTGGCAGTCGTGCCTCCAGGTTAAGACACACAGATGGGCATAGTCAAGGGAAGTTGCACATCTCTCTTCGCATAAACAATAGAACTGGTTTAGTCATCTGCTGAATGGCATGCTCAAGGGAAATGCAGATATTTTTTTTTTTCAGTTCGGGAGTTATTTGCATCTGATTTGGATTTTTGTCTTTGCTTTATAAATACTGAATAGATGACTTAAGGAAACATCTTGCAGCTCTCCCCTCTCCTTGGTTTCTCACTGCTGCCTCACATCAAGCCCAAGGTTGCTGTTCCTCATAGCGCTCACCTGTTAGTTTAATGTTGGATGGCTTTTTAGCTGCTGGATGGCCTGTGCAGGGGATGAGCAGCAGCCAGCCATGGATCTGCATGTCCGTGCATCAGACGTAGCATCTCGAAAGTCTATTCTCCCCGCCTGTGGCCAAAGGGGAGGGCAGATAGAGCGGTGCTTCCCTTGGATTTTGGTATCTTGTGGATTTTGGCAGGTGTGCTGTTTGTCTGTCCTTGGGCTGAGATTCCCAAAGGTGCTGTGGGGTTATGCGCAGTCAAGCTCTGTCAGACCGCTGACTTTTCTCTCCGGTGCTGGGCACACCTTGCCGCAGACTCTCATTTATCATGGGCGGGCAGCGCCTTCGAGTATGCCTCGGTGGAGCCTGCCACCTTTTGCTGACTAATGTGGTGGTGGTGCCATTAAGGTAGCCAGTTGTGTTTGCGCTCTCCCATGGGACCTGAGGGCACGCTACATGTCATGAGTCATGGCTGGGGCCTTTGGCATGACTCACACACTCCCGACTTCCTGCTGCTTGTCAGTGTGAGAAATCCTGTCTGCCCTCCTTTCCCCCCTCCACCCCCCCCCCCCGCATCCTGCAGTGCCCAGGGCTCCCCACCGCTGCCTCATTTCGTCACGCCGTGGCCAGAATCTTTTTGTGGACCCACCCAAGAGCTGCAAGAGAGCGCCGCAGCCTTCCGGGGATTTAGGAGCAGGGTTTCTGATCTGCCCAGAGTGTTTGGTAATGATGCTCTTGCTTCCGAGCAGACTCACTGAACTGCCACTTCTAAGCGTATTGCTCAATGCGTGTGTATTTCTAATTGTTGCTTTCTTCTTTAGTTATCAGCTGAGACATCATGTTCCAGTTACGTGAGCAATGGCCTGCCATCAATAATGGGAGACAATAGAATTATCTGCCTGCATTTGATGCTGATTTGCAGCTGTTGTATTAAAGGGATACAGTAATGTTAGTCTTAAACCTGAGTGTATCTTTGTTTATTGCCCTTCAACAGCCGGAGAAGATGAGAGCTTGTTTCTGAAGCGAGGGAGCCCTTGTGACCCAGGAATAATTTCAGGTAAACCCTAAATCTAGCTGATAAAACACTGAAGGAGAAGGTGAAGGGAAGGGTAAAGAACTTCAGCCCAGGTAGCGTCATTTTGACGGCCCTTCAGGATCTTAGGGATCAGGATGGATAGTGTTAATGCTTTGTTTAAGTTTGTTACCTTTTTTTTTTTAAATCAGTTCGTTCTTTCCAAGACATTTTCCAAATACTTATTGACAATTTTCTCTTGCCTAAAATCGAATTTGAGAAATTTGAGACGCTTGAATATAATCCCTTCTCACTGTGGGTGGCTCAAAGGAGACAAATTCTGGCACACACATGTTTTTGTGGGAAAGAACTCCAGATGGCTTGAGTTTCTAAACCACCCTGGCATGTTGTATGTGCTATATGTCAGGCAAGAGGAGAGCTCTTCTAAACCGGTCCAGCTTAAGGTTGCTGAAATGCTTTTGTGGACACTGGGCTGATGCAGAAGGCTTGGTCCCGCTCTATTCAAAGTCACTGCGAGGTGTTTTTCCCCCATTGATTTGAGCAAAGCTCCAAACCCAAAAACTACTTGACAGTCCTCCAGTACAAGGGAGACCTCTGCCAGGCAAGTTTTATGTAACTGAGCGGCAAGGAAAATCAAGCCTGAAAGTCATAAAGAGAAAATATAAAAGGACCAACAGACATCATTCGTCAGCTGCTGGGAGGGGTGGGAACCCATAGTCAGTACCCTTTGCATGTCAGATATATGGGGAAGGTGGGAAGGGTGACTTGACTACTGCTGTTCTTATCAATAATCCAGGTTTTCCTGCAGGTGTCTGGGACAACTTGAGGATGTGCGGTCCTGTCAGCGTCACTGTACCACAAATGGGCTTGGGTTAGCCACACTGGCACAGCAGATAGCTCTTCAGCTTTGAGCACAGCACATCTTGCTCTTGCAGAGCAGTTCAGTGATGCTGGCCTCTGCTGTAGATGACCGTGTACCACGGAAGCATTTTAGGGAATGCACTGCTTCCAAAGATGGCTCTTGGATTTGCAGATGCCTTGGGAGGTGCCAGATGTGCTCTAGGGACCTTCAACTCCTTTGGTCTGGAATGGGACAAATGTACAGTTATCTTATAGAAAAGCATGCCAGGTTTCTTGGCAAAATCTGAAAGCTTTAACTTTATGGATGGCACTAAGTGGTGAAAGCTGATTTGTGCAGAGGGAATGAGAAAAAGGCTAGACCCCCAACCTGTGTGCAGTCACCATAGTTCAACACGCAAGCTACCCAGAAGGCATGCCTCTGTGACAATCCCTCTCCATAGACAGCCTTCCTTTTACTTTTAACCAGGACAGGCTATGTTACTTGCAATCTTTCTTTTCTTGCTCCACTCGTGTAGGGTCCGGACCCAGCTGACCAGCTCTACTGCTCGAGTACGCTGGGGAGGGCAATGCAGATGGACTCCCTTCTAGCTTTCCTCACCTCTTGCACACCGTGTAAACAACTTCAAGGCCTGTACAGATTTTATTCAGCTGGTTAAGGACAGGGAAAAGCATAGTTCCCCATCTCCCTCCCCCCTGTCCCAAGCACCCTTGCAGCTCATCACGTGTTAAAAATCAAACCCAGCTTGTCTGGAGCTAGACCACAGGAATATATAAGGCTTGGGAAGGGCTGCTATCCTACTGTGCTATCGCAGTGAAAAGTGTTCCAGGGTTGTTCCATGTTGCAGAAGTTTGCAATGTGGTCATAGATGTAAAGTAAACAACAATGTTCTTAAGAAAAATAAATAATTAGAAGCCTCAGAGTTGACAGGCCTCGAGAAAATATGCACTTCAAGGGTTGGTAACCTGTGGTCTTTGCAATGAATTCCTACTGCAGTAGCAGCTACAGCCTCCAGCTCTTAGCATGGTATCTTCCAGCCCTATCTTGCTGTTTGGGGCATGGTGTCAAAGCGGAACGAGGACAGGTCTGTCTCAGGTGACATGGGTCTGGGTCTTGCACCCTAGTACGGTAAGAAAAGGTAAAAGGAGCAGCCTGGCAGTGTATAGCGGCAGGCAGCATACTGCTCTTTACCGCTTTCTTGCAAGCATGATGACTTTGGGGGAGAGATTATTGCTGCTGTCTGGTGAGCTGCAAAGAGGCGGAAAAGATGCACCGGCAATCATGACTTTTAGAGTAGCGGGGACCTCCAATGAGGAGCAAAGGCAAACAGCTCCTTTGAGATGAGGCAATAAACTGAGGAGAGGTGTTTGCCACCCGCAAACTTAAAAGGAATGGGGAGAGGTGCTGAAGTGAAACGAGTCTGAAATAACAAAGCTCTGGTTCTCCTGGTTAGTTAACAATTTGCTCTAGTTAAATCTAAACCGATGAGAGAAACACGGGGATTGTCAGCTTGGGTCAGTGTTAATGAGGGAAATAAAATGATGAGACATACTTTAAATCCCACTGAAGGGATCAGCGAACTCCTTTCATCACTTTGAGATAGTGCAAGAAGTTCTTTATAATTAATTTATAATTAACCTGGAATAGAGGTGCTTCCCTTTTAATGGAGGGAAGGCTGAAATCAGGAAACCCTCTGGGATAAAAATGCTGTAGTGTCATGTGGCCACGCAACCCCAGCTGGCATCCAGGGTGGACTGGCCCTTCAGCCCTTCTCCCTGGCACAAACTTCCCACTGAAGCAGTGTTTTGGGAGACTCGGTGCCTGCAGGCTTTGGGAGGGCCTCGCAACCTCCTGCCAAATTGGACTGTGGCTCCAGAGTCGTTCTTTGTCTTTCAGGAGCAGCCAAAGGATTTTTCTCGGGAGTCTGGCTCTAGTCTCCTGTGGTCTCCAGACCAACCCTGAAGTTTCCCCTATGTATAGCACAGAGCTGGAAGATACCATGGTGGTAAGAGCATTGTTTTAGGCAGCCATGCAAGGGACCTTTTGTGCAGAAGGGTCTAGAGAAACCGTGTGCAACAAAACTCTTTGGGGGAGGGTTATGACTACTCGAGCGAAAAAGCAGAAACTTCTTGGATGAGACACTAACATGCTAGAGGAGAAATGGGAAGAATCAGACACATCAACAGCAGCAGCAGCAGAGGATTGCTTAAGCTAAAGTCCCCAGATATTCTAAGAAGTAGAAAACAGCCTTGTGTGTATATAGACAGTGTGTATATCTACTATGCTATACCAGCATAATATTGAGGTTGCAAGAGTAACCAGGGGTTATTGCTGGGGCCAGGATCCCATCCAGGCAGTGTTCACACAAATATTCCCTATGGTGCAAGAGAAAGGTGCCGTCTTTGCTTGATGAACCAAGAATGAACTTACAGAGACAAGAACAAATCTTCCCTACAGAAAGTGCAAGAAACCCCTAACTTAGAACAAACTGTAAGCTTTAGCTCACGCTAGAAAAGGGTGAGGAGTGTTTCTTGTCGTTATTTCATCACTATAATCCTTGTACTAGTGACAATGAATTGGAGCGGTTTTTCTCCTTACAGGGCCAGCCCAAGTGATTCGGGGGTGCGTTCCCACTGGTGTGATGGCTGAAGCAGTGGTGCCCTCCCAGGGAAGAACACGTACAGCACTGCAGCGCTGAAGCTGAGGCCAGTTACCATCTCCGAAGGAGGAGAAAGCTACTATGCACTCTTTCAGCGAGCACTGGGGTCTCCTTCTCAGCTACACCAACAAATCATTTAGGATACGTAGCACTAACAACTACCACTGTGTGTGGGTTCAGTGCAAGACAAACCAGGCGCAGATACTGAAGAGCCAGCAACGCTGGCCTCTACACCCTGTGTCGCGCAGGCTAGATAATAACCACAGTCCTTGAGTTAGCCAGCAGCAGAGGTGTGTTCTTAGACCTTCCAAAAACAGGGGAAAGCCATTTCTAATGACAGGAGTGACTAGCCAGGGATATGACTTGCCAAGGGCTAGGGTGTATTATCTCCCACAGAGGATTAAAAAGAGTAACAATCAGCATGCTACATCCTTTTGGTATTTACTTTTTTTTTCCTACAGCAAACCTGGGGCATTTCTAGGGAGCTACAAGAAAATCAGACTGACCAGTCGTCTGGCTTCAGTCTGTGCAAATCAAGAGATGAATTAAGAGTTTGGGCTGGGGACCTGGTGCTGAGCTGGGCTCTGTGCCCTCAAGCTAGAGCCTGCAAGGCCGGGTGCTGGGAGGGCACCCTGAATTTTCCCCCCAGGGGAAAATTCCCCTGGGCATCACCCTCTGGGTGAGCAGGAGATGACGCTCCTCTCCCTGCTTCTGCCAGAGCTGTCTGCCGGGTGCAACACGCTTTCCCAAAAGCGTGTGAGAGCACAGCAGCTCCTGGAAATGGGAACACGTACACGGTGTACTCCCCAACTACTCTATTTCAGGGCCTGTACATGCTGCAATCCCTTGCCACAAGCCAATAAAGCTTACCTGGGCTCTTGCCTGAATTCTGTCTCCTGCCCAGGGTTTCTTTTTGGAGTGTCACCTGTTGGTCCTGGGGTGCAAGAACGGTTTGCGTATCTCTTCCCTCCCTCCCCTGCCTTTGAAGCATATCCTAATCCTCTGCCTGCCTGATGTGGGCTCTATGGCTTTTTTTTTTGAGCACAAAACTCCCATCCCAGGAAGCAGAGCGCATCGGGGCTGAGTCCCTTCTCTGTGGACAGTGTGAGATGTCCTCTCTGTCATGTTGTGCAGAGGGGCTGGGGTCACCCTTGATGGGGTGGGACTGGGAAGCGTGGCCTTTCTTTGCAGCCTGTCTCCCTCTACAGACCCTCTGAAAGGGAAGGAAACCCACGAGGAAATTTTATGCCAGTGTTTCCTGCTCAAGGCTGCAAAAGGGAAGATGTGCTTTCTTCTGCCTCCCCACCATTGGCTTAAATCCCTAGGAAGAAGGGAGGGCAGTTGGATATCTCGGCATTGTAGTCTGAAAATAAACACTTTACTGATTCCACAGTGCTTAAGTCTGGGAGTGCTTTAAATCAGGGGTAAGACGATGGGGTATGTTGCTAAACCAAGTAGGCTGCCAGTGCAGAGCACTGAAGTAAAACAAACAGTACAGTCTCCACATATTATTAGAAAGGTATTTCCCTGTCTGAAGGAAACGGTCAGAGGAGGAGACTTCAAGCCAGAAAGCAGCTCACAAAATGAGCATTTCAGAAGGGGAGTCAGAGTGGCCAATGCTACGGCACTGCACGGCCCTGGCACCACAACTTCCCTGCCAGCAGCTGTGCCTCCAGAAACGCTGCAGGACTGAAAGGAGGAGAGAAGTCTCCAGGGATTTCACAGAACTGAATGGAAAACAAATACAAAAACCCAACCGACCAAACAGAATTTGCTCAACCCCTCACACGTGGCGGGGAACAACTGCACAGTAACACAGGCACGCAGAAAGCAGGCGTCTAAAGCCTATCTATAACACGTGATCCCAGCTAACATCATGCTAGAGACTGGGGCAAGCTTAAGGTGGAATTAT
The DNA here is from genome assembly GCF_963924245.1 of Chroicocephalus ridibundus. NCBI lineage: Eukaryota > Metazoa > Chordata > Aves > Charadriiformes > Laridae > Chroicocephalus > Chroicocephalus ridibundus. The sequence continues at coordinate 6,806,488 of NC_086288.1, forward strand.
TTGGGCCTTCTCCGAACTGCCCGTGGACGGCCCTGCTCTTGGTGGCGTTTGTACCTGCACCATCGCTGCTCCTGCAGTTAATTCCCGACTCCAGCGTGGCTCTTGCGTATGCGTAGGATGGTCCAGGAGTTAGCTGGAGGCCAGAGCGTGTGTGGGGTTTTCCCTGCAGTACTTTCAGTCAGCATTTTGCCCTCTTTTATACAACCCGGTCACAGGGCTCCGATTCAGGCGTGTGACTTTCTAGCTCAAATGCAGCTCGGCTTTGATTCCCCCAGAGTCATACAGGATGCTGAAACGCCGTGGCAATGTTCAGAAATGGGTGTGGGGGAGACGTGGGGCAAAAGATGGCGCCAGGAGTCGGGATGCTGTTGGTCTAACAGCAAGCACGCCCTAATGAAGTTCCAGCTGCCTCATGGGGGGCAGCATGTTTCTTCCTGCTACCTAGCCATAAATTCCTGCGCTGTTTCATAAGCTTCCTAAAGTTATCGGCAGATAGATATCTCACAGGCTAAGTCATGGCGTAACCAACAAGTAGCATGCCGCGTTTATATAGCAGCTCTGACTGAAGTTTTACAAGTGGGATTGTGAAGCTGCACGTCATTACTGTCACTTCATGTATGAGGGAAACTGAGGCACGGAGGCCCGAGGACCCTGCTAAAGCCAATCCAAAGCTGCAAGCAGCACCCAGCTGATCAAGTCACACAGACCCACAAAGCACCAAAGCTGCTCCCGCCTTCACCTCCCTGCAAAGACCCTCGGGGCAGCGATGCTGTGTGCTTTTGAGGGACATAATAAAGGGGAAAAGCAGGCGTTGGGGACTAGCTGGGAAAGCAGCCTCCTTTCTTGACGGCTGCGCTCAGCCCTGCCCGGCCTCTTCCTCCGCTAACAAAGCATTTCTCTTTTCCCTCTGGAGTCTTTTGCAACTGGAATGGAACCAGAGAGATCACGCTACTTTTCAAAAGCTGTAGCCTGAAACCTCACATCTCGTAGTGCCCCACACAAACAACCTTAACTTTTAAGCACTTTTTAAACACTGGCATAGAATATAACAAACCTTTGGGTTTCATTTAACTGCAAGTAGTGATGATTTGTACCCACGGGCTCCCGTCAGTCCAGGCCCCTCGCAGACATAAGGCTGGGCTGGGAGGATGCGTACACACATATTCTCAGAGGCAGGCACTTTGCGGCAGTAACGTGAGGACTCCAACCGTGATTTTAGACAGGGATCACTTAACAAAAAGCAGCCACCTCAGTGCAGGCACAGAGCCACACTCAGCCTCCCGGGATAAGAGCCAACATACGCTGCATAGCAGCTAGAAGAGCTTACAGTAAGGATTTCTAGGATCACGCAGAAGCAAACAATCACTAGCTTTTAAAATCACACGCATCCCGCCTGCAAAGAGCGATATCGATAGAGACCTCCCGTTGTCCACTTTAAATGGCTGGGTAAGCTCCAACCCCGAACAGCTGCAATTGATCCCCTTCTTCACCTCCCCCCCTCCATCATGTGATGGTCCTGCCCAAGTGATTTAAGCTGCGGGAGCTGAGCGCTGAGTCACGCTGGGCTGCGGAGCAGGGGCTCGGGGGCGTCCTGCCTGGTGGGGCTGGTGTCTGCAGCATGGAGCGAGTGAGTGCCTTCTTTGAGCTGGAGTGGTGCACCAAGCAGGACTAGGGTTTGGGTGCGTGTGGGTTTTGGGCTTGGTGCCAGAGGTAGGAGGAGAAAAGGATTAGCTGAGGGGAAATGTTAGACTGATATATAGCTGTGGGAGGAACAGCTAGGGCTGACCCCCCGGTTTTCTACTCCTCTTCTCTAGCATGTTATCTAAGTGGGGAAGCTGTTCTAATGCATGTTTGTATCTTTCAGTACTCTAAAGGATTGGGGCCTTTTGTCACTCTCCAGTTTGAATATCCTTTATACCTTTTTTCCCTTAAACTTTGTATTTTCCTTCTGGAAAAATACCTTTTGTGTACAGGACTGGGCTAACTCTTAATGCCACAGCAGAGGAAAGCAGGACAGCAGCGTATCCGGACCTGCCCCTGAGCCCCTAGCTTTTCTTTCCTCGAAAGACCCCCTGGGCTGTGTCTCAGGCTGCACTCCAGCGCTGTACTAGAAACAGAGTCAGAAAACAGCATTAATGCCATGACCATAAGCAGTTTAGTGACTGGGGGAAATCTGACCTTAGCCGTTTGTGCTGTGGGCAGAGCAGGGAGCAGGCATCAGGACAAGCATGATTTGAGTTCCGTCTGACCTCACCAAACACCATCTTCCTCCTAGCTGAGGAAGGCTGGTGATGTTCAGTGCTATTCTGGGGGGGGTATGTGGCTGGGGGGGTTGAATAACCTGGCTCCGAGGAAAGGATCAAGCCCTCTTCTTTACAGCAGGAGCTTCGCAGGGGGAGCATTTGTTCTGTTGTACTAGGCTGCAGCCAGAAGTGGGCTTCACTGACCACTCTCTCTGTGTCTAAGCTGCTTTAAGTCAAGATAAGAAACTTTTTTTTTTTTTTAGGGTAGCTTCTGTTGCTTGGAGACCCACCTAGGGAAGGGGGACAGACCTAATATTGGGAAAGCTGTTTACTAATGTTGATCCTATGCTAAATGGCTCTGGCCACTGCTGACTTGAAGGTGCAAGCTTGCTTGCAAGGGTGTCTTCGGTAGTAGCTGGTGAATCAGTGTCTGTACCCTACTCTCGTTACAGTGGCTCGAATCACCCCCTTGTCAGCTTATGTTGCTTAGTGGGGTGGGAGATGCCAGTGGGGTGGGAGCTGTGAACTAGGATTCCCTGGCAGAGAGCTGAGGCAGGCAGCTGGCCTGACTCAGCCCTTCCCCTAGCATGAAACTACAAATGCGTTTGGGTCTGTGAGAGCTGGTTTGGGCCTTGGCCCAAGCAGGGCTGGTCGGCTTGCCTTGGGACAGACGAACTCCTGTGGTTTGGCCCTGCAGGGACTGGTCGTTACTCAGCTGGACATCCAGCCTGGTGAGTGCGTCAAGGTCAAAGGGAAGATCCTGTCTGATGCCAAAGGGTGAGTGAGAAGACGGTGAATGGATTGACGTGGCGCTGGGGGAAGCCTGAGCTCCTGCTGTGTTCAGCTTGTCATCACCGGCTAGCTGGAGCTGCTGTGCAGGCACCTCCTTTGCACTGCCTTTCTGTTTCCCCAGGTTTGCTGTGAATGTAGGGAAGGACAGCGGCACCCTCATGCTGCATTTCAACCCTCGCTTTGACTGCCACGGGGACGTCAACACCGTTGTGTGCAATTCAAAGGAGGATGGCACGTGGGGTGAGGAGGACAGGAAGGCTGACTTTCCCTTCCATCACGGTGACAAGATCGAGGTGAGGCCCCAAGGGTGCGTGCAAGGCCCTGGCACAGGCCACGGGCACAGCTTTTTAGTGCTGCCTTGTACCACTGTGGTGGAGAAGGAGCAGGCATGGAAAGGGGACTAAGCAACAGGGGAAGAGTCTCACAGGTAAAGCCAACCTGCTCTCTAGATCTGCTCAGTCAATGCCCAGCAGTTCAGATGTGTTGAACAAAGGAGGCCCCTTCGGCCTGCTTTGCAAGCCACGCAAGTAAGAGCCATTAAAACACTGACCTGAGATTCAGACTGGGTCTGTCTCATCCCTTCATTGCAGAAGCTTGGAGCTGACCTTGGGGCAGAGCAAACAAGCTTCCTCCCCTCCATCCCTCTGGCCAGGCAGGGTGGAGGCTGAGCTAGTGAGCATGGCCTGGACACCAGTGGCTACCCCATCCGTCCTGAACTCCACTGGACGGAGTGGGGAGCGAAGCTAGTGAGCTGTAATGTGTTAGCCTTCCTTCTTGTGGCTCTCTACAGATGTGCATCTCCTTCAATGAAACAGAGGCAACGGTGAAGCTGCCTGAAGCGGAGTTCCAGTTCCCTAATCGGCTGGGCATGGAGAAAATTGAATACCTGGCTGTGGAGGGTGACTTCAAAGTCAAAGCCATTAAGTTCAGTGACCAGCTATAGCTTGGTTTGTTTTGTTTTCTCCCCCCTGCATAGTGAAATAAACCCACACTTGCAATGGCTGCTTCCTCTGCTGTTTTCTGCTCTAATCTGCTTGCTCCTGTGTGCACTGCAGGGCTGGGAAGGGGTATGTATCCATCTCTGTATGTATTTACACTGTGGCCTTGCAGCTGGTACTGAGTTAGACCACATGCCAAGCAAAGCATGATTTACTGCGAATAAAATTACATTAGCAGTAGTTGCTCCCTTGACCCTGTTTGCCGGAGTGAGCGGCCCCTGGCTGTTTGGCTTCTAAACTCTGGGACTAGCCCCAGCCAAGGAAGCTCAAACAAGTGTACGTTGGGCATGCGTTGTGCCATCTCTGACCAAGAAGTGCTGCTCACATCTCCTTGCTGGGGATGGGAGACTGGCAGGGAACAGGGCATGGCTTGCGCTCTTGCAAATAGCTTTGCTTTCCAAGAAAGTGCTCAGCAGTTGGGTGCGTTGCAGGCTGTCACTAGTGTACTGGAGGAGTGGAGAAGAGCAGGCGAGTGAGGCTAACAGCACCTACTGGGGGAAAAGACGTGGAAGGAAAGGTGAAGCCTGACAGAAGGCTTAGGAGTGAGGTCTTGAGAGGACCCAGGCTCTGTGCTGCCTCGTGAACTGAGGTCTCTGTGCTGTCAGACAACCACTATCGCGTTGTACCATAGAGTCAGTGGCTTAGCAATATGTCAGGTATGGGTGAGAAGCCACGCAGCAACCTGCGGGCCAGTGTCTTTAGCACTTGGCTGCTAAGCTCCAGATGCAACCTGAGCACTGTATCAAACAAGGTTACTAGAGAGAACAAATCCTGAGTGCATCAAGTGCCCACTAGTTGCAGTTAGACAGACCAAAAAGAAAAAAGCTTAGTAAACAGTCTCTTCTGTTTATTACCTCTTTGCCCTGCTTGTGCTATGCCTCGGTGTGTGTCTGCTACTGCTATTCCCCAGCTGCCTGTTAGCCATGCCTAACCAAGACAGGGCTCAAGGTGGGACTGCTGAAGCATTTGAGGACCTGATGAAAGGTAAAAAAAGTCCTGCCTGCTGTGGAGAGCTGGAAGCCTGGGCAGGCTGCCCAGGATCGGGGGCTGGCTCTGTGGCTGCCGAAGCTACCATAGTGCTGCCCCAGTGCAGCTCAGCTGGTAACTGACACTACTGGTGAGATCTTACTTAGCCAAATGTTGCTGAAGTGGTGGAATTTGACTCCTCTTGGCTAATCTCTCTCAGCAGGGCAACATTTGCTGCTCCTTTGAACAGCTGAGCAGTTCGGCCAGCTGCTTGGGTAAGGGCAATACCACCCTGCAAAGTATTTCAGCTATTTGAAGGCTTTTTATGGGGAGTCTGACAGGCTGCAAGCCTGTGTGCCTTCTTGTCAGCACAACTGCTGCATGGCAGTAACAATGTCCAGACCTGTACTGCAGCAGCTGCCATAGAGATGGGCATCCCAGTGAGCGAAGGGGGGGATTTGCTTTGGAGGGTGGAGCCTCCTGTTTCACCGATGTCCTTTTCTCTCTGCTGTCTGATAACCCGTGTTATGAGGGCCTTCTTACAGCTCTGCCAGAAGGGCACGAGTTGTAGCTGTGTCGTGCCAGCCACCCTGGGGGCACAGGCATGGTGACTGTGGATAGACAGGCTCCTTCCTCTTAGCTCTCCGGAGCTGATGCAGCTAATGATAGCAAAGGAGTTGGTGTGCAAATAAGCAGGAGGCTTTCCGCACACCTGTCCCTCTGGGGAGGTATGTGTTTCTGGGGAACGCACCAAAGGGATCTGCTGCAGTGTCCAAGTTCAGCAGAAGTTTCCGCTATGCACCTGCTGGGAGGGTGGGGTTGCTGTAACTTATCTCCTGTGTGGGAGTAGGACAGAGATGGCATATGCCTGGCCATGCTGCAGGACTACCTGATTTGACACTGACAGGGGCACAGATAATGGTGCTAAAATTCCTGTCCTGTGTATACTGCGTTATTTATGGGGTAGGCTGTTCATTTTTAGTGGATAGGTTGCGTTTACTAGGCAAAGGATGAGACAAGTCTCGCTGATGCTTTGCCTTATCAAGTAAGTCTTGAGATTTTTTTTTTTTTTTTTGCTTTGAAGGCTATTTGTACTTGGGGTGGGGGTTTGGGGAAAAGAGGATGGCTTTTGACTTGTTCCCCCCTCTATCCCTGTGTTGTATTATCTGGATGAAGGTAAGCTAAACGATGAAGTGTACAAGCACTTAAAAAATACAAGGCCCTTATGTTGCAGAGGCACAGGAGAGCTTATAGCTGGTCCCTCTGCTCTCTCTGTTCCTGGCTGCCCTGATTAGATGAGGTATATGTGTCTCAGCCCTGACAAGAGTAAAGCTGATCTCATTTCTGCTTGTTAAGCTGGCAGTCCCGGTTCCTAGGTAGGTTAGCCACAAGTGTTCCTGACTGCTATGTTCAGGTACAAACAGTGCCTTCGTGGGGACTACCGGCCTCCTGTACTTTCCACAAGAGTTAATTAGGCTTATCCTGCTTTCTAACACTGCCAGCTACCACTAAGGAGACCACAAAACAGGAGAAAGGGTAGGAAGGAAGCATGCCTTTGCCAGCACTTCCTGCCTCTTGCGTTTTGTTCTCCTGCGTCCCAGAGCTACAAATACTCCTGTTCCTGTAAGTGACACTGGTAAACAGGCAGGGTAAATGCAGAGTGCCCTGGCTAGCTCCTAGACCGGTGGCAAGACTTCTCTTCTGCTAGAGCAATTAGGAAAGCAAGAATGCTGCACCCTGGTGCAGGCAGAGGGTCACAGTGAACGTAAAAGCAGGGCTTGTTCCTGCCAAGTACGGTCTCCTGGAAGGGCATGGTGAACTCAGCTTGTCAATATCCCTGTGAGGTCCCTGAGCTCTGCTTGCTTTGGGGAGGAGCTGAAAGCACCACAGCATGGCCTAAAGGTGTGGGCTTTATTTCTTTTTAATTTAAATCCTGCATAGTGCATAGTCAGTGTTGCAGTCCAGCAACACATCCTGACAGGAGACAAGAGCCTACAGGAAGAACCTGCCCCTTGGTTGCCTGAACACTGAGACCTGTGTGTGTGGAAAAAACATTCATCCCTGTTGAGAGGGATGGATTTGTTGAATCTTGCAAGCTTGCTAATCTGTGCTCAGCCTCCATCCCTGCCTATTCATCAGGAATCAAAGCCGAACCACTTTGTTTCCTTACAGCATCGTGGCGAGGGAAAATGGGACCTTGAAAATGCTACAAAACAGCTGCGAGGCTTTGTGTTATAACACGGAGATTCAGATTGGATATTAGGGAAAATTTCTTCAGGGTTGTCAAGAGCTGGAACAGGCTGCCCAGGCAAGTGGTTGAGTCACCATCCCTCGAGGTACTTAAAAGATGTGTAGATGTGGAGCTTAGGGACATAGCTTAGTGGCGGACTTAGTAGTGTTAGATTAATGGTTGGACTCGATGATCATAAGGGTCTTTTCCAACCTAAATAACTCTATGAACACAAGTTAAGTGATGCATGTTATCACCTCATGTCTAGGGCGAGGAGAACAAATACTCAGTTGCAGAAGAGACTAGTTTGGAAACAGTTAAGTGTGGCAGAAGTAAAATCTCATGCAGGACCTAAAAGAGGAGTGATGGCTAAGACAGACCAGCAGCTTTGTCTTCTCAAAAAATAACTTCTCCCTGAGCAGTTCACGTTAACTTCACTTGACAGAAGTAGGCCATCCAAGTGACTGTGTAGCTACACAGGCGTGCATGTGACACTCCTCAGCACAGCCTCAAAAGACAGTTGCAGGAAACCGTGCACCCAGAAACTGTGTGTGGTGTAACTATGTGCAGTGCGTGGAAGGAGAGTGCTAGGGAAGCTGATGGGCAATCTGGCTTGGTGTGAGGCATGGGAAGGCAGCTGGGTCACTTTCCACTGTAATTTACAAGGAAAATAGCACAAAACAGTTTCTTCCAAGCAGCAGACAAAAGAAATTAACCGACATGAGTTGTACAAAATGGGGAAAGTGACCAGCAGCCAGCTCTGCAAGAGCACTCACTGTGCTCCTGACAGTCATGTTCTTTCTTTGTCTCCTCACCTCCTGCTCCCTTAGCCCCAGTTTCAACTCTTAACAAACCAAAAGGAACTTCTGTCACTTATTTTCAGAAAGTCAGCTTCAAAATGTGAGCTGCGTTACCTGATAACTAGCTCTCTGTTCTGGTGCAGAGCATGGGAAACCGTAACCGCACAATTCCCCTTTCCTGTAGCGGGATGGGCCCTCCCGCTGAGGAGACCCCTGTGGAAACCAAACTCCTAAGGCACCTGCTTTCCAACAAAGTGGGATGGTTTTCCCCCTCAATCCCAGCCCAGCTGCTCCACAGTGCTAGCAGGTAGGTGCAGGCCGCAAAGCCTTACCACATGAGGGGGAAAAAACCGTATAAAAACATATACGTACTCACCATTTCTCAGCAGGCTTCAGGCTGAGGTGTGCATTCTCCTGCAGTGCCTTGTGTGTGGGCTCCTGGCTGGCTGCCCCCAAGCCCCGCTGTCCCTCGTTAGCCCTGATTACCCCACAGGTGCAGGCTGTAAAAACACACCCGGAGGGGTGGGCAGCAAGCTCTGCTGTCATTTTTGGAGGTTTTGGTGAGGGATGGGTGCTGAGGTGGGTCCTGGCGTCCCCCCTGCTGTGCAGCGCTCCCTTCAGCAGCCGGCGGCAAGATGGCGGCTGGGGTGGCCCCGCCCGGCGCCTTCGTGAGGTAAAATGGCGCCTGCTGCAAAACCAGCTTGGGGAGCCGAGAGAAGCTTCTGCAGAAAGCCACCTTCTCCTCCAAAACCTCCCGCCATTGCTTCTCCTTTTCAAATGCCATCCTTTCTAAGCTTGCACAGATCCTTTTTTTAATCGCAATCTTATTTTAGCTCAGCAAAACACCTGCAACGCAAGCTGTGCAAAAGCGGGTCCTTCGCAAGCTGTTTCCTCAGTATTTGGTGATGCTTTCACCAGCTCTTATTCTCCCCAGGTGAATTATGCGTTCTACTTCAGGGTTTTTTTGCTTTTGTCTTTTTTTGTTTGTTTGTTTGTTTTTTGGTTTTTTTTTTTTGCATTTCAGTCCTAAAAATTGATTTAGTGCTAAAATGAATATGAATGAAAGAGGTAGTGCTGGCTTTTCTGCTTTCCTTTGAAGGCTATCCTCTCACAGAGCAACCCCAAGCAGAAAGACGGGGTCTCAAGCTGCAAATCACAGAGGAAAAAGCTGCCTCGTGCACATGTACCACCTTTTCTTCACGGTGTAGTGGAAAATGGGCCCTTTTTCCCAATCCCAAATCCCGATCCAGGCAGAGCTGTGCTGACACCCCCTGCCTGGCCAGCTCCAGCTCCCCTCTGTCTTGCAACAGGCAAGGAAAATGCAGATTTTTGCAAGGATATTTAGCACAAAAGCCAGAGAGCTACAACTGGAGAGGCTGTGTTAGTGTATACACGTAAACAACAGCATAAACTACATGTGTATAAGCGCCCGGCAAGCACCCTCTGGACTGCTTGGCACTCTGAATTCAGCCTGTTTCTGCAGTTTGTGATGAAGAGGGACACAAAGTCTGGCCAAACCAGGAAGGAAAGGATCGTCTTCTAGACTGAGACCACCCTGGCCGCATTCAATTGCACAACACAAATGATGTTTGGTCAGTAATGCATTGCTAGAAAAACCCTGTAACACACAAGAGGTGTACGACACTTGGTTTACGTGCAGAAGCACGAGCAACAGTCCCGTAGGAACACAGGCAAACCATAACGCCATGCCACGGTCAGCACACATCCCCTCTGGAAGGGACGTAAAGGAAGAAACGGCTCTTACGTGAATCAAGCCCAGATGTAAACACTGGCTTGGCGGATGATTGACTAAGGCAGGGAGAAATTGGGGATCAGGTCTCTAGACAGGCCCCTTGTTTGCTCGTACTGATTTAAAGCACGGCTCTCCTATGAAAAGCTCCCTCTGTTTCCCATTTTGCAGACGACAAGTCACAGCTCACGTTAATATTCAGGATTTGTGGGGAGTGAGTATGAAACGCTATCCAGTTTGGTTTGCTTGCTTCTCCTAATTACCAGCCTAAACGATCACGACAGCGGCTGAGTTGTAGAGATGATGGATCAGGCCTGACACATAAACTGTTCTGGTGCTCTGTGTTTGACCGATTTTCTAGGTAGCCTTCATAAAAGAGCTTCTGTGTAAACTTACAACGGACAGACCCTAGCATGTAAACATTCTTTACTAGATTTAGTCTTGAGGAAAGCATCTGACGTGAATTCCTTGTGACCATCAATTGCCCAAGGGCCCTCATAAAAAAAAAGCAAATTTTAAGTCGGATGACTAGATTTTCATGGCGCTTGTATCACGTGGGACTGCATGGCAGAGCAGACTAGAGGCACAGCATGCTGCTAAAAGCATGAGAGGACTTACTGAGAGCTACATTTAAAAGACCTGCTTCGATGTACTGTGCAACAGACAGCATCATGGTGGAAGTGCATGTCTCCATCTTTTCCTTTTCCCCGTGCTGGGTTCGGGTGCTGTGACAGCAGTGCAGTTTGATTGCTTTCAAAACCCAGGAAAAGTGCAGCCCAGCTCTCTAGGGCCAAGCTACAGCCTGAGGCGGCGGCTGTGGAACGATGATTTAAATCTGCCTTTTTCCTGAGAGGTCCCTCAAAAACTGAAGTTAATAATTTAAGGAATGCTGACTCAGGAAAAATGCTATGTTCCTAACTATAATGTGCAAACACAATGTAATATAACAGGCAATGAGGCGCCTCGTTGCTAGACTAGATTGTACAAGTAGATTTTACTATAACTGGCAATGTACGTCAAAAGCGTAACAGCTTTGTCCTCACTAGGGTTTTTCCTCAAGCTAGTGAGGTGAGACTGTTCACCCTGTGCCAGGCATCGACTGTAGCCACCTGAACGGGCCAGGCAGCCATCGCAGGATCCTTCGATGGTCGATGGATTTCTCTGGAGACGGCTCTGGAGAAGGCGCTTGGCTCAGGTACGCTGAACTGACTTGGGGAGGAGTCTCATCCGCTGTCGCCGACAGAGGGAGACCATTCTGTTCCTATATCCCAAATGCATGTTTCAATTATGAGGGTCCTTTTTAGCAAAAATGCCCACCTGTTGAGCAACACTGTTCGTTGCAAGATGTGTTTTGAGTCATTTGTTTGTAACGTGCTGTAATGTTTAGCCCCTGCCGTGGGATGCACCAATCTCTGCGTTTTGGGGAAGGGGTAGCAATGCAAATCCCTGTATCTAGCTTATGGCTTTCTCCACTGCAGCCACATAACTACAGGTTTGGATCAAAAAATCTCATGTAAGACAGACACAAAGTTCAGATTTTTTTCAGTAATTTTACAGGGACTAGACAACAAGTGTAAAATTCTGTCCGGGGTATTCCTGTCCCATGAAATCATGTCATCACTCTGGGAAATGAGTCTGCAGTACGCTCTGGTTTTAAAAACACGAGAGAAAAGCAAGGTGAGATAACGAGCAATGAATAGCTTCCCCTTTTTGCCAACGGCACTCAGAAGTAAACTTACTGGCTTGCCTAATGTTTAATTAGTTTTAAATACATGTCAAGATGTGCTTGTACTAAACTCATCAAACCTTGCAGTTAGGAGAGCAATTTTTGAACAAAGTTAGTTGTGCAAAGACGGTTTCCCTAATGATAAACTTACCAGCGCTTACAACAGAAATATGGGCTTCAGCTCATTTTCCACCTGAAGATCTAAGCTGTTATAAAAATGTAAGTAACTAGCGCTTGCCTCGTTAGCTGATGCTCCCTCTGAAGTCCGTGCTGGTTGCCGGAGTGAACGGGCAGACCCTGTTTGGATGGGAGGCTCTTGTGACCTGAGGGTAGACTGCAGGACTTTCTTTTTCAGGAAAGAACTTACTAAACGGAAAATGCATTGTTGGCCGGTGTCAGGCTGTTCACAAAGGCCTGCCAGATTTGCCAAGTCTTGTGGGTTTGTTTTGGTAAGCGTAGGATGGCTAAATTAAAAGAACTTTTAAATATAATAAACTAAACTGAAGTACTGTGCAGGACTTTTTTTAGGACAAATGAAATGTTTTGATTGGCTTGAAACAGCTCCCCCCACTGTTTTCCTGAAACTCCGCTCAAACAAATAATTATTCTCGAGTGATCCCAAAAATACTTTTCCCTCCAATTTTGTTTTTGATTCAGCCATTAAGGCATAAAAATCAGTTCCCCTCCTTAAGGGTTCTCATGAAATGCTGTATGAGCCTGAACGGTGTTGAAGCTCAGAAGTAATGAAAAGGATATGTTTGCTGTCATCGCAGGTAATTGGCTTGCTGCTTCTTGAAGCGTTACAAAACCAGGTAGATTTTCTTTCGGGTATTGAAGAATTGATGCTTGATATGGCAGGAGGGCATTGGCATTTCTTTTAGTCTGCCAAGCTGCCCGTGGAAGAGCTGTTAAAAAAAAGGGGGCTTTAAAACCACCACTGAAAGCAACGAATGTTGTATTTTTCAGTCACATCCTAGGTTGAAATTCAAAATTGATGGACTTAAAAACTACATGACTAAAATCTCTGCTCTGGTTCTGGTGGCAAGATAGGATGGGGTGAACGATGCAACGCCCCGGAGAAAGGAGAAGCTGGAAATCGCTGCCGCAGCAGGAAATCTCTGCAAGGTTAGAAGAGAGGCAACCCGAATCTGACTCCTCAGCCACCGTGGTAATCTGTTCGTGCAGCTTCCAGCCATTTCGTTTAAACGGCGACGCAGCTCTTTCCATACAGGAAAAGGGAGTCTGCCCCCATCTGCTTTGCTGACTGCGAACTGGCAGCCGTCCTCCAGCACTTGGTAAGTTGACAGGGTAAAGTTTGGTCAGGCAAATTTAGTTACTCCAGGTTGCCCTGGCTAGGAAATAATCCAAGAGTCTTTACGGTAGGCTCTTGTCTGTCTGACCAAGGTGCACAACGTTACCGTTACACGTGCATGATTTCTGTGGGTAAGAAGAGAATATCGGATTTCAAGTTAATGCCTCGTCTAGCTTGTAAAATAACTTCTGATGAAGTGGGCTCAGACAAATGAGGTACTGCTGTATGAAAAACGTCCTAGTGTACATCATCCCTTCACAAAAACAGGCCTATAAATAATGTCATTAGAGATTGCTCTCACATCTCACAGCAACGCACTCCGGCTGCAACAGTAACACGGATCACGAGTTAGATTATTCAAAACAAAGACAGACTTCCCCCCACGCTCCCACAGTGAGTCCAGACCTGAGTTCGTTACTTCATGCTAATTTGGACGCCTGTGATGCAGGTTCTCACAAAAGCGTGTTTAAACTCCAGAATCAGAGGATCGCAAGATCCAGAAGAAAGATTGTATTTTCGTGGTCAAAATCTCCTTCACGAGGCCATTTAGTGGTACATTTAGCATGTGTTGAAACAGGTTGAAGCTTCTTCTGGTAGCCTTTTATTATATTAAAAAACAACAACAACAACAGCAACAAAACCACAAAGAGATGTTCCAAGCTAATGCGTAACTATCTTTGGGGTTCCCTCTTCTTGTTAAGGTTTTCACAAAATACAAAATTAAATGTCTTTTCTACATACAGAACAAAGTAGAATCAAGTAACTGATTAGAGTATGTACAAAAACTTACACATTCTGTCTTGTTCTTTAAAAAATATAAATATCAATAATGTTCAGTAGAATGGGTTGGTTTTATTTTTAAGGCTTCATTCTTTTAGATCCTTCATTATTTAATGAGGTGCCAGGTAGGCAGGAAAGGGAGGGAAGAGAAGAGGTCACGTTTATTATCAAAGGTAATGTGTTTAATTCTTGTGAGATTCTTCCTCATCTCTGGCAGGAGGAGATTCCCCTCCACATTGATTTCAGTTTCCGGGAAGTAGAGGTGGAAGGAAAGGAAAATAAAACCTTTATTATTGCTATTTTTGTCCTTCATTAAAATCTCGTTTTAAACCTGTCTCCGTTCATTGTCTTTGTAGAGAACCATATGCCAAGTACTTGGATTCAAAGGACTTGAGCAGGAGGACTTTATCCCAGGTCCACCTGGGAAAGGTTAGAGTGAGGAAGAGACTGCTGGAGGTGTTTTACCACCGACCCCAGCGGAGGTAGCAAGCGCTGCAGCTAGGGCAGCTGCTGCCGTTGCATCCCTGGGCGTGAAGTCTGTGGGGAGGCTTTCCATCAGGCACTTGAGCTGTTCCTGACCCAGTTTGATTTTATCGTCTAGCTCTCGCTGCTCTATGAGGAGCGCGGACTTCATCTTTACAAAGTGCTGGTAATCCTGGAGCTGTTCCTCAGAGAGGTAGTTGCCCAGGATCTCCAAGACCACTCGTTCTCGACGGTCCAGGTTTTCCTTCAGTTCCCGGGCATCTTCGTGCTGGCCAGCCAGCAGTTTCCTCTTCTCGTTCAGCGAACTCTGCACACACCAGAGAGAGCACTTCAGTATCAGCACCACCAAACTCACTGATCCCCCCTCTCCTGCCTCCCGACACCAAGTTTTGACAACTCCGGGGGAGGCGGGATGGCTGCTAAGCTCCCAGACAATCAGTGAAAAGCCTGGGGGAGGAGGACGAGTTCCTCATTATGGACTGAATGTGAATCCCACTGAATCAGACTCTGAATGTTCTAGTCAATGGGAGGCAGAAAGTGCTCCAAGAAAGTCAGTAAAACCTGCCCGAAAGCAACAACTACCAGGAAAATCTGGCTTTGTCTCACAACCACCCAAAGAACGTTGAAACACACAGAAGGCGGTGGGTTGTTCCATGATGCACACCACCGTACAGCCGTGGGTCACAGACACACTGTCCCAAACACGGCCGTTCTGTTTCGAGACGAAAGCCGCAGGATCTGAGACATTTATACAAACTGGGACCAAGATTCCCAGGGACAGAACTGCATTTGCTACTGCTTATACATAAACGCTAAGACACCTGCCTTCCTGCGAGCCTTTGGATGTCCTAGCTTATGCAAGCACGTTCTTGTGACTGCTGCTGTCCCGCGCCCTGAAAAAGGCCAAGATGCTATGGCTGCGCAGATACGTACCCGCTCTTCACTGTTGGCATTTTCCCCCAGACTACTCAGAACGTTCTCTACGCGGGCCAGGCGTCCCGAGAGGGAGAGCAAGAGGTTCACCACCTTATCCAAATCGCCAATGAACATCTTGTACTTGTCAAACTCGTTAGGTTTGCATAACGTGCTGATCAACAGCTCCACCTCCTCTCCAAGAGCATTATTCATCTTAATGTCTGCAAGCAGGCCCTCCTTGGCTTCCTTCAGGATTTCCAGTTTGTGGGTCAAGCTCCCGATGAGCTCAGCCTGTCAGAAGGGAAACACATTGCCACATTGGCCGTTACCATGATCACCCTGGTCATATGGATGACGACAACAAGAGGATATGGCTACGGTTCCTGAGGAGCAAGGTCAAGTCAGCAACCACTGACAAAGAAGACGTTAAGGAGGAAACAGAAAAAACTCCAAAAACTCCAAAATTCCACATCTAGGCGATAATCTGAGTACCTGATCAGACTGTATGACGATATATTTGTTCTACCATCAACGAACATTTATAAAAGAGACGTGATTTGGTGTACCATATTCTGGTACCCAGCAACCTCCATCTGTCACATGTAGTACATCTGTTTTTCCATCTGAAAGATGTAGGTTCTTTGAAGTCTCCAAGTGAAAACAGCTACAGCCACATCTCCTGCATATTCTCCACTCCCTGCCCATGCCTGAAATTTCTTGTTTGGATGTTATGATTTTTACGACCCTCTATAAAACAACAGGCAGAAAAATGAATTTAAGCCGTATTAATGGCATGATAGGAGGCTGAGCTGACACTTACTAGTTACACATGGATTAGTAAGAAAGAGGAATTGCTACTGAACCTACTGACTGCTCCTTACTCGGATGCCTCAGTGTTGAGGTGCAAACCTCAAATTCAACCGTGACCAAAACTCCCTGCCTGTGCAGGCACTGCCTCACCCAGAGAGGCATCGAGAGAGCATTTACACCAAACATGCTCTAAATTTATTTAGTGACTGAGCAAAGACATGGAGAGCACGCACCCAGTTTGTGAAAATGCTGGCAACTGTTCCACTGCCGAAGAAAAGGAGGCCCCCAGGGTTCAGTTACTCCAGAAACAGCAGTGCTGCACATGTGCTAGAGATCCTAATTTCTGTTAGGATTTAGGGGAAAGACATATGCAAAAGCATAAGTCTATGGCCTGGGGCTTGAATTCTTGCTTCCATTTACTCAGAACTGAGAGCACGGAGAGCAGGAAAAGCTCTTCATATAAGGGTTGGGTATTTTCAGTCTCTTCAGTTTATGCGCTGCTGAGGCATCGTTACATGTATGTTAATCTACTCTGCATATAAACACTGCAGGATAAAACGGACTAAATCACACGGTTGCCTGAAAATATTTTCTCAAAGTCTTCTTTCCATCAAAACGGGCGGTCATTCAATAAGAAGGCAGTCTACTTCCAAGGAGAGAGGATCTTCAAACCCGGGTCAGGCTGGGGGTTGCTCTGAATTGGCCCTTATCCCCGGGTTTAAAAGTTTGGTTTAAAGGCTGGTTTAAAGGGTTTAAAAGGCTGGTTTCGCAGCCGGGAAGTTACCAGCACTGTTTAGCCAGACACCACTAGATGGTACACTTTGCGAGCATCCTCTGGAGCGAGCGCGTGGTTTTGTGGCTGCACTACACTCTACTGTCAGCTTCCACAGATATGCAAGGGCTGAATAAAATGCGAGCAACAGTCTCTTAAAACAAACGTCAGCCATCAGGCTTATGCTGGAATTACTGCTAAGTCACGCTGTTCGTTAGCACGGGGAGAGGAGAGCAAAGGTGGTACTAAATCCCACCTGCTGGGATAAGGGACAAGCAAAACTCCTTTACTTGGATTCTCCCCTCAGTAGGACCCAGAGTAGCGCCCAGAGACAAGAACAAGCGCTTGCCCTTCCCTGTGCCTATGATGCCAATGTCACCTTCAAAAGAAAGATCCGAGGTCCTCACCAGCTGATTGCTGGACCAAATCCTGAGGAGCAAAAGGAGGGATCTGTTTTCACTGATTACCACGCCAGGGGAAAAATCTCTATAGCAGGACTGTGTGGGCTGGGCACTAAGTCCAGCATTAACCTCGACAGGTTTTCAGGAGGAGCGAGCTGCTCAGAACGGGCAGTTGTTCCTCCCTGCTCTGGGAGCTTTGCTCAAGGTGCAGACCTGCCCTCCAGCTGTAGCAGGAGGCTATGGGACTGCGGGGAGTGACGTACCTTTGTTCCGAAGGCATGGGAGCTGGATGGGGCGCTGTGAAATACTTGCTTTGTGTTCATTAATCAGTGACTCTCCTGCATTCCCAAATGCCAACCAATATAGCTCTTTGCATACTTACAATGGAAATGAGCTTGGTTTATCCAAATGACCTCTCAGAGTAGCTGCCTTCTCAGATAATGCCTATGCAAATGTTCTTTCGCACAGACCATGAACAAACATGCCGGGCAGATATTGCTGTCTGGGCCTAAGCGCTCCCGTCTATTTCTGTTTTTCCATGCAAATGTAACCTTTGAGGCCTGGGACTTGTCCTCCATGGCAGGCTCACATCTACTTGCAAGCCTGGCAGATGCTTGCAGCATGTCCATCGACTCCTTGGAGCAGCACCCTCGTCTTGTTTAATCACTCCTTACCTTTCATGTTAGAATAAGCAGGCGGCCGGTTTTTAAGGGAAGAGCACCCCAAGAATCAAATGCTACAGACGTGGCAGGGCCTGCGATTACCTTTGAAGCTGGGTGCTCTACGACCAATGGCTCGGGACAGATAATTAAAGCAGCCGACAGAGGCCTTATGCAAATGCTTTTGATTAGCAGCACATGCATGATCTATCTGCGTAGACTTTCTACCCAAAATCTGTGTAGGACTACAGAAATAAGAGATGGCAGGCACGGTGTCTCTAACCCATGCCAGTGGCGTGGTATGACAGCTCCTAAAGACTTGACAGGGTCCTACCTGCACCCCAAATGCTCCACAAAATAGGCCTAATTACTCACTTAGTACTCGTAATTTGTGTTACTGACGGAAGTCCATTCTAGCTGTCATTGGATTAAAGCCTGGTAGGGCGCAGATTTTGCTCAGCAGATAAAAGCTGAGAACAGAAACAATAAGGCAATATGAAAAAAAGAGGCGAGGTCTCCCCGTCGGGGCTGCAGGACAAATTGCATACTTGCAAACATCGCTCAGCCTCACATCTTCTCTCTGCTTTTTCACGCTTGGCATGGGGATGAGGATCCAGAGGGAAAATGGGGAGTTGAGCTACAGACACATGAATTCTCTGCGCTTTGACAGAGAGGCTGAGTTTGGGAGCCTTTCTTTAAATTCATGCCTGATTTGAGTGCAGGAATAATTAAGTACTATATTTACAGCATATGGGACTTGCATAAATATTTGCATCCTTCAGTGTGTTTCGACTCTGCCGTTGTACAAACAGCATGAAATATGGGCTGCACTACTCTGTCCAGTGCAGTGGGGGATGTTTTAAACCTACGGGCAGGCAGGCACGGCTGCTTTTGACACGAAGGTGGTGGTAGGTGTGCGAAGGGAGGCAGAGACAGGCAAGTACCTGCCTGTGGCTCCTCGGCATTTGTGAGCTTCGCGACATGTCTGTAATTACCAGGTAACCAACGTGAGACAACTACAGGGGCAAATTAGAAGGCCCTGCAAAATCCCTGGGAGACAGAGCACCCAAGCCTGCAGCAAGAACCGCAGGGGCCATTCCTCGGTGAAATGTAGCCGCAATAAGAGAGGGAAATATTTCCTCCTCTCTTGCCCTGCTCTCCTCCCACCCAAGTCATCGCATCGAGGTTGTGCTGACCGAGCTGCTGAGGTGCACGTGGCTGTCAGCAGGTCAGTGAAACCGTAAGTGTGGGGGAAAAAAGAGTAACCAGGGTTTCTCTGGAGGCAGTGAGTGCAGACAGCAGGTAAAATGGGTAAATTGGCTTCACTGAAGAGGAAAATCCGAGGGCAAAACCTCATGCACTCAGACAGTGGAGTCACTAGCTGGACTCTGTTCCTGTTTCTAACCTGAGCCGTCCTTACTCAAGTCACTTCGCCTCTCCATCTTCCTTCCTTGCTACGGGACAGCGACTGCCTCTTACAACCTGTACGCTCAGCATTTGGCATAATACAGGCCCGCTTCAGGGTGCTGCAAGATTTGTATTCAAATTTGCAGAGAGTACTCAGATTAGACCTCGTAGTTCAATCTGGGCCACGCTAGCGGAGCTTCCCAGGTAGCCTAAATGCACCCAGCCCCCTCGCAACTTGGGACTGCCAAAAGCTGACATCAAAAAGAAATGCGCTTTACATTAGGGCTTATTATTGTTATTTCAGGAATGTAATCAGCAAATGGTGGTGTGTGCTGCGTTTACCTTCTTCTCATTGATGTCCAGCAGCTCCTCTTCCTCACCTACTTCTTCTGGCAAGTCCTTAATTTTATTCAGCAGCTCTGCTTTGGGTGCCGAAACACTGTAATAAGCAGGACAGGTGACCAGGGTTACAGGAGCTTCCTTTTCTTCTCTCCTACAGCACAGTGAAGAAAAAGGAGGAGTTCAGTCTGAGCCTGACTTTTTCCCATGCCTAGACCCGTGTTTTTTCCAGCACTCCCTCTTTGGTACCTTCCCAGTGTTATTAACCACAAAGGAAATGGCCGATTCCTGCCATCAGAGGGTGCGTGTCAGCTGCTTTCCTATCTCTGCCTTGGGCAGAACAGCACAGCTCCTCTGTTTAAATGTTGACTGGTTAACAACTCTATACGGGATCAAATCCTTGCTGAAGGTAAATCAGCACAGCTCAGCTGGCGATGGCTAGACTGACCATCTTATCTGGCATCATGCATTACTGCTTATTTCTATATGGTTCTCCAGCTGTCACTTGAAAGTCTCTATCTTAAAAAAAAACACACTGGAGGACCTGGGGTCATCTTTGCATCCCCTTGAAATAAGTAGGCACCCCCATCCCTCCTTCCAAAATTTGGCTTCTCGTGATCTTTCTGCCTGCCACTGTTTTGGTCCTGATTTTACTCTCTTATCTCTGTTACTGTGCTTTGGACTGAATTGCTTCAGATGAGAAAGGTTAAGTTAGCAAAATCAAACGACATCTCCAGAGACGGTTCGTTTCCTGCCCTGTTACCAAGCTCAGCATCTTTTTCTACACAGCGCAGAGAGGTGAGCTCAAAGGCCGCGCATACAGCTGAGCTCATGAAGAAGGGCGTTCAGGAATGCCCTGCCAGCCCCGACGCCTGGGAACCGAGGAACTCACTCTCTGCCAGCACCCACCTATAAAGATGCGGAAAAACTCAGCACAGGCTTGTCCCTAAAAGCAAGCAGCGAGTTCTGCTGCCACACTAGCCCACAACCCAATCAAGCAATGCTCACGTGTTATCTTCCACTGCTGTCCTGACAGCTTTTTTCTGCGTCATCTTCCTTTTCATGTTGTTCTCCTTCAGCAAGCTGGTTCCACTGGGGAAAAGCCCTTCCATTAAGTCCATAGTTGTCTTCATTTTGGAATCTGGATCCAGGATATCAGCCAGAGACTTGTCTTTATGGACAATTTCTTTTGCTAGAGCCTCTGACTTAATATCCTCCGGGGTCTTTTTCTTTGTCTTCGCTGGAGGTGCTGCACTGAGCATCTCGGAGTCCAGGCTGCCATTTTCTGACTCTCCAGTGATGACTGCTGGCTCTCTCTGGTTGCCTTCAGGTTGAGTTACGGGCTGTCTATCGGCGCTTGGAGGCCCTTCAGGAGAAGCAGGTAACTGGTGCTGCTTATCCGCAGCAGATGGAGAGCTAGTCCTCTTTGACGCAGGTGGTGAGAGGGGCCAGCTATTTTCACCGACACTGGTGCCCAACCCTGTTATCTCCCTCTCGGCCAGGGCTTTGGGAAAGCTTTTGAAGCTGCTACGGACAGAAAAATTCTGTGAGATGAAGATAAATTTACCACACAGGACCATTGTGAACACACGGTGAAGGCCTAAGACAAGTAACTTTTCCTTCCCTCTCACTTATTTTTGTCTCTTCTTACTTCAGCATGGGAAGACCCACAATATGAAGCTACTGGCACCAGAAGCATATTGTCCCCTCAAACTGGACACTGCTGTTTTGTCATTCCAACACAGAAGGAACTAGTGAGCGACACGTCACTTTGTTTTCTGCTCTCAGGCTGGGGACATTGCGCCTGACCACCTGGGAGTACCCTCCTGAGCAGTTTATACTCCTTTGTTCCTTTCATGTTGGAAAAACCAATCGCTACCTGGCCAGATTCTTCCTGGATGGAAATCAGAGCAGCTTCCTGGGAGTGAGGGAAGCTGTGCTGAGTTAAACCAGCTGGGCGCTCAGCCAAAAAGTCCTATCCTTCAGGAAAAATTTACTATACAGTGTTACTGTGACATATTTGTGTTGTCACTTCTTGGCAGATGGTCACTGTTTCATAACAGCACTATTTTGTGCCAGGGCTAAAATGTATTCTGGGAAACTCTAACTGTTTGGAAAAACTGTCATGGATTTTCATAGTTCTCTCTCAAAAACCCGTAACTGGAAGGAGTCAGCAGCCATTTTAACTCTTCATGCTGGAGTGAGTAAGAAGCAACTCCACTGAAATCCATGTGGCAACTGCAGGGAGAACGAGACCAGGACAGTTTCTCACCCGTAGCCCCCTTTGCCTTGCTTACTAAGCACCTGTCAGTGCATCTGCTGATGGGCCACAAAGCCTTTTGCCTTCTTGCTTCGTGCCCTGCCCTGGCCACACCACTTGACAACGCTTTTGGCAGCCAGCAAAGCCTAGCGGCAGCGAGTCAGTCTGTCTGTCCCTCTCCCCTTACAACGCGTGCACCCCTCTGCAAGCTCCCCGCTCAGCCAGCAGCTGTGGGTTGGCCGTTGCAGCAGGCAGAGCTGCGGAGGTCAGTCACATTTGTCTGGTGCCCCGCATATCTTACTGTATATGGCCCTACAACGCCCGAGACGCTGCCTTACAGCCCTCCCTTACCTCACTTTGGCCTCCTCTGTCAGCCTGGTGGATTTGTCTCCAGCTGCTCCATTCCCCTCAAGCACCGCCGGGGGGGGAGGAGGTGGGAATTCCTCCGTGCCGTTTGCCGAAGTGCAAGAGCTCAGCTCGAGAAGAGGACGGGATGGCAGCGGGAGTGAGAAGAGTGGAGCAGTGACACTGGGCTGGGAAGGCATGACAAACACCTCGTCGTCTTCATCGTCCTGCAGCAACGGTGGGGGAGTGAGCTGCAGGCCCGACTCCGAGATGCGGAGATGAGCTGTCCCCTGGGGAGGAGGAGTCTCTGGGTCAGAAGAAGTGCTGTTCTGTGTCAGCAGGGACTGCCACCTCTGGGACAACTTTGGCCCAGCTGCTGGAGGAGACACCACAGCCTTTGAGTAGCTGTTGTCTTTGACTGAATGCGCCCACACCACTTTGGGTGGGAGGGATCTGTGAAGCAGCCCGGCTTTCCTTCTCCACATCATTTCTTCTGTGGGAGTCTCGGGAGATCTGTCCTGGGCAGCATCCAAAGGCTGTGCCTGAATATTACCATTGCCCTCAGGGGGAAGAGCATCTCGTTTGGCGTGGTGCTGTCTCAGAGCCTGGTCATCACCTGCACTCTGCAAGTCTGAGGGAGTCTGAGCGGGCGTATTAGGGGAGGACTGGCCAGGTCCAGAAGGAGTAAGGTTAAGAAACATGGGTTTAAAGCCTTGCTTTTGCTCGTTATAGTGACTCCTTGCCTCTGTCGGGGATGGGACAAATGCAGAAGTCCTGCTGTCTGGCCTGGAAAGTTCTGAGAGCTTGTGGTTCTCGGTCAGTGTGGTGGAGGCAGTGACAACCTCGCTGCTGTGGTGAGGATGGGGATAATAACTTGTGAACGCCATTTTTTCTGAGTGGCTTCTTTCTTGCTTGCTGAAAGACCTAAAAACCAAGAGGCAGACCATGATAAGATTAATAATTAATCAACGAGCAAGAAAAGCTATTGTGCACCTCCTTAACGAGCAAATCATGCAGCCACATCAGAGGCCTGGGTCAGTGCCTGCTGATCTAGGTGCAGTTGGGCTTTGAAACTGGTAGTAAAATCCAGTCTACCAATGCTAGGCGCGCAGAGCCAGATCCACACTCACTCACCATCTCCCAGCATTTGCAGTGTGTGCTAGATCACACACACGTGTGCACACATGTAGCAAGCATCACAGCAATAACTTAACAGAAAAAATTTTAGGAAAACCTTCCTTTCCAGCCTTGCTTTGAATTTTGTTTGTTACAGATGGGGCTAGTAGTGACTGCTATAAGAAAGACTACTTGACATTATCTACCATCAAACTCCATGCTCAATTGCTGATAATTTTAAGAACTTCAGCTTTGTGGGCCAAAAATTCCCATAACATCATCTGCTCCTTTTGGAAAGGTGCCACTAAAATGATTCAACCGTCTCCAAGAACAAAGCGAAGCCAAAAAATGCACTATTTTGACTGCGGAAAAAAATAAAAAAAAGCTCTTATAACCTTGACATCCTGTTAGAAAGAAGAGCTCCGCTCAGACAGGCAGGTGTTACAAAAACCAAAGCCAATACACTTCAACTGCAAGCAGATGTCAAGGCTGCAAAGCCAACAGATTAAATGATTCCTTCCAGGTTTTTTAAGATGTTCTCATGTGAGTCTGAGAAAAAGTGTCTGGCCTTTGAAGTGAGGATCCTGCTCAGAATACATAGCCAAACCTACTTGCCCGTACGGCTATTTAGCTGGAAAACAAAATAAGTAGTAATAATAGCGCTAGCAGATGCAAGAGAAGATGGCCTAAAAACACGAGGCCGTACCATAAACCAATAAAATACAATAAAGCTCTGCTGCCAATGTATTTTCTGTTCTCGAGATGCATTGTTCAAATAATCCAAGGCTGCCAATCTGTGATGTTTGAGACTTGTGCCCCAAGTTTGCTCTCAGATGTACTGGTACAAATTAAGAATAACTCTGTCCAAGACATGGGTCGTTCTGGCTTTATTCTGGTGTGACCGAGAATAGAATTTGGCAGCCTTTTCCGGGGGGTGGGGAAACTTCCCAGACAGACTGCTCTTGGTATTGTCTGTGGTTCCTGGACAGTAGCAATGTGTATTCTTTTCAGATGCTCAGTGTTTGTCAGAAACGCCAGATGGCAATTCTCTAATTGAAAGATCTCTCCTACTGTGGAAGCAATTGTGGATGCTAAAACTGGTGGAGCAACAACCATTCCCAACAGCGCTTACGAGACAGCTATTGTACGACACCTTGGGAAAGCGTAAGTCACGGAGCAAGTGTGACCGGACCAAGCGATTGCTGACCAGGGTTTCCATAACTCCACCATTTGACAGTTTGCAAAGAGCAAGAGAGGTGGTAGGGATAGACCCATCTCCTCTCCAGCGCATTAAGCAGCTGTGTCCCAAGGAAACCTAGGAGCATAATTCCTGCTGCCTGCTATTGCCTTCCCTGAAAGGCCCGTGCATGGAGTACGCTGCAGACTGCGATAGGATGGTAATCGTTAAATGTGAGAGGACTGCCTAGAAAACCAGAGGACAATCACAGGACAGACAAAGACTGCATCTCTTAAGGGATGGATTAAAGATGCTACAATAATCCCATATGATCCAGACTGCGAAATACCCACTCACACTGGGGCAGGGGAATGATCACCAGTATCCTGAATAGTGGAACTCCTTCTGGGAATCACTGACACATGGGTAAGGTCCTGGTCTACCCGTCCCTTTCACTCTGCAGAGGATTCAGATCTCGTTCTTACTGAGAGTTAAATGTAAAACTTCTACTGGCTTCAGCAGCGCACGTTCAGAGCCCTCTCCTTCCAAAACTCGTGCCCATTCTCTTTCAGGTCATTTCAGGTACAGTAACATAAGAAAGATCACTCAGTAGCTGAGGTTCATCGGGAGTGATTTGCGGCCCATGCAGTGGGGCTTTTTCCTGTCTTCTCCCATCCTTTCTTTCTGACTTTTGGGAAATCCAATTCTGATCAAGAAGGGAAAGCAACCTCACATCTCCCAGAAGAAATGTGCTTGCAGAGCATGCAGAATGCCTACACAGCAGAAACATCATCAGACTGTTAAGTTAATACCAATAATCTTTGTGCAGTGAAGCATGAAAATGAGAAACCTACATTTCGTGCCCCAATAAACTTGTTTTCAGTCTGGGTGTTCAATCCCGGTACTTGGAAAATAGGTTGGGGGGTGGCGGGGGGGAAGGAAGCAGCAAGTAGTTATTGAGAAGAATGATGCAACGCCATCTCTAGAAGAAATGGGGAGGCAAGATGAACTAAAACAGCTGTATTGTTCTCTTAGGGAAAAAAAAATGGAAAAAGTTATTCCAAATCAAAGTAAACGGGTGTGTTTTAAATAATTATAAAAGGATGTGCCTGAAGGCAGATCGAGTCCCTCTAAAACAACTTTTATGTCTTCTTAGCGGCAAAAATCCAGCTAGGCTAGGAGCCTTCCTCAAATGCTAGCTGTCGCTCCCTGACCCAGAGCCGCATGGCGAAACCTTTGGAGACAGCAGCGTTAACTCCCACTGTGACAGCAGAGCGGCTGACATTTACTGCAAGTTTGTGAGAAACAGAGCTCCTTTGTGAAGAATTCTTTTAGTCCCTCTTGATGGTTTTTACTGTAATACGAGTTAGCTGTTTGGGCACTCAGAGCTTAGGGCAAGCATCTATTTATTATTTAAACGTAAATACAGCAAGATCAACTTCAGTTCTAGTTAACTTCAAAACAACCCGCTGCTAAGTGGATAGTTACATAAGTCCTATTATTATGAGTTTTATGATTATACTTTTCTATTTTTAAAACCAATTCTCTTTCCCCTGTTGCCGAGCAAAATATCCTGCCTGCACAAAGGAAAGCAGCCTAAACGCGAGCTCCCAATTCAGCAAGAGAAATGAAATCTCCTGGTTTTAGTCTGTGCAAACGGTCACTTGCTTTTGGGGAGGCAGCATCCTGGACTGGAGAAAACGGGACAGAGTGGAACATCAAGGTATTTTTCCCTTTAGAATCCTTTAGCATCTGGATGTGAGTTCCAACAGCAGATCAAACACACTTTGGAAGTTAGGTAACCGGAGATTTGCTGCAGAAACATGCTCCAAGACGACCTGAAGAGGACTTGATAGTGAAGGAATGTCTATGGTGAAAAAGAAACCCTCACAGCAACTTACTCCTCCTAACTCTGCTGGGCACAGCACACCCAGAACTGTGTCCGTGCAGATGTTTTCTCTGGTTTGTCACGATCCGCCTGTTTACACAGACAACACATGACAACTGCTGCTGGCAGCAGGATGGCAAGAGCTGGCCCCGTGGTGACAAAGGGGACATTAACATATACTTACCTGGCTCCTGCGCTGACCACGTAGAAAGGATCTCTCACCACGGGGCCAAATTCACTGCTTTCCCTTCTCAGCAGGTCCTGGAGTGCAAAGACAGTATTAGCAGCAAGCATAATGCAAAACAACATAACAAATCAGTGATGTTTCCTAGTGAGAAGAGAGCCCAGCATGTGGGAGGACAACTCCAGCATGGTGTACCACTCTCCAGCACCCTGCTCCTGCTTAGAGGACCTGTCTGCCTTCTTCTGGGTGGTTAGTGGACCAACAGGCAGACTTATTGAGATAAATGGTGTTTTAAAACCTCTCAGCAAGTCCTTGCCTCTTCTCAAAATGTGCTCGACGGTATCAGTGGGACCTGGGCGTTCGTCTCTGTTTCACATGCAAGCAAGAAGCTGAGACACCACTGAAGCAGCCTTAACTGAGGACGCTAAACAGTGAACAATTTGTGCCCAGGCCCAGCGGGCCAACAGGACTGAAACTCCGCGGAGATGCTGAATGCCACAAAGGCTGGACGCTCCAGCCACAGGCAGAGGTGCTGAAAAATATCTCAAAGTCTGGCACTCGGTTCTTTTGAAAACCAAAGCGCAGGAACTATCTCCTCTTTAGGCATTTACGTCATCTAAAACCAGGGCCATCTTGCAGCCGAAACGCCTTTGTGAATCTGCCCCTCTCTGCCCTAGAGCTCCCACCACAGGACACCAGACTATTATGAGACACGAAAGCAGATGCTAAGCCTGCTTTTGAAGAGGTCAGTATTTTCTCCCGTACGATCTTTCCAGCAGAGAGCATTTCAGTGCCCCCCTTCCCCACACCCTTAGTAATTTGCTTTTTTGGTCAGCGTTGCTGCAGAGGGAGGGTTAGCGAAGATCTTGATTTAGGAGTCCGGGAGCTGGGAGATATGCAGGCCGAGACAGACTAAAAAAGCAGAGAGGAAGGAAGGCTGAGAATGCGTTCTGAAGACTGAGAGCTAATAATTCCACAGGGCTATCAATTTCCCTATATCTTTAAACAAATTCCTATAGTGACATTGCAACGTGATTTATACGCAGCCTGAAAGGAACATCAGACACTGTACACAAGGCCCTGAAAAACACGCAGTGAGGCAGAGAAGTCTGCGGCTAAACTGGAAATAAACATTTCCCACACAAAAAATCTGAAAAGGCCAAAAAACTAAAAAAAAAAAAAAATCACCCTGTTGCTTTGGCTTTGTCCCCCACTTTTATAGCTGTGGTTTTGTATTGGAGGCAGATCAGAAACAAACTTAATTAAGAGAGCACTTAAACATATCCTTCCCTTTCAAACAGACGCTTATGGATTGGTGTATATATTTGAAGTCAAACACGCTTTCTTGAATTAGGATTTAAGAACGGGTTTTTCACAAGTGCCTTGCTGCCTATGGGACTAAATCCTCATTCCAGAAGTGGATGCAGCTAAATCACTCCAGGAAACAGCAGTAAGGGCTCTTCCTTCTTCTACACTTGAATTAAGACCCCGAGAGCAGGTCTGCACTGCTGTTCATTGTCTTCCTCCAGCCACCTTCCAACAGGCAGAAGCTCTGGTTTGGCTGCTGAATGTATGCAAGATTAAAAATGAGCCGACAAAAGGGAAATAAAGAACTCAAGAACTACCCTGTGCGCCCCCTGCCCAAGAGAGGGGTCTGTGAAAAATGAACAAGGGCTGATCATCATCCAACCTGTCATTTCGAAGTATATTTTAGTGGATATCTTTCTGGATACCTGTTTTTGTTGCTGGTCTGACCGTGCCGGGAGGCAGAGAAAGAGTCACCCTAACTTTCTCAAGGATTGTCCTCTACTGAACGCAAGACCTTGTGATCAGCGAGTGTGACAAAATTGCACAGATGAGCCCGATGCCTGGCTGGTGTGGAAAAATACTGATGATGGGATGAGACAGCAGTGGTTATG
The DNA here is from genome assembly GCF_963924245.1 of Chroicocephalus ridibundus. Taxonomy (NCBI): domain Eukaryota; kingdom Metazoa; phylum Chordata; class Aves; order Charadriiformes; family Laridae; genus Chroicocephalus; species Chroicocephalus ridibundus. The sequence continues at coordinate 6,834,760 of NC_086288.1, forward strand.
GAAATGCATTCCAGTCACTTGATATTCACAAGCCGCTTTTTAAATTCTCTCTATTTAAAAACGTAGCGTGGGATCTGAGGTCTGTCGAGGGAGGACATTCAGAATGAAGCACACGACGAGTTTGGGAGAACAGCTCCTTCCCCCACACCCCGGTTTGGCCTGTGTCCGAGATGCTGCCCAGAGCCTCCTGGATGTTACTCGACCCGGTACCCCTTCGGTGCACCTAGACAATCTATTCTGGGCCAGCAGCAAGTGCGAGAGTAGAAAGAGATGTCCTGCGTCTCAGCTTCCTCGTAAATATGCAAGACTGTCCAAACACTCAGAGTATGTGGAGTGAGGAGCCTGTCCGCACATTTTTGTTGTTTCCTCCCTCTCCCCGTGATGAATGGAGCCTGGCATGGAAACGGAATGGGGCAGCAGATCCACCACTGCTGTAAATCCGTGCGGCTCAACCAGCTGCAGTTACCTAAATAGGTCTGAACAGACTTCAGCCAGCTGGAGAGCTGGCCCGGGCAGTTGTTCTTTAAGAAGTTAGCCTGTCCTACTATTTACCATCATCAGAGTCAGTTGAATTCCCCATTTGTGACATCAGTGCAATGTTCCCAACCGCCAAGCAGGGGACATGGGAAGAGCGGCCAGGGTCTCCGCTAAGTTTTCTCTGCAATGTTTCCCTCCAGGGCTGGAGGCAAAATATAATGGTAACTTGGCAGTGTCTCCACCGAGCATTTCCCAGCACTGTCAGGCACAGCGGGAGCCAGGGCAATTTCAAGCAGTCTTTAATCTTCTCTACTTTGCCCCAGGAAAGTGGGCTAAGGCAGAACAGCAGCAACAGCGTACCACCACCGCCTTAGCGGTAGACCCCACCAGAAAGGCCATCAGTGCTTCTCTGGTGATGCTGGCAGGTAAGAACAGGACACCTCAGGAGCAGCAAGAACACACACACGCTACCAGCATACTCACTAAATCCCAGCATCTCTGAAATCCCTGAAATAGCCCCAGGAGTAAGAAAGCTGAACAGTACCCCGCTGGCAAGCATTTCAAACAGCATCCTGGTAATTTAAACACAATAAATGGTCTCTATCTCAATATGCATTTAACCTCTCCCTAACCAATAGAGTAACTGCGATGACTGAATATCGGCTTGTCCTCCGACATCCTCCCCCCGTCCCTGGTTCAGAGAGCCCTGCTTGCCTGCACGCACGATCCGGTTTCCACATACCTGGTGTTTCTTATCCGCCGTGGGAGACGATCTGGAACGTATATGCACAGGGACTGTCTGATTGTCATACCTATCGAGCAAGTCTTCCACAGACACCGATTTCCCAGATTTCCTGGCAGAGGAGGGTGTTTCAAAGACCTGCTCCTGCTTCCCGTAGCAAGGCCGGCCCTGCACGCCCAGAGGGTCTGTCTGCGTGCCTTTGGTGAGCTCCGTTTTGGCTCTGTAATCCTGGCACCTCTCTGTTTTCGATCGGCTCATCACCAAGCTGTCCTGGCGCCCTTTCTTCTCATCTCCACTCATGTCAGAGCAGCCCATCAGCCCAGGAGGAAGGGTAGAAGATATCCGCCCTGTCCTGGATATCCGCTCTACGGACTCTCTCCGGCGGTAAAGGTTCTGGTCCTGGAGGGAATTCATGCTGGAGGCAGAGGAAAGGCTCTGGCTGTCTGGGCCACCTGCCTGTAGGTAGGAGCTGTGGGAGCGTTCCCTCAGCAGTCCGACATCTTGTGAGGATGGCCGTCTCCCTGTTTTGCGCTCAATGTAGTCGGCGAGGGCGTTCTGCTGGAGTTGCTTGAGCTCTGGCTTGGAGAGGCTGGCTGTGGAAGAAGCTTTGCCATCCCTTTCAAAGATCTTACGCCGGTCAGCCACTGTATTCTCCGGGAAAACAAAATGGATGCTTTTCTTCTGGAAGGAGAAAGGTGATGGCTCCCCATCAGAGATGCCCACCTCGTTCATCTTCTCCGGCTCCGAGTAAGACCGCTTCTTCTGCTCCGCTGTCAGCCGCTTTCGGCCCCCGATGCGCAAGATGTGCTGTGTCTTGGTGTAGTCCAGGGCGGAGAGGCTGCCTTCCGTTGGCGTGACACTGTGCCTCTCCTTTGGGGTGTGGGGAGACGCCGTCATGCTCCTCATGCTTACGTGGGCCGAGGCAGGCCTCTGGGTTGTCCTCTTGGGTGTGTTCCCAAACGGGGGGCTGATGCGACGGAAGGAAGTGGCCCTCAGCACCCTGGACTGAGCATCTTTAATGCTGTTCCTGTAGGCCCTGTTAAATGGTGTGTCCAGCTGCGACCCGTGGACATCCTGGACGTTATCCTTCCAGAGGATCTCCTTCTCAGGCTCACCTCCCAGCTGGAACGTGCTTTTACTCCTCGGTAGCTGAGCTGACCTTATTTCCACCTCATTTTCAGGACACAGGCTGTAGTATTCGCTGGGTCTTGCCTGCTTTGCCGAAGCTGCCATCTGCAGCTCTACGGGGCGCCAGTCAACCTCTTCCAGCTTCCCATTCCTGACCGAGGGGCTGGAGACCCTGCTCGGCTCACTGGGCAGCTGGCTGGGCTCGCGCAGTTTGCTCCTCATGTCCTCCAGGCTGTTGAGAGAGCACCTCGCACTGGAGGGCTGGCTCGTCCTGCTCGGCCCGTAGTGCTGGCCAAAGCTGGGAATGCCAGCACTTGGGGGCCAGTGAGTGCTTTGCTCTCGCTGCTCAAACTTGCTGACCTTCTCCAGCACTGAGCAGCGGGGCTTGCCGGCATCTGGTTTGCCATAGGGAAAGCTTTGGGCGCTGCTAGAGCTGAGCCGGCTCCTCCCGAAATCAGAGGTCTTTGGGTGCTGCGGAGAAGGGGGCTCTTCGCACTTTGGCTCCGCAGCATGGAATGGAGTCACACTGGTGCCCTCCTCCTCCTGCCTTGCGAAGGCCTGTGGGTCCACATCGCTCCACAGTTTGTGCCCCTGTCCCCTGTGATCCTTCTCCTCTTTACCGCTGCTGTTCAAGAAGGACAGTTTGGTGCTGGAATAACCCTCGCCTGGCTGCATCTCTTTTAGCTCGGAGCTGCTTTGCCTCCGGGAGCTCTCTGGGATGTTCTGCAAGGAGGAGAAGCCATACTGCTTGGCCTTGCTATGACCCCACTGGTGATGAGCAGTGGCGTCCCTCTCATTTATCTGTGCATTGCCATTTTTGTCCTCCTGGGATTCAGCCACCCAGTCCTCTTTGGGCTGGTAATGGGTTTTTCTCTCATCAGCATCCCTCGGCGGGGGCTGCAGAGCTTGAAAACTGTGTTTGGAGGCCTGTGTGGTACTTGCGGTCTCTTGGTTGCTGTGTGCTACCTTGTATGGGGGTAACAACTCCTTTCTTGACGTGGTCAGGCAGACCTCTGGGCCGGCTGTGCTAGGTTTTTGCTGGAGAAGTTTTGCTGCAGCATCGTGCTTTCTCTCAGCTGCTGGCGGCTGGTAGAAGATGGTTGATCTGTTTGTAGTGCTTTGGTTTCCATTTTCATCAAAGCCCAGAGTCCTGCTGGCTACAGCCTTGTCGTAAGAGACTGGAAGAGGTGGAGAGTACCCACTTTCTTTGGCCAGAGCTGGATAAAGTGTCCCATTATTGCTTGCAGAAGGCTGGGGCACCTGGGCGTAGTGCGGCTCTGGGGAAGGTACTGGGTAGACGCCAGTGGGCAGCAGGGGCTGCCCCGGCTGGGCTGGCTGGGAATAGCTCTGCTTGGGCTTCACGGTGGGGCTGCTCTCTGGGCTCTTCTCCACCACGGTGTGCAGATGCCCTTCTCCAAAGGGAGTTTTCAGCAGCGGCCCCTGGGATAGGGTGCTGACAAGCGGAGACCAGGCCCCTTTCGGCTGGGTTCGACCAGGCTTGTTCAGATCAAGGCCAGCGCATGAGCTGGGCCTCTCGTGATGCCTGATGGCTGCGTAGCTGTCGCTGCGAGTGGGAGGCAAGGGAGGTCCCTTGGGGGGCTGGCTCTTGCTGTCCGAGGAGCCCTGGCCTGGCTGCGCCCAGGAGGGAGCTGCGCTGTGCCGGCTGAAGCCGTGGAGCCTGCCATGGCCGCGACCGTCCAGCGAGGCCCGGGCCTCACAGCTCGGAAGCAAGGCGGAGGACTTCACCTCATACTCCTCGGAGATCCCTCGCTGGGCATCGTAGACTGTCTTGATGTACCTGATGTCAGCTTGCCTCATCCCCTCCTGCAGGCCACCTCGGGACTGCATGCTGTCTGTGGAGCAGGAGTGCTCTTTGCTGAACGGAGGAGCTGGATATTCAGGGATGCTAGAGTTGGTGGAGAATGAGCTGTAGGCAGAGTCTCTCTTGCTGTGGAGGTGGGAGAGCTGGTCGATGCTGTTGGTAGATTTGGCCGGGGACAGGTGACAAGGATGGTAGCCAGGGGAGGAGTGGTCCAAGCTCTCCATGCTGCCCCGGGAACTGTATTGGTCAGGACTTCTCCTCAGATAGCCATGCTCATAGCCAGAGAGATCGCTGGTTGAGGAGCTGAGGAAGAGCGAGAGAAGAGTAAAAACCCACTGTCAGCAGAGGAGAGGCACAACAACTTATAAGTGAGCTCAGAAGCAAGATGTTTAGTTTTGAGAAGTGCAGATGAAAACCCATATTTGGGCCTTACTCCATCCCCTGTCCGCAGTCATCCCAGTTCACAAAGAGGAACTGCTTGACATTGCAACACATGGCTCTTATTTACCACAGAAGGGTGGGAGGGAAACGCAGACAGAAAGACAGTGCATCTCTGGAGCCGGGGAGGATCAACCCCACCCATCAAACCTATCCAAAGCACTTGGAAAGCTGAATGAGCACCGACGCCACTGAGGAGGAGGAGAGGAGCACGAGAGGCGTTCTGCAGGGAATCTAATCTCTCCCTTTTTTTCACATTTCATTTCTTTTTATGGAGATGAAGGCTATGCCCTGGCAGGCTTTCTGGAAATTCAGCTGCCCCAAGGATAGTTTGCTTGCTGCGAGAAAACCAAACTGACAGGACAGAGAAGAGATTTGTTTGTGCATGGAAGCAAGCGGGGGTGCGACAACAGTCTGAGGATGCCCTGGGAAGTTTTCACAGCCGCCTCCTCAGGTAGCTCATGTACACCTTGGCACCTGCTCTGAGTCCTCTGTCAACAGAGGACTCGTGGCCACCAGAGGTGTGTTCAAAAAGGGTATTCAGAGATCTTTCTATCAGCGGGAAGTGACCTCCTTGTGCTGGCCCCAGTTCTTTCTACACCTCACACGGGGATATCACAAATTTACGTGGAGTTACCCCTGGCTAATCTCTCCCTTAAATACCGCTTCTCTAGTTCCCTGTGCAGCTACATGCGCTGTCCTGACAGAGCCACAGGAAAGCACCAGGAAAGGAAAGGCCACCGTCCCACGCGAAGGGCGGCAGGGCAAGGCTCAGAGCAGGAACGGAGAGGAGCCTGGGTTTGCCAGGGTGCAAGCTGCAGCCTCACCTGGCAGAGGGAAAGACAAGCTCCATTTCTGTGTGCTTTGCTCCACTGGGATAACAAACCCAAACCCGCTCCACGCAGCAGGGGAGACGCACAGCAGTCCCGGGAATCAAGGAGGCAGCAAGTGTGTTTGGGAACAGCCCCCTCCCTAACAACTGTGTGCTGAAGAGCCTAAAGCTTCCTTCAGATCTTATTGCAGCCGCACTTGCTTCCACCCTGCTGGATTAACACCCACAAGCCCAAAGGACAGACGGGGGGAGGAATAAGGATGGCTGAGGATGGCTAAGGAAAGGCAGAAGGAAGCCTGCCTGGGAGGGGAAAAAGCAGCAGCTCTGCCGAGAGGTGCAGAGAAACAGAGAGAGAGGCAGAAAGAGATACGGCAAATCTCAGGATAAAGCTGGTTTACTCATTTAAATGCACCACTCTATTTTAGTTTAAAATAAGTATCTCCCTGGCAATGCCCTGCGCAGGCTTGGCCAGCTGGCCACTAGATGTTCCCCGTGCTCCTCTTCAAGCACCCAGGAGACCTGCCAGGAGCTGTGGCTGGGACGCAAAGCCCTTCAGTGGGAAATGAATAAGGTACAGCCCAATTTATGCTGAAGGCCAGAGACGCACATACGTTTTTTCTGCAACCATCTCCTCACTTCTTTTAATGCTCTGTTTTCTTTTTCCTCCCCTCTGCCAAGGCTCAGTCTCGCCTGTAGAAGAGATGATGTTGCCATGCACCTAAAGTTATGATAAAGCTGACCTCTGCAGAAAGCAATTGCCAAAACCAGGAAATCCCTCGCTAAACTTCTCACCCTGAGAGTATCGTCGGTGATGCACTACTGTCGGCTACTCCTGAGAGTGGCTCAGTTATGCCGACAGGCACAGATGCCCTGCTACCTGCACCCTTTTCTTCCTTTTTTGACTTTTTGGCTAATTTTGACTTCGAATTTCTTTTCCTTTGCTGGGGAAACAACTATCCTGCGTTCCTAGATGGGAGCAGTCCACAGGATGCAGGGCTTGACTCCAGCTCCTGCACCCAAATCCACAGAAAGCTGCGTTAATATCCTGACAGCGGGCTCCCATCGTGGTAGGACGGGGGATTTTTAAAGCAATTAATTTCCTAGCTGTTAATCGCCTCACAGAGCACTTAAAGGAGGAAAACACATCCACTTTATCTGGGTAACCAAACAGGAACCGAAGCCTTCCTAACTCTAATCCTAACCTTGTCTGTTTGTAAATCTGTCCAGCTGTACGCAGGCGACTGGTACCATTTTTCCACCTCATCTTTTGTCCCCTTCCTTCACTCCTGTGCTCTAGGTTTAGGCTCTGATCTTGTAGTCAGTACTGTCAAGACACATCCTTGGGCATGAGGCAGAGCCTCCCCGAAGCCAGCAGGACTCTGGAAACAAGGAGGGCATAGGACTGGGCTACTGGTTTAGAGGCGTGCTAGCTTGAGAGGTTCATTTCTACACCCGTGGGAGATATGTGAAAACAGGGCAAATGATACTAAATTAAAAACACACGCTACTTTACATCTCTGCCTACGCAGCACGGGACCACGGCTGTGCAGCGCTTACCTGGAGTGGTAGGACTGATGCCAAGGGGTGCCAAGCGTACCCTGAGATATTTGCATCATGCTGGGATCGGGTTGGTTCTCCGCAAGTTTGGTGGAATGCCAGGAGTGAGGTCGGCCTGGAGTTTCACTCCGCCTAGGTAAAACCAGAAGGATTTTGCACATCAGCCACAGGCCAGCTCTTCCAAGGAAGGTGAATGTGAAGTAAGACCAACAGCCACATTTAAAATCGCTCGTGCTCCCTTCTCTTTCGCTGCTATGTTCTCATCTCTTCCAAGCCAATCAAGCAGTAATCACACACCGTTACTGACATTCACACAACATGCTCCCCCTCATATTTGCACGGCGACAGGCATGGGCAGACAAGCGGGTTATCACTGAATGCAGGGGGTCTTCCCCTCTACCTCCCAGCCAGAAGCCTCACCCCTCGGGGACCAGCCTGGGGCCCATTCACAGGGATCCGTTTACAGGCTGGGCTTTGCGGGGACTGCCACACGATGCACCAAGCAGGGCAGCTGCACGTGATTCTTACGGATGCTGAAGGAATCCTTTTCTCAAAAGGTTCCCTTCGTTTTAAAGTGATGGCTGGCAAAGTCATCTAAAGAATCACATACCGCAAGGGGGTGGAAGCTCACACAATGCTGTTTTGATCTCTCCTCAGTGCTGATAAAAATGCAGGAAGAGACGTGACAACCAAGTGCCAGCAATGTGTGTCCTTCGCGTCCCCCAGGGCCTTGCAGCCAGCCAGCTGTCCCCCTGCAGCACGCGAGCCTGGGTGCGTCCCCAGCCACGGCACGGCTGGCCTTTGGTTGCTTCAGTCACCAACACTAAGGAAGGCCCCCATCAGCTCTTAGGAGAAAAAAACCCACCGACAACCTTATTTAAAGCACATAATGGTGCAATGGAAAGTCAAAGCAGGGGATTAGCCATCAAGTACCCTGAACACGCCGCACAGACTCTCCTTCGCCACAGCCCTTGGGCTTGTCCTTAATCCTCCCTCTGCTTTCCATGGGGGATCTCTGCCCCTGCTCTAGCACCCATCTCCGCAGTTTCTAACTCTTCCTGTGAGAAAGAGGAGCAGCACTGGACCTGCGTACCGCTGAAGTCCCAAATGTGACAGCCCGCAGGCCAACCTTGACTACCTATAAAGCATAAGTGCAAGAGGAGGATATGACGCATCTTTAAAGTCTTTATCTCACAGAAAATTTCACAGTACAGCATGTCTTGAATAAGGCAGTAAACAGATTAAAATGCCCTCTGCAGATGTAAACCAGACACCGAAAGAGGACTGTCTTAGTACTGCCTAAGAAAATAAACCGTACAGGAAAACGTATAGACACAAAAATGATTGTTAGGGTCAGATCCTTTACGAGCTAGCACAAGTTAACATTGGCGCCGGCTGATGTTCTACGGCACGGAAAAGCATTGGCAGAAAGCGAGAGGTAGAACCATTTCACCAGTAGGTTTTCCATACAGATTTCAGAAGCACGGGCCGTTCTCTCATCATCAGCTAAAAGAAGAAAGAAAAAGGGACATTCTTTTCCTTTTAACATTGTGACAGGACTGTCGCAGGGAAAGCTGAACTGCAAGTTTACAGAAGGTGAGCTGAACGAAGCGCCGTTTTACCATTACATGTGTAGGTGTGTTTAAAACAGAGCTCTTTGTTAAGATCCTTGCCCAGAGAAACAAGGAAGCTGAACGCTGCCGGATGGGAAGTTGGCAAAACTATTTATTAAGAATAACCCGCATTCTTGCCTTTTCCGTTGAAGAGATTTAAAGACTCTCTTTGTACTTTTGGGTAGTACGAGCCCCCAGCATTATTTTTTCGCTTGGGAAAGCATGTGGAATGATCACAAGCAAAACACGTTATCCCTTGATTTGACTGAGTAAAAAGCTGCAAGGGAGCTGCGTAGCCAATCTGCCGAGCCACAGGTATTTTAAACCCTTTCGGTTGATATCCTTGTAATAATACAACACGTGGAAAGCAAAGCTGTGAATTTAAGTCAGAAGACATGCCGTACCAGCTCAGCGCAGGATAACCTTGCATTGTTTCCACACCTACCTGATCCTGGAAACGTGGATTAAGGGTAACCAAATCTTAGCCGAGCTTAAGCCAAGAGAGGAAGCGCTGCGGTACACATGATCTCCAGCTCATGTTGCAGACTCCCGCAGGTGATCTCCGGGGAGGTGGCAGGATGGAAGTATGGAGGGTCTCCGCGCACATGCATGCACCAAAAGGCAGAGAACAGGGGGCCTGATCCAGTCCCCACCGAATCAACCAAAAGACTCTCCTTGAGACGGAGCTCGGAGGTTGTAAAAGAAAGGTACAGCCGACGCTGCCAGTGCCTGTGTGTGGGCGTTCAGGGAACCCCAAGAATTTCCTAGCTCCCGCCTTCTGTAACACCTGAAAATAGCACCTTGCTTCACCCTACTTCCCTAAGCTTACTTTATAATTATTACTGCCTAATTAGGGAAAAGGACTGGAACTGGAGTGCAAATACAACAGCGAGCATCACGGTGTCTACAGGAGAACAGCTATCTCTCCTTACAGACAGAGGGGCAGCTGAACATGGTTAATCTGCCAATTTTGCAACGGCCTTTGGTTACACTTGCTTTACTGCAGAGCACAACTTCAGGAAGCAATAAAAACCAATGCAAGATTAAACTCTTTTTGGCAAGCGGGGCAGAACTGTTTTTTTAAAGCCCACAACGTCAGATCCTGAGTCATCCCAGACAAACCGGCTGAGTGATAAAACTTGCAAATACAGCAGCTAATTCCTGACTTGAGTGAAGACAAATAAATCATTAGATCTTCAGCTGGTATAAATTTGGTGTAGCTCAGTTGCCTTCAACAAAACCAGGAGCAACAACTGACAGTTTGTTCCAGGAGGCCACAGGATTTAAAAATGCAGAACTGTAATAATAATAATAATAATAATAATAATAATAATAATAATAATAATAATAATAATAATAATAATAATAATAATAATAATAATAATAAAAATAATAAAATAATAATTAAAACCCAACAATAACGAAACGACCTCATCCCCTTATCCTTTATACTAGTTCCTCAACGGCTGCACCTGCACCATACTTGTGAAAGCGTCTGGACAACCTTATTACTAAAAAATTCTCCACTTCAGATAACGGAGAAAGCGATCCCTGTGTTGTAAATGCCAAGGCTGGAAAAGAGAGTCCCGGTTCCTCACAGACACCTCCAGTGATCAGATAACTTGGTCATCCAGGTCGGGCTGGCATCACGACAAATGTCTCGGAGCGAAGATACCCGAAGAAGTCAGTGGACCTTGATGCGATGCTGGCATCCAAATAGGCTCCACGGCAGCTGTAACACTGATTACATACCAGATACTGCCAAATTCACACCGTAAACTGGAAAACCAAAGGCAAAAGAATAGTCTTTAATCTTGTCCAGCTGCTGTTATCTGGGTGCTCCTTGTTGCTATACTAGTCACAGCATTTTCAGACAGAAACGTGAGCGGCACATTAGCAGTCTCCGCTAAAGCAGCCTGGCAAAGGCTTGATGCAGTCTGGGCTGCGAGGACCATACGGACATTTCTGAGGCCCTTTACCATTAATAGCTCTGTAGCTCTCTCCTATTAGGAAGAGCTGAGGGCGTTCTTCTCTGTAATCTCTGTAGATTATTTTTATGCTTTGTATGCGAAACAATAATGGAACTTATTAAAGATACCTTGGCATTAACTCTACGAAAGAATCAGCACCTATAGAACAGCCATCTGAATCTTTCTTCACAGCATAAATGAAAGGCTGATTTATCTTTTTCCCAAGGTTACAAACTAAATACAGAGCAATGTATTCAGTCTAATTTCCGTTCTTTACACACTGTTGCTTACCGATGCCAGAGTACGAGCACAACCTGCAATTCAAATGTACTCCAGCCCAGTGTCCTCCAAGGGCGCACAGATACTTCGTGTAAAAAGGCCCATCTTTAACCAAAGCAAACGACCTAGCTTCTTCAAGTTGCCATTTTCATTTTTTCTACCTTTGCCTAGAAAAGTTTCCTTTTTCCTAAACCTCCGAGTGTAGCAGCTTTGGAAGAAAAGAAAAAGATGCTCAAATAACTCCTGCAGATTCCTGCAGAGTCATCAATACCCCAATAAACGGATCTATTTCTACCGCAACACACCCACGGGGCTTGCGGGGAGTTGAAGTTTTCATCAGTCTCAGGTCTGGCAAACGCAGCATCCGAGATGGCTGAATAGAGACCATTTGTGAACAATTCTTCTTCTACCACGGACCTTGTGCTCATTTTTTCTCTGTCCCAGCAGGCTTTGAAATCCTCCTCAGCAGAGATGGGGAATGCTGAAGATAAAGGCAGCAAAACCTTTCAAGAAAAGCATCTCTCCCCAAGGAGCAGAATCCATCTGCTAATCCAGGCAGGAGCACTGGTCACCGGGACACATTCTCCATGACCTGCAGGGATGTTTTTCACCAGCTGCTGGCATTAATGCACCCAAGAAAGATGGGAAGAAATAGAGAAGAGACCTAAGGCCAAGAGGGTCATGCTGTGCCATCACAGACAACCGCAGTCCCTGGGGATGTGCTCTCCCCCCGCAGCTGTGTGGCCCGGGTGGCTGTGTGGGAGGCTGCTGGAGCTGGAAGGGACAGCCATGGCCTGGCCTGTTCATCTGGGGAGGTGGAAAGGGATAGGGGCCCTGCAGCGGAGACCCTCCTCCTGTAGAAGAGAAGAAAGATTTGGACGCAAAAGCAAAGCCCGTGCCTCTCAGATCCAATCCCAGGCACTGAGTCACAAGAGAGAAAGGCAAGAAGGCAGCTGCCCACCCTTACCACGTCATCCTTGCAGCGGGTAAGATTTCAAGCTAGTGATGTTTCTAAACTAACAAAAAGTGGCAGAGGTAGTACGTCCTGAGCCGTACCCCACTGCACGGTGCAGTAGGCTCTTTCTATACAGAGAGACTCCGATCACAGTGATTTGTTTGTACCCTCCCAGGGTAATTACGTACCTGCATAAACACAAAGCATAAATAACAGTCTGAATTTTCACCGCTGCGGACCTGTTTCCAAGATGGCCACATCTAAAAGGAGCGCTAGCATAAGAAGGATAGGTTCTACCAACATCCTAATGCGCTGCTGCAGTCCCTGTGCCTAGCTATTAATCAGGAGATGAAGGAAAAACTAAAGCACTCCGAAGCCTATTAGGATTTCGACAGAGCAAGGCCACAATCTACTCAAAGCAATGTCGCTCTTAATTAAGGTTCAGTCATGGTTCTAAAAATAAGCATAACAGACGAGGCCAATTAGAAAGAAGTCGGACCATAATGGCGTCAGCTTGATGTGTCTTTCACTGAATCTGTCTTTTTAGGCTCACAGAGCCCTTCTGGTAAATTCCAGGGCAGGAGAGATCTGGAGTGAACTCTGCCCCTTCACAATTTTGACTAAAAAGGGGAACTCATTAGAAAGACCTGCAGTATATGAAATGGTATTTCATGTCATGGATCCTGGGCAAGAGCGTCTCTTCACCTATAAAGGAAAGGGAGAGTCGCACCCCCAACCCTTCTTTATGGTCGGATTAAAACTTTCCCTAAGTAAAAAATGCACTGAAAAAAAACCTCACTTCAGAACATTTAGGTGAAATGTGTGAATATTCTCATACCGGTAAACAACCTTCTTTTCCACAATATGTTAATCTTTGCAACTTCTAGAGGACAACTCCCCACCCAGGGAATCTCTTTGGAGTATCTCACAGATTTTAGCAGTCTCAGTCTTAAACAAAAATACAAGAAAAAAAAAAAAAACTTGATAAAAATACCCTCTCTGAGTTCAGGGCTCTACTCCAGACCAGTCCAGCCTCATTTCTCTCTCCGGCCCCTTTCCCAGTAGCACAGGCAGCTGTCGTGCCCGCGTTTTGTTCCCAGTTGACGTGTCAGATGCTATTGGTTTCTTCCCTTTGACGAGCATCACTTGGGATGTCTGGGTTGCATCAGACCAGGCCCTGAGTGCCACGTCACAACGGGGAGACAGGTACCGAGCTCCCTGAAGTCTCTCAGGAGGAGGCAGAGAATCGGGGGCTTCTGCTCAGATTTCCTACCATTACCGTTGCCAGCTCTTCGTGAGAAACTCCCCGCCATACCGCTGGAAAGGAAAAGCCCTGTGTGACAGCAGAGGTGACATGCACGCATGCGGATGTACACACAGATTTGTCTACCGTTCTTCTCAACTCCACATGTAGGAAACGGCCTGTCTCTCTTCCTCTTCTTCTCTCCCTGGCACCAAGAGCAGGCAGAGAAAAACAGTGCAGAAAGGTTCTTTTGTGGATGGGAATGACTACGGGCACAGCAAGGTTCATCGTGCTGCCTCTGGGAAGGGACAAGGTGTGGATGGCTGAGGACACACGAAAGCGCCAAGTGCTGTAGCAAAATTTGCCAGTTTGCAGGAGACCAAAGATGGCTTTTCTTGAAAGAACCGCTCTCCGCCCCAGGCTGGAGAAGGGAGTGCTGGGATCGCTCAGAGGTGATGGCAGCTGTGAGCAACGGTCGCTCCTTAGTTGAACTCAGGAACAGTCAAACATTGTAATTAATGATTATTGGTTTTGCACATCACACCTCTGTGTTATCACATTTCTTTGGTAACTCCCAGGTTGTCTTATCCAAGAAAGAGGCATTTATCCATTTTCCAAAAAAGGAAACAAAGGGCTCGAGAGGTGAAGTGACTTACAGAAAATCAGCCGCCGGGCCTACCGCAGAGCGCAGCGCTAGGAACTGGGCCCTGCGCTGCTGCTTCGTTTTCCCTTTGCCCAAGCAGATATCTGACAGACAATATTTAGATTGAGGACTTTGCCCTACACAAAGAAAGGGTCCCACTGCCATTCCCTGACACTAACCAGACAACAGACTTGAACAGGAACAGCGGGCTGTGGTTATTAGTGTGAGAGGTGATGTATACAAGCTTCACTCTTGTTGATTACTGAATTCAAAGACTTTGTCCTACTGGGATCTTCTGACAGCTTTCTTTTTTAAAGACAGCATTACCAAACAACACGCTAAGTATGAGTTAAATTTGCAAAATAAAGAGTATTTCAGATCTCTGTTTTGAGAAAGTACTCGCCACCAGGATAGTCCATCTGCGCCATTCACACAGGACTGTGGCTTAGACACGTGGAAGCCGAGACAGGCTCCCGCCTGGTACTCAGAGCACGTGTAGGTTAGAATGAGGAGCTGGTGAGCACTGGGTTAAAGACCCCCTGCAACTTTCCTCTTCTTGCTACGGTTTTACTCTGTTTCCTTTGCTGGAAAAAGAGGAAGAAAGAACAGTCACGGAAAAGAGACAGCTGACTAACTTAGAGCCTTTGAGAAGGACCCTCTTATTTCCTGTCCTCGCCAGGCATTCACGTCATCTCTCAGAGCACGGGGAGAAAATCTCAGCAGCCAGACCCTACAGTGGCTTCCCCTGCCTGCAGCTTTGCAGAAGTCACAGAGCCGCATTGATTTATCCATATTGATGAATTGGCCCAATGGGCTTAATTCAAATAATTTTTCCTCATTCTTCTCCAGTCAGTAAATTAGTTAAAAAGACAGAAAACCAAGCATAGCTTGGATTCTTTCGCACCCTGATATCAAACACACGGCAACTTGCAACAGGAGAGACTTAGAAACAATGGAAGGAATGTGTTTTCCTAGTCTCGTTCAGTGCTTAGGAGGAACTCGGTGGCTGGCAGCAGAAACGCTGCCCTGTGAGCCTGATTATCCAAACGCAAAGTGGACAATGAGTCGCGGCAGGTAACCAAGGGGATTTTCAGGGCAAGCGTTTCAGACAGTGGCTGGGTTCTCCTCTGAGTTACAGGGCTACAAATCACAGGCAACACTAATAAACTCAACAGCAAAGTGTGAATGCAGAAATCATAAACAGGAGAGAAGAAGGTCCTTTAGGTGCATGCGCTGAATGTATGTATAGGTATTCAAGTGTGTGTGTATCTGTTCACAAACAAACTGCTTGCTGAGGTACTGCAAAGAAAAAAAAAAGGCAAAGGGTACCAAGGGGAGTCTAATCAGGTGAACTCGTGATTTACTCCTAGCTGGGAATTCACCTTCCCACTGTTCCTGCAGGGACCGGGTAGGATAGATGCCCATCCTTGATATATCACTGGGACTTACACCAGTGGGGCAAGGGAAACAGCAAATCTGCAGTGATCTAATGCAATTCGAGCCACAGAACGGCTAACGAACCTGTCCTCTCCCTCAGGGCAACTTTAAATGTTAAGAAACATTTTTTTTGGTGAGAGACACCCCTGCACCTGGATTTCTAGACCTAGTTCTTCCCTCCTTCTCATCTCAGATTGCCCTTTACCGACGGGTAGAGCTGTAGTAACGGGGCTGCACTGGCTGGCAATACCACCCTTGTTGATCTTGTGCAGCGGAGGCAATGAGGCAAGCTTCAGTGAGCAATCACTGAGCGTTCGCTTGGGAGGACGAGCTGCAGGCGGGTGCTGTGCTGCTGCTTTCCATAGAGGCTCAACTGCAACGCCTGAGGAACCGTTCCCGAGCTCTGGATTTCCCCTTTGACTGAGGACATTCATTCATCACCCCAAATTTCAGAAACTGACGGGGACTGCTGACAGCCCATCGCCTTCATCACCTAGGGTGAGCCTGAGGAGAGTAAACAAGCAGGGGAACTGCACCCGGTGCTAGAGCCAAAGCAAAGGCCGCCGAGTCTGAAATACCCTCCCACACTCAAATTCTTATACATTAAAGCAACTTCCTCTTTCTAACCAAAGCTTCAGCCTGAGTTAAACCAAGATATGCAGACACAGCCTCCGATACTGCCGGAAAAGTAAAGCAAAACATTGGCTCTGCATCCAAAGATAAACTAATCCAAGTGAAACACTAAACTTTGGAGCTTCTGTGAAGATCCGCTACTAGATTGACAGGCAAGTGGGATTTACAGAGGGCAAATGCTGAATAACTCATTGCTATAGGAAGGTGGTGGATGTATGGGAGCTCCTTTCCCAAATTCGCTGTGGGTCACACACCTCAGGAACTGCAGAGTCCCACAGTCCAATCAGAGATAGATCTCTGCCTGATAAAACCATCTGGAGGAGAGATTTCAGCCTCTGAAACCTGCTCCATCCAAGAGAAGAGATAATTTATGGTGCAAAACCTCGTCTGGAGGAAAGCGATACAAATTTGGTGAGGTTGCGCACATGACCACTGGTGAAGAGCTGAACCCTTTCTCCTCCTTTTGCAGCCACCCAGGCTGTGCAGGGTGACTGTCTGCAGTGGCTAAAAGCTGGAGCAACTCCACTAAGGTCAGGGAGTTTGCTCCAGAAGTGCATCCTGGCTGATAAGATCAGAACGTGACTTCACGTGTCGCATTCCCTTCTCGGCTGCTCACTAACAAGCACGTTTCCTCCAGCTACAGGAAATCAGTGTAGCTTCTCGACTTCAAATAAGTCAGGGTCTGGCCCGAATGCAATGTTGCCAATAAGTCACTGCTTTGACTTCATGGTGCAAATCTCAGAAGACTGAGACACAAAAATCTATGAGATCATCCCGAACACCATCTGACTGATGTAAGCGGCTCTTTTGATGCCAGCAAAAGCTTTGCCTGAGTAAATGCTGTAGGGTTTGGTCCCGAACTGCACGGACAAAGGAAGGAAATCAGGCTCTGCCACAACGCTGGCCCATCCAGAGCAATTCAGGAAACTGGCTTTTGAAGACATTTAATACATCAAAAATGCAGACAGGTACTGAGCAGGGCTGTCACGAGTGACAAACTCCTATGGAAACTCACAAACTCAGAAGAAGCCAGGTGGTTTTGGAAAGCCAGGCACCTAAAGCTGGGGAGCCACAGCAGGCTTACCTCCCTTCTGTGGAGAAATTTTGGTCCAGCATCTCTGATGACCTTTATCACCACTGATAAAGTTTTTGAGGAGAAGGGACACCTCTTCCAGCACTCCTCCTCAGTGAGTCACCCTCAGGCATATTGGCAGCCAAAGCAGTAACTATTTTACGCCCAGCCCTATGTAAATGTTACCAACATCCAGCAACGCTGATGCTTGACTCAAAGCCCAAAAGGTGACTTCATTTCCCTGGCACCATGCTTGAGTGCAAGGAAGCCTTGGGAAAAGGTGGGCGTGAGGTTAAGAAACGGTCCTGGACCTCTTCCACGGCCTGACGCCGCAGATGCTGGGGATTCATGCTGCTCCACTCCAGCATTACTGCCACCCTCGCTCCCGCAAGAGGGAAGCGGAGTTTGCCGGTCGCTCTCCAAGAATAGCGGCTACAAAACACAAACGGCAGACAGGGACACAGACACACGCATTCTCACCTGGTCTTCAGCCGTAATTTAGCTCCTCCCGACCACGTGGCTTTGCTGGGCTGAAAGTCAGTGGTCATACAGTCCGGACTGAGCGGGTTGGGAGACAGGTCGGTGCATCCCTTTGCTGCATGCGTGTCCCTGTCAAAAGAAACAAAGGCCACATAAACATCGACACACAAAACCCTTAGCCCTTATCTCCTACATTTAATAAGGATTTTAGGAAAGAAGGCAATACACAGACCCGGGGGCATCAGGCTAGTTTTTAAAAAGTGCAAAGAAAATGTCAGAGAAAGCCAGGTGTATCCCTTTTCTTCTCTACGACGTTGCCCAGGCAGGCTGTGAGAGTGAGATTTTGCCCTCCTTTATACCCAGGCAGCGCTCAGCCCCTGCGAGTGCCCCTCACAACCGTTTTGGAGGAGCCGCACAATACCGCAGCACTGCTTCTCAGCACACAGGAGGGAGGGCAGCTGCAGCATCCACGGCGCACAACTCATTATCCTACGTCTGCGTTTTGTGACTCTAAATCCCTAAGTGTGGGGTCTGGGGGTTCCGCTGTGGGATATGCCTTTTCCACACAAAACCACCTTACGAGAGCTCAGGGAATGCTCTGAACACACAAGAGAAAAGCTAAGAGAAAGGTCCACACAGTGAGAGCAAGAATAAGAAGCCTATCCCCAACTCCACTAATATTTCCACAAAGTTAGCAAACAAATATTTACCCCGCTTCATCACGCGCACGCAGAAGTCACACAAACATCACGTAACCATCACTTCAAGCTCCTTCCTTCTCCCAGGCACAGGAGAGCCTGAAACGATCCAGTATTCCCCCTCGCTCCCATTTTTAGCACCGAAAGGCGGGAGAGTTTTGAAATTTCTGCTTGCTCAAGGAACCCCCACGCTGAATAAAAGTGGGTCTGAAAGGACACCCCCTGGTCCGCGCCTCGCTGGGCCCGCAGCGGGCCCGGGCCCGAGGTGCGCTGTAATTGCCTCTTGTTGTGCGCTTAGCGCGCTGCAGGCTGAGCGCACATGCCGGCATCTGGGGCTTTGGATAGCTGAGATGGCTTGGATGCCATTCCGGTGAGAGGCCAGCCGTCTTTGTGTCCGGCTCGGTCCTCCCCCACGCTCCCTCCCCAAGCCCCCACGTGCCAGGCAGGAATGTTAAGCCTCACATGGCGGATGAGATATACCAGGGAAGCGCAGCAGCACTTTCACCTAGATTAGGGAAAGCGACTGGTCCAGAACGGCCTTTTTGCTCTCCCCACTTATCTCCATCCAAATTTTACCCCAAATCCTGCCTTAGCTGCCTTTTCTTTCTGTGTGACAGATCCCGTTCTGCTTTGTCCCTGCCGCCCCTCTCCTGGGAGATGATGTCAAGCCCCTCGTCACACGAGAAAGATCCCCTCCCTGCTGCTGTACCAGCCTCGCTGTGTACCACGAGCACAACCTCCTCTGCTCCAGCCCTGTGAAGTGCCAGTACCGCTGCCTGCTCCGCTTCTCTTTGCTTTCCGAGTTTACCATGAAAAATTACAAATTTTTAGAGTAGAGATAGATAGAGATAGGACAGAAGGTTGGCTACAGACAAGGGTTTAAAAGATTGTACGTAAACACTTTGTATATACAAATAGGTGTACAATTTTGTAAGCAAAATATATTTACAGCTGTAGTGTTTAGGGGACAAAGTCCCCTGTTGAAGGCTTTGTATGGAAACACCGGGGAGATGGTCCCAGCCACAAAGAACTGCATTTCTGCCCCTACAAGAGAGATTTCTGTGACAAGGGGCCCCACAAAGCTCCGGGGAGTGTTTAAGCACAAACTCAGGTTCGTGGCGAGGCTGCTGCGTACCATGCTGAAGCCTAACGAGGTGTCTCGCTGACAGCGTCGTGGCAGGATCCATTCGAGGGGAAGGACCTCAGCAGAGGCACTTGCCTTAACTCCGGGGCAAATCCTGACCTCCCTACTCAGGCCTCATTTCCTACACAGGGAACTACCACCCCTTACAGCTCCCTGGTTTGCCAACGGGGCCATGAAGAGAGGATATAGTTTACCTGAAGATCCTTCACAGGTTGTACCATGTTGGGGTGATGCCACCTCAGTCTGAAGGGCAGAAGAGGCACTGGGCTGTGGCCGTACCCCACTGACTCGGGGTAACCCTTGCATGAGTCTGAACTGGTGGGTCACTGTCGGGGGGCTGGCCCAGCAGCCTTATTTGCAGAAGTGCTGATGCCTGCGGCTCCTGCTGATTTTGAGGGGCCATGCAGGTGCTGAGCCCTTTTGGAAAAGGCATCCGGATGTCCCAAAGTGCTGCCAACTGCCACGGCGCTATAACCCTCATCCCAACACCGAAACATTTACAAAGTCAAGGTGACTTCTTTGAGACAATTCTCAGAGTGCTGTTTCAACCTGTTTGAAAGCAGATGCCGACACAGTAGAAGACGACCTTTGTTCGTAGGAGATGCCTCGGATCAGCGATGGATGACCTTTCCTAACACACCTCTGGCAGTGCTCAGTCGTAACCTCCCTGTTGGTTCCCTAAATAGCAGACTTTGGCTCTCCCAGGCTACACAATAGCCGTACTCCTGCGGTGAGTAAAGCTGCTCACGTCTTCTCTCCGCTCAGCTATCTCCAAAGTGGCCAGTAACAATATTTAGGACTGGGAAATTGCCCTTGTGCCAAATACGTTAAAAAAGAGTAATCAGCAGCCTGAGAAACTGATATAAAGCAGTAAGTGCCTACAGCTTCCCGGTCACCACAGCCCAGTGATTGTTCAGTGCTTAGGGTCTTTTTTTTTTTTTTTTTTTAAAAACAGTTTTCAAAACACGTGAGGAAAGTAAGAGACAACACAGATTCTAAACTCTGCTTCGAGCAGAGCTTTCTGAGTCAGTCAGTCACTTCCAAGCATTCCCATACGGATCCATACAGACCCGACCCTCCCGATCGGCAGCTAGAAGCAGCGGGAGGGGAAGCAGCTTGGGTGTTCCCCCTCACACAGGGAGAAGCCCGTGCTTGCCAGCATGCATAACTTTGGGGTTTACCTCACAGAGACAAAGAAACCTTAATTAGTGTCTGCATGGGCTCTGGGGTTGTTGTTTGGGGGTAAGAAGGAAATGCAACGGAGTTTTTCCCGAGCCTCTTAAAAAACGATAATTACTGAGCTCTGTGTGGAACGGCGGGCTCAATAAGACATTGAAAACTAATCAGCCAGTCTATAAATAACACCATTAATCAAGCCCAGTGGGGAACGCAAGAGATGAGGATCCTTCCACCAGCGAAGCACGCACACGTCAGGGATGGAGCACAGCAGCTCTTCAGCAGTGGCCCCCGCCGGGGGCTTTCCAGCGAGGACGATGCCCACGCAGGGGCGGCTCCAGTGAGAGCAGAGCTGGCTGGGCAGGGAAAATACCCCGGGCCAGCATCAGGGCCGCAGCTCCAGAGGTGGAGGCCTCCCCTAAACACGACCCACAAACCCAGCGCCTCTCCGTCCCTTGCACCTTTCTGCCTCGCACTCGGTCAAGCGACCTGACTGCTTATCTCGGAAGATTTTCTAAGACATTTCTAAATCATTTTCTAAGGCAGCTCAGTCTAACGACCTAGAGCGTGCTGTCTTTATAAAGATACTTCTTCGACTGTAACACGGAAACAGCCACCCTAGTACAAAGACACCGAGGGCCTACCTTGTCTCTTGACTGTTGCACTCACGCCTGCTCCTTAGAGCAACTGTTGTCCTAAAGCCCGAGCTGTCTCCAGGACGGGACGGCGTGACGGCTCCCTGCGACAGCACCCAGCCCGCTGGGATGCTCTTTTAGGTCGCGCCTGCATTTTATTTTGGGATGTTGCAAAGTGCCTCCTCACAATTGCATAGCTGAAAAGTATCCCTGGCAAGGAGTGGCCTGCAGTTGTTCTTTGTGTTACCGTGTTGTTTCTGAAGCTTGCAAACGGGAGACTGGAAACCTTGCGCAGTCTATTTAAAACTCCTTTACCTCCCACCTGAGGCTGGCAGCTGCCTCTGAAATCTTTCCTTTTCTGCAAAGTTCATGTTTAATTATGAATTGTTATTTATACTTGCTGCTTCCATTGTGCCTCTGGTATTTAATACCACGCATGTTAATAAGTAGCCGTACAAAGATACTCTGCTCAGCTTTTCCCTCATCTAAAAATACGGCCTGTTAGGATTATTTTCTTGATGATTGCTCGACAAACAGTGAAAGAATGCATGCTACAGATTTAAGCCTTTTTTAAAGCAAAGCCTGCTCCTCAGAAGTTTCATTGCCCCGCAGCCTGGTGGCCTCTGCCTTGCACAGAGCGCACCAGCCGCCGCCAGAAGAAAGAGGCAGCGCCTCTTGACCCAGGCAGCAGCATCTCCTCTGCACACCCAGCACTGCCTTTTCCGAAGCAGACATCAGCGAAACATTTCCCTATTTTTTACCACCCTCTTCAGAGCTCCACAAGAAAGCACGGGTGGCCTCATTTTCTGTTAATCATCTCCCTGCAAGACTGGTTTGCCCGTTGCTGCCATCCGATGTCTCGTGTCCTTCCCAAGCCGTCACAATCCCTGTAGAACGCAATCGCTGTTTTAGGGAGATCCTTGGCTTCTGACCACAGACAACTCTGACCTCCTCTGGCCGCCTTATCTGCCTCCCGCGCTGACCTCCCGTTACCTGCATACTTGAAACGTTTCATACCGTTTATCTTAACCTTTTGGGCTCTTGGCTCTTCTTTCTCACTTTCTTCGGTCTTCCTTATCCTTATTTACAATTGCCACATTCCAGTACTGATTGGTTCCCTAAATCAAGCCTAGACAGTAAGTGGGGGTGCGTGCCTGTGCCCAGTAGATCCCCCAACAATTATGCCTGAACCGTCTGACGAGTTTCAGCCAGGGTCTGCAGAGATATTATTCTCAATGAATCAAACTCCATGTTTCATAAAAATAGTTCCCTGAGTAATGGAAGTAGCATAAATCATCGCTCTCATTGAGGAAATGCTGCGGTGTGAGCTCAGCTGCCTGGCTACCGTTCCCAAAGAGGAGAGAGATTTTACACAGGGAAGCTGTACAAAACCAAATTTCTCAAGTTTTGTCTGCTCGTAGCATTTGTTTTCCAGCACGTCAGCCTTATGCTTCTTCTGTCTGCACTACCATCCTCTACTCTGCTCTTCTGCTTAGCTGCCTGTAGTTCCAGGAATGAGTCCAGGATATGTCTGAGATCATCCATAAACAGCACCTGGAACTATGTTTAAAAATTATTTAAGTTGGTTTTTTTAAAGAAAATCGTAAGGGGTATTTTTCTAATGGTTCCATCTCTTGGAGTCATGATTACTTATTTTAAACTAACACCAGGTTTCCTGCCACAGTAATAGAAGAACTAAGGCCCAGAGGATCAAATTCTCAAATGTTAATAGGTTATAGTAATTTTTAATGTCTCATTACTTCAAGGCCCAACGTTACTCCTAGAAAAGAGGATGGAGCTTAAATTCTGATTTTTAAATCATTCAGGATCAACAGGAATGTTTATAACCAACCACTATCAGAATTAAAAGCTTTCCTAGAAAAATAACTGCTCACGCGCTGACACTTCTGAAATTGAGAATAAAGCAAGGAGCTCCTCTTCCAAGTTCTACACTGATTTGTAGGCAATTCCTGATACTTCGTCCCTTTGTCTTAAATCAGAACATAAGAGGCAACCCTCCTCCACTACAGAAACAGCCAACAGCACAGCACGGACACAAAAATAAGGAGAAGCAGCAACAAAGCAGAACTCGGCTCCGACAACCCCACAAGGAGGGAGACGAAGGAGTTAAGGCTGCAGTTTTATCCTTACAGCACCCCGTGTTACACAATGTCACAGGGCGTCCTGAGATCCCCAGCTCAGCCAAGTGACATAAGGAGAGTCCGGCAGCTTCACCTCTGGCTATCCTCATCCTGCAGGCTACAGGCAAGCTCTCAGCAGCTGATGAGCTGGAATTACGTCTCCTGGTGAATGAAAACGCCGCTTCCACGACAGTCCCCCATCTCTTGGCAAACAGTGAGCCTTCGTGACTCCTCTGTGCTGTTAAGGAGAGGGAAGCTCCGGGCAGGGCTGCAGAAGGGGAGAGAGACCACGCTCATCCCGAGCACCAACCTTGCACTCGCCAGTGGGCCATGCTGCTTTGTGGATCCTCCTGCTCTGCCTGAAGTGAAAAGACTGGATTGCTTACGTATTTCTTGCTTTGTTACCTCCTGTGGCTGATCCAGAAATAGCCCGTAATCCACATATCTGTCACGCTCACAGAATCTCCTTTAGCTGCAGTGGAAGTGCCCTGTGTGTCAGAGCACAAAGGCCCAGGTCCTCTCCCGGACAGAGCACACGGGGGTCTCCGCTGGCAGCGGCAGCATCTGCACAGGTTTGTTAGTCTGTGCTCATGGGACCTCTGTGCCAGACAAAGAGCCAGGACCACCTGGAAATACGTTGACAAAACAATTTTTTTCCATCAGAAAAATTCTCGTAAATTGAACTGAAACTTCTCCTTGGAAGGCATGCAGTTTGAACTGAAGTTTTTGGTGGGAAAAGTCTCTCATTTCCTGGGTAAAATCTCCAGCCCGCCATTTAGCACACTCACCTGCGATGGGGAAGAGCCAGGTTCAAGTCCACAGTCTAATGAGGCAGATAAGGAATTCAAGGCTGTTTCATGGACACCGCAAAATGCAACAGGTTCCACCTGTGAAAATCCCTGGAAGGACTTTTTCAACCTAACACAAAGCAAGGCAGGTTCTGAAATCTCAATAAGGCTCATTGAGCACGTAAATCTTGGGCCCGAATTAGGTATTCTTCCCAGAGTTCTGCAGCCAGATCCATATTTCAAGTAGAAACAATAATATCCATGTCTTGGATTCAGGCGGAAAAGAAACCACGCAAAGCAAACCCATTCCGAGTGCTGCTGGCTGCTCCTTCTAAGAAACGGGGCTATTTAATACAAATCTATTTGTATGCATCACAGGCACATCCATGCTGATATCTGCTAAAACGGGATTAGTAGACTTGACCTTTGTGCCATAAGCTAATCACCAAAAGGGAAAAGAAGAAATTTTCCAGGAACAGTGCAGAGGCGGCTTGCGCTTTTCTAAAGGCACAGGCCATTGCTCGAAGGTAAATCAAAGGGCTAAGAAATCCCAGAGCTGTCTTGGGATGGCAAATTTTAGATGGATACATCTCACATCTAAGCACCCGTCACTTTCGATCTAATGGCTCCTACATGGTCATGCCGAGCACGCGGTATTTCAGGGCAACGAAACACAGAGGCTGACAAGTCACTTGGAATTAATTCAGACTCACAGTTTTCCTTCTAGGAGGGCTCTTCACTTGCGCAACTCCAACTTAAACAACTTCAATGAGCAGTGACCTTCAGGTCCACCGAGAAAAAATCTGGAGAAAGGAGACCGCATTGCGACCGCACAATACCATCTAGTCCCACTTGTCCAGTGTTTTTCTGGCTTCCCCTTTTCTCTGAGGCTGGATGGGTTTTATTTGACCTGACCTCAATCCCACAATCTGGCCACGCTGTGTTTGCACAGACCCACACAAACGCACAAACAAGCTGCTTCGGCGCCGTACCTGTTTGCAAGCAGAGATCTGAAAGGAGTATTCGCATTCATTTGGGTTCCTCACTTCATTTGGTATTGGCCAAGGGATCTTTGAGAAAATGAACTCCCTCTTTGTCTGTGAGAGAGACCTAATCCTCGTTTTGCCCTGGAGGATTACTGGGTACTTAGAAAGGCACTCACATGCACATTTTTGGTTCGTGCCAGCTGCATTCGGGTCCACAATATGTAGCGCTTGCTTTGGTCTTTAGGTTTGACAATAGGCATTCCACTGCACCCAGAACTCGACCCCGGAGACTGCCACCCTTTTAAAGACTCCCTAAATCACCGCTTTCTGAAATGTGGGCCTTCCCCTGCTTTGCATGAGTAGTTTGCCCTCAGACAGCGCGTGTGAATTCGGCGCGCAGGCAGGCAGCTGGGCACGCAGCCCTGAAGCCCAGAGCCTTTTCTTGTGCTGCCGAGCCGGCGGCTGGAGTGCACGGTTCCCTGTGTGGCCCTGCCAAAAAGACCTGGAGCCTAGTTGGAAGGAAGAACCTGTAGGGCTGAGAAATTAGCTTTTATTCCTAGTCAGTTCCTGGCTTTTTGTAAGAGAAGTTTACGGTTATACTCAATTATAGCTTACTGTTTGTACCACAGTACCACCCAGAGAGCCTGCCTCTTCAGTCACTGGAGCCACCATTCCTGGATTGTACACACTGACATATAATAAAAGGTCATCCCTTTTATTATAGGAATAATAATTCCTATAATAATTCCAAATGCCCAGTGCCGCAGCACCAACTCTGTGCGTAGCTAGGCTTTTACCGCGGTGGTTGTCCATGCACAAGTTGGGTTTGTTGCTGGCCAGGATTTTGCTCTACCCACCAAGCTCAGGAGCCTTTACAGCCTCCTGGTGTTCCCACACGGGTGAGCTGCGCTCTGTGCAGCTCCGGCCCAAATCTTTCTAGGATCGTGGCTTAATTATGTAAAGTAGTAATTCGGGATGTAGTTTAAAGGAAGTAAAGGACCCTCATGTTCAGCTGGTGTAAGTTAGTACCGACTTGAGTCGCACTCTGCCTGCTCAGGGCAGATCTCACCTTCTCAGGAGGCGAGACGTGAGAGGTTACAACTGTCTTGGTCTGTTAAATGGTACCACCACAAAAAAGTGGAGAGCAATCCGCCCTGCACCCTGACTCCGCTTGTAAATGAAATGATTTCCTGCACCTCGCACTCAGAGAGTTTTAACCCCCTTAGAAAACAGGTCTACCTACTTATTGTGTCAAAACAAAGGAAAAAAAATACAGAGAAAGGGCATTTTCATTCTGTTCTGCCCTCGGACTAACAATGCTATCTATAGACCTGCTCTCGACCATTATTAAAAGTCTCTTGAGTTTTTTCAGAGACATAGGTCACACCGTCCTTTGGGGACACTGTGGGATTTACTTGGGGAATCATAACGTCACCCCTCTTCACAGGCTGTTCAGGACCAAGAGGCTACAAGGAACAATCTGTCAGAGCTGGCCATACAAGATTGGGCTCAGCTCTCTCTGAGGTGCCGAAGTGCTCCGATCTGTTAGTCAGCTGTGCCCGAAGTGAAGACGATGAACTGCAGAGCTCACGCACGCAGAAGGATCACTAACACATCTGTCCCTTTAAGGACTGTGGCTTACCACACACCGGTAACAATAACGTTATCTTTACAGGTTCTGGAGTATCCCAAGGCTTAATCATGCTGATCAAAAGTCATTCTGTATAAATGATAACAGTTACCTTTACTTACAGAACAAAAAACAAAGCACAACCTGGCTCTAAAGGACAAATGCAAATGAAAAAAAATAACTGCAGCTCCTACAAAGAAAGGCAGCCATAAGAAGGAAGCAAAAGTCGTACTCATATAAAATAAGGACTGGTTTCCATCTTAGGATTAGAGAATTAAAACAATCCCATAGGAAAAGACTACAAGCCCTCCATGCTGAAAAAACAGGTTTGTTCACAGGGAGAGAGTCAATAAGCAGAAGCTATTTTCCCAGAATTACTCTTTTTACACTCACCCTTCAGAACAGTGATATTTTCCAGACACAAAAGGGCCGTCCTAGGGAGGGGTCTGAATGTCAGGCAAGACGTGTCCCACCTGGGACGTGGCCTTTGGGTGAAGACCCGAGACCTGAAGGCAAGACTAACCCACACCGGGAACCTTTTCCAACAGCCCGTAGGAGCTGGGACCAGACTCGATCTGCTGGTGCGGTGGCTTGCGTGAGCACTTCCTAATATGTTAAAGGCAAACCAAACTAGGTCAGTTCAGACCAACAATTTAAATGGTTTAAAGCTAAAGATTAAGGGAGTGCTTACATGAACTGTTCCAGTGGCAGATGGATGAGATCTCTGGCACTGATGAGCAAGCGAGGGCATTAATCTCTTCCGCCAGCACAGCTGGATCTCTCTTCCTGGCTTGCACACGCATTGCCCTTAAGGGAACACGTCCTGAAATTTTACCCTAGCAGCTCTCTTTTGAAAATATGGATGTTCCTGAAGTGCTGGAACAGTAACTCAGGTTTTTTGAAAAACTGGTCTCAGTGGCTGGTACTGAGCGAGTGACAATCTGAGCATCTGCTCAGAGGGGGCAGAAGAAAGCCTCAAATTCTCATTTGTCACAGGCAGGGTGGACTTTCAGCATCAAGAATCGACTCGAGTCTGCAGCGGAGTTGCCTCTCTACTCTCTAACATGATTATTTTGCAGTGTTTCCTGGTATGCCAGCTTTTAATTGCAGTAAGTCGAGGGGTGGAGTGCATTTTACAGGCCTAAATCACCTTCCTGGGTGTAGCAATGCCTAATCCCCAGAATATAAACTACTTCTTATGAGCTGCTTCTCCATCCCACTCACCCACCTCTTCCTGGACAAATTCCTGAATCCTTTACTCAACACAGCATCCATTTACTTCCTCAGGACTTCAGCAGGAGATTTGCTCAAGTGAGAAATGAGTACAGATCGAGTAAGGAGATAAGGATTTGGCCAGCTGCGTTACAAAACACAATCTCTGCCGCACCTGCAGCATCATTTTGCACAGCGTTCAGAGCCCTGTAGCTCTCAGGGACTGTAGTATAGAAAAGCAAAGAGAAAAATACAGTTACTACAGGACCCAGTTACGCCTGTTACCCGTCCATCCATCCCTGAGGCAAGAAACGCTACCGTTGGTTCATCATACCTCTTCTGCACCACGTTAACTGGACAGGTCCAGTGGGAAACCAACGTATGGGTCCAGGGAGGGCACAAAACCAGCCCAGCAACAGCAGAAAGACTTGAGCTTTTCAGGTACATACAGAGTCCACAGAGCGTGTAAAAGCACAGAGCAAACAAAAGCCTGCTGAATACAGCAGAGTTGCAATCTGGCCGATCATCTCCTCGCATTTGTATTAATAAAGAGTGCAATGGCTTTGCTGTGGTTACTGTCTCCCTGCAACAGTGCTATCACAGCTTTTTTATAATTTCATCCATAAATGCAGCTATAAATTGGTGCGGGCAGCAAAACCCATGGAAGTGAAGCCATTCGAGTTACAACAGTGTGCCCAAGCTAAAGCTCTTCCCTCTGAGCATCTTGTGATTCTTTGACTTTTGATGAGAGCGCCCAAGGCGAGATACAGAAATGCTGGCTAGTAAGCTGAAAAAAAAAATAAAATCTGTTTGTCACTGAAATTATTTTTAGCATCTGTCAGTCCCACGGCGTGAAGAGCTATCTGACAAGAGTTTGGAAAAGGAAGAGGACTGCAGCCATGACAAGACACATCAGACGGGAGAGGGACCCTTGGACCCTCTCGCCTGGTGCCGTGCCTCAGTGCATCCCCGCTGTGCTCACACAAACCACCTCAAAGGAGGAACCGGCCTTCCCGATTCCACTCCCTCCTGGCGGCCACGGAGGCCCCCGGCACCTGCGGCTCCTCCAACAAAGGCAAGGGTTGGCCACCTACCCCTGCCCTGCGAAGGTAGCTGGAGCGCAGGGTGGTGGGGGGCCGGCCACCCCGATCCTGGTGCTGGTGGTGCGGGAAAGGCAACCCGGCCGCCCCACCGCACATTCCTGCCGCCAGCGGTGAGGGGCACGCACAGGGGACGCATACAAAGCAGCTTAAATTTTAAAAAAGAAGCAGGAGGGAGGTGAAGAATAGGGAGGACTGTAAGCGACAATAAAGCGATTATTCCAGTTTCAGCAGGCTGGGGAAGCATTGTAAGGGCGGAAAAGACAAGTGGGCTCGAGTCTCCTGATTAGCACGGAACAGAGATGGATGAGAAAGTAACACCGGAGCCACAAAAACCTCTGCAGTTGCCAGCCCCTGGTGGGACACTGACTGCCTTTCAACGGCACAGCTAAGTAAAGAGTTAATTCGTCTCCGTCTGCATAATGAAGTCTTATACAGCCTACATGAGAAACAGGATTAGTAACATCATCACTGATACGTGAACAACTGCTAAGGGTACAGAAGTCATGAACATTTTTCTTGCAGTCACAGGACTGGGGAATGTAGAAATTTCAGGCCATTTAGGACTAAGCTCTATTGTTACGCAGCATAAATAGACCTCTGCCTTCCTCCTGCTGAAAAGACACTACAAGCATCTTTCCTGTACACAGCCCCATGTGTGGGAGCTCCTCTACACTCGCTGCCAACAGGAAAACTCTTCCCTGTCCCCTTGTCTACTGTGTTTTGGTCCGATGATCCCGAGTCCAGACCCCAATTATTCCTTGGGCTCAAGGCAAGATCTGAAGCTGGGTCTTTGGATGTTCTACTGCGCGCACTGCAGGGCTGCATTAGCACCCGCGGAGGCTGGGGGAAACTCACACACTCGCCTGGATGAGCTCAGGGTCTTCCCTGGGGGTGCTGCCTTTGAGTACCAATGGGGCACCTCCAGGAACAGTTAAGAGAAATTACACAACAGATTGTCTTTGATTTCCAAGAAATGTCTCAAATCCTGCTGGGAACACGAAGGTGCTACTCTGTAGATAAAGCACCTCTCACTGCTCTTGGGAAACCCAGAAAGCCCCACTTAGCGTAAATGCCTGTCAGCTTTTGATGGGACTTTCCTCACAAGTGACTTAAGATGCATCTTAAAAATCCACCCAAAACCACTCTCTTTGAAACAGTATGAACTGTTTTTCCTTAGAGCAGCTCCGAGCGCATTAAGAAAGCACGGAGGAGATGACCACGCACTGCAGTGCCAACTGGCACTCTGACTTGAGGTCTTCCTCAGCTAAGCAGAAGGCCATTTACAAGTTAACAAAAGAGCTCACATGAAAAATTATTATTCCCCAGTGTGCACACCCTCTCAAAGGAAGCTGCATCTTTGCTAGGGACATGCCGTGATCTGCAGGCACAGTCTGGAAATCTCCGCCCCGCACGTCAATAGGAAAAAGGGGAGCAATACACACCCCCAATCTCAGCCTCTCCTCATACACAGGACCTGCCGTGACCGTCCTCATTAAAAAAAAAAAAAAAACACCTCCAAAATCAAGTCTTGGTGGAGCCAGTCCCAAACACAAATTGTCATTTGAGTCAGAAGTGCCAAACTCTTTCACAGAGCGAACAGCAAACCCAAATCCTATTAAGCAGCCATCAATGTCAATATTTATTCCTCACAAATCAGGGAGAAGTAGCCTAATAAATGGTGTCAGACTGAGCCTGGCGAGATGGAAGAGGAAGGGGATAGCATTGGGGAAAGGACATGACATTAATCAGCATCACCCCTGCAAAACCCTTGACAGAAACAAGGTAGTAAACTCATTAGCCACTTAGAAACTAAGCTCCTTTTTTGCTTCGCACAGTGATAGCCCCCAGTTTCCAGACTGAAGGTTTGGCATCCTTCACGACAAAGCCACCAGGCCCCGTAAAATCTTTTCCTTTCAATCTACCTCTCAACACACAGCTCTCTGGTCCGGAGAGGATTTGCTGGCTTAACTGCTGTCTTCCTCGATGCAGAGCAGCACCGTCCTGAGGTCTGGACTGCACTGCGTTAAGCACTCAAATTAACACGGAGTAAGACAGCTCCCAGGCAAAAGATGAGTCTGCACAGGAAGACAAACAAATAGAACGATGATTTCACAAGACAAAAAAGAGCCACTTCAAATACCACAGCTTCTCCTTCTCCCCGCAGATCATTCCTGCCCCTGGGTGGTGGTGTACACCGTCTCATCGGGTGTGCTAACACCGCCTCGCGTGCAGCCGCACGGCAAACCAGGGAAGGCAACCAGCCCAGCTTAACTTCTGCCAGATGACTCTGCTGAAGATGCCCGCGCCAGAGCCCGGAAAGAGACCCGGCTTTCCTCTGCATCGTCGTCACAAAAAGGAGTTCACGTTGGGTGAAACACAATGATGGTGCCAGGTCTTTTGACTGATGTAGCTCAGTGAAGATATTTGGATTTATATTTGCCCCTCACCTGACACACAGGAGAGATTTTGGGTTTGTTTCTATGCTGCTGCTAGGCCTTCTTTTACCCATGCTTTTTCTTGTTGCTCTTTAAAATGCTTGCTACCCCATTCCTTGTCCTCTGCACTTGGGATCTAATAATCTGCCTGAACAGCCAGGACCAATATGTACACTTAACAGACAAACTGCTGGGAAAGCCGCTTAAATAGAACTTGTGAGCTACGTAACAATATGGTTTCCTTCTCCTCGCCTAGACAGGAAAACACAACAGTAAGACAAACAGCCTCCAGGCTTGATCTTCCCATCAGGGCTGTAGCTTAGTTTTTAGAGCTAGATTTGCTCCTATCTATGCAGGGAGACTTAAGCTGCCACAGCACGACTAGGATGCAGCCATCTTGCACGGGGGGCCCTGTTCCCCACCATAACTGTGCTGTGCACTGGCCATCAGTTATCATCACGTACTTTACTTAAATTAGTCTGAAATGGAGTCTGTCTCCAGCCTGGAGCCTGTTTGTAACTGCAGAGGAATCTGTGCCCTCCGTAACACACGAGACGGGATCAGGTCACTGCTGGAGAGCACTTGGCCTGGCTATTTTTATTGTCTGGCTGAATACTTTTCTTCAATGCTGTTTTAAGTGCTGAAAGAATAGTAAAGATGAGATATTTTAAAAAAAAAAACAAACCCAAACCCAAACCCACCAAATAACCCACTGATAATCCATAGGAACTGTGTCCTATTTAACTTTTGGACGTTTCTCAAATCTTTACCCTTGTTGCCAGGATGCTGAAGGCATTCTGAAGTCAGAACATGATGAAATCTAATCAGGGTGAAGTGGGCTGGTTTCATTTTCATCAGATTCCTCTTTCAAAGGCACAAATTTACCCTTCTGATCCTTTTCCCTACCACTAGCACTGAGCCGAGACAGCAGTTCGGCTGTAGGATATCAAAAAAACCCACCCAACCCTCTTCCCTCAAGAACAACTGGTGATTGAAATTCTTCACGTTTATTTAAACCCAAAGGACAGTGACACTAATTCAAGCACTGCTACAACTAGAATGTAAAGGATTAATTAGAGAAGTGGCTCTCGTGTGAATACAGGGAAGCACGCATCGCATCATGGTTAGCCGAGCTTTTCACTCAAGTTAAACTTGGTAACAACTCCCCTAAATCACCGCTTTCAAACATACATAGTCTTTCCTTATGTGTCTCTTCTTTCCACTTGGGTGTCACAAAGTTTTAGATATTTATATCCTTTTGCAACTTTGGGTTCTTTGGAGTGAATCATCAATTTTTAACACAGCCTTTGCCAAGAAAAGGGAAATGCTTGCGAAGATGAGCATGCAAATGGGCAGTTTGCATCCTTCTCGGTCTCCTCCGCAGGACAGATGACCCTCGGGGAACATCCCTGTTGCATCCACAAGAGAGAGGCAGTCTCTGTGACAGAAGGGTGACCCATCCTCTGCTTGATTGCCACCAGCAAAATGAGGGAGAGTGGCATCCCGGAGACTGTCAGACAGGATGGCTGAGACAGCGGGAGGCTGTGAAATCCTGTTTTTGGAGCAGAGTCAGGGCTTGTCTAAAACTGGTACAAGAATTAGGGAAACATTGTCATTGTCTCTCCTCTGCTTTACAGGAGTTTAGCCGGGCTCTAGGTATTGTTCATCCGAGGCAATACGCTTTATCCCCACTGTGCAGCTTGCTTGTACGCCCGGTGATATAAAGGTAGTCTTTGTGTGGCGAGACTCAAGACTCCCAACTGCACTCGTACAGGAATCCAGCGCACAAATAAGCTTCCACTTGGGGACATTCATGAATAAGCATTTGTAACAGGCAATTAGTACTTAATTTCAAATGTCTGACCTGTCACAGATTTGGGGCTAGGTCTGCAGCTAGCAAAAATCAGCTTTGTTCCATTTCCGCGTCGATAACAGGTTTTCCTTCCCAGCGACTTGAGCATCTGAAATACTGGGACTATACACAGTGTGGCTACAGCGGGCCTGATCCTGCTGACCGTAAGCCATTCTCTACTCCCACATCCATTAAAGTCAGCCAGCTTGCCACTGTGAGCACTGAGAACTCATCACGTTAGTTCTGCTGAGTGTGTGTCGAATTGGGGCCCTCAGAACAGGGGTTCAGCCTTCACCCCTTCTCCTACACCCGGTGCCGGCCACGATAACTCTTTATCTCAACAAATGCTAGCCAAGCTGGAAATGCTGGTGGGACTCACGCAGGGCTAGGGAAGAGTGGCATTATAAAATACCCAGTTTGATGTCATATCCTGCTTATTTATTTACTTATACCGCCATCGAGGTGAGGAAGCCCCGGAACGGACCTGGCTCCACTGTGCCAGATGCTCTGCAAACACTGCAGTGAAGGATGATTGCTCACCCAGAAGGCTCACCATTAAAGCAGGGTCCTCCCTAACTAAACAAACATGGGAAGGATGTTTTCCCCATCACTGCTGTTCCCTCACAGCACCCTTCTCGAGTCCATCTGCTCACTGACGCTGACTGCATCCTACCGTGAGGACGCGGCTTTTCTCCTGTTGCTGCCAAGAGCTAGGCCACTGCGCAGAGGGAGGAGGGCTCTACGTCACATCGCTTTTCTTCTCATAAAAAATCCAGGGTCTGTTTGTTTGCCGTCTACTGAGCACAGGGACATTTGACAAGGCTTTTGGCTGCTGCAGCATCGCAGCTTGTCTATCTCCCAGACGCAGGACTCCCACCTGCGGCGACAGCAGCCCTCTCTGCGGAGCGATGCCAAGGAGGCTGGAGCTGACTGTGTATGTAGTCATTGGCTTCTTAGCAATGTTTTATATCTAAACTTATGGCCTGCTGATCTCTGGAAGAAAAGCCTCTGTGATTATTAAATGGCAGCCTGAACTTTCCTATAAAAATTACAGTAATTCCTATTTCAGTCAAACTGAACTTCCCTCTTCGATTTAAGAACCACAGGTGCCAAGCACCATTCCATATGCACCAACAAACTCTCAGTCCTCTAAATCCTCATATTATGGACCTGCAGGAACAACCTTCTCTCTCACCACTTGTGGGCTGGCCTGGACTTCACCTCTCTTAGTCAAAGGAGTTTTAGGGCACTGATTGCTGCCGGAGCTCAGGAAAATCTCAACGAGCGCCTAGCAGGACCTGAGTCAAGCCTCCACTGCTGAGAAAATACACTGGGCTGCTGAGATTCACCCCACTGCTTGCTGGGCAAAAGACGACTGAAGTTTGGGACAAAAAATGTACGTGCTTCAACGGGTGCTGCTGGTGTCACCCAATGGGCGGGGAGCACTGAAGGGATAGGAAATTTAAGGCTGGGTGTAGTCAGAAGAACATGCAGAGGTCAGTCTTAAAAAGGCATTATAGCAGGGAATCAGAAAAACACATCTCTGGACCTTCTGAGCAGAAGAAGCAGAGGAGAAAACTGGAGCAAAGGCAAATGGGCAAATGAGGTCTGTGGGTCACATTCCTCCCAAATTTACAAAGATGGATGCTAGCTGATAATGTTACACTTGAATATAATTCTGTTCTTAGCCATTTTAAGGAGTCTGTGGGTCATTCCAACCAGGTGATAAAATTTCTCCGCTCCTGTCCCGGTATCTCATTGCAAGGTGCATGCCAGCAGAGCTACCTCCAAGAACACTACACCACTTACTAAAACATGCAACAGCTGCCAGCGCGCAAACGAGAAACCTCCTGCTGCTCGGATGCCCAGCAATTTCCTCAAGAGAAACTGCTGTAAAGGGACCCTTCAAACACCGCAGCCCTCGCCCAGCTGCAGCATGGCCAGACAGGAGAGTTAAATGATGTCCGTGCAATCGGAGCCAAAAGATGGGGTTTAAATCACACACCTGGAGAATCCCTCCGAGTAACGAGCTTTCACATGTGGACGGAGGGAAGCGCAGCACGGCGGGGTCTGACCCTACATCCCTTCCCTCCCTGCCCGCTCCCTCCCTGCGTCCGGAGGCTCCAAAAAGACCGAACAAGAAGACGGCACCTGGAACGGGAAGGGGCGGCCGCCCCCCCAACCGCTCCGCCGGTGCCAGCCGGGCTCCGGGGCCGCCGCCCTTTGTTAGCCCTCCCTGCCCTGCCCGCCCGGGCGCCTCTGCCCTTGCGGCGGGCCACCGGCCTCCCCTGCCCCCCGGGCACCCCCCGGGTACCCCCCTGCCCGCCGGCTGCCGCGCTGGCGGCTCTCCCTCCGCGCACCGCCCGCCCCCCGCTCCCCGCGCCCCGCGCCCCGCGCATCCCCCGCCGCCAGCCCGCTGTCCCCCGGTCCCCCGGAACCCGGTTCCCCGCCGGCAGCGGCCCCGCTCACCGTGCCCCCCCCGGCAGCTCCCGGCGCCGGCGCCGCGCTCACAGCCCCGGGCGAGGGCGCCGGAGCCCGGCAGCGGCCGCCACCGGCAGGTGCCGCGGCGGGCAGCCCGCCCCCAGCACCGCCCCGCCGGGCCGGGAGACCTCGGAGGGCTGGGGTCCCTCCGACGCACTGCCATCCTTTTCCCGAGCGGTCCCGGGAACAGCCCAGACCCCCCCAACCCATAAATCGGAGGCCGTCGGGACGCGCCGTGCCTCTGATGGCAGCCTCATCCCGCGCCATCGCAACCCTGCGGTCCGCGGCAGCAAGTCCCACCAGCCACGTTAATGCCGGGGTGGCTTCCAGAGCATCTGCCGTCACCTGCTAGGTTTGTTGCGTGCAGCACATTTAATCAGCAAATGAACTGTTGTATCTCGTGAAGGAAAATGACAAGCAGAGACGAGATAAATACACCCTTCTCATTTCTCTCATTTGCCGTGAATAACTAAAAAAACTACGTTCAAGCCGCGGAATGATTCGTGTCACGCACAGGGGAAGGAGTTAAAGTTTAAAGCAGGAATTTGTACTTCTAACGCCCTGTTCTTGGCTCATGTAAAACGAGCACAGTGTTATTACTGAGGGGAGCAGGTTTACGTCTAGGAATTAAAGTGGCCAGACTTCATGTCGTGTAAGTCTTCCTGCCTGAAGACTGCAGGATTTCACTTTCCCGTGCCCAGTGATGACAGATTCTGCAGGTGAAATGAAATGGGTTTCTGATTTCCCTTCCTGACACTTCCCATCCACCTTCCTGCCCTTCAACACCTTCCTCTCCCTTTCTGCCCTGTATCCTCCTTTAGGACTCCTGGGTTTTTTTGTCCGGTAGCTGTTTCCTCCCGAGAGGTTGCTCCATGGTCACCTTCGTTCTTTGGTTTTGCACACGGATGGGAATATGGTGCCTGCTCCTGGCACTACAGCCTTTAACACCAGCGAGCCATGCAGGAGGAAGTGGGCAAGTCCGTGAGGGAACGGGATGCACTTTCACTGAAGGAAAGAAAACACCTTTTGACGCCCCAAAAAGGTGATCAAAGCAGATGCTGGAAAAGCTGCTCTTCACAACACAAGTATCTGCCCCGTAATGGCACTTTTATCCAGGAATGTCATCCAAAAGTATCCCTATTTTATAGAGGGAGACAGTAGTACTTTATAGAGGGAGGAAAAGGGATGTGCCCTTAATTTGAGTGGGAAAGGATCCCACTCCCCAACGTGCTCTTGACAGCGAAGAGGCACTGGCTTCCCTGAAGCCGTTCATTCACCCTCTGTTAAGCTATCATAAAAGCTTACATGGATAGTTTTATTTCAGTTGATAGGTAACTTATTCTGTCTTAGCTTAAAATGGTCCCTTTCAGTCTTATTTGAACTAAAATATTCTACTTCCCCAAAATAATAAAAGTGGCTTAATGGCCTTTTGCACAGGTGCATCTCTTGTCAGGTTAAATTACGCGCAGCCAGCGCTAGCTTTCATGCTGACGTCTCTTTCTCTATCTGCTAACTCGTAATCAGCAGCCTAAAACGCTTAATGTTTAACAAGATGCGTAAATCATAGAGCCTGTGATAAACCAGAATGAGAGATGTGGAAGAAACGCTTGAGGTGATGTTATAAAGGCAGTATGCGTTAGCTATGAGTCTTAATGATGAAAGCCACCGCGAAGCGGCACCTCTCACGGTACAATTTCCCATATTTTCTCCACTTGTGCTTCCTAGTGAAAAATACTTGTCACTATGGTGATGGTTTCATTGAGATTTTAAAGACTTCAAGTGTACTTTGCATCTTGGCCAGCAACTCTGAGAGATACTGAGTGGTAAACAGTTTCCCCGAAGTTACCAGGCAATGAAACAAAGTCCTTTTTGGGGATGTAATCATAAAAGCTCATGAACATTTGTCCTCCTGGGGTAAAAAACAAACAAACAAAAAAAATACCACCTGTAGCATAAACGTGAGGCTCCCCATAACCTTGGAGTATTTATTTAAGCATTATGTACTTATGATAGCACAGGTACTCACCCTGAGGCAGATGACAGGCAGCTAGTCCAAGCGGGAATTAGCTATGAGGGATCATAACAAGCACACACTGCTGACAAAAGGAAACCTTCGACACAACTTCCAGCCACACCGCCCTGGAGTGATGACCACAGCTTCCCTCCTAGACCAAACAGGCGTGGGCCAGGCAAACATCCAGGCTGGGGAGCGGAGGTGCTGCAGGAAGCTCTGGGTGATGGACGGCCACATCTAGGAGGTGCTCAGTGTCCACAGCTCAACTTGTGTCTCTCCTGCATCAGCAACACTACTTTTGGGTTAGACGGCATGGACCATTCTCCTGCAGGATACGGCCAGGCTTGCAGGGGAATGTGCTGGCCCCCAGCACCATCACTGGAGCAGTGCGCTGCTGAGTGGTGGTGGCAGTGTCCTAGCTAGGATGTCTCGCTGGCCTTACACAGCCAAAGCCATCCTGCTCTCGCCTTGCCAGGTGATACCCGGTCCTCCCGCCAAGTATCAGCTTGGGAAATTGCACTTTGGCCTTTGTGCAATTCTCTCCTGATCCTGCTTCAGCAGAAAAGTGATTCTTCACCGTTCGGTCGGAGCAGCCCTGGCTGGCGCGCTGTCCTGTACAGCTGCTGTGTCACAGGGCAGGCCAGCATGCAGAGCAGGGCCACCTCTCCGGCACAGCTCAGCCCCCACTGAACTACCTCCGTAACTTTTTCCAGCAGGTACCAGGCTAAATGCCGAGCCCTTCAGTGCTTATTCTGGAAAGAAAAGCCCTTCCGTGCAAACAAATGAAAGAATATATATAACAAAGCATGATTTCTCAAAGGTGTAACAAAGCGTGATTTCTCCATCAGGTGACCCTTGTGACACCAGTATCAAATGATACATCCTGCAAGGAGTACGAATCAGGGGGAGGACTCAGAGGGTTGTTTTTAACATTTTTTGCAGGATTTGGGTTTCCTGCTTGGTGTTTGCTTCTGATGGCAGTTTAATGCTATTTAAGCACAAGAGTAGAGGTCATACAGTCCCCCTCAACAAACTACAATCATTGATGTAGCAGATTTTCCTCAGTCCTGCTGGGGTTTTCACTACCTTTGAAAACGTACGTCCTTTGACTTATAAGAAAAACTGAATACACTAGAGCTGGACTCTCCAGTGCCCAGATGTTTTCCCGATGTGTTTCTCCCAAATGTAGCAAGTTGCATTAGAAGCTGAGTGAAATATGGCAGAGATGGATGTGAGTATGTGTTCAAAGGCTGCGGAGAAGACCTTGCCCATCTCACTGCCCCTTCCCACCTGGCAATGGTGGGAGTCAGGTTGAAAGCAGGCAGGCAATTTCATTTCAGGTCCCACGTCACAGCGAACAGGCAGCAAATACATCGCTGTCACCAGCGCCGGAGCCTGCCAGCTGGATCTGGAGCAGGGGGAGACAGCCTAAGAAAAGCTTGTGTACACACCACCCTGACACGCATTTGCGATGTTTGCCTTTGGGAGTAGATGAAGACGCCCTAGGGCTATGTTTGCACCACTCTTGCAAATAATTGTTGGGAACCAGTTGCAAGAGCCACCACAACTAGAGCTCTGGATGGTAAGGGGAGTGT
The DNA here is from genome assembly GCF_963924245.1 of Chroicocephalus ridibundus. Taxonomy (NCBI): domain Eukaryota; kingdom Metazoa; phylum Chordata; class Aves; order Charadriiformes; family Laridae; genus Chroicocephalus; species Chroicocephalus ridibundus. Next base: position 6,873,971 of record NC_086288.1, read on the forward strand.
TGACCCATGGTCGTGATGATTTGAGGGTCAGGTTAAAGCAGCCCACTTTGCGTGACATAAATTTGTTCACTGTCAGTGGCCACTCTGAAATAAAATCGAGCATTCTGGTCAGCGGACCACACAACACGAGCTGCACACCTTGTCAAACGCAGACTAGGGGCACTTTGAAGGGTCACGGAGGCTTTCAAGCTATTACCTGCTTCAGTTCATGTCACTGATGGACTTGGTAATGGAGGCAGAAGAATAAACACGGCATGTTTCCTCGAGCTGAGGCCATTGCGTATTAGCAGGATCAATGCACATACATGGTAAGTGGGTCCAACTGCCCTAGACCTACAAAGCACTCAAGCCCATTTTTCAGTTTGATGCCACGAATCACTCCACATACCTCCCCCTCCCCATGTATTTCACCAGAGATGACAGGAATAACTGTGCTGTGGGGAAACAAAGGACTCAGACATTCATCTGGGATTTTTTTCTCTTTCGCTTTTTTCTAGCCACCACAAGAAAAACCTCCAAACCCCCAAAATGAACAGCAAAAAATCCAAAGGGAAATAAATATGAAGAGACTTATCAGAGGACCAACGGCAAATGAAAGAAAGATAAAAGAGAGCGTGAATGCCAAGTGCGTTTTTAGGAGGCTGTATTCATCCTGATGCACCTGGGTCCTGCATCGCAGCAACGCTCAACAGTGCCGGAGCCAGCGGGAGCCAGCGCTCCTGTTCTCCACCTCCCTGGCTCCAGGCTCCCTGGTGCCTGGATGCCAGGTACTGCCTTGCTCAATGAACAGCGTGCTCCCAGGGCACTTGATAACCAAGAAAACTTCCTTCTTCCTGCTTAAATAAAGCTGCGATGTCTCCTGTGAGACGGGGGAGCGCCGCACGCCCGCGTGCCCGAGTGATGGCACTGGAAGAGCGGCAGAGCGTTGGAACGGCACAAAGCCCCAGATCGTGGTGTTCCCCCTCATCCAGTGCTCCCCTGCCTCCCCGTCCTGGTACTTCTCACAACACAAGCTGCTGGACACAGAGCTGGGCTACAGCGAGTTCACAGAAATGGAAAAAACATCTTATTTGAAGGATGAAAGGGCAATGTCAAATGCCCCAAAAGGAAACTGTCTTGTGCCTGTAATTTATTGGCTTGCTGGCCAATGCAGATGCCAGACTCCAGTAAATTTGGACCAGTTTGTGCATTTGCTCAGGCAGCTGGTGTGAAACGCGAGACCTGTGTCACATTCGCTGGTGGAGGAAGGGAAGGCGTGGGATGGACAGAGGAAATTAGATTTTGAAATAAGACATGGGCTGCACTGAAGAAGGATGATTTCCTTTGAGGAGCTGTTTGCAACGCTGACATACCCACAGACCATGAAGAGCGCGAGCCAGGAGGGGCTGGAGCCAGGGCTATCAATCAGAGGAGGGAAAAACTCCAGGGAAGGTTCAGGTTTTGCAAAATGTGCCCAGTCGCCTTTCGATTTTGCAAACCTGCACCACAAGTTGCTCAGAGGCAGGACCGTTTGAATCCAAGCCCATAAAGCTCGGGGAAGTTTAGAGAAATTCCCCGTTTTGGCTCAACTCCAATTCAAATTACCTCCTGGAAGGTGAGGAGGTGTTCAGATAAATATCAGAAACCGCTCTCTAATGGGTCAAGGCCATTTTTTCCAGTGAACAAAAGTGATTTTTCTTGGATCTCTCTTACACTGCATATCTCAGACTGAACTTAAGATGGCTGTGAAATAATTAAGAAGCAGGGAAGTCCAAACCCTGCAGCAATGAATGCAATCCCCTATTAAATTTTTCTCTTGGAGACTTATCTCAAATAAAACCAGTGAAAAATCATTTTAAGATTGAAATGAAATTGATTGCAAGAGGTTTGTAAGGAAGTTCACTGTTACGTCAAGGGGTTTTGGAAAGAAATAGCATATTCACGTGTGCCAGCTCAGGAAAGTTAATTCTTAATGTTTTTATCAAACTAACCTGTCCTCTGCACTTATGTCCTTAAGCTTCTCCCCAGTTCTTGGTATCGCAGTCACTGTGAGCACCGCTCTGGGAGTGGAGATATCCCTAAGATATACATGATGGTAATGACGACAGCATAAAGAGGAAACAGAAGAAGGTTCTTAAACAGATCAAGGAGAGGAAAAGGGCAGAAAATAGATGTGCATCTACTTTTCCTCTAGCATCCTGGAGAGGTGAAAGGAAGGCAGCCAGAACGGCAGTTTTCTCTTGCTGTGAAAGACCTCCTCTTTCCTTCTGAGCTACCGACGAGCAGATTTAGGGAAAAGAAGAGGAAAAAAGGACATTTGTACAGCGAAGAAAAGAGGAGGAGGCTTTGAAGACCTAATTAACAGACTCTGTCCCAAGTCACTTCAGTTCAGCTGCATCACAAAAGTCCGACAGAGATCCATGGGACCCCAGCAACCTGCCTGAGAGAGGGCGACACTGTAAACAAAACCAGGCGCTCCGAAAACCCACCCCCCTCCAAATTCAGGGGGCTGGGAAGGGGAGGAAGCCGCAGCTGAAGGCCTGTTTTCCTGCTCACTAATAAATTTAGTTTACAGAACCTTTTGTGCGTCCCTTTTAAGGTTGTTTGTTGATTAAAGCGGCAAACAACAAACTTAGCCTTAATTTATGCTTCTTTTAACATTTCAAGCTTAGGGGGGATGCTTTTTATAAGAGTTAATGAGGCAGAATAGGTTCTTTATGGAGAAGATATTTTCTCACCAAATTAAAACCTGTATTGAAAATAAAATAATGAGATGAAGGTGGCTTTTCTTTCAGAAGTAAATAAATCTCGGAGCAGGAAACTTCTCACGCACTTGGAACTGTCCTTATCGGAAAGATCTGAGAACAGCAGGTTCAAGATGTTCTCTCTCTTTTTTTTAAAAAAAATTTTGCTTTCTTCCTTTCACCAAGACAGTAATAAAGCAGTATTTGCTGAAAACATGCAAACAGCTCCTGCTTGTGAGAGCACGGAAGCACTGGGAGCTCAGCAAAAGAGAAAAGGTTTAGTTCCCTTTCGCTACAGCAGAGCCATGAAAGCCCACGGCGGGGACTCGTCCCTACCATAACTACGGGGACATCCCAGGCAGGGCACATCATGCCACCTTAGACACCCGTGCAAGTCTTAAAGCAGCAGAATCCCATGGAAGAGAGAATTTTCCAAATGAAAGCTGCCTCAAATCTTCTGCATCTTGCCAGTTTGGTGTAGCAGCACAAGCAAAATGAAGTACCTGAGCGGGCAGAACTGGAAGCTACTGTGTGACACCAGCAATCAGCACAGGATGTTATTAATTGGGGACAAAGAGAGAGAACAAGGTCCTTACGTGATAGGAGAGCATCAACCCTGGTTCCTCTGAGCAATGGGAAAGAAAGCCTTCCTTTCAATGCAGGCTACAAGCGCACTCGAGAGTGATAACCCTGTTTGTCTTCACCGGAAAGGCTGAATAAAGGCAGCTCTCCCAGGTGTAACAACTGGTCGGTGCAGTCTTTGCCATCTATACGCAATTGCACTTTTGGGGTATTCTGTTTTTCAATGAAATGTCAATATTTTCTCAGGGAAGAAGCCCACCTTTTGGATTATTCATTACCAAAAGGCATTTGGATTTTTTTTTGCTAAATCATCCCTATTTTATGGTTAAGAATGGGACTAAGCCTACTCTGAAGCACAAATACGGTATTTTTCCTTCCATCTTTTGAAGTCTGCAGAGGAGACACCCCTAAGCAGTCTATAGTTTCCCCCAGGATGCCGGGAGCTTTGCAGCAGTGGCAGGAATGCTGTCCTTATCCTCCCGCTGTTGTCAGGCTGACCCAGGAGAGATAAATCCAGTGCACCTGCAGCCGGCGGAAAGCTGTGGCGATGCCGGTTGCCTCATGCAATCGAGCAACAACCCACCTCAAATTTCAAAGCAGTTGTAAGACCCAGCAGCGTCACAGAAGGGTATGAATGGGGCTGTTTTCATATCTCTTATGCAAACGTCTGTTAGCACAACAATGTTATCCGTTGTTATCCGCAAACGGCAGGATTTTATCCGGTGCTCGGTCTTGGTCCCCGATCACGGAAAATGTATACAAAGTATAGTCAAAGAAACCTGAGCCGACAGCCAGCCACTCCCTGTGAAACCACATACTGCAGGAATGAGCAAAGGAACTCAACAGGCATCAAAAAGTCAACACCCAGGGAAATTCCAGCCTTTGGTAATGGCTCGGGAAGATCAGCCCCTGCAAACCCGAACGCTGTATGTAGCTGACCTGCAAAGCAGCTGTGTGTGCGAGAGAGAGAAATCAGCCAGGGAATGAGTAAGAGAGCTGAAAAAAGAAACGCTGTGCTCTCCTTTCGGTCCATGAAAGCATAGCAATAGTGCACCGGCATCTGCTACAACCACACATCCACAGAGGGGCACGAAGGCACTTCACAGGGAGCTGGGAAAGCAAGGAAAGCATCAGCGAATCTCCACAGAGAACTCCTCAAAGTCAGGCAGGGAGAAGACAGTATCAAAAGGGAACAGACTGCCTGGACTGAGCTGTGTAAGACGGCAGTATCTGAAATACCCAGCAGAAAGATTTGGAAGCGGTGAGACCATACAAAGTGGCAATGCAAGAGACATGCAGGTGAAGGAAAGATACTCTAAGGGCTAGAATCACATAGGGTGGATGAAAGCATTTCCAGCACGTTGCAGTTTTGAGGGACAGGAGGCAAAGCTTCTCCGTGAGTTTCCCTCCTGCTCACCGTGTACACATCCACAAAGGGCAGCCTGAAATTCCCCAATACACTGAGCATCACCTGGAAATGTTTCCTGGGCTCTCCCACTGGAAATGATCATCTAAACAAAGGGAAGATCCCTTTCTCAGGTGCTACGGACACGATGCCTGATCCAAAGCTGACGAAATGAATGGAAGACCTAATGCTGAGCACCTCTAGCTCACGTCAGTTATGATTGTTCTAAAGAAGGATCCATAGCGCTAACAATTTCCTTTTTAATTAACAGCTATGAACTACACTCCAAATCAGATGGCATGAATCAGCATAACTTCTTTTTTCCTCTATCTCTGGTGATGCTGGAAGGGGAAAACCCTCTGCTGACCTTGCTGGGTAAAGTTCCAGTTGCCCCAGTCATGAGGGAGAGGCTGCACCTCGATGCAGATACAAACCGCAATAGCTGCACTGTGCTATGGGGCGACGAAAACGGGCCCGCAGGCTCCTGAGCTCAACCCTCCTTCTCAAATAGACTCCCTTTCAGAGACAGGCTGTTTGACCTTGAGACGGGATTGTAACTAAAGCTGGTCAAAAATTTACAACAGACACTGGTTCTGCTCAATGAAATGTCTGCAGGAAAGGTCTACTGATTTACTTACAAGGTTAAAAATAAATTGAACTGTTTTCAGGTTTTTGGAATGAAATCAGAATCACCCAGATCACCCTTTCAGATGAATACATTGTTTTGTTTTGTATTGTGCCACTGAATCCTCGATCTATTTCAGACTTTAAGTCTTTCTTTCACTGTTTTCTTTTTTACAACTCTCAGGCTGGGACCCATACGTCCCAGTCTCTCCCGTTTCTCTCTTCTGTGGTCTTTCTAAACCTTCTTGTCTTCAAGAAAGGATGCATCTTTTTAAAATAGAACAGATTTTTAGTTTTGGAATCAAAATTTAACATATTATCAGCAGCAAATAGGCTGAAGCAAAATTGCTTTAACTTTTTTCTACCGGGGTTGGTTCTGCAGTGCTGAAAACTGGCTCTATGTGCCTTGGTACCTCTCATGGATAGGGAATACTAGCTTTAAGTAACATCTTAAAAAGTATGTTGTAAGCACCCTAGCGGGAATGAAGAGTCAGGATCTGAAAGGAGGATGCAAACAAGTTGCTACAGGAGGAGAGAGGCTCTTGTTCTGGAGAGCAAGTAGCTAACGTAAATAAATGAGAAACTGTCGCACTGGAGGCCTCCGGTACATCCCTCCACCTTAAGTAAATACATGTTGTGTGTACAGTACTTTTGATTAGCTTGATAGGCCAATGGATGTCACTGTTGCTCTACATAAACCAAAACAGGAAAGCAAAAAAGACAATTAAACCAAAATAAACTTAAGGAGAGGGTTCCCAAGGGCTTACATGTAATGCTCTCTAACCTGATGTGTGCCAGTTAGGTTGGACAGCTTCTTCAGGGGCTTCGTAAGTGCACGTCTAACGTATCATATTATTAACTACAGAGATAAGGTCAGGCTAATAGCTATGTGTAAAAAAGGAAGGCTATTACCAAGGCTAACAAAGAAGCAGAATGGAAATCAGAGACATCCGTCTACAGACAGACGGGGCTTGCACAGCAGTCAGGCTATCAACTTCTGCTCTACTCCACACTCCATCGCTTCTGCAAACCGCAGCCTAAATGGGAGGAAACAATAAGAAATTGCCCCAAAGGCTGAAAATCAGGGTAGTTTTTTATTTGGAATTTGCATCTTGAAAGCCTACAGTACACGCTCCTTTGTAATATTCCTGTGGTTGGAAGAGCAAACTGCAGGGCAGCTCCGTGATTAAACAACAAATATCACATTTCCCGAAACATCCAGCAACTCGGGTGTTCACCATTTTAATGGGTCCTGTGTAATTCGGGCTGTGTCTGAAAAATGGGACTTGGTCATTTGAATCTGAAGCAGCTGTTCAGACGCTTGGAAAAATTTCACTCACGACTGAACGATTCTTGCCTTCGAGGCTAATCTAAAGCCAGATTTTTCCAAGCAGTTGTAAGCCTCACGGTTCCTCCCATTTTACCACTTCATTTGCAACCTCTCCAAAACCTCAGCACTTGTGGGCAAAAAGCATTTGTTGATTAGTTTACTAGGAAGGATTCAGGCCTGTGCAGCGCGATGCTCGCTGCTAGGAGAAACTAGGTCACCAAGAGGCTATTTTAGTGATTGCCAGAGATGCAGCTGCGGTATTTCTAGGTCAGTGGTCACTTCTACTTTAATGGCTTTATAAAGGTTTAAGAAACAAATGGAGTTTTTGCTTGCATTCTTACGTGCAGGTCAGTAGTCTAACATTTAATGAGAGACGGCTTTCAGTTGATTCTTCCTGTTTCATTGAGACATAATTTACACCGAATTACTGAAAGCTCAGGGAAAACAGTAGAGAAAGGCAGAGGCACCCGAGAACACAAACTATGTCCCATCCTGTGCATTTGCCCTTATAACATCTTCAAGGTGAGGAAAGATACAGGCCTGCAAACCGTCCCATCAAACACAGTACCCGGCCTCCAAATGGTTTAAGTCGCAGCTGCTTGTTTGGGGCAGCCACAGAGGGAGTTGCCCACAAGCAAAGCTGCCTCTTAGAAACCCCCTGTGAGCTCTGTGAAAACTCCTGAAACGTTAACCTACCTCATATAGCCATCTTCTCGACTGCATCACAACCTCTCCGAGCTCAGTTTCATGTTTACTATACACACCGTGTCATGTTCCACACGTAACGTGCCCCCTTGGTTTGCTCTGCCTATGAGTTGTTCTCCTTTATAAGCATGTTTTTGCTGCTGCCATCGCTTCCACCCTCTCCACCAAACTCCCTAAGCGGTGTGTAATCTAACTTAAGAGCAAGTAGGGAACACCGACTGACTCTTATCACCTAGTAATTTGCAATTAAATACAGCTTGCACAACTCTGACATAAGCTCATGATGACGAGGTCCCCACCCCTTCTGTAGCTTTTGGCAGGATCCCAGCACCCCGACCGCCAGGCCCGCGGGGTCACCAAGACGTCACCCAAAAATAGAGACAAAGTTTTGAATGGTGTGAGAGAAAACAAAGAAAAAGGCTTCAAAAGGTATCAGTCAGGAGTGTGAAGCTTCTGATCCAGATCTAATTGTGTCAAAATGTGGGAGCTGGGATCTCAGTTGCCCCGTGTGTACATGGACCCTACCTCTGTGACAAGGGCTCAAGTCAACTGGAATTCGTTTCCTGAAAGGAAGAATATTATTTTATCAACTGGGAAAGACAAGTGCTTGCGGCTTGCCTGAATTTAACAGTTCTGGATGCCAAAATACACCTGGGATCCCTCAAAGTCTTGGTAAGAAGAATAATCCAATTTCTTTCACATGCTTTTTCACAAGTAACCACGACACAAACCAATAAAACCAAAAAGGGAACCTCAACTGCAAATCATTTAGCAATGGGAGCCACGGACGTGAAAACCTCTAAGCTAGCAAAGGTAGATCCAGACCTGCAAATTACCATCACCAGGTTTGTAGGCCAAGTATGTTTTCAAAAGAGATAGACAGGCCAGTTGCCACTGGCCAACTACACAGAACCATGGAAACACCTTACTCTGGTCTGCTCTCCAGCAACGAACTTGGTCTGAGACATTTTCAAGATGCTGATGAAAAGAATTCATTTGTTCTCCTATGAGATCCCTTAGGAAAGTCTTCTTGCTCAGAACAGGCTGAGCTCATGTAAGTCTCTCCCAAGAGCAGAAATCCTGTGGGTTTCCTATTTGTAATAAACAGGAACAAGCCTGTGGTAGAGTCCGTCATGCACTGCTGGTAGTTACTGTTTATGCCCACTCTGAGGACACGGAGCTATTTCACAGAACGATGACTCTGTCTGCTCTGCCCTGTCATTAGTCCTCTATGAGACAGCTTACCAATTACTTCTTGAAATGAGAACTACACTTACTGTATATATAAAGGCACACTTAAATTAACTTTTATTTTTTTAACTTTCAAAACCTCCAGACTAAAATTCTAGGCGCCTACATTCCCTTTTACAGTTGGATAAAGTTTCGCTTCCCCCGTACGAATCAAGCCACTATCTGCAAGTCAACAGGTCTAAAAAACTTTCCCCTGTGCTTATAAATACAATATCGTGTATAAATCGTGTGGTTACACATTATTGCTGAACCTACGGAGAACAGAATTTGTTCAGTCACTTCTCCAGACTGAGGGACGGAGAATTTGGCAAGTGCCAAATGTCCCTTGCAACATGTATACATAAGGGTTTATTTCAGCTCCTAATTAGATCAACATTACTTAGTGAAGCCTGGCTTGGCGGCTTTCTTCCCACCAATGCTGGCCCAGGTGGTACAACAAAGCATGGCTGGAAACAATTTCCGTCTGTTCTTCCCAGGCATCCTGTGGAAGAGCCGGCCCCATGCTCTGAGCACCGTGCAGGTATTCCGCATTGCATGGTTGCCACGGAGCAACTGTCCTTCCTGGGCTGTTTCATCTGCAGGTGGGAGGAACTCAAAACTGCCAAAGGAAAATAATAAGGATGTGGCTAACACCCTGCAAAAAAAAAGGCCAAGGCTCAGTTCAGAGGAAGGAAACTGTTTCCTTTAGCATCAACCTCTAAGGAGCAGCTACAGGTCTTGCCACTTTGCGCTGACGGATTTTTTTCAGATGTTTTGCAATGGCACTTTCAGAACCTTCCCTGCCAGTTCTCATCTCTGTTATTCAGCCGGGTCTGACAGCTTTGACAGAGGGGACAGCCCTGTGCTATGGCCGCCCAGGCCACTCAGCATCGCAGCACCGATGCCGTGATACCGTGATGTCAGTCGCCCTGTGCTGTCATACAATTAAACTCCTGTTAGTTTCCATCCCTAAAAGAAACTGTGGCTTGTTTACACTGGAAGAGGCCAAGCAGAGGAATTCAGACTTAACGCTTAAAGTAAATTACTAAAAAGAAACACTTGAATCTCTAAGTCCTAGAGAATGACACAATCTAGAGCTAGGTACAACACCTAAAATCTTAGACATCTAAGAAATGCCTAGATTTAAGAATGTCTAAGCTGCGAGTCATGTTGACTTCCTTGGAATTGTCATAGATATTAAGTATTTCTGAAAATTCAAGCCAGTTATATTTTAATTCCCAAACACTTGGACCCCAAGAAAAGTAATCATTGCAACAGTGATGTCTTCAGGAATCACATAGTAATTCACGGCTATGTGACAACAGAGCTCTGAAAGACTGACACATTGAATAGCTGATCAGCAGCCACTGAAAACGAGCCCGTGCCCTCAATCTGCTCTCAAGAAGAGAGAGTCCACCCTGCAAAATACCTCAGAGTAATGAGTCACACGCAGAGTAACACGCAAACCAAGTGAACACAGGGCTTGTCCGAACGACACAATGCCCACCTGCGAACAAGCTGCCGGTGTGATATGATGCCATTCCGATCAACTCGTCATCATCTACAACGATACATTCAACAACAGAACCATACGTTGTCACAATACGGAAAGCATATAGAGTCTCTGCAGGGACTGAGCAGGAGAGAAATGAAGAAAGCAAAGCAGCCCACTGGCAGCACCATTCACAGGCTGCTGCTACTGGGCCTGGGCTAGGCTGGAACATCTCCACAGAAAATGCCATTTCCTATGCACAGCTGGTTGTATGAGCATAACAGAATCAACTGCGTTGACCTATACAGGTTCATGCTCAAAACAAGACGAAAACAACACAAACCAGAACGAGAGCGTCCCAGCTCACCACGTCTCTTGAGCGTCCAGTCCCTCACAAAACGAGACAGACAAAGCAAATGGCAGTGAATTGCCCTCAACTGTCACCAAAGGGAACAAGTTTTCACGATAGATGAGGAAGCCACAGCAAAAGGCCTGCCAGGGAACGCTTCGCAAAAGATCCGGTGTGCCTGTGTGGAGTGTAAAACGCCAAATTGACTGTAAAAATGGCACAAGCTCATCAAACCCGCGGGGCTTGGGGTACGCACCGTCGCGATACGGTCCAGAAGGCCAGGATCTTCTTAAGTGCATGCAGATTTGACTGCATCGTGAGCTCTGCCGGGAGGCTCTTCTCAGCGAGGAGGGTGAAGTGCCTTCACCATCAGCGCTGCGGGTTGTGCTGGGGAAGGTGAGGCAGTGCATGGGAAGGCAGGCCAGGGGCAGGAAGGGAGAAGGAGCCAGCCTTGCTCACCCTTTTAACAAGCAGGCAGTAGTAATGACAGAGCTCCACTCGCCAGCAGCCAGACAGCCACAGCTTGTTGTACTCTCACATTGCAGTAATTGCCATTGCTGCAGGCACCGAGCTGATGAGACAAGAGTAAAAGAGAGCAAGGTGACTAAAACAGGGAAGGAAGAGCAGAAGGGATGCAAGGGGGAGAAGCTGACTTGTTTGTTACCCCGTAGAAAAGCACTGCCATCCGCTATGAAGCTAATGGCAGGCCCCCGTGTTTTCGTGATCCTGAGCTGCCATAGCTCAAGCAGGCCAGCGCCGCCTGACAGACTTGCACAGAGGAGTGATGATTTATCTCAGCTCCCCACTGAGCCTGAAATGTTCTTATAAATAACTATGAAAGCTCCGATTTCAGTTTCACAGTGGAGTCACGGCTCCTTGGGAAATGATAATAAAAAGAAACAGAAGCAATACCAGCACTTCTCACATCTTCTCTGGTTTTGATCAGTTACCCTCTGTGATCTCTAATACTCATTAAGAGAGATTGGAAACAAATTTTACTGCCAGTTTCACAACCACACCTACAGGTGCTCTCAACCCAGCCCTTATGTTGGGAACTAAAGGCCGCGGTTGGGTAACAGCCTGGTCTTTCTTGGCTCAGATACTGCCTCTTCAGATACTGCCTTTTCTCCTCTAGCCATGAGAACCAGTCCTGGGAAAGTCCTTTGCTTCCCTATGTGGAGCGATACTGCAGGGCTGAAAACTGGGGAAAAGCTGGTGTCACACAGGTCCCTCTCCTCCTTCTCTGCTGCTTCTTCTCACCTGCCCCGCAGGGGAAGAGAAAGAGATGAAAAAGGCAAGGAGAGGTATGATGAAGTTAATAAGGGAACCCAAAAAGAAATGACGGAGAAACCCCAGAGAAGAAGAAACCTAGGGAAAGGGAATCCTTACAAGAAAAGGTCACCTTAATGAATCACACGTGATAATCTTTCTGTGCATATCTTGCGGCATCCTACCAAATTAAATCATTAATTTTCTCACAGAGGGTAGTAGAGAACATTTATGAAAGGGATTTAGTTCCTTATTATATTCTGAAAGATAGTGGCTCAGTTAGGTCAATCATGTACCCATCCACATAAAGTTAAATAAGATTTTCCTGTAAGATAAGGACATTTTTGCCCCACTCTCCCTGTTTCAGATCCTGGAGAAAGGAGGAATGATTTGACCTGTCCCACAGATAGGGAAGCTGAAGCACTGCTAGATTTATAGATAAAGATGTTTAAAAAGCAGGTGCCTAAATTCCTGGCCTGGGTTTCAAAAGCACAGAGTAGTTTGCAGACCCCACTGACTTGAGAGTCCTGCTCAGCCATTCACACGGTTTAGGAAAAGAAGGAAAAAAATAAGGATCCTTTTTGCTTGAAAGCTTGGGGTGGGTTGGGATGGGAAACAGGGCTGAGCAAAATGAAGGCATGAGCACATTACAGGCTCGGTGCAGGAGCTCGCTGTAATCCATCAGTTTGCTGTAATCCTCTGCGCTTGCTCTGGGGAAAACATGCTCATTTTCCCAACTGAGCTCTGCCCTGCCTCTCGCTGCCCCGGTACAGCGTCTGTTTGCTAAATTTATGGTTATTTTCCTCTCCCAATGCAAGAGGTCTATGTCTTCTCACTGTATCAGTAACAGAAGATCAGTCTGCCTTGAGCTTCATTAACGATGTGCTGAAATTCAACATGTTTTCTTTAAAGAGTACACGAGCAGCAGGGCAGCGCTCTCCTTTGATCTCCAACCTGCTCACACCGCTTCCTGCTCTGATACCGAACTCCTCCGCACCTCCCAAAGAACATGCCACCATAAAACAGGAGGACCAGAAGCAAGGAAAGTACCAATAATCTCACTCCAAAAACAATATATCTGCTCAACATCTCTAATTAAAGCCAGCCAGGACAGATTCACGAGCTTTGTGCTGGAGACAGGAACATTTTTAATTACATTCGGTCACTAGACTGCCAGAGACCCAATTGCTCTGTCAAATTATCCAAGTATGGTTCCTCCCTCCTCACCGTATGCATCTCTGAAGCTGCTAACGCTGAAAGCAGCTACACCCTGGATTACAGATCACTGTGGATGCCAACCACGGCCTTGCTAATACTTCACAGCAAGATGGTTTGCTGGATGGGCCCTCGTCAAACACTGCAGGCATTAAAAGATTTTGCCTTAGAATTTGTCTTGATTGGATTAATGTCATCCCTCCATGCACTCGTGAGACCCCACAGGGGCTCTCTGTAACCCTGTAATGAAACAATAAGACACGACAGGGCAGCAATGGCAGGTATTCATTCCCATCTCATATCTCAAATATAAACCCTTGTCAATGCTACTCCCGACAGGGAAGCGAAATGTCCTCTAATTCTTGCTCCATGGACAGAATTTGCAAACTCCCATAAAATGTGGGAGGAAGAGCTGGACTTGTCTCTGCCACTGGGTTCAGTACAGGTAAGTGGGCAGCGTGATGCCAGTATTGGACATTTCTGAGCACACTGACGTTCTCCAAAGTTCATGAAGCCCTCACTTCTATCGTAGCAGAGAAACCCTTGTGATGTCAAGTAAGAAGCAGTTGCAAATGTCACCGTGATGCTGAAAATGAAGTGTGGGTCTTGATACACACGACATGACAAGGAAATGCATCGTGTGATTCCAAGGAATTAAATAAAGCCAGCTACCAGTGATTGAAACAAAAGCACTCCAACCGCAGGGAAGGCAGCAGAACATTTTAAGGCAACGTAAACTTCCTTTTATTACAACATAAAAGCCACATTTAGCTTCTTAATCTGAATTATTCTGCCTGCAGGAAAACATAGTCAGGCTCTGATTCAGATACTCCTCCTGGAGACAAAAACAGACCATGATCTCTTATAAATGCTGTGATGTCTCTTTTTCAGAAGCATATGCTACTTGGGCAAATATATCAGTGAGCACCTTTATCAGTATTTTATACCCAGCTGAAACCTTTCTATTGCTTGATGGAAAAAGCCTGGGTTATTATAAATATTGATAGCATTCCAATTACCTGACCAAACAGAAGGCACAAATTGTCCAGAAACTCTGGCTAGCTATGAAAGAAAGCTGCGTTAACTAAAAAAACTTTCAGCCACCCCCTTACTTTTGATCCTAAAGCAAAAGGATTCTGAATACCGGGCAGAGGACTGCCTGTGGACCGACAGCCAGCAGGTCTTGGGTGACCCGCTTCTTCCAGCTGGGCGTAAGTCCCTCAAAAAGGCCTCTCCCCTCGGTCGCTGGGTTTTCACACACATAGGGCTCACTGCAGAAACAGCTCCTCTGGGAGGATTTCACCAAAGATACTGACTCAACGGCTTGATAAACAGAGAACTTCGAGGGGAACTCAAATTTTGCCATTTGTGATAGTTGAGAACCTCCATATTTCTAAAGAAAAAAGGACATACTTATACCACAACTTTTCACTCAGTTATGCTACATGCAAAGTCGTCTACTCTCGCCCAGCACTCGGGATCCTTGTGCAGATAAGTCCCATTTCTAATTTTGATGCAGCACAGAACAGGAGCATGATCTTTCTTATCAGCCTCCTCCGACACCCTGTCAGCCTGAACACGGAAAGAACGATCAGCTTCTACTTTGGAACCCTAATTGGGGAGGGTGCTTGAAGCCGCCGCTGGCTGGTGAGCGCGTCCCTACATTCTGTGCACATCCTTAATTTGCAGCATGATCTGAAGTCCACTATAATAAGACTCATACACAGGCTTGGCGTGACGGAGATGCTTACGTGCTTTCCTGAATGCAGGTGGCTGAGGTGTCTCTTTGACAGAAAAGGACTGTGATCCAACTTTTTACAGAAATCCGCTCAGCAAACTGGGTTTGGCAGCCTCACGAACCACAACCAGATGGAAAAAATCATATATTTCCTTCTAAAAGAAAATCAAATGTTTGCCGAGAGGGCACAAAGGTTCCCATGTAACATTCTACCTCCTTCCACCAGTGGCACAGTAAAATCCTCATTCTTTGGAGGCAAAATGACTTCTGAAAGGCTGGCATCTCAGTGGTAAGCAACTTGTTACTTCCGAAAATCAAAACCAGAGTTTTCTTTAGTCACTAGATCTCACATAAATCCTTCTCCTGCAGAACCGTCTACCTGGATGATGTATTTTGTTTAAAACAGTGATACTGATAGATCTCCACAAGTTCCTTTACCTCTTGGGGAGGTTTAATAATGAAACGTGAAGCTTCACAATGTCACATCAAGTTAATTTCTTCCCAAGTTCATTGGATATCATAGTGTGACACTCCCGCTAAGATTTCTTTGGTGGCTTTCTTCAGCCTGCCTTACTGCCATTGTGACAAAATTTATGCAGGAAAAGGTTCCAGGTTACCTGTCACAGTCAAGTTTTTTTATGTTTAAAGCAAGTTCAGGGAAAAATGAAGGCAACTTGGCATTCATCACTTCCAAGACACAACACAAGAAAGCACTTGTACTTATGTTAACCTGAAGTGCATGCCCAAGAGCTTTGCTTAAAGCAGGACCATGATTCCTTCTGCAAGTATTCATACATAACTGATGTTGCATTAAAACCCTGTCTGTTAATTTGGCATAATATTAGCCATGAACCTTCCTGTTTCCTGGTGGCTGCAGAGATGCTGCAGAACGACCTTCGGCCACGCTGGCAGGAGCTGCCGAAGTGGTGGTAAGGTTCACGAAAGGCAAAGTCAATGTGTACGATGGGGGCCTGGCTGCTAAATGATCCCGTTCCAAAGTTTTCACATGTTTCTAAGAGGAAGTGAAGTTTCAAGCTAAAAAGTAAATGCTTTGTTTTGAGCAGAAAATGGTGATTCTTTTCATAAAGAAAGCCAGTGCCATCCAGCCACTGTCATGGGACTTGGAAATGACACCACACCATCCTGTGAAGGTTGCTGTGCAGTTACCAGGTTTAGTCAGGCAATGTCTTCTGATGGCCTACCTCTCCTCTGCAGGCAGGTAAACTGCGGTGAAATGTGTGACATAACACCCCGTCATAAAGCCCAGGCTTCTAAGGAGAGTGGGAAAGCAAGGCACCTAGAATGGAAATATTTTGGGTTTTAGTCTTCAAAATCCCACTTTTTTTTCTTCCTTCCAAAAGGGTTGAGAGGACAGTTTTCACCAGGTCTGCCACAGAGATCCAGACGTGGTGTCTTGTTTTGCTGGCTGGGTTCTGGACTGCCAGTCCCACCAATGTCGCTACTGATGTGCTGTTGGTTAGAGACAAATGATGCTTACAAGAATAAAAGTGTGAAAACACAAGTTTGCTGGTCTTGTGAGCTGGGGCTGGGAGCAGAAATGCAGCAAGTCACCATGAAGCAAACGCACTGATGCCAGCAGAAGAGCCTTCTGCACAAGACATGCAGTAAAAACTAGCTACAATGACTGGAGAGTATTTGGAGTGGCCTGGATCTCTCTTTGCAAAGGCCAGACGTTCAAGGTATTATTCCCCAGCATATGCTACATCAAGGGAAATAGACACGCGGTGGGCGCAATTATTTCCCATATACTCCCGAATAAATGAGAACAGAATCAGACTCCAAAGTGATTGCTTGAGAACCGTTCGTGAACTTTCTCTGCAAGTCTCTGTAAAGCCCTGAGCCACCCATCATGCATACAGTATTAATTTTAAGGAGATAAATAATGCAGAGCAAAGAAAAAAAAAACAACCACGCAGTCAACCTTCAACATTCCAGAGCTGTTTACTGGGAGAGGTTTTTTTGTCATTTTATAGGGTTTTTAACAGTTTTAAACACTGTCCTGCTTGATTCATGAGTTTGGTCTCCAGTGAGTAATTGGGGGTTTTTACAAGCCTAGCAAACACTCCACTATTATATTATTCTAACCCAAGAGATAATAGTAGTGATCTGTGACAATTTGATAGCTGCTATCTATACAGAGCCGGGGCTTGGGTTTTTTTCCTTTCCTCCTTTTTTCTTTTCTTTTTTTCTTCTGGTGAGAGCCGGGGGAAGGCAGCGACAGCCAATCTTAGAACGTGCCGATTTGTTCTGCTGATGCGTCTCACCCTCCAGTGTGTCAGATGTATTTTTCAGCATGGACTAAAAAATTAATGAAAACAGCGTAAAAGGCGCAGGCAGCGACTTTCTGACACTTTTCAGGAATTGCCATCACTGGGAATTCTCATGCCCCACCACCCACCCTGAGTAACCTTCATAACAAAACAGGGCTGAATGCCTTCAGAAATGATTCAGGTCAGAGCAAACGTTGCTCATGTTTTATCACCCGGGAAACTCAGAAACTTTCCAAGAATGAAGTTATGGGAGCCGGGCAAGCCAGGGAGCCCTAATGTACTGTCTCTCGCAGACAACAAGGCCTCAGTGTCAAAGCAACAAGACCAAGGGCAGAGAGAGCGGAGAAGAAAGCGCCCTGAGAACCTGCAGGACACTGGTTACAAACAGGTGGCTGAATACTAAAGAAAGAGACACAGAGAGAACAAGCAGCAAGACACAGGCATGAATGGAATATATTTTACAGCCTGGCATGAGGAATTTAAGGAATTAAGACGGTCCTTTTTTGTTTCCCAGCTTAGCTGAAATATTCAGGCTTTAATTATCACTCGTCTTGTTGATGGAACATAAATCCCCAAGAATCCCCTTCTGGGGAACTCTGCAGTCTTTGACTTACCTGACACCCAGAAAGAATTTGATTTTGTGCCTGACATTGCTGTCAGCAAATAAGAGAAACTGCTGTTAGAGGTTTTAGCCTCCTTTGTTGATCTCGGCGTGCGCAGTTTGAGGACTTCAGGGAGATTGGCATTAAACAAAAAAGTCCAGTGTGCTTTTGCCCTAAATTCCAGGGTGCTGCTCTGTGACAGGAGTGCCGGCTGTCACCTCTCCCTTCCTCCAGCACACGGCCTCTCTCTCCAAGGGCTTGACCCGGCAACGTTGTGCGCGCTGTCCCCACGCCGGCACGGGGGTAATCCAGATCATTTCAGTGGAACTACTCACATTCTTAAAGCTGATCATGATCTTAAAAGCTTTGCTGGATCAAACCAGAATATTTGGCAGTGCACGGGACTGAGTCACTCGGGAACCACTTATTTTGGTGAGCCCTCCTATCAGGCCTGCTGCTCACCTTCACGGCAGCACTGCACGCAAAAGGCATTTCTGAGGTGATTTGCCTGCAGTTTGCATTGCGCTATAAACTCCTGATTGCAGGCAACGTGCCCTTTCGCTTGAGCAGCCCAACAAATATCCCCAGTAAGTGACAAAGGCAATGAAATTATGAGTGAAGCAATTTCCAAACTCTGGGACAGGTCAGAGCCAGACTGAAATGTAAATCATCCATTTTTGGCTTGTCTTTAACTATGTCAGTACTTGTGAGTAAAGTGACTAAAGAAAACTTCATGACCCCCAGGCCTGGAGCAGCTCATTGAACTCTCGGGGACTCACCATGAAAGGCATTTTGCAGGTCTGAGCCCAAGGTGAGTATTAACATCTTCAAGACTCTTTAACTGGGGTTTCAAGGAAAATCTCCCTCTAATAATTCACCTTTGTTTCTGTTAGAGCCCAAAAGACAATGTCAGGTGAAAGATCTGCAGGGAGTTAAAGCCCCTATTGTCTGTCAGCCTGACTTTAATCCCCCAGAGGTGCCCAATGTGTTTTGGTCTTTGCTCTGGAGCTCTTGGTATTCTAACCACACTGCATGAGCTCTATTCTGCCCCATTTGCTCAGCCTCTTTCCTCCACCGGGGTCACAGGAATGCGACTGAGAATAAATCTATCAGCTAGAGAGAAACCTCCTCTTTACATCTCTAAGGCCTGATGTAGTTTATGCACAGGATTTAAAGCAACTCACTCTGTTGTTCCTGTGCCCTCTGGCAATCCACATTCAACACAGGAGCGGGGTTTTATAGCATAAACAAAGCAGGTTGCTAAATAATTGAGCTGACAAACTGGTTGGAAAGGTTGTGCTTCCAATCTGGCAAAGAGGGAAGCTGGTCCCTTGACCTCAGGAACAAATCCTGCCCCTGATTTTAGGGAACAGACATCACCACCGCCCTCCGGTCCTGCCAACATGCCAGGTGATAGCGGCAGGTGATCAATATGTATGGCTCTGAGAGATCAGGCCTCCCTGAGACATCAGGAATCCTGCTTGGCTTAACTTTAAAACACACAGGCTAGCAGTCAAGTAATTGCTTTTTTTCTTGTTGAGGCAGGGGTGTAAGATGTGGGGACAATTCGTAAGGATCCTCTTTCCAGAGTCTACCCCATTCCTCTCTGTTTCTCCAGAAGAAGGAACCAGCAAGACCTTGGGTATCTGCCTAAAGGAAAAGGAGGAGGCAGCAGAGCCAGCGTCAGAGCTCAGGGACTGGGAAGGGCACCACGGCTGCACACCATCACACTGAAATCTTCCTAAAGGTAATCAGTTAATGCTTCTCCTGGAATACTCTTACAAACTGCACTCATTCCTGCCTTACAGAAACATAGCGATGTACCACCTCCCTCCAGCATGAACTATGACTGCTTTGTTCAGCCAGCAAGCAATTTCCCCAGAGGGAAGCTGAAATGGAGCAACACTGAAAAATAAAAATCACCTCATCAAGCAAATTCTGTCCTTGGTGAATCCATCTTTGAATGCTAGCCCCTAAGAGCAAACGTGGGTAAGGAACCTGAAATGTGGCAGCATGAACTCAGAGCTGGCGTAAGATTTACGCTAGAGTCATTTTCATTAAAAAGATAAGATCCTCCCAAATTCTTAGGCAGCTTATGGTAACTACGAGCCCTTATTCATTCTTTAAAAAAGCCATTTGTTACAAACTCTCATAAGCCCCCCCACACACTGGGGTAAGTCAGGTGAAAGAAGTCTGGCCTGTTGAGTTCCATGACAGAAAATATTTTAAGGACTTTGAAATTAATGTGAGATTCTCTTACATACACTTTAACTATGAAAAAATAATGCTTGGCTCTTAGGTCTTTTGTTTAGGAAAAGGTAAAGCACAAATCCAGCGCCACCCTGGAGATGAGTGGCAGCAGAATGGGTCTCACATGTCTGAACCGAATGGAAAGAGGAATAACCATTGTAGAGCAGAGGAAGGCTGCAAGGATCAGTCACACCACCCCTGATGAGTACAGAACTGTACCTACTGATGTTTCCCACCAAACAGCACGCTTTGCAAAATCTCCATTTTCAGAGGCGTTCTCAGTAACAGCTAGTGCTGCTCCATATCCTGCTGCCAGGAATGATTTCTCAAAAGAAATTACTGCTTTTCCGTAACACCAACCTGTTGATGCAGACGGGATTAAGAGAACGCAGCTCAGTGCATAAATGAACAAGAAAGAAACCACATGACTTTCTGCTACTTAGTATTGCTTTGAGAACTAACCTCACATACCTAATAGGCACGAGTGATGCTATACGTTCAAAAAGAGCTGCATTCCTACTTAATGAAGTTGTTAAAATGGCATCTCTTCATTTATTTGCGAATTAGTGCTTTGGAAATGACACGAAAAGTGCAATCGGTCACAAGAACATTCAAACATCACATTTGCGTTTTATAGGAAAGAGAAACAGGAAGGGTCTTACAGAGGATGGAAAGCACTTGGTAAAGCTCATCTGTTTCACAAGGCACATCTCTTGAACAGCTCAAGACTGCAACGGCCTCTTATGAAGCAGCTCTCGGACCAGCCACACCGCTACGCCACTCAGGGCTTTCCAAACGTAAAAACTTCACACCAAGCGTCACTAATAAAATCAAGGTAT
This sequence comes from Chroicocephalus ridibundus, assembly GCF_963924245.1. Taxonomy (NCBI): domain Eukaryota; kingdom Metazoa; phylum Chordata; class Aves; order Charadriiformes; family Laridae; genus Chroicocephalus; species Chroicocephalus ridibundus. The sequence continues at coordinate 6,894,615 of NC_086288.1, forward strand.
TTGGGCCAAATAACTCCACGCTGTAACTTCGCAGGCAACACGCTTCTGTCACAAATAAACGTAACCTGCTGAATCAGGCCCGGAGGCTGCAGTGCCGCAAGGAGGGCCGCAACGCCCTTTGGGCTGATGAGGACAACCTGATACCACAGGGCAGACCTGGAGATTCCCGCTGCCTGAGGGCCTGACTCTGCCTTTTGCTCTGCTTTTACGGCAGCCAGCACTGTCGGTTCCTAATCCACCAGCAGGGCTCATACGGGATACAACAACAACGTAGGCAACAACTAGCAGTAATTAGAAGCCAGTGTCCCGATTCCAAGGCCAGGGCTGTACCAAGCACACCATACTGCCCCCACCTCACAGGCAGGGGATTGTTCGGCTATTTGAAAAATGTTTTGTCTTAATCCCCTCATTTCAGCTACCTCTTTTCAACAAAGCGTTGCAGGACTAGACCTGATCCAAAGCATACACTGGATAGGAACCAGCTCATGACGTTGACCAACCCATTTATAAAAAAAAAAAAAGACATAGGACACTGCAAAGGAGCTGCTCCACTCTACCATCTGCTAAAACAGAAATTCAGGATCAGTCATTAAGGCTGACATTGCTGGACCTTTCTCCATTATTTGGACAGCACATTAGCTCCTCAGACTGTCCGTTCCTCAGATGCTCAGACAAAACTGGGACAAGGAACAAAGCACCTTTCACCCCAGAGCATGTTGAGGGTCAGAAGGTCGTAAAACAGCTCAAATTAACCTTGCAACTGCTGCTAAAAAGTTCAGGGCCCTGGAAAATACTCCTTTGCCCATCTCCCAGGGTGCAGTCAATGCTGGGAAGAACAAACGCGAGTGGGCAAAACTTGGCAGTTCAGGCCTGCAAGCTTTTACTCACATGAGTAATCCTTATTTGTGACTAGTCCCACTGCAGTCATGAGGGGGGGGTGGGCCATGTAAACCTGCAGAAGGAGGAGAAGAGGCCTTAGCAATGGAAACTGTGCCGAGACGTAGATGCCGGTATTTTTGCAGCCCCTTCTTCCGTTGAGATTTTTCCACATTCACCAGCCCATCCCTTTGTTTTTCCTCTTTCTTTTCCTCTAGTATTTGTCCTTGTCAGCGAGGCAAAAGCCCTTGAAAAGAACCGTGGGCGGTTTCCTGGTGGCCCACACACATCGCAGGCTGGGTGTGCTGTGTAGCAATGTCATCGCGTGGCATTGCATCACATAGGTGCGCACAGGGGATGTAAAGGCGTAGAAACACCCTTAGGAGAGGCTGGGAGTAGCAAATATATTACAGGAAAACCTGTTTACAAGAGCTGTTCCAGATCCATCAGCTGCCCAGGCTGTTCGGTTCTGTTCCGTCTGCACAACAACTCACAGGGTCGGTCCAGCACTTACTGCTGCCTCCTTAAACACCACATCTAGGAGAAAAGGCTCTTGCTTCACTACTTCCATCGAAGGACAAGTCTTACCCGCAACCTGCTTTTAGTGAGTAGCTGCACTTCTAGATGTAAAGCTCGTAACGAACAAAATACCCCAAAAAACATATGGGCAATTTGCAGAGCAAAACTAACCTCCGTGTTGTTCCTCACTGTTTCTTTCCCAGCACAGCTCTCTCAAACAAGCGTGCAAAACAAATACGGCTCACTTTTGGTTTACTCTGAAGCAACGCGTGCGCCCACACCCACACACACACCCATTCCCACACCATGAGCTGTAAAATGGCTTCCAGCCCCGTGGCTTATGATTTATCTTCAACTTCAAACAAACAAAGATACATGTAAATGACGGTAAAACACCGTGTTCTCCTGGGTCCTCCTCTGCAGCAGAACTGCTTTATGGTACCTCCCATCCCTTGCCATGCACTCTTCATTGCTGGTGAACCCTGTGAGAGCTGAAGCACTGCAGAATCCTCAGGGGTAGGAAAATGCCAGAATTATAAGCCTAAAAGGGATTTTCAGCAGGCATGCTGAGTTAAGAGGCAAGGCTTTCATCCAATATCATGACATACTGGGATAGCAGGGAGCAGACTGGGAGGTACTGAGAGTACAAGCCAAGTTTGTAGTGCTCATGGTGCCAGCCCCTCCACAAAGACAAAACGACTAGTTAGGCAATGGGGAGGAGGGGAAGCAGAAAGGCGAAGGTCATACACTGTCCCTGTGACCAGAGTCCCCGTCTTCCCAGCGCTGGAGAGATATCACAACTACCTGCCCGGCACCACAATCGTGGCATCCTTCCAGCTATGTGAAGTTCAAACGCTGCTTCTCACCACCACCACCAGCAACGTCCTGCGTGCCCTTCCCTCTAACTGGCAGGTTCCTGCTCCCAGGCACGTGGGGCTGAACAGACCCGGGGGCTCCCACAGGCTGGAGGTGAGGGAGAATGATAAAGAATCTGTTTCTCTTTTTAGCTTCAAAAGGCTCATTCTTGGGTGACTGAGGCTGAGGAAGGTGCTATTTTTCTTTTGCTAAGAAGCAGTTCTCACCATCTACTTAGCAGGAAAATCTCCTGGGCTGCGGCTACAGCAACCAAGGCAAAGTACAAAGACATTCCTCTGAAAATTAGAGAGAAAGACCTTATTTTTTTCCTTTTAATTGCCATTTCATACCTTCCGCGGTGCATTGTATTTTGCAAAGTGCTTTGCACATGGTAATTAAGCCTCATAACATCCCTCACCTTAGGAAGGACTGTCAAACACACTGCCCAGACAGAGAAATGCAAATACACAAAAGTAAACATCTTGCCTCTCATCTCACGGTAGATATGTGGCACAGGCAGAAATGAAACCCAGGCATCCTGGCCCTCTAATATTTGAGCTCATCTCTCCCTGACGCCTCCAAATAAAGGAAGAAAACTCTTTTCTGCTCAGCAGCGGCGATCTGGTTCCTATTCTACTGCTCTCTCAGCCAGCCCTGCAGGCCCAGAGGCTGAGAGCAGAGGGCACAGAGGCCAGGCTGTCCCGTCAGCTCCGCAGGAGGCAGTAACACGTTGGTAAAAAATTCAGGCTGATGTAAGACCTGTTCCATGGGGAGAAAGAGACTGTCAGTTTGCAGGCCAGCCAGCTCACTAGGTAAGATACAGGTTTCTCTGCAGCTCTAGGGCCCATTTATCATCAAAGGACTGTTTATGTACTAAGCAATTGCTTTTCTGAGCAGTGGGTTCCTTTTCAGGGTAATGGAGTTGACTGGGGAGTGATGGGATTTTTTACAGATGTCTGTCTTTCATGAGGAGCCACCATTTATATTTCTCCCTCTGCAGTTTCACACAATCCAACGAAGACCCACCGGCTAGTGCTCTCCCGGAGTGCTAAGCTCCTATGTTATTTTGATGAAAAATGCAGGACAAAAGGAAGAATGCTGGCCAGCATTTTACTCTAGGTTAAATGGACATCGCTTCACCAAAGTCACAAGATTGCCACCCCATTTGCTAGAGGAGGACCAGCCCGGTGGCATTGCTAAGCTGCCTGCGCACTGGCTCTTTGCTTCCAGCCAACGCCTGCACAAAGCAAAACACCAACTTGCACAAAATTGCCCCAAGAGGAAACAGTTACCCATCATTATGGCAATCCAACAAGAGTCTGAAATTGTACACCTAGTAATCAGACTTTATACAATGTAAGTACAGGCCTTTACGTTAATATTTTCTATGAGGAAAGAGGTATACTGCTGGTTTTTTAGAAGTAGATATTGGTTAATTATTCTTTCCTTAAGCTTCCAAGGGGGTGAGAGCTGGGTAAACAGTGAAGAATAACGCTGGCTGCCTTACTCCCAAATGAAATGAGGTAAGGTGCTGACGGTTTGTATTTTCCTTTGCCCCTAAACATTCACACGAAGGCGTGCTGTCTCTTTGCAGAGCACCAGACCCACACGTATACTGAGACGGCACACAGGTCTTACTGAACTGCTCAATTTCGGACACACCAAAATGCCTCCTGTCCTCCACGGTGCAGAATCAAACTGCATAAAGATGACAGATGCTTCCGCCTCAGACACGCTGGCTAGGCTTAACCTTCACACTCTGGAATAAAAGGCAGCATGGAGCTGCCGGACACAGAGAGACCCTCTTCAAAGAGACTGGCAGAGGGACATTTCCATTTTCTCCATACACACCTTGCTAGTAATCCAGAAAGCACAACAGGACAAAGCCATGGTCTTCGTGTCTCTCGAAGAAGCTGAAGCAGCAGCATGCAGAGATCTAAGAGGCTGTGTCCTACACCATGACCAAGCTTCTGGGACACACACGGCAGCCAACACCTCTGGCTACTTCTGCTGCACACTGCTACCTCTGCAAGTTGTTCCTGGAAAACAGCCATGGTCTGAAAAAGGTTAGTCGCTAGTATCATAGAATCATAGAATCATAGAATTGCTGAGGTTGGAAGGGACCTTTAAGACCATCAAGTCCAGCCTTTAGCCTACCCTGACAAAAGCCACTTCTAAACCATGTCCCTAAGTACCACAGCTACCCTTTTTTTAAACACCTCCAGGGATGGTGAATCCACCACCTCCCCGGGCAGCCTATTCCAATGTTTAATAACCCTTTCAGTGAAAAAATGTTTCCTAATATCCAATCTAAACCTCCCCTGACATAACTTGAACCCGTTTCCCCTCGTCCTATCACTTGTCACCAGGGAGAAGAGGTCAGCCCCCATCTCTCTACAACCTCCTTTCAGGTAGTTGTAGAGGGTGATAAGGCCTCCCCTCAGCCTCCTCTTCTCCAGGCTAAACAATCGAGATCCCTTAAAAAAAGAGATAATTTTATGAAGTATCAGCATCCACTTTGATATTCTTAAAGGGACTGGAGAAAAGGCCACATTCATTCATTTGTTCTGAAATCACTTATTCAGCTCTGAGAGGGTCTGATTCCTTCTATGTACCTTCTTAAAACAATTCAGGGAATTCTAGCTCTTCCACACAGACATTGCCATCTCTCCTTCCTAATAAACTGGTACGTGACTTCAATTTGTGCTTATGTATAATAAATAGGCAGAGCTGAAGTCACTGGTGTTTGTTTCTAGAGGGGTAAGGTCACTCACTGCCTTGACTCCAGGCCTGGAGCAACAACACTTGCTCTTGTCCTTAATGATATCATGAAGCTTGTGCCCTTAGAAGACTTCTTATCAGCAGCAGAAAAAAAGAAACGCCCAGCAGGTTCCAAAAACTCGTGTCTGAAGGCTTAAAAGGTTGATTTATGAGTCTGGGTCTCTCCCACTGTTGCTCAAAGTAAATGTTCAGTTATGATTTTGTCAAGGGCTGGCTGATCATTTCCTGCTTTGTCAGCTTTACTAAAAGAAGCAGCCTCTGTTCCTCTTCCAGAAGCACGGCCTTTCCGATAAGAATAACTTGGAAAAACAAGAGCAGTTCAAATTCCAATAGCACTAATTCATCGTTAGGCCCAAACTCCTTTTTCGTTAGATCATTTCAAAAAGCCTGCACCAGGCAAGGGAGACAGAGCTCAACAACATGGAATAAAAGCACCTGGATCCCAAATGAAACATGACAAGTGCCGTGTTTGCATTCGGTCAGTGAAAAGGTCCGTTCTTACCCAACATTAGCAGCCAACCTGGCAATCTGCAGGAAGGACAAGGCAGGGGGACTTGTCAGGTACGCCAGCAGCTGAGGATAAACATCAGGCACTTTTGAGGCTTTAGCACATGAAAGCGGCAAAATGCCTTGTGCTCTCCATAAATTTCACAGCTCTATTTCCAGAGCATGGAATACAGTTTTTCCTACTCTCAGTTGGACACAATATATGGGAGGCATATCCTGGGATGGGATTCATAGTAAAACAAAGGACCACTGGGCCACAAGCTCTAAGTGGTTAAAGAGAGGTGTGGGAAGTGTCACAACGGCTGAGACAATATGTATTATTTCACGGAAGATCTTCTAGCACAAAACCTGTTTTTTAAAATGTCACAGGGAACCTCAAGCGGCCATGAATTTACCAGCATGATCCAAGAGGCACTTAGACGTGTAAATAAAGTAGCTGTGCACTCAGTCGTGGCTCCCAGTATGTAACCCCTGTGCAGGAACAAACTTTGTCAGCTCTGATAAGGATATAGGCTGGTTACACCAAGGTGAGTGGCCCCACAGATGGCATGTTATGAACCAAAGAAACACTTTAAATGGTTTAAGGGCACTAACCTGTTGTACTAGATGGCAGATCTGAGGTGGACAATCCAAGCCTAAAGCAATCCAAATTGATCGTAATCCAAGGAGTTTTGGTTGGGATATGCTGGATGCACACATGGGTCTTTGGGGGACACCTTCATTGAAGAATTCCTGCTAGTCAGCACAAAAATGTCCTTGGAAATTGTTATGTTCAGTGCTCATCACGCAGAGATGACCAGGCCAACATGTAGCCTCCGAAAAATAGAAGCAAAATTAAGCAAGTATTCCTTTATAAATTAAATTACTGAAAAAGCTGCATATCCCAACCAATTTAGGAACAAAGAACACAGCTGAAGTGATGTCACCAGAGCATATGGAACACAAAAAGATGAATAAACTGAAGGACAAATGATCGCAGATAAAAGAGATGTGAAAAAGGCATAGAAAGAGGTACAGAACACGCTGGTACAGCTGCTGCTAACCTTTCCAAAGAGAAATCACTATAACTAAAATTAAAAAAGACAAACCGCCTCTTTTTCTCTGATTCCCAAGCATGTGAGAACCAGAACTTGCTGCTGCAGGATGATATTGGGAAAACAATCCTAAAAAATGCAAGACTGAAATGAGACTCAAAGAATCAGTCTCCAGGGTGTACTCTTTGCCAATTCTCTGTACTCCGAAGCTCCCTTTGTTAAGTGACACTGGAGACAAAACACTAGGTTAAAAGGAACACTGATCTTCTTAGAAAGGGTCATTCATATGTTGCTAAACTACTATTAACCTTCAAAATGGTTCGTATTTTAGAAGGTCTCTGTTATGCAAATTCAATGAAGACATTTTTCAGGCCCAGGCCCAGCCCCAGGTTGTTTAAGATTAACTAGTTGCTGTGTCTGGAAGAAACAAAGCCAATAAGGGACTTGGGAAAGGAGGTACTAAGTGTTATCTGAAGGTGCCCCATGATAACATCCAAGGTATCACAAACCTGCTGTTCCTCACCTGGGCTCTGCTAAGAAGATAGGAGAAGTCTGCTGCAAATGGAGAACATGCCTTAGGGTGCACTGTCTGCGGTGAGGACACCGAGGGGATGCCTCTGACAAGAGTTAGTGTGGCTGGTGCTCCTGAGAGCCCGGGTCGTACACTGCATGGCTTCAGTGGTGAAGTTAATGTTGTTCCAGATGGTTGAAGTTATTAAGGTGAAAAAATCTCTGATCTTTGTCATTGTATTCCCATCAACCACCACTGCAGTATCTGACATGGACTGACTGCTTGAGGAGCAAGGACACATTCCCTCAGCTCCCCTCTGGACAAAGAAGAGATGGGACCTAGGATCACGCTTTATATTTTCGCTAAATAACATGCCACGAACTGTGTAATTTCCTCAGTCAGGCTCGTCTCTTTAATGAAGTCATTCCACAGACAAATTTGTCCCCACGTACAAACGTGGCATAATAAAAAGGGACCACTTACTCTTAGCCTACACCAACCTCCAGTGATTCCTCGGAGTTGTGAGAGTAACTTCCTCTGCTAAAATCTTCCTTGGCGTATTGGAAAGATGAGGCTTCCAGAGCAGCGGTTTTTGTGAGCTACTTGGGGCTTGCATGTATGAACCGTGTTATTTTCTCTCTGGCCCAAACACGCCTCCTTTGCAGTAGAACCTGCCATGTTCCTCACCCCACACAGTCCTGCTGACCCTTATGGAAAAATACCATATGAAGTGCGATCGCGCTAAGAAGGAGGCTTAAAGACAATACTGTGCAACTCCTGTGTCTCTGAAATTTGAACAGACATTTCTGCGAGCAGGTTTTGCTGGCCAGAACTGCTCACTCAGCCTTCAGAAATCTGCAGAGTCATATGATCAAAGGGGCTTTCCCCCCCTGAAGAACTTGGGCTGCCAGAGCTGTCCTATTCAGGAAACACCATAAAAAGCAGAAAGCGGGGTGTGTCTGGGCAGCTATCTGCCTCATTTCATGCTATCATGCCTGCATGTGAGAGACAAAGGGGAAATCTGCAAGTCCACAATGCAAGGATTAGAGACTTTTTTTGCTAAATCCAGAGCAGAAGAAATAGGTGGAGAGCCCCACGCTCCGAGTGCTGTCCTGCCTCGGGCTGCATATGGTCCAGCTGTGTGGAGTGAAACGGCAGCAGCGAGTAGCAGAGACAGGCAGAGAGGAAAAGAAGACATGCCCCTCGTTAGCCTACAAGCTCTCCTCCTTCTTGGTGATAACCATGAATGAAATACACCTCTCTTTCTGAAACAGGTTAAAAATGAGGTTTCTACTGAAACATCAACATTTTTCCACGTAGATAGCAGCTGGTTTTGCAGCACATTTTCTATAAACGTTTCCTGCTCCTATGGCACGTGGGTTACTTCAAGTGTGACAGTTTGTATCGCTAACACACCTCCAGATAACAGCATTTCTTTACCAGTGAATTGTCTGATCCTGCCTAGGAGATGCCTGGATGGATGGATAAAGACCCTGAAAACTATTCCATGTCACCAAGCTTATGGCAGATAAGCATTATTTTTTTTTGGAAAGGCTTGAGAAGAGTCCAGGCTAGCATATGTTACAGTGATGGCTGTAAGCCCACAGCAGCTTCACCTTGTTGTTTTTAATGCTCTCAAGGGACAGGTACAAAGATGAGAGAAGAGCTTACGAGCTCCAGGGCCCACACCAATACACCGCTCGCTCCAGGATACAAAGAAACCAGAGTATAGTGCTCTCTCCCACTTCATCCTATGAGACCTGGAATCACAGTCAATCTTCAAAAGCAGGCATTTGAGAAAACATTTTCAATTAAAGAGCACAAATGAATGGACTCCCACAAAGACCAAGTCCCAGCATTACTTGTCTGCTGGCTTGTGCTGTACTTTGGAACTCTTTGTAATGCACGGAGCTGTTAAAAGGGCACAATAAAACTGCAAGCAAGCTTATAATGCCATTTCCCAACTTTTATCAAAGCAGGAGTTGCCTACATTGATACTATGGGAGGTAAGTTAAGCCAAAGAACTAGACCAACGGTGAGACAGAATGAGCTAATAGGTTTGGAGACTAAAGTTCACCCGGGGCTCACAGCAGCTCTCAAACATTCTTAGAGTTCTTCACCCCCAAATCTCCAAGCATCCATCATGCTTTGGAAAAGCCAAGTTCTCACTTGGGCGTTCCTGGCTGCTACTGAAAGGGCCACATCACAGAGCTCTCCTCAAGGTGCTCCAGGGGAACTGGAAAAGCAGCAAAGAAATGGCAACATGAAATCAAAAGATGAGAATTATTCACACTAAATCGTCTCCCTTCAGTTGTCACCCCCAACCTCCTGCTCCAGCAAAGCAGAGTCAAAAACTGCACTGGAAACAAAGCCCTCCTTTTGTTCTCTAAAGACTAGAAGTCTTTTTATATTTAAATGAAAATCTGTCAAACTAATTAAGTGAATATGTAACGGTCTCATTTTGTACTCATTAGAGAACATCGTAATGGCCATAAATTCCTCTGACGGAGCGTGTATGTGTGAACATGAATGTCTGGTAATGTCTCATAAACTTCAGGCTGGACTACATCTTTTGTCTTTAGGTTAGACCTTGTAAGACAAACAAAAGCCCCAGTATTGCTTAAATTAGATGCAAAGTGCTATGTTACAGCAATATTATAAGCATGATTCTTGTGCACACAAACAAACCAGGGGACGCGAGCGATGGTTCCCACCGTGACTGCAACGTGGCCCTTGCGTAGGTCTGTAATGCGATGCATTGTCTGAGATGATGTACAATTTTCTGCTTGAAGATATATGGGCAATACAGCCGTTGCTGTTGATTGCTCTGAATGTACCGTCAGTATAACTTCAATGGGATGTGACATTCTTGGCATTTTTTTGCTTTTTGATATCCACAGATAAAAGGCAGAAAGAGAAATAAAGAAATATGGAGAAGCAGCACTGAAATAAATGTGTATATATTTAATCTCATTTATAATTCACTTTCTTATTCGCTCGTTTGTCCTTAGCAAAGAAACCTTCCTCATGTACTCATGATGGGTAACTTTTGAAATAGAACTGGCTTGGAATTAAAACAGATCCCAGTCTGAATTATACAAATGCAGGGGAAAAAAAAATCAGCATCAAAGACCATCTAATGCTACATGGTGGGGCTGAGGCAGAAAATATTCAAGAACGTTAAGGATTCTGGAGACCTGCTGTGGTGCAGGAACAGCAACAGCAGCAGCTAAATTTTATACAGAGATAGACTCCTGGGCAACATGAGACGCAGGATGCAGACAGTTCGGCTTCTCATCTCAAGCTAGAGGCCCAGGGTCTGTGTTTAAATACAGATGATGGGAAACTCTTGGATGGGACCAGGCTGCTGGAGGAAGACTAACACGAACCTGGTGATTGTCACGGTCCCCAGCATCTCCAGCTGCATCAGCTAGGAAAGACTTGGAAGTCTGGACCAGCAGTTCTCCTACCCTGGAGCCAGTCTCTATGTGGAATCACCATTCCTTTTCCCGTCACAAGGGATTTGTCCAAGTAGGTGTGTCAACTCGGTGCAGCTCCTAACATCCATTCGCATCTTGCTCTTGTTCTTTGCTTTTTCCACCTAGGCCAGAAATACTAACAGCCTCATGCCTGTAGTTCTAGCATGCAACTAACAGACCACGGTCCCCAATTGCTGAAAAGATGTTTCTGGGGAGGAAGAAGAGACTAAAGATGAAGGGAGCATTGCAGAACCCATAAAAATACCCATACTGGCTCACTGAAGAAATAAGCACGACTAAAGACACCAAGTGCTTGATTTCAAGTATTGTTTTCTACACCTTACTCTCCTCGTTCTTCTGCAGATCATTTACCGGAAAGGAAAGGCTGTAAGAGCATGGTTATGACCGAGTAAGCTCCTGATTAAAGCTAAAGCCCAAATCTCTTGTTCCAGAAGCATTGCCGTTTTCCCTGAATGACATCAAAAGTAAAAGAGAAAATATATGAGGAGGTGAAAGGCTAATGGCTCCCGAAAATAGTTTGGTGGTGATAGGGGTGAGATTATTTCTTTGAACAACGTTTCTCTCATTAAAAGCAGGTAGGTATCAGATTTTAATGACTTGTTTTTTCCCATCTCGGTAGGACCAGAAAGACTTTACCTCCCTGTTCTCCACAGCCGTCTTGCAGAAGAAATGCTTTACCTGCCTTCTTATCATGGTTAAATGATACCTGCACTTGAAAGCAGGATTTTTACCCTTCTCTACAACCTTAGGCAAACATACCTAGTTCTCAGAGAGCTGACAGGAAGACAAATCACCCACTGCAAACGGACAGCTGTCAAGTGATAATAAATACCTGCGATAGGGAGAGTTTCATCCTCCCCATGTACCTATCAGCTTTCACTGAAATTATACCCTCCTCCCTGTGATCAAGCCACTATAGCTGCGTGCCCAGCTTCAAACACAGCCTTGAGCGCGGCCCGGGTGGGTGTCTGCCGGTTTTCCTCCCCTCACCTCTTGCATGACAGCTCTTCGCAAATGGCATGAAATGTCCGAGGGATTTGTTTCCATTTGCCATTTCCCTGACTCCCTCCTGTCTACGGGGGCTTCTCTGCAAATTTCTGTATTTGATGCAGGCTGTCAGGCATAGAAATAATAAACAAATCAATATACTGTTCGGAAAAGTTAAATAGCCCTAATTTCTGAATGTCTCACCTCAAACCTCCTGAAACTATCACGTAAAATGACAGCATATATTTCTTTGTCTTAAAAGAATTAAAACACTTGCTTAAAAACAATCCACTTTGCTGAGTCAGAGCAAGAGGTTGAGCAATTTGCAGGAATGAGGCCACAGTTACTTGACAGCAGGAAAAAACGTTAAGGTGTGGGGAGAAGAGAAGTCTGCATTTCCGCGGTGAATTTCCAGGCGCAAGGAAGGAGTAAAACCATCCACTCAGACAGACAGACAGACAGTTCCTACCCCTGCTGCCTAAATAAAGGCTCTTTAGCATTAACCCTTCCCAGGATCATGCTGTCTCAACACTGTTGTCTATAGGAAACGTGGCAAAATCTTCCCTGGCATAAAAGTTTGCATCTCTCAGTAATACCAGCGATGCTGAGCTATCTGTAACCCCCAAGATTCCGGCCCCACCACTTCACTATGCAGCAAAGCCCCTTAGCTAGAATTGAAGTGCTCCAGGGCCTGAGGAAAATGACAGGCACAACAAATCAATACATTGGGGTTATTTACACCAGTTATAATCTTGGCATCTGTAATAATAAGGCAGAAGTGGTCTCTGTTTTACCAAGGAGGACAACCGCGTGGCTACACATCAACTGGAGACTTTACTGAATACGCCTCATGGCAAATCAGATCCACTATTGATTTGAATAGAACGAGATTTCTGGCAATTAACAATAAATTACACACATCGGCTCATGTTCCTAGAATGTCACAGCCCAGAAATGAAAACGCCTCTCCAAACCAAATACAAGCTGAGCTCCAAAAGACTCTTTTCTCCTTTAGCACGCATCACTCTGTAGCAGGAATCCCAGCCCCGTTCCCGCTTATTCATGAGTATGCATATGCAGGAGCCGGGAAGGGGGCAAGGAAGAATTTCTTTATGAATAAAAAAAAGGCAGCCCCATTCCTGAGACGCTGTTGCTATGGGCCTGCGGGGTTCACAACAGATGGCAGCGAGAGCCATCCCCACGCCTGGCTCTGAAGCTGTCCACTCAAGCATACCATTCGCATTCCCCACATACCTCCGGCCCTTCCGCACAGGGCGGCCTGTCCCCCTCGATGCCCCTCTCTTCCCGAGGTGCCTGCGCCAAGCTGCAAGGCCGGGATGCAAGCAGCGGGCCGACGTTCAGTTCTCCCGCCCCCTCTGCCTTTCACCGTCCCTCTCCATCCCTGCATTTTCCCACAACTGAGTTGTGATACACAATTTCAATACTTTTATCTTTTGACAGTTTGAGTCACTGGGAGAAAGCGGAGGCTCAGTCCTGGACAATGCCGATTCCTGCACCCTCGCACTGATCTGAATCAGGGTGAGAGAGAAAACAGCCCCTTAGGGCCTGATCCAGACCAGGGCTGTGCATCTTCCTGCTCCCAGGATGGAAGATGCAGCAGCCTTCAGGATAACGGCTTGAGGTGAGGAAGGCTGGACCGAGAAGGAGGCATCCTCTTTACTGCAGAGCACATCAGCACATCCAAAACGCTTTAGAGGCGCAGAGAGCCAGAGTTCACAGCCAAGGTCACTGCCTAGCAGGTGTTATTAACAGCTAAAAAGTGTGCAAGTATGCGGAGGGAAAACAACGTTGAGATGGAGTAAGAGAAGTACCAGGTGAGAAAAAGCATGATTTAAGCAGCAGAGATGCCCAGGTGTAGAGAAGAGAGACACCAGAGGCGGCAGCAACACACTCCAGGTACCGCATTCTGCCTCGCTGCTCCATCTAGTCTAGTGTAGATTAGCTGCAAAAGCCTCCAAAATATGCAAAACCCTGTTGAGAAGTCCCCGCTGCTGGGAGGTTCATGATCTCAGCCCTCCTCTCTGTGCCCTGCAAAATCCTGCCCAAGAACCAAAGCGTGCCTCCAGCCGCACAGCAAAGCCTTCCCAGCTCCCAGGGCACGACCAGGCTAAAGAAAAGTCAATCTGCCATCACTCCCACATGCACGTTTAACACTTAATCGTCCCGTTCTGGTCTCCTAAACCCAAACAACAGCCGTGTTGGCTCTGCAGTAAGGAATTTGAATGTGATTTGCCTGTCGCTTGCTGATCACACATAAGAGGGCTCTTTGGGGCTCATTTGCATTTGGCTGCTGGAGTCACTGGGGTTTTTTTCCTTCTTTTTTTTGGGGGCAGGGGGGTTACAACAGTGATGGAGACAAAGCGGCAGATGCTGTAGGCTAACCACGAAGAGCGGCGCTGGACGTGTGCAGCTGGCCGTTTGCATTGTGCTGAGCTGCAGGGCTGCTCCGAAGCAGCCTGGGAAATGTGCTCGCCGCTCGTCGGCAGGTTCAACCAAAATCCTTTGCCACTCTCCTTTAGGGCTGTGACTTGCCTGACCTTCCTAAATGTTGTCCTTCCAAAGCACCAGGGGATAAAGTCATTTTCTGGTTTTTCTGCTGCTGCAGACAAGGAGCAAGCATTAAGTTTGAGGAAAGAGTACGACTTTTGCTAAAAGTCGGTTTGTGCGACTGCATGTGCAGTCTTTACTGTGCAGGCATGCAGGAAATTCTCCCTCCCTCTCACACACACAATGGTTTAGATTTGGTATTTATGAGCTTAAGTTAGAAATAAAGGAGGAATGAGGTTTCCAGGTGGCTCTTTCTTTCTTTAATCTTTCCTGTGTTTCTCCCTCTCCCTCTCCCTCTCTTTTCTATCAGTCTTTAATCAAATTCCTGCTGTTACTTTTATTGAACAAAGGAGATGCTGGCACAGCCCTTAAGTGCCTATGCACATGGGTTGCCCTATAACAGCCAAGTTGCTACGATTTATTGTTAAATGGTCCCGGCAGGCTGTAATTTCTAAAAAGGAGAAAGAAATGTCCAGGCTTTGGCAACTGAGGTAAATGTTAATATCTGGTATTTCTTCAGCCACTTGGGTTTCTATGAGGTATCGCCTTTAACCCTTTGAAGGCTTCAGAAAGACTTGTCTTTAAGAGACTATAAAACAGACCAGAGAAAACAACAACATCACCCCTAGATGATTTTTTCAACTCACTTGAAAGAGTGACCACCAAATCTCTTTAATTCAGGCATCTCTTCAAATTTCAGATACTATGTATATGTACATCTTTACATTACTTTCTTTACATTATATACTACAGAGCACTGAATCACTCTGCTCAAATCGTTCCCAGGAACAGAGAAGAAACATGTGTCTGGCTCATCTACAACCTGATATGAAGACCACGGGAGATGTCAAATCACTCAAGCAGGTAGTGCATTAGGACCCACGTTAATCTCTTGCCCATACAAGATTGTCCACACGAATTTATAGCTAAACTAATTTATAGGTTGTCTCAAGTTGATTTTCTTAAGCAGATAATCTACAGCCAAAAACCACTCCATTTTACATAGACAGGGACACAGACCCCAGTATTCCACTAGCACGGCTTCAACTTGCTTTCACCCACCCTGCACTTTCACTAAAAGGACTGGATTTTCACATCGTAGAAAAAACACACAGTTATAACAATTTCAGAAGAAGCACACAGCTAAAGGTTTGGCCCATATTTACAAAAAAAACCCACCGAAACAAACCTAAAGTTAAAGATATCCTAATAGCAATGAAGCAGGTAATGAGTTTAAAGATTAGTTAATGGGTTTACTAAAGGAGTTAATGTCTCAGGAAATAACCAAAATCAAAGTTCAATGAACTTAGTTTTATGATTCACAAGCAATCCAAGAGGGCATACAGGTGTGTATAACGTATGACAGGTCTTCAATGAATGTAAATTTGCACAGGCCCATACTGGAGCTATACTGATTACCATCTCTTAAGAACCAGTTTCTTTCACGTTCTCTTTCTGCTCTCTGCAATGTTACTGTATTCATCAAACAAGAATATATCCCAGACTGTACGGCTCGCCCATCTGCACTGAACATTGATGCCAAGTGTTGGCCTGGTTTGAGACCCGCTTTAAACAACTCTAAACTTATAAAAGGTGAAGGCCAAAAAGAGTGCCGCTTACTTCGGCGGAGACTCTTCCAGGCTTTAAAAATGCAAAATGCACCTGACACATGTGTACGTGAGTCAGATCCTGCACTCATGACACTCAGTGTCCCAAGTGCATGGCATTATTATTAGCACCCTTTGACACCAGGGGAGGTAATAGCCTTCAACATGCTGTACAAGTCTGGAGGCTCTCAGAAGTTCACCTCTCCTGCGAGCTTCTGGCACTTTTCAAACCTAAAGACCAACAGATTTGCTCAGCAGCTTTACCTGTGACAACGGCGCAGCACTGGCTCCTTGTTTGCTGCGAGCTCGCTTACAACAGCAGCTGAAAAGTCCCTCATGGCACTGCCTGGACACTCATTTGCTCTTAAGTTTATGATGCTCCTGACATTTAGGATCAACAGGGTCCTCAAGACTCCTGCCCTCCCTCTCCCAAAGCCCTGCCGCGAGGTCCGACTGCCTCTGCAGACACAAAGCCGTGCCCGGATTGCTCTGCTGTAGCTGTTGAGAGGCTGCTTACCTTTTGAGACACAAGCCCAAGTCTCAGGTATTCCCATCCTTGCGGCGGAGGCAGCCTGCCATTTGGCGAGCGCAGTCCTCGGAGGAGGGAATGGCACTACGGCCTCGGAAAGTGGAGAAACAGGAGCATAGCGATTAAGATAACAAGTTGCGGATACAGGTGCTGTGCACAGAGGCACCTCAGGACTAATCCCGCAGTAAAAAGCAGGAGGTTTGCTCGGCAGAGGCAGCTCAGATTACTGCCCTCCTACCAAGCAGTCGTCAGCAGGCCTGACAGACAGGAGCAGAGACCGTGAGGAATGGGGAAAATTGCTGAGTGAAAGTGCCAGTCAGCTCTGTCCTGACTCCCAGCAGACTGGGGGTTGGCCACCTCTTATAATTAACACTGGGATTTGGGGGGACAGAGGAGAAAAGAAACTAAATTCAATAAAGAATTGTCTTCAGCCAGCCAGGAATTATTTCTTGTTTCTCTTGAAATTCACCATTCAAAGTTCATTTGAAAAAAGTAATTGGAAGTGACAGTGGGGGACAAAAACCCACGGTGGAGGAGAGGTGTAGCGGCGACATCAGCCTCTGTTGCTCACTGGCCCACAAGTTAGGGCACAGGAATCCGACTGCAGGTTCAGGGTTGAAAAAGATGCCCACCGTGGTTCCCTTCTGGCAGTTATCAGCTCTGTGGGTCCCACTGCCTCTACTCCTGAGCCCCGGCAGAGGAGAAGGCTGAGGGCACGTGGCTCTGTATGAAGACCATGGAAATATCACAGAAAAGCACGTGGCCCTCAACACACTGGACCCATCCTGACACAGGGGATTGTCCGCCTGATGCAACCAGGTAGGTTCAGTTACCCTCTACCCAGCCAGGCTGCCTCAGCATCCAAGAGAATGATGCAAACATACATTAAATATGTGTTACATATATTAAATTAACCTGCTAAAAGTAGTTCTATATTCCAGAGCTATTGGCGTAGCCGGTGTTTAGGCCAGGTGCACACACATGAATACGCTTTCTCCACCTGCATTTGTGCGAGTGCGTTAGGCTGCCTTTCGCTACAAACAGGAAGATTCATGCATATAAAAGACCATTTGATACCGTCTGTGCAGTTTCTGGTCTTCATTATTCTTTTGACTGAGATATTCCATTTATCCAGCCACAAGGGAGAAACAATACCATGGGATTTGGATGACCCACACGAGCCCATTCATGAAAATATGTAAAGCAGTTACAGTGAGCATTTCCCCCTAACACCTGTTTTACTGAAGTAAATTTGGGCAAACTCCATTTGTATCAGTAGGACGATGTTAGCGTTCATTAGCCCTTCCTGACCGCACCTCCCTTTCAGAGGAAACATTGGATCAAGCAGGAAAAGCATGGAAAAGTTTTTGAGAAATTGTTTTATACTCGTGGGTAACTAGTGTAGCTGAGCAAAATGAATATTTGACCTGGCTAAGGATATGTATACATCAGCATGTACGACACAACTTCCGAACCCTTATAAATCAATATTTATCGTCAGCTCTTGAAGTTAAAGCCATGCAACCCAACCTCCTAACAATAAAGCTGATGAAATTTGGTTATTCCCAGTGCTCCCCCTGCAGCTGCCCTGTGAAGCTGCCATCGGGCAGCCCTTCGCAGCTGTACAGGTAACCAGAACCTCGCGCAAGTCCAGGTATTTGCCCTATGGTCTGAAGGTCAGCTGAGACACAATCACAGATACAGAAGCGAGGCACACATCAGTCGGAGAACACATGCTTGCTTGTTTGTGATCTGATCCAGCTCCAACTTAATCCTCGGGAAATTCCAAAAGAAGGAGATTCACACCCTAAAAAGCACTTTGTGCAGCGCTGGCAGAGATTTCCCAGCTTTTCCAGTGTCACTTTCTGACAAATCAAACCTCAGTTTGATTATTGCCTGAAGAAGGCAAACTAATCCAAATGCACTCGGTGAAAGAAGCAGCTAATGCGGAGTGGCAGTGGCTAGAAATTGCTGTGTTTCTAATGCGGTTTCAGGTGAGGGGTCAGTCTTTAATGTCCCATATAGGATAACACATTATGGTGGATGGCTTTTTTTTTTTTTCCCCAAGGCATTATCTCACTGTCCCCATCCGTGGCCTAAATCTTTTTTTTTCAAAAATCATATCTAGATCTTCTTCACATTTGCTACTCACTGTGGGAAATTTCCTAAAAGCCTGGCAGTCCTAAGCTGTAGCTAATTAAATCCTAGACAGTAAGCCCGTTGCCAGTGATTTCAAAATTAAATTCTGTTCACCTCTTAGCTGTCTGCCCCGTGTTTCGCATTGACCCTTCTTAATGAGATAGGAACTGCAAACATTTTGATGAATGCACAGAAAACTCCTCTAGTGAAAATATTGATGCTTGAGATAGATAGTTAACAACTTAACAGTTTGATCTAAAACACAAGCAAATTTTAAAGCCTTTACTTATCTGGGAATGGGCTGTACAGACCTTGGAAATACTGTACAAACAATGGGGCAGGACCCTGACGGGCTTTGGCTGGTCGCACCCATTGGTGTCAGCTGAAGAGTTGTCTCTTCATGTAAGACTCCAACTAAAGGCTCGGGTTTTTCCGAGTGTTAAAAAGATGCACTTTAAAGGACCCCCTCCCTGTCCCAAGATCTCCCACGACAGAGCATCGGTGACACCTGGCAGACGGGGAGCTGAGAAACAAGGAGACATGACCAGGGGCGTACAGGAAAGCTGTGGAGGAGTTCACAACCGAGCGTACAACAGCGCTAGCCATGGGACCACCCTGCCAGCCCTCTACCAGAGCTAATGCCAGCTTTGGCCTCTCAACCTGTCAGTCTTAAACCTTCCACGTGCACGAAACCTTCCTTTCTCCCGTTCCCCCAGTCATCATCACTGAACAAAAAAATAACCGCACCGCATAGCAGCTCTTTGGAAACACGCTCCTGCATTTCTACAGAGTGGGGTGAGAGCCAATGCCCATTCTAATTAATTTCATTCACAAAACTTGGATTTATTCGATGCAATTTTTTGGCACGTTGTCAAATATGACACAAAATTACATTAGTGTCATAAGAGGAAAGGATTAGTCCTCTGAGTTTGTTGAAGAATTGTGTTGGCACTTGGTTTTTTGTAAAAATGCCAGCAGCTTCCCCTCTCTCTAGCGGAAATCACTGCTCAGTGAGGGTCTGAGCCAAAGCCTTTTTGAGTCTGTGGGAATCTTTCCACCAATTTCCATGGGCTCGAATCGGCTCTGAGCCTCAGACGTCAGCCGTACTGACATCTTCCTCCCACACTTTGACACCTCAATAGGGTCATTTTTCAGGTAGAGTGGAAGACTCTTTTCGTTGTTTTTTTTTAAAAAAAGCCTTAGTTATACCAATTTGCTGCCAAAAGAAGAACAACTTTGTAGCTATGGCCTAGAATCATAGAATCACTTAGGTTGGAAAAGACCCTTGGGATCATCGAGTCCAACCATCAACCCCCCCTCTACAAAGTTCTTCCCCCGCCCCCCGCCCCGAGTAGAGTAGAACCAGATTTGTCTGAAAACACAACACTGGCCATGCTGTGGCAGAGCAGAGGCCCACGTGGCCCAGCATCTTCTCCCTGACAGCACCTGAAAGCAGACATGCCAAGAGGGGGATAAGAGCAGAACCAACATACCCGCACGTCCAACACCCTCCCAGCCCCAGCAGTTTGCAGTGCAGCAACTGCCTAAGAGTGAGATGCATTTAGCAGCAGGTTTGTCCGCCACGGGTCTGATGTTTCCAGGGGGGTGTATCCCTGGGTGAATTCTCAGTCTGCTCAGCACCTGAATTCGACAGCTTCCTTCCGATGCTCCCAGTCTCAGGACCGCAGCGTATTTCTCCTCCCAGCATCTCCCCCAGGTCTCATCATTCAGACAAGGGGTCCGGGGACAGGGATGTGCCAAAAGAATAAGCTGAATAACCCAAGTGATGCAGGGAAACTGTAGGGAAGCATGAAAACGAACACGCAGATTACGGTTATAGCCAAGGATAAGCCTAATCCTTTCTTTTTGTACAGTTTTTAGCACAACAGGAAAATGAGGATAATGTTTTCTATCCCCACTCCTCCTTTATTTGACTTGTATTTTTAGCCTAAGGCTCTTTGAGATGGAAAAGAATTGCAGGCACTGCTAAGCTTGAGGCAGACACAAACCACCAACCACTAACACTGAAAACAGAAAATCGACTGCCTTGAATACTGATCTTTGCTATGTTTGCATCTCTGTTTCCTAACACCCCACTACAGAGTTGCCCCAGAAAGTGAGAGACAATACAGTCAAACGTCCTCTACATAAGACACACTACGAGAACTGGACAAACGCACACCCTTGGGACAGGTAAAGCTGTTAGCAGCTATCAGGAGCAGCGGCAGCCACCTACTTTAATTGCAGTATCTGTCTTGACGGTGATGGCTAGCACCAAGCCCAACACATCAGATCCCTATCCAAGCTACCGCTGATTTGTATGAGCAGAGGATTCGCTCATGTGCGGCTTTGGAGAAGAACAAGGCTGAGGGGTGCCTTTTACTGGGGTGGTCTCAGAAGCACCAAGTTTGTGTGCCTTGAGCCTCAAGAGTGCAACAAGAGGTTAGGGCAACTATACACTATAGGAACTGCACGCACTTCATCTTTTATATAATATTGCATATACTACATAAATAATACTTGAACAGGCTTCCTATGGTCGCTTGTATCTGTATGATCGGACACATGCTAAGAACACACGTTTTGCACGTCTTGGAGGTATGCAGTTTTGCTGTAAACCACAGCTCTTTCAAGGTTCGTGCTTCAACGCAATCTCGCTGGCTCTGCAAATGCAAGTGTCACCATCAGAGCCCCTCACACCGCAAGTCAGAACCCATGTGCTGGCCTGAACCCCAAAAACAACACCACAGAAGAGCTCTGCAGGACTCCTGCATATCAGCATGAACAGAGTAAGGGTCCAAAACACTGGTAATTCTCTGCAGAGAATTTTTACTTGCTGTTCCACTAGCAAATTTTAATACAGCTTTGCATTCATTAACCAAGACTCATGCTGGATCCAAGGGTTTATAGAACCAAAGGACCGAATTCTGACCTGAGGTAACTCATCTGAACTCCATTCAAGCCAATGGAGCTGCTTTACACCCACCAAGAGCATGGACCAAACCGCCCCTGGCAAGCTCACAACATACTGTCGTCTCAACAAGAATGACTTCATGTTTTCACCTCTGCCCTCCCCGCACCAGGCAACAGTGAATGCCACAGCAACTCCAAGGAATGGCTTGTAGGAGGCCTTAGTTCAAACAGTGTTTGTGTTAGAAAGGGTGTCTGAGAGTTGTTGTCCCTGCGACTGCGGTTCCCTTCAGCACGATATTCGCAGAGCAGCTACATTTGCCATCATGCCTCAGTGATCTAATTGCTGCTGTTACGAACACGTTCAATGTAAAACTATGTAAACAGTGTGACGCTCTGACAGCCATTCTTGCTTACTGACCTGTGGAAAAGTCTATTTTTGGCAACTGCTGTAGGCCACTGTGGTTGCTGTAAAGCAGACAAGGCAATGCCCACATTTTGAGCCTTATCTTCAGCCGATACAAGCATGCACCACACAATTAGATCGAACTGATACCACCAAAAAGGCCTGGGTCTTTTTTTAGTTGCACACAGCTCTGCTTAGGTACTGAAGTTGGAGAGGAAGTGACAGAAAAAACAAGTTGGGAAAAAATAACCTGTCCTTCACAATTAAACAACTAAGCCTTATTTCAGTAGCTTGTACCTTTAGCTTTCAAACACTCAGTCTCCTCTGACTCGTTAAAGATCAACTGAATATCAAAACCTATCTAAGGTAGTTTGCTGAGGACAGTAGGCAAGCCACCTGCTACAAAATTAAACAAACTGGTCTCTCCAGTTTCCCAGTGATCAGAATCTTAGTGATTCACACCTTCTGCTCCCAAATTGGCAAACCGTGAGCAAAAAAGATCTCCCCAGCGCCAGGCTGTGAATTCCTCAGGCTTGATGGAACTGGTTCTGCTCCTACCCATGGTGAGAGGCATTTGTCACCAGTGGTGATATAGACATACGGAAGACTATCACGGGAAATACTTGTAGATATCACGGGAAATACTTGTGGAGACCTCTCTTCTGAGGACTCAGCTTCTTGGCTCACTCTCACAGTCTGTCACCAGTGGTATGATACTTGTTCGTTCTTCCCTGTAGCACAATTCTATCTTGTAACTCTTTGCCCAGTGATAATTTTAAAGGCTCACCGTTTACTTGTGGCAATTTGCTCTGGCTAGTAGGACTGAACACTCAAGCAGCAGTCCGATTTTTGCCTGATTGCTCAGGTATGAAATAAATCAGAATGAAAAGAATGTGCTTTCTTCTGGCCCAGCAGAGGAAAGTGTCCTGAAAAGCCCTGTATTAAAAAGCAGGGAAGGAGAAAATAGGTCATTTTGTTGTGCAATTCTAAACGTCTTAAGAATTAGATGGCAGAAAAGGACTAGAATGGACCACCAAGCTAAATCCACCTTGCCAGCAGCAAGCACACAAAAGATGCTACCAGAAGGGTATGAGGAAAATCGTAAGTCAACTTAGCAGGGACTGGAAAGTGCACCTAAGGTACATGTAATACGTCTCAGTAATGCCCTAAAGTGCAGAGTAGCTCTTACTCTGGCTTATTCTGGCTTCAGCACAACGGAGTGTGAAGTACCCGCAAGCTTCCTCATAGCACACCAGTTGCAGACCAGAGCTCTACAGGAATGAACAAACACATGCATGTCAGAGTCTATTGTCCTGGAAATGAACGGGCAAAACAAGTACAGGGAGGCAGCAATGAACGGGCAGAAAGAAAGGAACCGGCTTTAGGAACAGCCTTTTAAACAAGTTAGATATGAGCAGCCCTGTTAAAGAAGCAGAGAAAGCTGAACCTTTGAAAAGCCCTTGAGGGGTCCTGAGCTGATGAGACAAACAAAATGCAGCTAGAGAGCATCCATGAAAATTCATTTAACAGTTACTTCCCAAATAAGCATCGTCTTAGAGAATGAACATAGTATTTACTTAACACTAGGGTTCATTTGGTCATTCTCTGCCTCTGCTCTACTGTAAGTCCATGAGCAAGGAAGCAGAAAGCGTATAAATTCACAATTCACATGTTTCTCCTATCGCAAGTTCCTCCCTGATGTCAGCAGGACATTTGCACAGGAGTGAAAGGCAGACTATGGTCCTCATGTGCTAACTACTTTGGTACTGGTTATTTATTTATAACCACTCGTATTTATTAATATTAAGTATCCATGTGAGATAGGTCATTTTTCTCATCTCTCTTTCTTTTAATCTTTCCTCTCATACTGAATTTTCTCTGATGTTCCCTTCACATTCCCTTCATTGAAACTATTCCCACTCTTTTCCTCCATTAAAGTGACCAATAAAGACTCCCGAAGTCCGACAATTATGCAGCAGTACCGAGCTTTGCAGACGGCATTCCGAAGGAAATAACGCGTCATTGCATCAGCCTGTCTATAAAGTGTTGTAACACCATTTTTTCCTTAGTAACACAAGCAGTTCACTCTGCTGCCACCGCTTACCTTTGTCTTAAAATAAGGCTACACGTGTACAAAGGGGGTCAAACGTATTCTGTCGCTCTTCTCCTTGATGGTCTCACTACAATACATCTGAATAAAAAAATCCGTGCTTTCTATCTATTGTGAAGTCTGGTGTCACCATCAGGCTGCTATAGAGAGCTCCTGAGTTTGTAGTTTGAAAAACAAACAGTCAAACCTTTAAAAACATGCTGACCTTGAATATGCTTTGGAAAGAACCAAATCCACATACACCAAGCAGACTTCGCTATTGTTTGCATATGACTTTTAAGAGGTAAAGTCCGTGTCAGTGTGAGTTTGTGTCACTGCTACGCAAGAGCCCTCACGAATACTGAAATGACAGACTAAAAATCCAGGTCATAAATGACTGGTCAGTGAGTTTTCAGACTGCTGGTATTTGCAGCAAGCAACTCTAATCCACGTCAATTAAATCATTATGGCCAATTTACAAAAATCAGCATCTCAAACACTCCAAAAATAATTTCTTTTCAGATGATGTAGTCCTGCAAAACATCACCTTCTTGTCCACACAACAAAAAAGCAATCACAAGTGGGAAGTACACTAGTGCTTCCTTTATGAGTCTTAACGGCTAAACTCATTAGCCTGAGTTAAAGATAATCTGCACATCCCTGGTGCTGTGGCTTTACCTCCGGTCTGGCTTGCACACCTTTCTTTGTTCACATTTCATCACACAGATATGCTGCCGGCCCAGCAGCATCCCTCTAACTGAGGCGAAGGCGCCGCGTGGCTCAGGTTCTGTACTGAGCTGCTTTCCTTAATTCGTTTCTTTCGCATCTCGCCTCAGTTCATTTCATATCGTTGGAAGCTTTTATTTAATGCAGAAACTCACTTTCCCCTCGCTGCTTTCCTCTTTCTCGCTATTCTCCTCTGGGATCCCTCTTTTATCCCTTCTCATCCACTGGAGACAAAATCTTTATCTTCTACCTTTCCACCAGCTGGCCAGAGTGCTGAGTCTTGCCACCTTGGAGAGAATTCAGAAAAACTTGAGACCCACTGACCAGGACCTCACATTTTTGTTCTTTTGCTGCTTTCGGGCCAGCACTGCAGGGTCAGCTGGGACTGTGTCAAATTACCTGAACTGAAGGCTGGGCTCTTAGCTCTTAATTGCAATTTTTCAGTTCTAAGTTTATGAATTGTCACTGAGCTTTAAATATGCACGAAGGGCTTAAAGTACCTTGGCAAGGGAATAGTATGTGAATGTAATACCTCTTAAAATTAAAAAGTGCTTGATCTTTCTAGTGGTGATGAAATGAAAGCATGAAAGGCTCCGAACTAAATTTTCTTCAAGTTCACTATAGTATTCCAAACCAGGAAAACACCAAATACCCTTGTATACTCATTAAAAAGGAGAAGAAAAGGTGAAAAGGTCTTGGGAACTTAAAAATAATGGAGAGAGAAACTATTACGTTACACGGTGAAGTGTAATTTCGGAACATGAAACACTGCTGTCTGTCGATTTTTTCAAAGGTGGATCACCTCCTCCTTCAATAACTCATCAACTGTAATGAGAACCATGTGATCGATGTCCGTTGGGATTGCTCTGCCTCTCATGATTCCTACTGCATGTGAAAAACTAGTCAAGGAAACTTACAAGTTGATCGTTTTCTCTTTTAGCTTGAAGAAGGCCTCAAAGCCTTCTAAGAGGTGTGGTCCTGTGATTCAGGCATCTCTCAAGGAAATATTAGGAACTGCTGAATTTTGGCCTGGCTATGACACTACTGACCTTGAGTACATCACTTCTCTGTCTATAAAGACATATATGCATACCTACATATATGTGCATGCGTGCAGACACTGGAATAGGCTGCCCAGGGAGGTGGTGGAGTCACCATCCCTGAACGTGTTTAAGACTCGTTTAGATGTGGTGTTGGGGGATATGGTGTAGGGGAGAACTTTGTAGAGTGGGGTTGATGGTTAGACTTGATGATCCCAAGGGTCTTTTCCAACCTAAATGATTCTATGATTCTATGATACATATCCAGGCAGAGAGAGTGCTTACTCACTCCCGGTGTCCAGTTTGAGACGCACAGGAACTGATCTTCCCAATGTCCTCTTTCCAGTTTGTAGGCTGCAACAGGGCTTTTCACAACGTGGGTGGGTTTTAGTCTCCACCAGAGAAATGCTGCTAATGAATATATCTGAGCGAAGTGGAGGGGAAGAAGCCTGGGATGAAACAACTGCAATAGGACCCCAGGTTTTGCTTGTCTATCCTGTTCTCTCTCCTTTTCTTTTTCGCTCTTAGGTGGACAGATCAAACGCCAGAAACAACTCTCAATTTACTCCAGACAGAACCAGTTATTTCACTAGTTCATCTCGGCAAAATGAAATTAAACTGTGACAAAAGGGTTCTATTTTCACAGTTTTCCTAAGTTTGAACTTAACATTTTGTTCAACCAACACAGTTGGATTACAATCTACATGGGCCTTAAATAAAAACCATTTCGTTTTGGAAAGCACTCAAACTGCAATGAACTACTTTTGCAAATATCCTCCCAGTGGCTACACAAACCATCTAACGGTTCTGCATACGAATATTCAGGATTTGTCATAAGGTCACTGTCAGTACCTACAGGTGCTTTAGGTAAAAACCAGAATATAGCCAGCAAGAGCACAGAACATATTCCAGAGAGCAGGAGGGTGTCTAAGCTGTTCATGCCTGCCCTACTTGGACGTCACCGCTCAGACGTTAGTCAGTTGTTCCAACTTAGTGACCCAAGCTGACACTTTTTGTTTGGCTAATGACAGCTCCTCAGCTATGCTGATCTTGACCCAGATTCCTTTCGGGCTAAGTGCGGAAATTCAGGACAGAGCACTCCATAAAGTGATACCATCTATCATCTAACTGGCACAGAAAAAACTGTTTAGACATGCCCACAGTAAAAAACATATAGGAAACATCTCTATTAAGGTCTTAAACCACCCCCCCTTCAGATTCCAGACCCAAACATCTCTGATTCAAAATGTGCATCAAGAATCAAGTTCTGGGTCCTGACCCTAAGACAAACATATTTATTATTTGTGTCACCAAAGAGGATCGGCACAATTTGCTCAGCTGAGTCACGCTCAGCACCATCCAACCTGGCACATTGGCATCACTACTCAGTACCATTCACAAGGCCTTTGACAGCCAGGGAAACGGCGACACAGAACATGTGAGAAAGAACTCATTCAGTGATAGCACGGAGGCTGTTGCTCAAAAGATGCAGGTGAAGAGGCAGCTCTTCCCTCTAGCTCACGTCCCAAGTACAATATTGGTCAGACCGCTCTCGGTCAGCACAGACACTCTGTCACTCACCTGCAGAACATGAAACAGCTCCAAATCTTGCTGAGGCAGTAGAAATCTTTCTGCTGTCACAGCAACAGTGATAACATGCAGCAAATGAGGCAAGAGCTATGTACAGAACTGCCACAGGGAGCACTTTGAAGAAAGAGGGACTTCCTGTAAATCACTGACCAGGAATCCTGGATTGTCATGTGGCAGGGGAGCAGTGGAAGAGATTTGGATAAGTATTGCACGTGCTTGGATGTGTAAGTGACAAAGGAGTCATAGAAAGGCTGGCTGAAAAGAACAAAGATTTGCCCTTGGGCTCGTGCCTGTGTGCTTAAAACAAGGCTTTTGCCAAGATCAGGCAAAGTCATAGGCTTTCACCTGGAAATGTGAGGGGAATGGCTGTGACACCCTGCAGGGCAGGAGATAGTGAGGGAAGGGGCGTTGGATCTTGCCTACCTGCGGACAACCAGCTTCAGTTTCTTGTAGGACCCTTTAACCAGGGAGATGGCCTCTCTCCTGGAGCTGCTCAGTTCCACCTCGTTGATGTTCACCACTTCGTCACCAGCCTGCAGCTTAGAAGGCAGGGAGTCCGCTTTACCTCCCTCTTCAATCTGCACAGGAAAGAGAGGAGAAAGGAATGGTGAGACATGCCTGCCACAGTTTGCCTATCACATGCAGAGCTGAGCGTGCATTTCTGTTGAAGGAATTAGCTCTACCAACCCCAAACTCACCTCTCTGACTAAGAAACACTGTCTCCCTTTGCCAGCCAGCTTCCTCAAAGGTCTGTGCTTTCCACCCCTACATTTCACACAGACAGAAGCTGGGGATCAGCAGTCAAATTAATTCTGCCAAGAAGAATTATTTTGAATAAGCCTGAAACGTCTTTGGTATTTGGAAGCAGTAAGCACCAGCAAAATGCCCATGGAATGCCTCCTGATAAGAGCACCCAGGCAAGACCAAGGGCAAAGCTTGGATGTGATTTTTTCATTCAAGCTCCCCTTCGTGATCTAGCTGGTGGATTAACAACAGCTTCTTGCTTACTGGCCAGCAACGAAGCAGATGCACATAGATGTATGTGGTTAATGACATGCAGCACCTTTGCGTAGGGTTTTTCAGCTAGGGATTTAAAGAAAGTAGACAATTATTTTAATTTTCTGAGAAAGTAAGCAGCCTGCTCAAAGCTAGAAGGAGAATCCTAGGGCACTTTTCTCTGTTTTGTATGGGCCATCATGTACACATGCACACTGATTCTCCATCAGTGCGCCAGCAGAAATACACCAAGTCCGCAAAGAAGTAAGTCACAAGGCAGACGACAAGAAAGTTTGACCCAGAATCTCTGAATCTCAGCTTTGAGCACTAATGCACTACTTCTCCACAAAGGCGTACTAGCACAGCAGAGGGCAAGGCTATATATGGGTTAATGCACTGTGAATCCTCAGTTTCTGGAAACTCAGGAGCGCCACCAGTTCGGAGTGCAACTGATATCGCTTTTATTACAAAACTTGCCACCACAAAATCTGATATTCAAAGCACCTGGCAGTCCCTGTTCAACAGAAACTGTGACCTGTTAGCAAATGTCGTGAGACTCACACTTAAGTATAACATCTCATGGCACATTAGAAGTTTAGTCTTTTCCTTCAGGCCCTCACCTTCCCAACATCATATTGAGAGAAAGAAATGGATCTGAATTGGATTAAGACTCCGATCCAGCCAGGGAAAGGGCTGCTATTTGCTGGGGTGACATTTTCTGAGCAGTGAAATTGTACACACACTTCTGGAAGTTATTTTTATTTCAAGTCATGCCAGGCAAAGCGTAATTGAGCCATAACCCAGACATGTAACTCAGCACATGTAGACCTATTACCCAGAGTCTTACCAGAACATTAGTTTCAGTGTTGAAGGGTGATTTCTCACAGGCAAATCCAGTCTGTTCTTCTGAACAATAGTATTCCAGCTCACGTACCTTCTAAAATTTAAAATCTGACTTCCACAAACATTAGCTAATAAATTCTCCGAACCCCCTACAAAGGTAAGTAAAAATCACTGACATTCACCCTACCAGGAAGTCATTACACTGATGAATGAGTTTTTTCTTTTCTTCTTAAGAATGGATAAAACCACAGGAATGAGACTTCATATAAAGAGCCTTGTATCACAATTACCAGGAAGGGTGAGAGATGAAACATTAGACCTTGCTGCCAGCATAAATAAATAACACACTAAAAATGCAGTATTGCTCCGGTTTGTTGCTGCCGTAAAGGAAAACAGGTGGGTATCATTTCAATGAAATACAATAGAGTGGGATACTATGGGTTAGATTAACTTGTGATATAGTCAACAGAAGGGATTTTTTGTTTGTTTTTGTTTTGTTATGTTAGATCACATATAATGAAGAAAAGGCATTCTTGGAAAAATATCTCCTGTAACAAATACCAACTCCTTCAAAGGCTAAGATACTCATCAGAAGCATTTGTATTAATTTCTGCCTTGGTAAACCCTGACCTTAAAAAATCAACAAAATCGTGACCTGTGCTTTATCCTCTAATAATCCAAATTGTATTTCTGTATTTTAGGTTTTTTCACTCCACAGGATCACTTCTTCAAGGTTTTCTTTGCAACCACTTGGGCTAGACATTTCTTTTTCTCCTCTTTTTTACTGAAAATGGAAATCCGGATCCTTCCATAATCACCTTTATAAATGATGTGAAATCAAAGACTTTAAGGAAAGACTAAACCCCGCAATACTTCTGATAAGGTTGCTAACATTATGAACAGCTCTGAAAGAAATCTTTCTTCAAGTCCTGATGAGTTCCAGCTCATGCCTATGCCAAGGGCTCTTAAACTGCAGCTGGCGAGGCCATGCAGCCAGCCACAGTACCATAGTAAATAATGCCTTTAAGGAACGTTTGCTAGCACAAGTACAGAGTCATCTGCAAGTAATTCCAGGGCTGAGAATGATCTGTTTTGCTCCTGTGTACTTAAACTACCCCAGACCCTAAAACAAGACCCATTTTTTGTGAGTAGAAGCTTTTGATGGCAGCATCGAAACCGTATTACTTACGTACCTAGAGAGAATATAAATGGAGATATGGATTACATAGTTATCTCATCTATTAATAATCTATCTGCCTACCTACCTACCTACCTACCTACCTACCTACCTACCTACCTACCTACCTATCTCATCTATTAATAATCTGTTAGCCTTCCCTCTCTGTCTATTGCTTATGTATAGTAAGCATACATACAGTACCTCATATATTTGGCTGGGGTTCCCTGGATGCAAATTCCTTAAAGTTCCTGGAAGAAAACATTCACAACAGGCCCGTGACCTGGCACTACCATTCAGAGAGTCAAAAGAGGCAAAAAGACTCCCAAGTTTTCACTAAAGTCCAGAAACAAAGGCACTGTCTCCCAAAGCAAGGCTCAGATGCTCCACGTTCATTTCTTCTCTCTGAATGCCTCTGAAAATATTTGTGTTTAAGGAGTGGTGATATTTCAAGGAAAGGTCCGAATGATTCAAACAAAACAAGCTGCACTATAAACACAAAGCTCTATCTCTACCCAGTGTAACAATTATCAACAAAGCAAACAAACCCCAGTGTAGGTGTAACCTATTTAAATGAACACCTGTTTCACTGGACAAGGCTGAACAAAGCCAAGGATGGGACTGTGCTGGGCCTGTGCTGCGCTGAGCAGTCAAGGAAGATGCTTGCAAAGCCGTGTGTGCCACAGCAGGCAAATAATACGCAGGCTGTCCACTTGTGCATGCTGTTACCTTCTCTGTCTCACGCTGTGGACCAGGCCCCAAGTACGAAAAAATGAGAAGGCAAGTCTTCAGCTGTTGCCTAAATCTCAAGTGGTTCTAAGTGCCGTCAGTCAGCAAGGGCAGAGCCAGCAATACGGTCTGTTGTTTTAAGCGTGCAAGTTGCGTTGGAGTACCTCGAGCAGCCGCAACGTTGTCAAAATCACCCTCAACAGTCACTTGTGCCAAAAATGTAATCACTGTAAGCTACAGGATCTAGCGTAAGAGGTCAATCAATAGCCAGTAAGACCTTTTATGGGTTATTTAAGCTGAGAAAAACAAGGTGATATGCAGCCAGCAAACCTTCTGGGTGCACGATTGTCGCTCATCCATCAGGAGCAGAAGGAGCCAGTGGGAACCGGCCAGGGGCTGAAGTTCTTTTCCTTTTGGCTGGATTGAGCCAACCACTCGGCCAAGTCAAGTTATGAGAGGTGACTCGGAATACCTAGGAATACCTAAAAAACCAGGCTGGTTTTGAACTTCATGTGCTGGGCTAAACCTTAGAGGGCTGGATTCAATTGCTGGTCTCATTGTCCGTGCTGTGAGTAGAGCCAGCTGCCCAGGCACCGCCAACTGGGGAGAAGAACCCCCTCCTTGAAATCAGCAGGAGCATCTGTACAGCAAAGCATTTGTGAATAGCATAAAGACTCTTGGTTTCCGTGACTCCGTTTCCCACCTGTAAAATGGACACAGTTGTTACTACCTATGTCTGTCCTGTCTATTTAACATGTGAGCTCTCTCTGTGTGGCGATGATCCAAACCTTGGTGCTCATTCCAGGGGCTGTCCCTGCAAATCCGTAGCTCACGGGCCCTGACCCTGGGAAGAGTCCGTGCCAATCAGAAGAGGGTGTTCCACCAACCACCTACAAGATGGTTCCTACTTCCCTTGAAATCCCATCAAACTTCTGTGATTTCAGCATCTCCCCACACCTCTTTCTTTCTTCTGTTTTCCACAAACATATCTAGCCGATTCTTTCAGATTCTTTCAGAAGGAGAGAACAAGATCTTCCCTGCCAAGCTGGCCTCTCCTGAAATACACCCACTTCAAAACGCCTCAATAGTCTCCTCGGGCTGACGCAAACTCAAGTCCCTTCAGTTGTCTTTAATGCAGTAAAGCCTTCCATGCCCACTGCCCTTTCCTGAAAATCCCAAAGGCCACCCCTTGTCCTGCTTTGCATTAACACTCCGGTCCGTTTTCTTGCATTAGAGGAGGCTTCTTGTCATTCAGTAGATCTGCAGCAGAGTTTGAACCCATCTGTTCTCCCTTTTTTTGGCTTACTGTAAAAGCAAGAAGTTGCTTAAGCAGATCACCAAGGATACATAAGACTTATTACTACTGTCTTTTGTTTGGTTCGCTATGGTTACTGTAGGTTCAGAGAATGCTGTCTGACTGAGATCCTTTCTTGATTATTTTAAAGAAGTTTTCTTTATTTATTCCTCTTTTCTCTTCCCTTCCTTTGAGGAGCTTTTGTAACAACAAATTCTCTGTAGCTTTTAAGATGGATTATTCCATCTTTGTGTCCTTTATATTATGAACGGTGCATGTGATTCCGAAACTGTAAACCTAGTTGCTGAAGTTTCTCAATAACAACAAAAAAAAAGAAGCAAGCAAGCAAATATGTGTGCACAATGTATGCAGTTACACAAGCGCGAGCTGCGCCACGCAGCCGGTTGGTACAACTGCTGAGTGCCACCAGGAGATGCTCTGGAAAAAACAGTAAGGCAGCATAGCTGGGTTTTGACAGAAGCAGCAGCAATTGCAATGACAAACTTACTGCCCTTTTCGTGTCAGATATTATAATGATCGGAAGGGAAGCATCACAAATGAACTGCTGGAGATGGCTGTCCAGAATTCCTGAGCTGCCAAAAAAGATTTTATGGGAACTGACAGGGCGAGAGAGGAAGAAATTTTGCTCCACGAAGGTACTGAGAGAGGTAGATTCCTCTGCTGCAAGGAGTCCATGACTCGCCCAGGAGAAGCATTACAGAAAAATGTTCTCTGCTTTAGACCTCGTGTTTTCAAATATTTCACTGGAACCATTTTCATTCTTTCCAGTGGAACAACGCATTTCCAGTGAATCTGGGGTTCATCACTTCCTTGTCCCTCATGAGGTCCTTACCACTGGTGCAACTTGGGGGAAAGAGTTGAACCAGCTGTGCCTTTGAGGGAAACTACAGGAAAACGGACTATATCCATTTCCAAATTCAGCAGTCAAGGTTTTAACCACTTCTCAGTGCCCAGGCTGGAACACCAAACAGATAAGACTGGGGTCTTTCATTTACCTGTCTATTATTAGGCATAATACAGCCACACCAGACCAGTCACGTATTGCACCTCTCCGCATACAGAGGCGCACTGGGCCAAATTTGCTTTGCTCAGTAAACTAATTGAGTAGCTGATTGATTTAGGCTTCATGTTGGAGATGGTGATTTTTAAGCCCCTGTGGAGTTCGGAGATGGTTCTCAGACCTAAAGACAAAGTTTCAGAGCTGCTGAATGACTCCAGAGAATATGCTGCTCCCCTCATTCAGACTTAATGCCATGTCACAACTTGGGGGCAGAGAGTGTTTCCCATGCAGCAGACAGAAATTCTTCCCCATTGTCCCCAACCTCTGTGTCAGCACGACAGAGCAGTTAAGACAATTCAATCAAAAAATAGTCAAGTCAAAGGTCTCCCCCTGGAGCCGTGTCTCTGCTGGATTTCCCCATCCCTGATGCAGACATGCATCTCGAGAGAATTTAGCTATTGACATTTACTCCAAGCCAAAGAAAGTGTTTCCAAATTAGTTATTGTTTTATTCTGCAGGGAAGCAAGGAAGGGATTTTTTCTCATAGTGCTCTGGATTGTTCTACAGTAACATTTCTGCTCCCAAGTACAAAGCATAGTAGTGGTGAGACTAATTTATTCCAGGTAGTCATAGAAGGTTCACACAGAATTAATTCACCTTGAGCCACTGAACTTTATTTAGTAGAAGAGCGAGTTAAACTACACGGTTTTGAGGGTTAGCAGTGCTATGAAATCTTTCTGACACTTCCAAAAAAAAAAAATCTGTTATTTAACACAGGCAAACAAACATCTTTTCTCCCACATGCCTGAAACACGTTAAGAAATATACTTACTTGGCTTGGAGCAAGAAACCTAGCAAGGAGAACTCCAGCCACTACCATTCACAGCTCTAACACTTCTGGCATCCCCAGGCTTATTTTCCAGATAGTGCATCAGAGAGCCTGTAAATCTAGAGGGACCAAGAACTTTTCTAGTATAATTTACCGAGGGCAGGCACCAAAGCGAAGCGGCTGTGGGCACCAAAGCAGCAATCCAGCTGCAGAAATGCCACTGTGACCCGTGCAGGGTGGATGCAAGTTACTGACAAGTGGCGAGAATTCAAGGTCATTCCTAGGGCTACCCTGTAGCTTCCAACACTTCCACACCTTTCCATTTCCTGCGGGATTGTTTCCTGTCCTGGGAGCAAGGTTAATCTCAGCAGTCAGCCCCTCAGCAAAAAGTGGCAAGAAGTGAATGGAAAACAGATTGCTGGCTTCAGCTACAAGAGATAAGAAGACATGCTTGGATGAGTTTGTGTCTAACTCCTCCTGGTGACTCTAAATTCCTAAGCCAGCGGAGGAAAGAAGGCTTAGCTCTTAAGATAATTTTCCACCTTCTTAAGCATGGAACTGTTATGCTCCCACAGAGAGTTTTACATTTAAAAGTGGAAGGGGAAGGGAAAATCAAGTCTTCTTTCAACTAATGTACAAAGAAAGATGGACCTACGCTACAGCTTTGATTCAGGCCTTCAAGAAGCCTCCAGGATCTTTTCTGTAACAAAAGGCAAAACTAACAGTACATTTTCTCCACCCCTCTCCATACATACATGGAACTAATCTGTGTTTGCTCTAAGGTAACGCCTAGAGCCGTACCAGGTCCCTCTTTTAGAGGCATGGTACAAACACATTATCAAAGACAGTTCCTGCCCCGAGCCTTACAGTATAAATGGACAGGTGAGACAAACAGAGGGACAGGAAACAGAGATGTGGAAAAGCTGTGACAACAGCAAGCAGAAAGACAGCAGCAAAGCCCGCCCTCAGCTACATGGTGACATTTGCAACATACGGGCTGAACCTAAAGGCGAGGAGAAGCAAGTGCGCTTGCAGGACAGGGGAAAAATCAGCTTGTTTTCAGCCACTATAAAGCCAGTTGTGATGCGTGCAGGGACCAACTGCAAAATGATATTCTGACACACTTTACAGTGGCAGCAAAGAGTCCTTCTCCCGCTAGCCCAGTGATACAGGAAAAAGGTGGCGAGAGGACAGGAGATGGCTTCTTTCCTGGCTCTCCCAGCACTCAGCTGCTTGCTGTTCCATGTCAGGGTGTCCGGGGACCCAATATCTCATTAATACTTCTTCCTGCTTTTCCCTTCTGTTGTTCACAGCACGTAACAACTTGGCAAGGCACGGAAAAATATCACCGATGCGCACTTGAGTCACAAACAGAGCAACAGAAAAGTGATGCCTGTGCAGGTACAGAGTAATGCTTACCCTTTTGCAGCGTTAAAACTTGAGGGATTGCTTTCTGCTGCTCTTTCTCCATTGCCTTCATGAGGCCAGCTTTTACCCCAGCAAAGTCTTGCCTGCAGTACACACCCTACCCGCGCACGTGGGAATCAGAAAGCCTTACTTCTTTGTTCGCTGTTTGGTTTTTGCAAACAATCCATTCCATGCATGCCACAGAGGGTATATTACCAGGTGACAGAAATACTGGGGCCTGGAGCACGTTAACTTGATCCTGTTTGGTCTGCAGCGATTATCGGGGCGATATCAGCTCAAGGGGCTACAAGAAGTCATTCCCTGTTACTCTGTTGTACCTGATACAGCTCGCCCCTCTCCAGAGCACAGTGACTGCACATGGCTGAGAGTTAATATTTGCTTTGCAACGTGAGAGTTAAAAATAGCTGTTTGTCAAAGAGTCTGCTGGAAAGGTCTTCTGCTCTGCCCCAAACACACCCAAGGTTTCTGCACTCAGGACTCCTTTTTTACCCTGCTTTGCCATCCTGCCCCCACCTTCACAGTCCTTTCTCACATTTCTCACAAGGTTTCAATAATTAAAAACCCAGTTCCGATGACATTTAGACAGTAAGCCCATTACAGTCTAGGTGAGGGGCTATCAAACATGTGGCCACCCAACATATGAGAGAGCCTTGCCTGAAAGCTACCGCACGGCTACCGAGTCCATCGCAGTGGTGCAGCTTGGAAGAGTGTGGCAGATGAGGATCACTGGCAAACCCAGTTCCCCGCATACACTCCCATTCCCCAGCCACTTCACTACTGCGTTCCTGGAGTGCAGGGTACCACTCATAGTCCTTGTCACTGTCTCTGTCTGGATCATCGTGGCAGGAGCCAACACAGTATGCACCAGCTTTACCCACAGAGATGAACGGATTTATGTTTCGCTTAATGTTTCTCTCCCAGTGCCATGCCGCAGAAAAAGCTGGAAATGAGCCAGTGGTAAAAGCTGTAATTAATAAAACTGCGGTAAGGTACTGCTAAGGGACCACCTGAGCCCTACAAATCCTAGGATTTTCAGTCAATGACATCAACTGCTCCCTAATCCTTTCCACAGGCACCTGTACAGACACTCCAAACCATCTCCAGGCAGCCCTTCTGGGTGGCTGCAGTGTACCCCCCAAACTGTGGGATGTCATGGACCAGCATTCCCTTGCAAAGCAAAATGTGAAATGCGCAAGGACTGGCCCACCTCAAGCAATGTCACCTTTTGCACTGAGTGCAAATGGATAGGCATAAGAACACGTTATTATTTTTTTGCTGTTCGCAGTTTCTTTTGCCTTGCATGCTTTCTTCTCACAGCATGACCTTACCTACCCTCCCTCCTCCTGTCCTTGCCATGTAGGAAAACAAACCGCTTGGAGATGCGTTTGCAAAATCGTATTTGTTACCTACTCCAAGGACAATTTTTCAAGTCTGGGGAAAGGCAAACCTAGCATCACAGGAACTGCCATAGCAGGAAATCTAGTTTCTTTAATCTCCCTCCTGTCTGTTCTGTTCTGAAAACAAGGAGCAAATGCCAACATTTGGAACTTGCCATTCAATCCTTGTTACATAGCACTGCCTTGTGCCCTTTTTTACAGGACGTTAATCCTGTAAAAACCTTCTGTATTACTTTTCTATACTTGCTGTTATAACCTATATTGCCATAACCCCCAGAGGCTGTAGCTTGACAGGGTGACTAACTGCCATGAGACTTTCTTTTGATTGTGTCTTTTTGGGGTAACTGGAAGATATTTCCACATAAGAAAATATGGCTGAGGTGTACATACCTCTGATCAGTTGAGAGAAAAAGGAAGACAACCAGCAGGCTCTCAAAGTACAGTTGTTGACGGGCTTTTTCACCGCATGATTGGACAGTGAACTTCCTGCCTTGGCATATTGCTCACATGAATTCAAAATAGAAATGTCAAGAAAATCTGCCCTGCAATCAGGTAATTCCATAAATTAGGTAAACCTAAAACTATGGGATTTTCTGGCTACCGGAACTGGTAGTACTTATCTCTCCTGGAGACAGATCCTTGGCCCCAGCATGGCCAGTTACTGCTTTTGATGTTTGCCACTTCTCTTTCCTGTATTTCCCGTCCCCAATATTAACACTTCCATTATAGCTGATATAAATAGCAATAATAATAGTAATGACAACAGTAGTAATGATCCTTGAGAACTTTCCTTCCATTAGCTAATTTGACCTTTCAACACCATGGGAAGACAGCAGGAAGTATTGTTCCTAAATTAGAGAGGAATAAAAACAGAAGCAATGTTTATGTAACTTTTCCAGGGTCACAGAAAGAATCACACATTAGCGCTGGAGTTGCACTCCCTACGCTGAGTGCCAGGTCACGCTGTACTGATGCCAAATGAGACTCCCCCACCTTTAATATTTTGACCATGTCCCCAGCATTGAGCCATTTTCTTTCATGGCAATTTTCGCTGTTCTACAACCAAGAGAAACTGCTTTTGGATGTCCCTCCATCTATATTGCTGGTTCCCCGCTTGTCTCCATAGTTTTCATTCTTCTCTATTTGCTGTGGTTCTCCTCTCCCTCATTGTGCAATCATTTCCCTTTCTTTCTTTTGCCTTATATTCCCTTCTTCATCATGCTCCTCCTTCCTCCCTGAGCCTACTAATACAAACTAATAACCACTAAATGGTCTATATGCGTGAGGAAAAAAAACCAGATGATGCAGCAGAGCCACACTTGATGAACCGACTGGAGCTCTTGCCAGGCATTCAATACTGCCTAAGGGATTTAGGTATTCACTTCTCACCCATTTTAATGAGAATCAGACATCAAAATTTTTAGGGACTCTTTGAAGATCGAAGCTTAGAGCAGCCAACAGCAATTAAAACACAGCTCAACATCAAGAGACGTGTCCTTTAGGGCAAGAGAGTACTGACGGCATCCCTAGGTAATGAGAAGGAAACGCTAACGGACTCTCCAGAAGTAGCTAGGCCGGTTCATCACAGCACGGCAGCTCGATGTTTTTTGACTCCCTGCCAGGTCACACACACTCCACAATAACACAGCGAGAACTCCCCTTGGACCAGATAATGGCAACAGCGCGCGGCTTAGAGTGACGGTGCCAGTACAAAAGAGGAATTTTACGGTCCAAGCCATTGTCATCACATCACACTTGGCAAACCCTTTCTTTACTCCCCCAGCCTTCTATAATTATTAAAAAGTCTTCTCAAGTGAATTTAGTGCCCATGAAAGATGCCAGGCTCACAGCCCTGGAGATTCATTTTCCTCGCCTACAGATCAGCTTGTCAAGCTTCCTCCCTGCCCCCTTCTCCCTACTGCACCTCCAGTGGGTTTTAGCGCTTTCTTGAAGGAAGAGCCTCTTGGAGACAAAAGGAAGACTGTTTCTCTGAGATCCTCAGTGCTGCTGCTGAGAGGTCGCCTTCACAGATCCAAGTGCAACAGCTGTTTTTAAAAAATGGGCATTTGTGCAGCAGAATGTATTGCTTCTCGTCCCTCGTGTACCGGAGCACCGGAGCACATCGTGCAAAGGCATGGCTACCTGCAGGACTGGTGTTCATATGAAGAGCACTTCATGGCACCATCTACGAGAGTCTTCTCGCCCCAAATTGACCCATGAAAAGAATTGTCTGGCAGCATTTTCTGTGACCCTACCAGAACCCCCAAATAGTAAAGAATCACAATCAAATACTCGGAAATGACTGAAAGCATAGGAGAGAGTGGAGCAATCAGTTTCAATTTCATACAGGAAGAATGAGTATCTTAAAGATCAAAGTGTCCATGTACTTCTGACCACCATCTCCCTACTGCTGTGCACACCTACTTGCACACACACATGATCCCATGACTTTGTGCCAGGACAGGCTGGCTGAGCATTTGTGAACCTACTCACCACAAACCCTCGTGAAAGCGCACGGTCTTAGCTGTACACAAGCATTTTCCTAAACAGGGTCCTACCAGACTATCCATGTGTAAAAGAGCACGGGAACCGAAAAGCCTGTCCTTGCTCAGGCCTTGTCGATGTCTTGCAGGGCTTCGTGGTCTTACTGGGAGCAGGAGGGAGACGGAGTAATAAATTCTACAAGGGAGATACGCAGCTTTGGTCGGTTTGTTCAAATCCCTCACCCTGCAGTCAATAAATATCCTTGTCCCCTGCTGCCACCCTGCGGCAGTTCGAAATGCAAGGGACAACTGCTTTATTTTGCGCTACCATCTCGTCTGTAGCTGGTGGGACTCAACCGTTAGGAATACTTTTCTAATGATGGGCTAAAAAAGCAGCTCATGTAGTGTTATTGAGAAGAGGAATGAAACCCCGTCAGCTCAATCCTAAATCTGAATTTCACCCTTCAAACCCACGGGTAGTTCTGTTTTCAGTAACATGAGTTATGCATGAGCAGCAAATTAATCTGAAAGGCCATTCGATTATTACCGTTGTTGTGAAAATAGAGCAGTTGCTGCACTTAAGCCAGAGTGAACATCTCAAAGGTTCTAAGGCAGATGCATGAATAAATTTTAATGCGTGGAAAAGCAAGAATAAATGGTTAAACAATGGCATTTACCTTATTTCTTAATTTAGAAAGCCAGTCAGGCTCACCAGGGAAGGCTGCAGTCCTCTGTCTAATTACGAAATGAGAGAAAGGGGTCCTGACCTCTTCAGCCTGTCTGGCTGATATCTTTCAATCCTTCCTGCCTCACCAGCCATGATCTCTGTGGTCTCTGTGCTCTGCAGCTTTCTAACATTTTTGCTGATAGTACCCTTAACCTTGTGGTTCAGGGGATGTTGCCTATCAGTTTGTCCTGAAAGCACCTTAGGCTACTAAATGCTGGATAACATTCATATTAATAAGCACGGAATTAATTTTGTCTGTGCTGCGTGTCAATTCTTTAACTAGTGCCCAAGAGGCCAAGTGCACTCCCAAATCCCCTGCCCACGTGTCAGCTTAAATGTCTTCAACCTGCCCAGGGAGGGTTTTTCACCAGCTCAAGAAAATGCTGGAGCAATTTTGAAAGTAAACCAATGAGAGCAGGCTTAGCTAGTGATTAGCAAGTTATTTCATAGCAATCCAGGAACTTCCATGTTAATTTTACACTGCAGATGTGGACACTAATAATGCAAAAACTGCTAGGGTGTGCAAGGAAGCACATTTGTTCTCTTCTACCTCCAAAAAATCCCTTCAGATGTGGGTGACAGGAAAAAGTACACCCTAAAGCCGCTCTCACAAGAGTAAGGGCAGAGATGCTGGTGCCTGCTCTCTGTGTTTCGTTTACAGGTATCCTGACAGACGATGCACGGGAAGAGCTCCCAGTCCTTATAAAGTACAATGCCTGTTCTCCTAAGGTCCAGCCTTTATCCTCTCAAGAGGGAAGCAGTTTTTCCCCCACCTCAACAGTTCTCTCAGCAGACACAAGCTTCCCAAACCACTGCAGCTCATACAGATGTGCAGGGCTGAGCACGGAGCACAGATTCCAGAATATGCCCCAGAAAATCAAGTTAACAGCTCGGGCAGTAAGGCTCTGCTCTACTTTGTCCTGTCCCAGCTGTACTAGCAGCACTGAAGTTCATTAAGATATGTGCACAGCACCTATCCCTCTCCCTGCTTGAATCCCCTGAAGTAGCCACATCTTCCTTGGAACCGTCTTATCAAGCCCTTCTTTTAGGGAAGAGGACTTATAGTTGTGTTTCCAAGCTTATTCATTTATCAAACCAAACACTTTTTGGTAAAACTATTTCCAGCTGCAGTAAACACATAAATGAATTTAGCTGCAGGTCAGGTTGAGGCACGTCCAAGTTTTCAGAGCCAGTGATGCTGTCAGGTGCCATGGAGATGGATGGAGATAAACATACCTGTGAAAACACCAGACACATTGCCCACTGTCTTCCTCCTTCCTGCACGCCAGAAAGCTCTTGCTCTTAAGCTGGTCTTTTGAAACTGTTTTCTGTGTGAAAACACCAAATATTCAATATTCAATGCAGATGGCTGCTAAGTTTGTGGAAGCTTATATTTACAGCTTGCCCTGCATCTAAAACGCAGGGCTCACACCCACCAGCATGACATGCAAACGCCCTTCTACAGTAAAGGTTTCAAATTCTTGTTCTGCCATACGTACCAGGGAAAACTCAACAGCAAGCGTCTCGAATACAAACTGAAAACGTGCATTCCCTTCCTGCCTTCTCCTCCACTTGGTACCATTTCCTGGTTTCTCACAGTTCTCTCAATTTTTTTGCTGCTCTTCTGTTTACAAAAATGTCATTGAAAATAAACTGACAGGACAGACAACTACAAGATTCCCACTAACAAGGGCAATGAGAAATGACCTGTTTGGCCATCGGCAGTGAAAGGCCCTTGACCTCAGGAATGAATTGGACCACAAAGGCATGTTTTCCATGAGTACTGCTAGGCTTATTCCAGTTTTATACCCAAACTAGGGGAGCGCACAAAAAGCGACTTAACTCCCACAGCATGAGAAGGCCCCTTTGACTTGCCAGTCTCCTCTATTCTTGTGTGTAGTGTTGGTCCTGGAGGTATCAGCGTTAAAGACACAAGGTGACGTATGAATGTGTTTGCGCTTAGCTGGACTGGGTACAGGGAACACTTTACATCTGAGTATTGCACCACCTCTTCCATTTTCTTGCTTTCAGTCTTAAGCACCAAAGAATCCTGCTTCACAGAAGATGGGAGCAGTCAAGAGCATCCATGGGGGCCTCATTCCCTGGCAGAAGGTAAGTCAGTCTGACAGCCAGGATCAGGCGCTCTCTGATGGCTCCCCTCTGAAATCCATTTGATTGATTTTTACAGAGCACGCTTTTGTGACTGTGCAGCTCCACCAAGCCTGCGTGCTCAAAACACTACCTGAATGGGGCCCAGCACTGTGTGTGCTGTTTACTCAATGCACTGGAAATTTTACTTTTGCATTTTGGGGACGGGGAGGAGAAAGAAGGGGAGGGGAGCAGAAATAATTAGAAAGGAAGGGAATGTGCCTGCTAAAGCCAGTCGTTACACATTGGCTAAATCGCATTTCTTTAATTGCCATAGCTCCAGGGGCTAAGGCAGCAGGCACATGTTTTTATAAGCTGAATCATACATTAATGAAAATCCCAGGACATTCCTGCAAGAGCACAGGCATTAGTGGCAGCTGGGACGCTGGCCAAATCCAGTGAAGGTAACTACATTCTTTTTCCCTGTGGTCTCCCTGCTGCTTCAATGAATATGGTCAATTGTTTCAGCTCCAAGTCGCTCCGCAGCGTTCCTGAGATCAGCTGCCATACCCACAGCATCCTGTACAGTTCTCTGGGATATCATTCTCACTTAAGGAATCTTTGCGGAATTTAAAAATAGGTCCTGTGAATGATGAAAATGTCCCTTCTGGCAAACAAGTTTGCAACAACAGCTTTGAGTTAAACAAGCTGCAGAAAACTTTAAGATTGCGTAAAAGTTCTAAGAGGAAAGAACAAAAAGTACACTCAAAACCTCCAGGCAGAAATATTGTGGCAGACACTGTTTGGGCTGTTTGGAATTAGTTTAACGAAAATCCTTCTGGAGACTTGACCAAGCACTGCTAAATTCAGTATATGTCTTTTCCATTTAATGGGGTTTGGATGAAGCCTACACAGAATAATTTTTCAGAGAAAAAGCCCTCCCACTGTAAGAGGGCTTGGAATGAGTATTTCACTCTGCTATGACTGAAGATGGCCAGGAACAACCGCTCCTCAAAGTTTCCAAATGCAAAGCAAACCCACACTTTGAACCCTGAAATTTGCAGCCTCAGAAAGTAAGCCCTGTCCGCGCTAGGCCTGGCTTAACCCAAGAC
Source organism: Chroicocephalus ridibundus (assembly GCF_963924245.1). NCBI lineage: Eukaryota > Metazoa > Chordata > Aves > Charadriiformes > Laridae > Chroicocephalus > Chroicocephalus ridibundus. Next base: position 6,937,913 of record NC_086288.1, read on the forward strand.
GCAGTGGGCAGCGATTCGCAAGTCTAACTCTACTCCTGTCAGCTGTGCCACTGACCCTACGCATTAAAAACCGCCAGAACCTAAATTATCATCCACATCTTGGGCAAGATTTTTCCCAGCTTTCTTCACACCAAGCAAGGTGCTGCGCAGAGCGGGAGTCGCAAGGCCTGCGACGTGACCCTGGACTCACATCCACCAGGTTGATGGCAGGGTATCTCATGGAGGGAAAATTTTTAAAGATATCCTCTCTCTCAGAAGAAGTATCTTTAACCCGGTAAGTTAAAAACAGGCACTGTCTAGTCTGTATCAAAGCAGACTGTACTGAATATGTGAAAAGCTTGGATGAGCTTTAAAGACTTCAGATCACGTTCAAAGGACCTGGCAGGAGAAGAGCAAAACCCCAGGGAAATGGGACAACAAGCCTTAGGGCTGCAAGTCTGACTTTCCAGCTGTCCCAGCAGAGACTTTTGTGAACACTAATATTGAACTGCCGCTGTTTACTCTCACCCTTGCCAACATAATAATTAAAAATGTACAGTGCTGTCCCTTTGAAAAGCTGCACAAAGCAACAGTTACAGGAAAATTCCCAGCATCTGTTCTTCAAGCTGAATTAGGACCGCAGCCAGCTGACCCTCTTTTGTTGTATCTCCCTTTTGCTGACAGGACAGACCCCCAGATTTGAACAGAGGCTTAGCGGTTTGATTCTCTCCTGCATTTTGGCCCTTACTGGGGCAAGGATTAATGCCTTAATCACATGTATAGCCAAAATACAGAGTTTCTCACTATGTGTGAAAACAGTACAGTGATCGTGGCAGCCTCTTGACCGTTACTGTTGGCACAATAGTGGATGCTAGAGATCCCCACCAAAATTACAGCTGCCAACAGTAGGCTTGTGTATGTCTTCACAGAGATAAAGAACATGCAAAGCAGAGATATGGATGGAGTGCTATGCTATTCATTTCTCAGATGAAAACCTGGGCAGACTGAGGGATTTGCTGCCTATATAAAACAGCCTGCAACTGACCTTGAAACTGAACCAAGACATTCCTCAGTCCTAGCCCCATGTTTAGCTTCCAGGTTGCTCTTTTTTTTTATCTTTCCTTTAGAAATTTCCTTAGATTTAATTTCCTTTAGTGAGCTTACAGAATCATAGAATAGTTTGGTGTGGAAGGGATCTTAAAGATCATCTAGTTCCACCCCCTGCCCTGGGCAGGGACACCTCCCACCAGCCCAGGCTGCTCCAAGCCCCGTCCAACCTGGCCTTGAACCCCTCCAGGGATGGGGCAGCCACAGCTTCTCTGGGCAACCGGGGCCAGTGTCCCACCACCCTTACAGTAAAGAATTTCTTCCTAATACCTAATCTAAATCTCCCCTCTTTCCATTTAAAACTGTTACCCCCTCGTCCTATCGCTTCTATTTTCCTTTGAAACTCACTCAGGAACCTCAGTCTTGGATGTTGGTCTATTCGGAAGTTGGTTTCAATTACTGATAAAAGGTATGCATATAATCAGCACAAGGCAGACATGGCTTTCAGGGGAGCCCAGGTGACTGTGACCAGTGCACGATCTCAGCCTGCCTGTCAAAGGAAGAGATGTTTTTCACTCGGCCATCCGCCTGAAATACGTATCGTCACTCAGTGTCCTGATTGATTAACTAAGTGGGGGCTGAAGGAACAGCATGTAGTACTTAGCTAATTACACTGGCTGAGATCTTTTGTTCTGCTACCACTGGATCGCCTCAATTGATTCTTTCAGTCCCTAAACAGCTTTGCAGGTTGTATGCCTGGACAGAATAAGGTCTTTTGTCATACTTTAATGAACAAAAATGTTTTAAATCCTCTCCTTCTCCCTCCATTCCGAGCAGCAGCAAGGGTAACCTTGGTACAAGGACAGCTGTATGTGGCTGATCAGTATCTGTCAACTGCTTTCTTGGATGTGACTGCAAATGCACTCCTCTCCCCACACGAACATAGTCCTCCTCCTAGGCTGATCTTGCCTTCCTTTCTCTGCAAGATACTCACAGCAGACATCAATGCCAAGATAGCTAGAGGGATGGGAGGAAGCCACCCTCAGAACCAGAAAAGAATCTGGTCCAGTTTCTACAAAAACTTTACAATAGGTTCTGTCAGAAAAAGTCCAACCGTACCTGGCAGTGTTAAACACTGAATCCTGGTGCTGCATTCTCACAACTAAGCACCTTCCTGCCCAGAAGTACTAGTAAGGTGGGTGCTGAGCAGCTCTTCGAAAATCTTGCAAGCACAAATCACTTGTGAGTGCAAATCACTTGAAAATTTGTCCGCAGAAAGTCTTTGAAGTATCACCTTTCTAAGATTTTAAGATCTGTGACCCTGAGAAAGTAATTATAGGCTTACCACATTCGCTTTGTGAGCTTGTAACAACTTCTGCAAGGACGTAAATGACTCCTACAATTTTCCTGCAGTTTTTTGGTCAAGCCTGTAAACCCCGTAAACCCCGTAAACCCCATGAGATAAATTTCTAGATTATGCTGCCAGAAAAAAAGCAGTTGCAAACATTCAGCATAAAACACAGGTTCATGACTAATTAATTCCTGCATAAACCAATCTGAAACTTTTTTAAAAAATAAAAATAAAATGCCACCTTCGGTTTAAAATTTCCAAGGATTAAGAAGCTGCTGTGGTAGAAACTTGGTAAATTGTTCCACTCATAAATATCCCTTCACAAATAAAAAGCTATCCCTTGTTTCTAATCACATCTTTTAGCTTCAGCATCCAACTACTGATGATGTATTTTTTGTAGTTAAACTGAAAACACTTAATATCCAATTTAAAACATGAAGCATCAGGACTGGCAGTGTCTCACTGAAGTTTTTGACAAAATGTCTCCCAGTAAGTTAACCTAATAAACTTCCACATATAATGAACATTTTGTCACCATTGTCCAGAGTCATTAAACCTGGCATATCCTCTTAAAGTACAAGTAGATGTCACAACCAAGCTACGAGCCGACCGTGTTCTGCTCTACATGCCCATTCTCCAGAGCTGATTATTTTTCGGCTGGCTGAGATTCAGATGTGAACTAACGTGATTAATAAATGAAAAGACTCTTATCATCCATTCCTGTGCTCACAGCCGCTAAACAGTTTTGCCCTGACACTGGCCAATAAAGTTGTAATAGCTCATAATACATGCTTCATCACTTACTGAGATTCATGATCTCAATTTCAAGACCCATTTCTTTTCCAAAGTAACGGGCTTTGGGAAGGAGAGAACACCTTGGGACTAACAAGCAGTTGCTAACATACTGTGATCAGAAAATAAAGGCATACTCCTCTTTTGTAGCTGCTATTTACACTGAATGGTCTCCATGTCAGATTTGTTCCCTTCGAGTTAGAGTAAGTCGGTCTGAGTGCCAGTTTGGCATGTCTGAAACGCTAATTGTCTTGTTTCCATTTCACACATCATCATCACAATAACGTTTCTGGAACCGGAAGACAAATGCCAGTTTGACTGATAAGGCAGACTGAAATACAGCCAGATAACCTGCAGGTTTATTACAACTTCAAATATGGCTTTTTCCTGGCCCAATAAAAAATTAAGACTCTGGCAAAACTGCAACCCTAATGCTTTGCTTCAAAAACTATTGTTTATAACAGTGGCTTTTGCCCAAATACTCACAGTATGTTTAGATGTCTGCCGCCTTTGGGGATACACTAGTATCTCATATTCTCATATTCTCATAAATGCTTCTTTCATTCAGGAAGTATAGAGAAGAAATCAGTGCAGAACAGTACAAAGGCCCAGGTCCCCAAATGCATGCAGGTGAAATCAGTTTGGAGTTAGGCACCAAAATACTACAGGTATATATTTTTTCTTACAGCTCTTAAAGTACTGTGAGAACAGAACACATTTCTAAAATCAGAATTTGACTATCTGATTGATGAGGAAGAAACAAATGCATCCCAATCACCTAGCATAATAGGAAAATGCGTTAAAACCAGTTAACATAACATTTCCTTTATCAGTCCAAAACCATAGGCCACATGTTAAAATCTAATGGTTCTTGCATTGTCTAGCCCCATTACCTCAGCAGAAGGTTCAGAAGTCGACCACAGGATTCACTGTTTTCAGACGGTTCACTGGGTTCAGGGAACTAAAGCCATATAGCTCATAGAGTTGAGCTCCCCAGGTCATGTTAACTGGACTTTGAAGGCATTGAAGTTATTCTGGTTCCCTTAGGCCGGAAATTATCTGTATGACCACCCAGCTCCTTTTCTTGGCATGTTTGAACCTCATATGTAAAAAGAAACCACAAGTACTTTCATCAGATTAGGTTTTCCCATGCCCACAGAGACCGAAGACCGTGCCAGAACAGCAAACACCACAGCAGCATTTTACATCCTTGGTAGCTTGCAATCAGCAAAGAAGAAATCCAATACCAGCCAAGTCGGTACAAAGCTAAGAAAAAGAACCAAAAGAGAACTTGCCCGTTCCAGTGATCTTAGTTACCCAGCAAATCCACCTCCTTCTCTCATCAGAAAGCACAAGCTCCCGCTGGCTTCATTCTCCCAGTTATTCTCTGAGCACCATGAAATCACGACTTACCAACACCTTTTGTGGAGCCTGGATTCTGCTTCTCCCAGATGATATTTACTGAGTAGCTTTCACAAATGCTGAAGGACAAAGATGAAACGCTAAGGAACATCCCGCGACTGCCATTTCGCCCCCACACTCGCCCTCATCCCTGACTATCCACTCTCTACACGACCCCACCAACTGCCGTTCCAGTGCTTAAAGGCCTCAGGAGAAAGCTGACGCATGTGGCAATTCCATCCTTTTGTCTGAAGTGTCAGGCTAAGATGTACGGTACATAGAATAAATGGTAACGCTGATACTTGACACTGCTTGTTCACCTTCTCGCAAGGAGGAGAAAGAATCCCAGAGGAATACTGTCTGCTAACAACGTAGACCATGAGCAGTTAGCACAACTGGGTTACAAATACTCTATTAAGCATCGTGCAAGTTTACATATACACAAACACTGAGAGGAAAGACTTAAGACATGCAAGCACACACAAATGTGAGATTTATATGGTCAAATTGTCCTTTGTTAAGAATAAATCAGAGGCAAGCAGAAGCGAGACGCTGAGAGTCCCTATAAATTATCTAGCCATTTAGAATCAATGCAGCAGAAAAGAGGATAGAGTTGAAATATATAACCTATTGTTTTCTACCCTCAACATTGAGAATAAAAAGCGCATGAAACAGCATGAGCTGAATAGCACAAACAGTGACTTTAGTTTAATTACCATGTTTCATTATACGCACCAGAATCTCAGTCCATTCTATAGCACTGGATCTTACAAAATATTCTTGTCTAATACTGCTCTTCACTGCAGCTTTTTGTATTCTATAGACACTCCATCCATAGTACAGTCTATGAAACTCTCAGTTTTGGAACCATTTTTCCAACAATGTAAGTATCCACGCTGTTGCTTAATCAAATTCTTTTGTGATCCCTTCCAATCTCACAAGCAAACATGGAAGTGGTTGATCTTTAAGTAAATGTCAGCCAACAGATATTTCTTCTTTCTCACTGGAGATGAGAATGAGAAGTGCTCCTTGCCAAACCTGCCCTTTCAAAGGAAAGACTCCTCTCTGAAGAAAGACTCCTCTCTGAAAAAAAAAAAAGCTCTGTGTGGCTTTTTATTTGGGTAGCAAAGGAACTCACTCAGCTGAATGACTTGATGCGTTTATTAGTTTCTCTGCATTTTTTTTCCTGTCTCCTCCTCTCTGAAATGTCAGCTCAGAGCTTTGAATGCACTGCTGAAAGCACGTGAAATTCTGTTACCAGATCGTGTCACTTCTACTCTTGCTTTCCTTCTGCTGAATTTCTATCCCAAAAGCCAGCTTTCCAAGAATAAATATAACAGGGCACCCTACTCTGGTCTTGCCGGCATCCTTCCTCAAAGAGCAAGGTAAGGCAGGAAAATCCCACAGCAACTATTGCACGTGAATTTTCTGAAAGACCTAGTCTGAAAGACAAATGGAAAATTATTTCCTCTCAAAATCTGGCTGAACGTTGTGCCTCAGCTTTATGCCTAACGCTGCCTACCTGAATTCCTGAGGCTTTCCTTTGTGAGAGAGCAATATGCCTACAGTAATTAGTTTTGTACCTTAGGGACACATTATTCACTCCAGAGAAAGAAAGGGTGAAAGAAAAGCACAGGCCGATTTCTCAGCTGAGATCCTGGTGTCATTCCAGTAGGCTCAATGTGTTGATTTACATCAGCTAAAGCACTGGCCTCAGCAAATCATTCCTACATGCATTATATTTGATTAATTTGATGAATCACGTAGCTTTTGTGGGAGTGATGGAGGAGGCAAAATTGACCCGGGATCTAATAAAAAAGTCACATGGCTATTCAGCATCATACACATTTTTCTTCAGAACTCAAAGGAAAAGGCCATACCTTATTTCTGTAGCAGTAACGAACTCTACTTTATCCACACAATTCCTCCCTCTTTTTTGTTATTTTTCCCCAGACAGCATGATCCTGTGAGCATGCCCTTACGCTGGCTGTGAACCTGCTCAGCCAACAGCAGTACTCCATAATTTTCCTTGTATCCAGCCCTAATTGCTTTGCTCAAGTTCCCATCCACCCATTCAGGGCCCAGTCCTTGTGCTCACCTAGGGAAAGAGAAGCTTCAATGGGCTGAAATAAGCTCAAACCAGCTCCTTTTAACTCAGAGAAGGAGTAAGGTCATTTAGATCCCATCCCAGATGAGACAGACGTTTTCACAAGGTCTGGCCTCTCTGTCCTATGAAAACTCCCCTCTTTACAGCTCAGGCACAGCTCCCAATCCACTTTCTCCCATTACCAGCTAATTCAAAGTCCAGCTGTGGCCTGGAGATGACAGGGGAGGCAAGAAGCAAAGGTGTATCAGGCAGGAGAGAGGTTATTTCCCCTGCTGCTGGGAGCGAAACAGCTCAGATGAAAAAAAAATGCTGTCTTTTGATGCTATAGCATGGATTTGGGATATTCACCAGCTCCCAAGGGCTGTCCTCAGATGACTTTGCCGTCATCTCTCAGTTTCTCCAGGCAGATAATGATGCTCATCCATCACACTTAAATAGTTAGAACCAAATTCTGCTACAGTTACGTCAGTGTGCAGCAAAAGAAATACTACTGATGAAAATTTCAAGAAGGGTTTTCCACCCTGAGGGTTCATCGTGCCCCTCAGCAGTCCTACTTCTAAAGCCCTTGCTGTGCAACACTTCAAAAAGCTCCCTGTGTCCATTTTAGTCTCACGGCCCATCACCTGCAACTATTACCTTGTTACCTGCTACCACTGAAAGTGTCTGCTCTTGTCAGGCGTCTCCCATGTGTCCGTGGGCAGAGCTCAAGCATGAGTATTTTCCTACAGCTTTTTTGTCCTGAACTGGTGACACAGGTATTGCTGATCCAAATCCTCAGCCTGGAAACTCTGTGCTGTCCCACTGCAGGTTGCTCTGGTGGTGTAATACTGGCGGGGTGGATTCAGCAGTGTTTTGCGTCAGAAAAAATGACTCTATATAAACCACAGGTTATTGAAAAACCTGACCTCATAATTTACACACCTTACTGCTGCAGGCACTGTACGCAGCCATTGTTAAAGACAGAAAGTTTGTCATGGCAGAGTGTAAAATTTTATTTCACCCCCGCAACAGCCTGCTAGAGTCTCTTCCAGCCCCAAGACAAAAGATGGCGTGAGTGGGGGACCAGAGGTGGAATCGGATTTTAAGCAGAAGTTCCTTGGCCCTCCCGCATGGCCCCTTGTCTTGAACCACACTGTTTTCCTCACTGCCCAGGAATTAAACTGCACAAAACCACACTGGAGAAAGGATCAGGCCTGTAATCTGGTTTCACTTTTATTATTTGCTCCTAATCTCCCTTCAGTTCCCACGCAGTTTTTGAAGTATCGATCACCCCATAGAAAAAGCTTAAAATGAACAATGGATTCATGGTTAATGAGTTTCAGTAACTCCGTTCACCTCACTTGAGACTTCAGGGTGAGAAAGTTAAGTGCTTGTACAAGCTCAAGTGACTGCTCACCATTTCCTTAATATTTCATCTCTTTGTGTTTTGTAGTTTGCCTTATTCTGAGCTAATGTTTATTTTTCCAGAGAGCGGTTATTGTGGTAAACTGATATCAGACTAGCAGTGTGGGAAATGAGATTTCACTGCATTCATCTCCTGTACTCCAATACTTCAGGAAGGCAACATGGACCATAAAAGAGTTCAATCTAAGAGCTTTTTTCTCTTTAAAAAGGATGACACCTTGTTGCCAGCGCAATGATGATGACCCCAGACAGAATCAGGGAACTACTTAACATCAGCAATATTTCTGTTTAAACTAAGGAATGGACAGTACTGAGAGGCAAGGTGAGTTGTAGGATGGTCTTAAAAAGTAGGAAGAGGTGATGTACTTGAGGGTGAGCCTCCTGATGTCAATGAAATGATGCTGATTTACAGCAGCTCAAACCTGACACAGCCCGTTCATCCCACCTGAGTGGGAAATTCTTGTGCCTTTAGGACATTAATTTCAGCCAAAGTAAATGAAAAGTTATCCAGGCAGTTTTGCTTCTAGTTTTCTCTTCTCCTTTTTTAGCATCAACCTGATTCCTACTCTCCCTTCATACCCAGGCTCCATTTCTTTCCATTGTCCCTGCTTGATCCTACTGAGTCTCTCTCGCCAGTGATTTTCTATAGCAGGAATGATTTAACTTCCAGCATTTTTTTTTCTAATGGAGAAGATACTGCGTTCCCCTCTTACTTCAGTGTGAGCAACCCTTGGGCACATCAGCATCTTCTGGTGTTGTCTGGGTATTTGGACACCAAGGTCTCTAGGAAGATGATTCTTTTCTGTTTGCTCATCTTCTTTGCACCCTTAAGCACGTTTTACTTTATCCACAGAAGTAATGTTAGAGAAACTAACGGGATTTCTGAGCTGAGAACAGACTAGGCCCCATTTGTGTGCTTGTAGAACTCTACCGTACAAAACTGTGGAAGAAAAATCTTTTTTTGCTTTTGCAGTTGTGGAGAGCAGATGGTGCTTTATGGTTAATACAACTCTCTAAGAATGTTTTCTATTCTAATCTTGCTGACTAATCTTTCTTCTTCTAAAGTGTTAATCTTGCTTTAGGAATAAATGTGTGATATTGTGTTAGAAAAGCCAATCAACTGCTCAGGCTTTAGCTGGGAAGCAATGTGAGTTCCCCTTTGTACAAGCTCTTCTCAAATGTGATTGTTTCCCCAGTGTCAAATTCCATGGATTTTAGCAGCTGAATGGGTACAAAATTTGACATGGTCAGAAACGTGTGCTTATAAAAACTTATTATCGTTGAATAGCTGGTGCATTCTTGGTGCACTCATGTGCAAACTACACTTTGCTGTCTGGCATCACCTCTGGGCCTCATTAGCACACACACGCACAGATCCCAGAGAGGTCTGGCTTGCGCTCACATCCTCCTCTCAAATACCCTTCTGGCTGTTCCCATGTTTCACGTGGGGAGGAGATGCATGACGCCGGCGCGGAACAAGCCAGCATCCCCCATACAACAGCTGTCCTCAGTTAACCTTAGAGCTGGCCGAGTCGGTTAAACGCCACAACTCCTCAGCTATGGCAAGCCCTGGGGAGTTAGGCAGCACTTGAGGGCAATAACTCATGTGCCGGGAATTACAGCCGTCTCAATATTTAACTGAGAACGAGGCTGGGCAGAAACACCAAGTCTCATGACTTTCCAGTCGACATTGCTGTAAGCTGCCAGAGCGTTATGTTGAGGACCAGCACCCAGGCAGCTCCCATTCCCATAGCATGCTCCACCAGGCTGATAAAAACCAGCAGTATGTAGTTAGATGCCAAACACGAAGCGCAGAGTGCAGCCAGAGGCAGAGCTAAGTGGCTGAGGCGCAGGTCATACAAAACTGAGCAAAGAATGGTGAAGCACATGGCAAAGTGTTAGTCGCCTAACCTTCGGTCTCAGCGGTGGGAGAGCTACAGGCCTGACTGGGCTAGGGATGTCCGCGTCACTCCAACGCATGCATATGGTGCCAGTATCAACGGAGCCTACATGGGTGAATCTAGCGCAAAGTCAACAGCTTACACTGGCACAGAAACACTACGCTGCTGTATACACACCAGCTTTAAGAAAAGCTGCTTCACTCTCACAAGCTGCTCTACTGACAAGGCCTTACACTACCAAAACCTCTTTCCCTGGATTAGTGCTACCCCAAGATTTAGAGACAAATCTCAGAAGTTATTTGGAATAGTTGAAATAACAAGGTTTTGGCAGCTCAGGCTGTGGGGGGAGGTTAAGCACTAACATCGAGCGCACAGTCTTTCTTTCTTGGCCTTATCCATTTCTCCACAACCTTTTGCTTAGAGCTCAGCTTCTTAGCTCAGGCAGTAGGAACTTCTGTTCTCCTGTGGAGTGTCGGGGCGGCTAGCGGAGGGCCCCTCACGGGTCCTGGCGATTATGGTCATCACAGCAGAGTAACCTCACAGGACTCTTTTTCCCTGCCTCACTCCGCTGCAGTATCCATGGGCAAAGGGCCACAGTATCCCCTCTGGGTGGAAAGACACCATGGGCGAGAGCATCTGAGAATTAATAAATAAGAGCAGTAGCCAACAGGGAACTTAAGTGAGAAAGTCAGATTTTTTAAGAGTACTCAGTCCTATAACTAAGGACCAGGGAAACCTCTCTGGGCACTAAGTGTTCCTGCAAATCCAGTTCTCGTTTACTTTGCTTTAAAGACTGCTCATCCACTTTCCTAATGTCTATGTGACTTAAGTGATTAAGTCCAACTGGTGATATTTTAGTAGTGGGAACATTTTCCAAACACATATTGATTCTGATAAGATATTCATTATAAAGAAAATACCCTGAAGTTCACCATGTTTAAAACAAAAAGATTCAATTTTCCAGTTTAAATTCAAATTTCATTATCCGATTTGGTTTTGGAAGTTACTTCTGGGAATTGCCAAAACTAAAACTGTTATTGAAACAAACCATCTGGATCGAGTGCAAATATTTTTTTAACATCCAGTGACCTAAAAATCCATTTTTCACTCAGCTCCCATTACCAATAATAATAAAGAAAGAGAAATATCTTTCTCCCCTACCTTCCCTGCAGATTTTTGGCAGTGCTACTTACTGGCAATGGAATATAGGGACACGACAGGCATTACATCTGGCCAGTGTTTTACAGATAGCCAAGGAGAGCCTTGGATGACTATGCTACAGAAATAATTTCACGGATGTGTATCAGATAGAGAAGGACTGATAAAAATGCCTTTCACACACAAGGAAGTGGAATAGGAGCACAGTTGTTTTGCAGTCTTGTGTTTGCTTGATCTTTCCCAAGCACGCCTTGACAATGCCACACTGTTTACAGCCAAAAGGTATATATAGCTGGGTATAAGTCAGTGCATGTTTATCTTCCTTACTCAGGATATAGGAAGAAAAGAGAACAGGACACGCAGATCCTTGCTGCAGTATGTGCCCAGAAGATGCACTCTGAGGGGTGAGAAGTGTAAAAGGCAATCACCTTTAGGTATGATAACACTAACATATGAAGACTGCGGGTCTTTGCTATAGCATTCATTTCCCCATGCAGCAACAAAATCTCTGTTGACTTCAAATAAACGAGGGAACATGGAAAAATTATTTTCATAAGTAATCTTACGTTTTCCGCACCTGTGGCTCATCTAAGACTTCACACAATAGATATTATACCAGTAAGAAGCATAAGGAATCCCAGAGAAAGTTGACTAAATTCACCAGTTCGGATCAGAAGAAGAGGTTATACAGTAACATCAACTCTGTTCAACTCACCAAGCAGCCAAAATGCCCCACACGCAAAGACTGAAAGCGCATCAGTCCTGTATTTAGGCGACAATGCACTTTTGGGATGTGTAACCTCATTTTGTACACCTCACTACATATCGCGCTCTTCTGCATCAGAGACTGTCACAGTCTCCAAAAATGCATTTACTCATTTGTGCCACTGCTCAGTGTTATTTTCAGAGATGTTTTCCTGGGTACTCTTGAAGGGAGAATTGCAAGCCACCGGTGCTTGGTAAAAGGCAAAAATAAGTATCTCCCGCATTAAGCGCTCAGTTTCTAAAGAGGGGCTTGGTGTATGGATCTCTGCCAGCAGGTATTCAATTGCAAACATGTCTAAGGATTAGAGAAGGTGACACTGACTGTTTGACATCAAACAAGCCATTTCCAGTCTTTGGCTTGCAATGTGTACATCGACCAGAGAGGATAACGGCTTCCGGTGTAGAATGTTTTTCTAAGCAGCACACAGCATATACAGCCGGAATGTAAATCAATAAATATTTATCCTGTGAATACTATTATTTATGAATAACATCTGATTACATGGCCAGTACTCATGTGGAGATGCCTTTCTTTCAAATAACGTGCCATGCAGAAGTGCTCAGACTGCCTTTTTCAGAATCACTGGTAATTGAAAAATACTAAAAGTTAGTTGCTCCTTAATGTGAGCGGTACCTCAACTTCACAAGTGCAAGAATAACAAAGGATTCATTCACCTGCATCTCTGACCTGCTGACCAACCCTTGCTTGATTCATGTTACTCCATAGGCTGCAGTGGATCAAGGGGGCCATAAAACATTTTTTGTTATCCACTGTAAAACTGTGACAGTAGCCAAGGATGAAATGAATCGCTATTTCTTGCAAGCAGAAATATGAAGCTCTTAGAGGAAAAAAAAAATAGCTCTTTGTATGAAAGTAACCCACAGTTCTGAATGACTCTGTGTTTTGGGATTCTTCTGCTGACACCTCTCACACTGGAATAACACTAGCAATGCTGCATAATAAAACCAAGTCTGCATTTGTCAGCCAGTATTGCTTTTCCTGACTGCCAATCCCTCTCCTCTTATACATTTTATACAGCCACAGTTCCTGTGTCTCACTGCCAGCCAGTATCTGAGTGTTCATTACGGCCTCACTGCGATGCTGTGCTTGGAGGAGATACGGGGAGCTGTAAGAGAAGCAGAATACCAGCGCCTGCCGATGCACTGTGCCAGCTCTTGATGCGTTTACGAACGCATTTGAGAACTGCTCATCTGAGACACATTTCCTCTAGTTCTTGTCTCGGCAACTACTGTTGCTCACACTGTACAGCACAAGGTGATTCCGATCCATCCTTATTGCTCCTATACACAAAAGGAAAAAGAGTAACAGCGCCAATTGGTGGATATCATTGCATAGCCCCATAAAAGATGTGTTTTGAAGCATCACGATTTCATTAGAAATATGAAATGCACCGGAATATTATCCAGGGATATTACCACAACCTTCATGAAAATTCTACCTCAGTACCTAAATTTTCCTAGGAGCTTAATATATCCCTTGTACTATCAAGAAAAGGTCTTAAGGGAGGATTCCGGCAAGTTTCAGCTCTATTTCACCAGAAGACAAAAGGTCAAAATAAGCCACACAGATAATAAGGAATGTCATTCATAGGTTGTACAAAGCTTAAATTGCTCCACGTTCAAGCAGAGCATTATTTTGAAAGACATACTCTGACAAGAGCAGGCCATCATTATTTAGCTATAGTGTCATTCTGAGTGGCAAGAACAAGGTTGCTTCCACATGCAGTAAATGGTGTTGATCCCTAACAGGCAGGGAAGAAAGAATAATTTAAAAGGGTTGAACTTTGACACTTTTCAAGCAGAATATTTTGGGTTTTGTTTTGGTTATTATTTTCATTTCAAAGTTCACCTGCATTTATTTTACAGGGTCGAACAAAACTCTTCAGTTCAACACAAACCCTGATTTTTTTTCTAGTGTTTTTGTCTTGCCACAATTTTGGTTCAGGGCCCACAAGAGCTAGTCCCTTTATATGGGCCATCAAACCAAGAATATTTCATAGTTCTATGTTCTTTAAGCTTTCCATGTATTAAAAATTAATTTTCATGTCGTGGTCAATATGCTGCAACTAAATAAAACCTGTAAATCCAAGTGAACGACCAAACTCCTGACACCGCCTGCTCCAAATGCATGTCTCCTCCTAAACTCCCCCCAACCCAGCAACACGCATATAGACAGATACACAAAAAGATAAAAGGAATTTCAAAGACCCCAGGCCAACGGAATTCTTCCTCTGGTCTCCTCCTGACCAGGGTCTTTGGGTTTCCAGTGTTTTTCTTCCTGGCTGCTGTTGGTTTTGGCAAAAGCAGTAATACTAGTAAGAATTTACAGACCCTCTGTTCTATTCCAAAACTGATTTAGCTAACACAAACCAGCAAAAAAACCCCAACAAACCATCACACCTCCTTGTCAGTTGGAATTTCCACTAGTGCCTGAGGGATAGAGGAAACCAGAGCGCACACTACAAACCAGCAGGAAATATTTCTGACCATGATTAATGCTTCCTTTAGCGGTGCAACAGAATCTTTGCAGATCTTTGTGGATCCTTGGAACTGCTCCATTTACTACTCTCCAGGCCATATTTTGCTGTGAAAACCTTATTACATAACAGAAGCATTAACAGGTTCAGAATAAAATAAGAAAAGATGTATTATCTGAAAGATCTGGAGAATGGGGGGGGAAAAGTTAAGAAAGGCACACACGGTTTTCCTTTCATTCCATGTGATTATGTTGTGATAATGCCCTCTACAGACCTGTCCATCACTTGCGGACTCAGGTCAGAGAAGCTCTCTGACCCGACCAGCTGGGTGAGACAAGCCAAACAATGACAAATTCAGCTTCAGTTGGTCTTGCCAGAAGGATCTCAGAATTGCCTGTTGGGCAGCTATGAGACAACCACACTTTCCTTTTGTCCATCTTCTTTTTTTTTTTCCTTCTCTGTTTTTTGGTGGTTTTGTTTTTTGTTTGGGGTTTTTTTTTTTTTTGATAAGGAGTTTGCAGGGATATATGCAGCGTTTGGAAAAACACCATCTCGCACGTGCAGAGAGGTGTCTTTCTAACTTTGGCTTCCTTACTTAGCTCCCACATTACCAACTTTTTGAACGTGTATTCATCCCTACCTTGAACTACTTTGTTAGGAAATACTTTACACCCCTGCTCTGGCATGATAAACTTGCCTTGCAGATTCCTAGGTATTGCTACTGAAGATGGCTGACGATATCCCTCAGTTGTAGGGAGCCTCGCAACACCAGCACTTGGATTCAATCGCCATGGGAGTCATTTGTGTCCTTTGGGTCACTTGTGAATGCCACGGGCATGATGGAAGGCAATGCTTTTATTGGAAATGGCAGGATACTACCAGCATTTTCAAATTACCCTAAAGAAAAGCAGATTCACTCTTGAGTGCTGAAGACTCAGCAACTAACCGAGGACATTTGACTGAGTATTCTGCTTGGTCTACAACTGGTCACGAAAAGCACAAGGGCAGACTACAACCCCCTGTGAATTATAAAGAGAGCTTAAAACTGAGATGATTGGATGCACAGATCAGACCTCTTAACTAGCACCATCTGTATGTTGTCACTATCAAAATGTCATAAGCATATTAGACAAGCACTGAATTTTTGTATTTACTTCTTTCCCCCTCACTCTCACATCTCTCATTTTCTGTGTTAATGGCTAGTTCTCTCTCACTGTCTATAAAACACTGATTTAAGCCAAGAGAAGAGTATGCAGTTGGTGTGCAAGGACCCCTCAAAATCCAGTTTCAGTTCAGAACCTTTCAGTTCTATATTCCAGCGTATATTCTGACTCAGCTTAAAAGCAAGATTTTTTTTTGTCCTGGTACTTTATGGGATTACAAACTATATGCACCCTCATCTGACACACACACACACATATGTATACGTAAATACAACCATTGCACTGCAGGCACTGGCATCTGCTACCAAAGCATCTCACAACAGCTACCCACAACTCTTAGCTGCTCTAGAACAAGAAAAAAATTAAGATGATGGTGCTGGTGTTGGTATGCGATTTATCCCAAACAGAATTTGTGTGATCGGATCACATTTTTTTTTCTAGTAAAATATGCCTCCGACTGACCTTCTATAATATCTCATCACCAAAGCCAGAACATCTCATGGAGAAGTGCTATCACACCCTCTCCACCTCAAACTCTGATGGGTCAGTGATTCAGCACTGACTGTGAGGGAGCAGGGCTATGGAACTGAACCACTTTGTGTCATTTCTCATTGCGTTTCAAAGTCTCACATCCAAGGAGTGACACCGTCGAACCTGTTAAGCTAATGAGAGCTGACAAGATCACAGCCTGAGAATAATAAAGCATATAGAACAATAGATGCTCACCCTGGTTCTCTTGAGCTCCATCCAGCAGAGGAACCTTTTGTTTTAGCAGCTGATGAGATACACAAGAAGTCGTAGAGACACAGAGTCACTCAAGCGCGCTTACTTTTGTTTCTGCTTACTCCTTTCTCCTAAACTCCAACTTCTATTGATGTGCTAGTGGCTCACTTTCTATCAATCTATCTCCATTAAACATTGATATAAGATATAGAAAGATCATGTCACTGGTAGACAGGGAAACCTCTAAATGCAGTTCATTATTAACATCTGATGATTGATTAAGTAACAGTAAGTCTTAAGGAAAGCACAGATTAATGTTCTTCCTAGGCATTTTTCTTATACCACCAGTTTCCTAGACAACCGCTGTATGTACAAGTTTCTGAACTCATACAGCAAGTAGCACAGTCTCCCCACAGTCTTGCTGCATTTCAACACTGGCCACAGGGAAATAGAGACTGAGGCATCTCCAGTTCTTATGTCTGATGTACACAGTTTGCCACCCCAAAGGACTGGACTGCAACTTAGTCTTAATGTAGGTCAGGAAGTCAGACTGCAGTTCTACTGAAAACGCCGTAGAAAAACGAAAAGCTATGATATGCTAAGGAGGAGCGATTTTTCAATCTACCCCTTAGTGAACAGGTGAAGAGGTAGGTGCTGCCTGGTAGGCCAACATCTTTTGCTAAATTAGAGAGACTTGGGAAGAAGCGCGAGGACTCTTCTTCCAAAAGTAAAAGGAACTGTTACTAAATTGGAAATATGAAGTTTTCTGGCAAGCGGGCTTGGGGAAGCGTATTGCTGTGAGTGGCCCCTGCAGAACAGCACTGAGGGGTGGGTGTGTGGGCCCCTGGGCCAAACCCAGTTGCCATTGACTAAAGCAGGAGCGGGAAGAAGGGCCTTGGGCTGGAAAAAGTGGCTGCTTTGCACTTTGGGGCAAGGATAGGCGGGGATACCCCCCCATGTCTGTGGCTGTCTTTCTGGGCTGACAAAAAGGGTAAGTTGCCCCTGATGAAGCTGTGATGGAAACCTAATCCTCTACAACAATAGCCCAGTGCTAAGAAACATCCATAGGTCTGGGCATGAGAGAAAGCGAGGACCCCTTCTATGGGCATTTGTTTCTACATCAGTCTTTTGTTGTGTCTTTCCCCCTCTCCCACCTCCTTCCCTGCTTGCTTATTCCAGCATTAGTTTGCACGGGCTGTTTGCAGAGACAGAACAACAACAGAGGTCTGCTTGGAAAGCCAGCAGAAACCTCTTAGCTTGAAATCAGAAATGTACAGAATCCCAAAAGAACAAAAATGTTTGAACTTGCCTCCCCAAAAGCGTTGTATTCATTGACTTGCAAGCAGGGGGAACAGTAGTAGTAATTTAACCTAGGGAAGAGTGCCAACAACTTATTTAATTGCAGAGTTGGTGCCAACACCACCACAATACAACTATTAATACAAGTCTGCAGTACAAGACTAATTCTACTAACCTTTTGCTGTTGCCTTATAGTCAGGTCAGCGGCTGCATCCCTTCTGTGCTGACACTATTCAACAAACACTGGCAACTGCTTTTAAGCAAACATGAAACGGAGCAGGGCAGGAGGGAGGGGAGTGGGATCATTGATAAAATGAAGATTCCCCGCACGACCCCACCCCTCTCCCTCCAAATGTTTCGCATTTCTTTCTCCATTTCAAGCCTCTCTCTTGAAACTGGCAATGCGTCTTGCCATGTATTTGCTCCTGGAAAACAGCCAGAACTTTGGTCTGAATTCCATCAGCTCATTTCCCAGTTTCTATGAGACTGCATTTGAGAAATGCGGATCTCTCTCAGTCCACTGGCAAGACTGGTCATCAATCAATGTATAAAAACATGAGGTCTGACATAAGGCACCGATCCACTTTTCTAAATGAAGTGTTCATTTAAAGAATGCCTGTTTTTACAGAAAAATAAAAAACCAGCAATAACGTATCTAGCACTACTGCAAGTTTTTAAGGACACGATTATTCCGGTGATTATGTGCCATTGTAAACATCTTAAAACCCAACACTAAATAATGCATAAACTCCATGCAACATCATTATTATATGAGGTAGTAAATTCACCGGCACATGTGCAGACTCACCCTTGCTTCACTCTTCACCCATTACCATATTTGGTTTTTTATATTTACAACTTGTGACTGCATCACAGCTATAAATTCCAAACACCCGTAAGCAAATTTTTTTATTATACTCATAAACAGCATAAAGGGGTTGTCGTTTTCAGCTGTGACCTGCTGGCACTGCCATGATAGAAAAAATAAATACCGATTACAAGCTGAACAGAAAACCAAGAAAAATACTTCCGTATGACTGTAGTGAACACACTTTATCAGGAAGTCAGTAGTTCTCTATAGGTGTTAGGAAATTTTCTGCAAAATGTAGAGAACTGTACGCTCTTTCAGTTCTTCTGAAATAAACATCCCTGGCCACAACACGTATCTTCTTTGGGTATCCTGGGGGCCCTTCTGGCCTCCTTCTGCCCCATGAAACTGTTTCCAGTTTTTGAAGTGGATCTATTTGCAATTTCTTTGGCAAATATTTCCATAATGCTTTTATCTCCATTTTTATGTGAATTAACATTTGACATTTATCCATGCCTTTAAAAGGAAAAAAGTCATGAAAACTCTTATAAGTAATAGCAAATGCGAAGATTTGGCATATAGTCAAAAACTTGCCTTCAGTTAAAAGGTGAATATCTTCTAACCGTGCTAATAAAAACTGACCCCGCTGACAATACAAACCAATTCCCCGACAACTTCAGGATCACAAATTGTACCCCTATATATCAAGTCATGTCCAGAAAATGACCTGCTACTGATAACGGCTACTAAAACCCAGTATCTCTTCTATCTCTATTGGCTGGTGTTTAAAACATTTTAACTGCTGATACGGACAGGACAAAACTGCTTACAGCATCACTGCAGAATGTGTGACTGAATCCCAGTAGAACATGGAGCTATGACATTTGTCAGCCAAACTCGTCATTCATCCGTGCATTGGAAAATCCCCATTCTTGAGTGAGAATAGGGAATGGCTTTCAGGCTGGCAGATTATCTGGAGAGGTCTGTGGGAACCACAAAACATTGCACCTGCCTTAAAAATGGCACCAACTCAGCACAAGACGTTTCCAGAGGGGAAAGTTAATATATGGGAGGAATGCACATAAATCCTGTTATTTCTTAATGGGATTTGGGAGCTTATTTCTCACCCCGTGCTTTGAAATGTATCCCACAGCCTATTCTATTAATGAATTTAAGCACAGTGATTTTCTTATCAGCAGGAATCATACTTCATTGGGGTTTGATTTTTTTTTTGTGGGATTTTTTAATGCAAGTGTGAAAAATTAATATTATGCTTGAATACCAGTTAGGATGTTAACAAGCTATGTCCTGGATAAGCTGGTCTTGTCTGTTCCTGTTGTCCTTTTCCTAATTTCAATTGACCAAGAAACCTGGAATCATCTAATTGTTTGGGTTTTTTTGAGTTCATGGCAAAGTAACAAGAGTTGTGGAAATAGATTTAGGCAGTGTCTGGCTGAAAATGGGAAGACCTGAACTCTATTTCCAGCTCAGCCACGTGAATGAACCTACACAAGCCCTCTCTTACTTAAAACAAATTCACAACATTTAGGAAGATGTTTTTCCACTTGCAGTGCTAAGTGTGATACACAGACACAGACTTTATTTCCACAGGGGAAAGACGCTTCCTGGCATTTAACAATTTCTGACCTGAGTCTCCTTAAAGTGCTAGGGTTCTGGCAAGTCCATCTGAAGTATACAGGTCAGATTTCCCTAAGAAACAAGGACCAAGTAAGTGAGCCAAAGCTGAGGGTTTTAAGTGGACCTACAAAGAAGGCAGGAACCCTTTGGTTGAGACACAAACACAGATACGGCAGCCTATGCGAAACGAGATTATAAAGAGAAGGAGAAACATATTTAGCACACTTAAAATCTAACGCTTCCTAAATTATATTCACCTGACACACAGCAATGACCAATATCCTGCTCCAGCCAAGGCAAGTTTTCAGGGACCCTACAAATACCTAGTAATCCTTGCTCCGTCACTGGTGTGTGATAGTCGAGGCTACCCAAGGATCCGATTTCCACATCTCACACGTACTAAGTAGGCTTGGTCCTGTTCAGCACCCACGCTGGCAAGTGTTCAAAATGCAGACCACACTGCTGACTTTACAGAAGGAAACCCAAGATGTGAGGTTGATGTGGCTGTGTGCTAGGCAGGTAGAGGATGCCAAATCTTCCTGCAGACAAGCTAGTCCTGATGCTGAATTGTATTTTTCTATTATTAACTGGATATTCCATTCCAAGCATAAGGGCAGGTTTGTGTCAGACAGGAAAAGAAAGCCTCTCCTAAGTAGGATCAGCAATGCAACCTGAAGACTCTAGAATGATGGCAGAACGCCCGTTCTCTTGCTCATGCTCAAAGGTAAAGTCTGCTCTCTCATCTCTCAAGTCGGGGAGAGATTTACCTCCCGGGCTGATGGATACCCACAGATTTCAGGGTTTTCTGACGCTGGTCTTGGATGCTCTCTGCTGCCACCAGATGGTGATCCGCTCAAGGCTTTGGAAATAACACAAGTAAGTGACAAAGATTTTGTGGTTTAGCAATCTATCTCCAAAGATAGATTTCTTTGACTACCGATGTTTGTTGGCAAGCAAATTACAGTTCATTTCATTTTCATTTTCAAAGATTCCCTCCAAAGTCTGAGTAGTTCACGCACAATAGATCCATGCTGGATTCATGCTCCATAGTTCTGAGCCTCATCAAAAGATCCTGAAGGCAAACGCTGATGAAATTTGAGATGAGATTAGCTCAGCTCCAGCTCTATTATCGATGATGGTTTTTCTTCCTATGCCTTGGGCTCCCAAGAAGCGTGGGAAAGGCTGAATGCAGTAGAGCCTTTCACAAGCAATCATCTATTCTGCACAAACGCTGATTTAAAGAGTGCATTCTCTGGTTCCCATTCTAGGATCAGTGTAAACCTTAACTCTGGCTATTCCTGCTACAGCCAAGCGAACAAGGATACATGGCATTTTTCTGTCTAATTTATTTCATGTAAGCTAAAGCCAGGGCAGGATTTACAAAGGCTCCATTTATTGACCCTAAGGATTACATGTTGTATTTAATCACCCAGGAATCCTCTTTGTCCAAGAACATAAGAAGAAAATATTTCTTCTGTTACATCTTTTTGTGACTTTGAAGGACGTTACACTGCATATGGTCCTCCGTAACTCAGGTGGTTGCCATACAGTGGTGAAGACCTGATCTTTCAGATGAGCTATCTGTGGATTTGGACCAAAACTTCGCGGCTTGGGTTGATCTCTGGTAAGGAGGTAACCCTGAAGCATGACTGGTCAAACGGAGAGAGACACCTGTCAGTCATCATCCCCACCCCTTCTCAGCATAGAGATATGACCTTTTTCAAGGGTAGCTTCCTGCCACACGCACGTTCACAATTGTTGCATCACTGCACCTTGGGATTCATCTGTGCTGATCTTTGTTAATTAGGATAACCAAGGATACCCATCCCGGTAGATGGGCTTATCACGATGCATCACAGACCAACTGGCACTACCCCTTCATGCAGCCTATTTGCGGTGTGAAAAGCTCCTACTGACTTTGCTGGTGCAGCAGCAATGCCCAGCAAGCCTCTGCTCACGTCAGTCAGTCAGTCAGTTTGTCTGCAATTGCTAATTCAGTGCTGTGGAAGTGAACAGAAGTCTTTTTGTGCTAAAGAACGATCTCGGCAGCCTAATGGAGGGGGCTGACAATAGAAGCCTTTTCATCAAGCAACTCCCTAGCTTTAAGAAAAGGTAGACGATCCTGTCCCTTGTGCTGGCATCAGCAGTCTTTCGTGAGGCCCTAATCTGAGCCCTGAGAAACAAGGAAGAGTGGTGAGGAACTGCCTCTCTGCTTTCTGAAACAATTACAGGATCAGTTCCCTTCTGTTTCTCTGAAAGCAAAGTTCTGCATCATCCAGATTTCCTTGTTGTCTGGCATAAGGCATCTGCCGTGTGTTTTGCCACAGTCTAGCAACAAGAGTCAGATGTGCAGGCAGATGATTTTGCACAATGAACCCCTTAGCTCCTCAGCAGACAGAGCACACCTTTCTCCAGTGCCAAATCTAAAAGAAGTACTGGGGAGGGGAATCGGGAAGAAATAATTTCTGTTGACCAGTCTGGTTTGGTCCTTGATCTTTTTACTACAACCCAGACAGGACGCCAGTCAGTGCAGGTCCATACTTCTTTTTGCTCACAGGAGTACTTTTTCACCTGCCTTTGGACTGAGACCAAGCACAGGCAATTTCATTTCAATTTTCAATTTTAGTCCTAGATGAATTACTGCCCACTTACTGCCCACTTACTGCTCACTTACTGCTTTCCCCAGTGAATACAAGAAGCGAAGGAATAACGAACCTGCCAACTCTCCATCAGCCCTCTAAGCTGATGTAGTTAAATAGTAAGACATCAGCACTCAGTTTGATTCTTATATACCATTCTTGTTCTGTTCTCACACAAGAAAAAAGACATTTCTAAGGAGCTGCCATATTATACACATCATCCATATCTACGGCCCTAATGCATAACCAGTGCAGAAAAAGCTCTGCAAGAAGGCATGAGCATAACAGTGGCTGTGAAATGGAAACCTTCATCAGCACACTCACACTATATTGGAAGATAAATAGTGAAAAGTGGTATTTTTTTTAAACATTAACAACACAGAGGCCCAAGCTACTCTTCATCAATGAGGGGAAAAATAAAGTCCATATCTAACCAGACACAAACAAGTGTGGAAACTTTCAAAGAAAAATAATTTAAAAAAAGAATAATCACAGAACAAGTCACCATGCCTTTGGCTCAGTTTCATGTCCTCATGCCCAGGCCAGTAAGTCTATCATGACTCTGCCGACTTCAGACAAGCCTCTCTAATGTGAACATTGGCCATCTTTTTTGTGCTTGCAGTCTTACAAAAAGGTTAACAGTTTCGAAATCGCCATTTGCCACACACGGGGATACGGCGAATGGATGCAAAGAAACTTCGCATGTCATTGCGTAAGCTAATTTTATTTTGTTTATGGGGACTCGAGGCACTCGAGTGGCAAAAGCAATGGGCTCCTGGTACTGACCTAATGGGAGAACACTAACTCTGAGTGTTTCGATCAGAGGCGGAGACAGGGATAAGTATCTGTGGGCCAGCTGGGGTCCAGAATGGCCTTTTGGGCTTTGTTTTCTTGAGAATGGGGGAACAGTTCTCATTACACGTCACTAACTGCTCTATGAGCTTGCTCAAGTCAGGTGAACAATACATCATAACCAAAAATATTAGAGAAGTAGCACAGGCACGGGAGCCTCGTGGAAGACAGCCTGATCCAGGCTCCTGTAAGCACCGATTGATAGAGGGCTATTCATTTCAGCAGAAGTTGGATCAGGCTCCTAAGCAAGTTTAAACACCTTACAAGAATTCAGGATTATTTCTCAGGCTCCGTCCCAAGCTATTCCTATTATTATTAAACTTTTATTGCTTCCTACATCCCTGCTGAGAGGTAAACCTCTGAGTTTGTGTCATGCTTCTGGCATGAGGTCCCTGTGAATGACCTACCCTTTCCCTTTTGAATTAAGGGAACCGATGAACTACAGCACAGCATGTGAAAAGTGTTCCCACATAGCCACTACCCGAGAAAGAACGCTTTAGATGCTTTAATTCCTAGGCAAGAGAAACAACTGTTTTGTTAGTATCGTCAACATGGAGCTCCAAATAAAAGGGTATTTCGGAGGCCTACAACACCTAAAACTATTCCAAAGGTTAGTTCGCCTGGTTCCAAAATGGTTGAGACTGAATAATGTTAATTACCTTAAATTAACCTTTTTTACTTTAAATTTAAAATTCTTGCAGGAAATGAAGACGGAATGAACACTTCTGTTACCAGTTTGCCTTTACTGCCTAGAACAGTCAGGGCTTTCCTTTTTGCAATATCGACCTTACAGCTCAGGATGAGCCAAAAAAGAAATATGCAAATGAAAATCTGGGGTTTCTTCTGGGTATTATCGTGGTTTGGAGGCTAAAGGAAATCAGGTTCCAATTAAATGTTCAGCATCCCCTGCAATCACTTTTGCATTTCTCATGGAATTTCTAGTTCCAGGTAAAGAAACCACTTGTTAAATGAAATTTCCACTGTGAGCAAATCTCCCCAAATTTAGGCCAAAGTTACATGGCTCTAAATTACTAAACAGGTATAATAAAAAAAAAAATGGAAGTTGAACTATATGAACGAAGATCTGAAAACAGAGAAGCGGAGGTCACTGCAGAGGATTTGACTTGTACCGTTTCTCAAGTATTAGTGACACATTTATGATACCAAGTTACCTTTTAAACGCTAATGGACAGAAGAAGAAAGCGGTGATGCTTAAAAAAAGAAAAGTAGTAAAAACTTGAGAATCTTCTTGCCAAAGGAGTATTTGATAACCATGAGTAGCACATTTCTGGAGATGTAGGCTGGATTCTTTGAGGTCTACAAACTTGCAAAGTTCTCTCAGCTCGGAAAAAAATAGCATAACATGGTTGTTCTAGAGACGCTATACTCCTGCCACCAACCTCTTTTTCCTCTTCACCTCCAGAAGACATTTATTTAGTTGAAAACACGGGGAGAAGCTGTGAACAGTTCTAAGTAAAGAATTTGATGGACAGCTATTCTCTAAGCTCATATAAATGAGAAATTCTTTCCCAGGAAGAATGTTAAGACTATAGCTCCCTTTCAGACTCTCACCTACACTCCTCATTGACAACATGTTTTATACCACAGAATCAATACAAAAGGAAAAATATGTTTTGTTAATTTGCAGCCTGTGATTCATCTTTTTGGAAACTGTCCCATTGCTAACCGGTGACATTCTGGTGCCAATTTAGGTACCGGTTTTTGGACATTCCCTTGAGGCGCAGCAGAAAAGGAACGTGCAACAAACTACTTTTGCCCATTCTTCCATTCCTTTCCTTCTGGTACAACGAAAATTAATGTTGGGAAGATTCCACAAAGCTGATTTCTAAGGCTCCCTCACAAGCTTGCGCTTAGGTGGTGGACCAGTATACCACACATGATCCTAAAGCGCTGTGGCCCAAGAGGCAGCTCCAGAACTTCCTTATGTTCCCAAGATGGCTAAGTGTTGCTCTAGGACAGTCAACACCCCAAGTTTCCATTTTGCTGACAAACTGTTAGCATTTACAAATTCATTTTTAGTGAAAATGATTATGTTCTTTTAAATGACCTATACAGACAGAATCATAACATACGTGATGAGTTGTATACAGCCAGTCCAGAAACAAGACAGAAAAAAGTTCACTAGAGGGAATGTCAAAGCAGCGTCCTTTGTGGAGAAGGGAAAATGTGCATCAGAAGTAATAAATGTCTTTATGGTCTGCCCTCAAAACACTTTATGAAGAGACCTGTGTTGAGGACTTTGAATTAGCTGTCATAAAACTGCTTCAGTATAGGTTTGTCTTTCCACAGGGCAAAAAGAACAGCGTTAGCATAAAAAGGTCATCTGTTTTAACTACCTAAATTCATGTCAGCTGCACAACCAACATTTCTGACAAGTTGATTTAGACTTGGTGGCATGATGTGCTGAGCATCATGGCTGATTCAGCAAAGCATTTACTAGTGTGTTTTAACTGTAAGTGTGCCTAACTGTGCATTCAGCCACACACACACTGAGAAATCAGCCCGTCTTGTTGCACAGAAGCACAGCAATACATCTATACCTTTTACTGAAAGGCGGTAGATAACAACTTCTTATTTTGAAGGCCATACTAAAACTATGGTAATCAGATCTCTAAAACAGCATCTTCTACCAGCTAAGAATATAGGTCTGGTTTTCGCAACCTACGCTCCCAACTGTTGCTCCCACTGCTTTCGGGTGATATCTTGGTATATTATTGGTGGGATAATCTGTCTTTCCAAAGAAGTGCACAGGGCTGCGAGAACCAGCTTTCATGCATCTGGGCCTTTTGTAAATTGACTTATCTTGGTTTTTAACTTCTATCACAGCCTTTGGTCCGAAGCTGAGACAGGCCAATACGCGTGGGTGCCAAATGAGCATCAGATCCTGATGGCTAGAAAGAACTATTACATTCAAACAGATTTGCTCTCTGTCTAGTATTCTATAACAATACATCTATGTTACTTTGACTGTTTTAAGTCATGTTGCAAGCTTTCATGGGTACCAGCTTAAATATTTGCTGAAATCTAAGTTTTTATTTACACTAAGGCCATTTACACCACTCTGTCAATGCAAACAGACAGTTAAGTAGACATAAATATAATGTATTTGTCAAAGCAAAATAAGGAGCCAAAACAGAAACAAAGCTCCTACCTTAATTATGAACAAACGGAAATGAAAACCTGACATCTACATTTTCTGATATTTATAGGTACTATTATTTAGGGCTGCTACGGGATCATTCCTAGCGCGTACCTGCATAAGTAGTGCAATCTTTAATGGTCCCTTTCAGCTCAAACCATTCTATGATTCCATGAGTACTCTCGTGCAAGTACAGGATTTAATCTGTAAGATGATTCAATTTATCATTTCTCCACAGTTCCTCACTACTTTACAGCACTTACTTCACAAAAGAAGTGTTACACTACCTTAGAGAAGAAAAATACTGAATTAGCTAAATAACTAATCTACAATTAATTCTGAAGAGCGCATAGTGAAATCAAACACAAGAGGAATTTCTCAGCTGCAACTGGGAGACAGGAAACAGCTATAGGTGCTGCGTGAATTCCAGAAAGCACAGCTTTCACATGCAAGCAGTTCTCCAGCTCTGCATCACCAAGGCATGAGAAAAACAGTGAATTGCTAACGCTGATAGCACAAACCAAGCAGTAGCTACAAGTTTAAAAAAACGGAAAAAAAGAAAAAGAAAAGAAAAAACACCATATTTTTGCAGTGCTGTTTCACAGAAGGCAGGCACAAGTCATACAGCTCCCAGTGGCACTATGCACACTCCAGGCATGTTTGACATTAAGGGGCCCGGTTGTTGTGGAAACCAAATCCCATAGATTAATTAATGTTCAGCACCCAGAGCCATCTCTCTTCCTCTCTGCCTCCCTGCCCCCAATTAAAAAAAAAAAAAAAAAAAAAGGTGGCGCTTTTTACATCACCGAAGAATGTCAAAGCAAAAAGAAACTTTTTCCTCACAAATGCAGAACGCTGCCAATAGAAGTGAACAACCTGACTGCAATTTCAGTCCCTCATGTTTATAAAATGGAAAAGTGTAACACCATTTCAGTGATGCAAGTTTTGCTTTATGTGGCTATGGCAAACTATCTCCAAGAAGGTCCTGCAAGAAAGATGATTATGTGAAATTTCTAAAATCCCTTTATGATGAAAGAACTTTTATGGAAGTCCCCCTTTTTTACCTTCAACTTGTAGATGCACTAATTGCAAATTATTTATTTCAGGTGAACGATTCAAGTGACTGACAGTCTTCCCGTGACCGTGTTTGCACAGTGAGTTGCAGGATTTGAATAACACTGATTTTGAGCATCAGCATTTTCTTTCAGCCGACATTGGTTCCGATCCTTTGAATTCCCCACATACACCCCAGTTTATATGAGGGAGTAGGATTAGACATAAGTACATATATGCACCTAGGAGCTTGCTATATAAATGCATACTATAAACAAGCAGAATGCATTAGACAGATGACACAGAAGAGAAATACGGTTAAGAGGTAAAATTTCAGAATTACCTAAATACTATTTTCAAAACAGTTTTAGGGCCATAGGTCAAACATATTTTAGATATACATAGATTAAATTTGATGGTTTTGAAAATCCATTGTCTTCAGTATCTGCATCTTGAGGTACCTGGGTACTTTTAATTGGCCAGTTGTTTCTCCCATTATTTTTCCCTCAAAATAGCCTTCTGAGCTATGCTACTAGTTTTCTGTTGACAATATTCAATCATAAATAATTAAAATAATAAATATCTTGAAGGCATACCATACATATAATAGATATTTAGGAAGTAGAGAGTACATAGGGTGAGAAAACTGCTAACACAGCATAACATATACCTACCAAATAGGTACAAGTATTTATTATTGTTTCTCCACACACACTTCTCATTAGCCAACATCACATCATGTGACTTAAAGCACTTTCTTTTCTCTTCAGAAAGGGTGGTGATGGATTACTGAACATGCTCTGATATGCTATGACTTTGTGACACGAGATCACCTCATGAGAGTCCCCTACTCACTCCCATTGCTAGTAGTGAAATAAACAGAGCCAATTTCTGCAAGCCAAGATAGTTCCTGTGGGACAAAAACTGCACGTTGATACTTAAGCAATGCCAGGAGCTCTCATGGGTTGCTCAAATACATAGCTCCTGAGCTAACCTACTGACTTGAATAGGTGCTCGACATTTTTCAAAACCAAGCCAAATACAGTATTAAATATAACATTTCAGTGCTATTTCACAACTCCTGCCCTTTAAATTGGGCACCGCTCCTAACTTGTTCGCATTTCATTTAAAATAAGAAAAATACCTTTGAGATGATTAATGGCTCCCCGTGCTCCAGTCCGCCTTTCAGTGTGAATCCCCATGGAGCGCCTCCTTGAAGCAGTGCCTCCAGGTAGATATATCTTCCTTTATGGGTAATGCTGGGCTCTGAAGACGATATGCTGGTGTTAATATTGTCTAACATCCTCAACTGTCCTATCACATACTCAGTCAAATACAAAACCCACTCAGGCAATCACAGAACAATGAAGTTGCAAATTAAACTCCCCGGAAGCCCACTACAAGTCATCCCTGAACACGTGAAACAAGAAGAGTCTGAGACGGAAAATTTTTCTTCAGAGTTGGAGTCCAAGGTGATGGGTTTAAGATGTTTCCCACCAACATTTCAGCATGCTGTTTCTCCTTCAGAATTGCGAGGTTTTACTGGCGTTTCAGCACTGTGCTTTCCGCACCCCCAGGTATTTTGGGCATGATAGCTTTGTAAAGATTTATCTTCCTGTCTTCGGTATATCAAACTTGTGCTTTTAAAGACGTGGGCAAAAAAGGAAAAAAAAAAAAAAGTTTATAGATTTAAAAGCCCCTGGCCCGCAAATTGCCAAAATCCAAACAAATCCTTCATTTGTGATTGATTATCAGTCTTTTCTTCCTTTCTGCGTGCGATTTACCATTACAATGGCCTTTTTGCCTCAGCCCACTGCACTAAAAGAATGGAAGCGTCTTCTCCCTCTCCCGCTCTCAGTTACTCTGTCCGCTTACTTCACAATTTTCTGACTTGTCAAAAAAAAAAAAAAAAGGCTGGGGGAGGAGGAGAGAGAAAGTCCGTTCCTAAAACTATTTAGAGGGGTTTAAAATGTGAAATAACTCCATACATATTGGATTTTAAAGCGCAAAAAAGTCTATCGGGAAAACTGGAGAAGCAGGTGAAATTAATCCTTTGGGAAAAATGTTAAGATGATAGCTGAGCTCTTTTCATCTTCTGTGCTCTCCCCGACGATCTGCCAAAGCTGCAGCAGCTACTGCTGCTATGAGGGAGGGTGAGGAAGTGAGTGAGAGAGAGAGAGAGATGGATTAAGGCAAGGAAGGCAGTGCTGCCCAATTGTGCACATCAAGCATGCAATTATAAAATGCAGTGTGGAAAAGCTGGCGCTCACCCTTTTATTATGCCCCCGGAAACCACCATCTTTCTATTGTACTTGCCAAGGAATCGTAACAATCCAAACTGCCAGTTGCTGAAAATACAATGGACCTGTTCCAAATCAGCACAGTGGAGCGCTGCTAATAATTTTGCTCTCATAAAGTGCTTTTCCTCCACACAGAGCCGACCAGCTTGCCTGGACATATTTCTTTCCCCCATTTACACTGTCATAAAAGGTCAATGTTTTCCCAATATATGGAATAAGGAATAACACTAAGATCTTAGGATACTTTTATTAATGTAGGCAGTCACCAATGTCTACTGTAGAACTTATTGATGTTGATGCATCTGGTCTTGCACATATGCACGCAGGCTTAGGCATTTGACTTGTCGCTTCAACAGGTGTCGACAGCATGTATCACTGAAGGTGTTAAAAAAATTTTCTGTTTTTTATCAGCCCTTGAACAGGATGATAAAGAACACAGACCACAGACCACTCCCTTTCCTGCCGGCATGGCCGAGCAAACACGTAGTTGTGCCTATGCCTCCAAGGTGCCCCCACTTTTGATCTTATAGTGCCTGGGACATGCGTTATTTCTCCTTCAGGCTTTGAAAGCTGTGAAGATCTTGTGTTAACAAAACCATAATGAACTGTGGGGGAAAAGCTTAGGAGCTGTGACTCTAAAACCAGAAATCTTTACATTTATTCATGCTGCCTTATTCCCATCCCCTTTAAAATGCTACGGTTTCCCCAGAGCCTTCTATTTGCCCCATGTGTCCCAGCTCTGATTCCCAATAGCCATGAAGAGGAATGCAGAAAAGAGGCCCCTCCCTTTATTTTTCATGGTAGACGATTCTCAATCCTTGCTTATATTGAGCTTTGTCCCCTCTGCTTCCCTCGCAGGGGCAGAGTTTTCATTAGCTTCACACCCTGGTCAGGCTCACAGATTGCTTTTATCCCGAACTCACCCTTTAGCCTGACTCAAATCAGATTTCTCTAGTTAAAACTCCTAGTGTTTCACTGTAAAAACCCTCATTCCAAGTCATCACAAAGAGCAATTCATTTCTGTCCCTCAACAGGCCTTCTAGAGACGGGCAAAGGCTCCAGGAGCTGTCTCTTGGGGCCATACATCCTGCTATCCATAGCCATCAAGACTATTTAAGACCCCATAAGAACATGCCAACTTGTTAACAAGCCAAAGCACTTCTTCGGATTGTATCAATTTCCAATACAAAATGTTGGTCACTACACCTAATATCTGCAGACACCGGAATTTAAATAAGACCTGTATTTCTCACAGTGCCTACAGTGGCTGATGATTAACAGTTATCAATGTAATTTCTGAACTACAGTTTTAATTCTACTCCGGCACTGCAATTCATTTCAGGTGCTGAATCCAACATCATTTTTGCCAATAACTCCATCAAATTTGTCACCATTGCAAGCACATAATTTCCTCCCCTAATACCTCCAGATTTGCTAGGCCTTTATACTGTTAATCCAGCTCTAAAAAGTCATGTAGAGGTGTCTGCATGTATCAGAGATCCATGACCAGCTAGGGAAAAAGGTCTGATCAATCACCCAAAAAGGGTTACCAGATACTGTGCTGCTTTCTCAGCAGGCTCTTACTCCACACAGGAGTTAAAAATCTGCCAGGTGCTCACAGAACCCTGTTCCCACTTGTGTTACTTACGCATTTCTCATTGAGAAAACTGTCCAACCCTCACAATGCTAACCTCTTGGTGATGCCCAAAGAAACTAAAGGATTTTGGAACGCTAGAGACAGCAGCACCTCCAGCCCACACAAGTGGGATTTAACTTCCTGCCAGATGCAAAGCAAACAAAACCACTGCAAGATAACTTAATAACATATAGCAACTATTGCAGATGAGCACTGCTGTGCTTTAGCTGAAAACTGATTATTCCAAGAAATGGATTTCAGTGCTGAATACAATTAAAGCAATATTCACCATTCACCTACACATAAACATTTCAAAGTATTAAATACAAACCTTTTTTTCTCATCTTGCCTCTGGCAAGAACCTCAAATAGCACAAGTATCTCAGCACCGTTTGTTGCAAGAAAGGAATTCTTCTACAAGCAGTTGAGATAGAGGACAGAGTGAGATACGCTTTGTTGGGGCACAGTAGAAGACACCTGTGTTCAGAAAAGTGCTTTCCACACAGAATAATATATTTGAATTAAGATTTTGCACAGTTTCAGTGTAAGAGAAAATACATTTGGAATAGAGTCACGTCATAACCCTTTCCCTCAACTGTCAAGTACGACACTGCTAAAGCAGGAGAAATTACCAAGGATTTCACTCTTCAGAGTCCACGATCAAATCCTATACTTATCATCAATCAAGGCACCACCTCCTTGCTGGTGGCTGCTCTGACTTTTTCTGAATTCCTTCAAATATTCCAAGTTTCTTTTGCAAATGAAGTTCATCAGAGCAATACTGCCCCCGTCTGCTGGCAGTATCAGTTGTCACAGTTTATTTAAATGCACACATTTCACAGTTCAGTTAATAGGCATTTGCTATGCTTTTCCCTTTCAGAAAGGAAGCAGAATCTTTACTGAGTATTCAGAGTGGTGGTGTTGATCTTACCTGGGTCCCTGAGCTGCCAAGTCATTAGGTCGGATTAAAGGTAAACCTAGAAATCAAAAAAAGGAAATTCAGCTCCTAAATTTTGCACACACCTGTTATGGCCTTTTTGGCTGGGAAATTCAACATTATGCTTAGTTCAAATCTATCTGCTGTTTAGTTATATCCTGTAAGTTCAGAGGAAGCAAATTCACAACTTATTTCTAAAAAGAAGTTTTATAAAATAAAGCAGAGCTCATCTGTACTGAAGGGACTTCTGAGGAGGAGGAGGAGTATGCCAGAATGGCTCAGTTGGACATCAAAAGAGCGGAAGTGTAACTTCTTACCCAAAAAGGGTAAAGGGACAAAAGGGGATAGAAATGTGGGTCTTCATACCTTTCAAAGATACAAACAGAGTGAACAGGTGACTTGGTCATGGTCATACACGAAGCATGAAAAGGCTGAAAAATGAAAGCAGCGCCTCTTTTTCCGAGCTCACTGGTTTTATCACAGAACAACTTCTCTTTTGCTTCCAGACAGGGCTCTGTGTAAGCTGAAGAGCTTCAGGAATTTTAAATAATAACAGACGCCTTCAAGCACCAGTGGCCATCCCAGCTTCTTCCTCTCCACAAATCCTGAAGCCAGTCACCTAAATGAGCAGTAGGACGGAACAAAACACAAGTGTCAAAAGACACAACCCTCCTGAATCAGCCCAGGATCCCTTAAGTGGTGAATCATTCCTGCTTGGGGTAACAATCCCCCTGAAATTTTACTATATAAAAAAATTAGAAACACGTAAATAGAAAGTATGGCTTTTCCATACTTACCTCCAATCAGCTTGACCTGACTGTAACATATCTATCCACTCAACTCTGTAAAATGTCAGTCTTGCATCTAAAAGAAGAAGGAACACACATTAAGACTCTGTATGGTCTCAAAGAGATTGCAATCAACTACCAATGTTCAAAATTTGTTTCTAGACATTCCTAGGGCTAAACAGGGAAGCTCCGCTCAGATTCCAGGTTGGATTTGAGTTGATCTTCCTTCCAGGTCACAGAATAAGCCTGCTTTTCTGTACAGGCCCGAGGTAAAATATGAAAAATCAGACAGAGAAAGGGAAAGACACAGATCTCAGAGCGAAAGTAAAGAACAAAGCTGAGAAACAGAAGCAAGCTGCAAAATCCATGAATCTGCATCCTTTTTGTGTTGCAAAAGGCACTTGTCTTTGAAGTCTGAAAAGAAAGAATTTTCTTTGATGAACATAAAAAAGCCTCTCCACATAATATTGCTTCTGGCACAAAATAGCTCTGGGTCCCTCAGCTACTCAAAGCAAACTGAAAAGCAACAAGCCAAGGTGAGGAATAGATACGTCCCTCTAATGAGAGCACAAGTGCTGCCACAACTGAAGGAGGTGAATTCAGGGTAACTGAATTCAGAAATGAAGACTTTCCCTCTGCATCTGAATTTTCACCTATTTGATGTAAGGCACAGAGAATCACCCTGGTGAAAAAAGAGTTCGAATCAGGAACCAGGAATCAAAAAAAGAGTCATCGCAGTACAACACCAAAACCTTACAACACATAGGTTGTTGTTATACAAGCATTATAACTATATTATGTTGAGGCAACTGTATTTATATTGCTGAGGCCACTTCAGCAATAACAATTCTTAATTTTCTATATATTACCCTAAACCCTTCCAGAGAAAGGGCCATTTTGCTCTCTAAATGGAATAACTTATCAAGACATACAAAAGCAGGGACATCAAAGATAAGTCCTCATTATAACACTAAATTAATCAAAGATTCCACGATTACCTGGAATTATCCTATATTATTATGCAATACCTAAAGGGGTTTCCCTTGTTGAGACTTGGTTACATGCTTTAAAAAAAAAAAAAAAAAAAAGGAGAGAAACACAAAATGCTCAGGGCGGCCACACCTCATTTAATTGAACAGCTATGTAGTATTTATCTCTATCATAGCAGGCTGTGTACACAATTGGACAGCTTTTAGACATACCCATCTGCTGGCATCAGAGGTTTTTTGTGCTGAGCTATTTCTTGCAATTGTTTCTTGCAAGATGGATTACAGCTAAAGTCACCTGAGGCACCATGGCCATACGCTCCTATTGTAAGGCCAGACGGCCCTGTAAAGAGCAGGGTAAATTCTATAGACATTTATGTTTGATATCGGGCATATGAAGAAACACAGGAGGTTCAGACAGATTAATTCCCTGATGGATGGGGTCCCCCCCAAAGAAAGATGATTATTTAACAGTTAAAGCCATTGTTAATGCCTTAAACCAAATGTGAAATGGCAGGTGGGAACGGCGCGGGTATTTTCGAAGTAGAGCCTCTGTTGGCATAAATTACTCCGTCACCTTCCTCTGAAGCTATATCCCCCTGCACAACTCATAGTCCTCTCTGTGGGAGGAACGGATTATTTTAAACACAAGAAGTTCGTATTTGCATCTTGCTGGCAAACCCGTGGTGATTCTTAGGTTTCTCTTCCCAGAGATATTCCCAAAGTAGGAGAAAACCTAGTCGGGAATTACATCCTAGAAGAGTTACTGCATCCCTAGGGTGTAATTGGTGTTTCAGGAGTGGCAGGGGGAAGCGGCGAAGAGGGTGGGGTGCTCAGCACCTGCACTCCCACGAAACACCAGACAAAAAAGACACCTACTGTCAGGAAAGGGAATAATACTCCACAGAAAGCACCCCGC
This sequence comes from Chroicocephalus ridibundus, assembly GCF_963924245.1. Lineage (NCBI taxonomy): Eukaryota > Metazoa > Chordata > Aves > Charadriiformes > Laridae > Chroicocephalus > Chroicocephalus ridibundus. The sequence continues at coordinate 6,973,216 of NC_086288.1, forward strand.
CACAGCCCTGGTGGGGAAAAGCGATCAAGTTTCCCGCTGAAGCCGGACTTTGAATGACACTTTGCGGAGAAATCAAACCCTGGATGCGGCGTTTATTGGCTCTCCCTCACGCACATGATCAGCTCCAGAGGAGGAGTCTGTTCCCAAGGCTACCGAGTCGGGCAAAAGGGCCGGGGGCAGGGGCAGGTGGCTCCCAGCGGCTCCGGAGGGGCTTGGGAGCTGGGTGTGCAGCCCGGCAAAAGCAGGGGTAAGATGTTCGGTGCCCCCTTCCTTTCCCAGCCCCACACCAAGGAGCAGAACCTCAGCACACCGTCCAAAATACAGGAGAAACAAACCTCACCAGTGTTGTCAGAGGTAGGTGGGGGCCGCCTCCCCCATGGGTTTTCATCCTTTGTGAACACCTGAGACTGTTTGCGCAGTTGAAATGTAGCTTCAGGATATTGTATAGCATATTTACTGTTAAACTCCTCTCTCTTTTTCTCCGGAGAGAAGAATAATACATCTTTTTGGTGCTGCCTCTTTTTTCCTGCTCTTGCAACAGAAGTCCTTTCCTCGAGCTGTTTTCCATCCTCTGCGTATGTTTTTTGCTGCTGATGTAGTGATAACTCTGGAGCGCAGCGCAGCCAGGAGCGGAGACCAGAGGCCTATTTTCAGCTGGTTAATTCTTACTTCTGTCGCTCAGTCTGCAGCGGTCCACATAAAAACACTTTTCGTCCTTTGTCTTTAGGTTTCTCTTGTAGCACTAAGTGAATGGGCTTTTTTTCCTCTTGTAAATTAAAGTGGTGTGTTCTCCATTCAGGAACGGTTATGTGTTTTTCTTCTTAATCAGGTATTTAAATATATAAACATATCTGTTTGTCTTCTGAGTTTGCTCCCACTTAGTGTTCTCCGGCTCTCTGATGACTTTGTTTTGGGCCCAGTTCATACTGGAAACTTGTAACATGATGCATCTGGTATAAGCTGTTAGCTGTTATTTGGAATAACTTGAAAAGAGGGACAGCCTGTTGACGTCTGCATGTTCACTCTTGAAATAAAAATCCAAAATGGGACAGTCAGCCACATCATTTTCTTTGCTGAAGTGATTGTCTCTTGACCCTCTCTCACAGAGAACTGAAAATACATCGGGCAATCACATTTGCAAATTCAAGAAAACTTCATCTCTGAAGAAACTGGTGTAAAAATCAAAAGAATTTAATTTTTATTTACAAACGGGATTTTTGGGGAGATGCTTTTGGCCCTGTGCCCTCTGGCAGGAGGAGGCCTCCTCAGCCCACCTTCAGGCAGCTCACGGTCCCGCTCCCAAATGTACTACCTTACTGGCCCAGTACAACGAGGAAGATGACCCAGGCTCTCTCCTACCCCGCTATGAGAGGATTGTTATCTCCAGTCTCAAGCAGGGCATCATTAAATCACCTGCCATCACACTCCAGCGGCCGTGAGGGCGCCTTAACTCCTGTGCCCGCAGCCTGAAGGGGGCACAGGTGAGCCGCCATCTTGGGGCTGAGGGTCGGCGTGGGAAGGGAAGCGGGACGGCACCGAGGCTGCGCGGGGAAGGGACAATGGCTTCCAGGCCACAGCTTCCCCGAGGCCAGGCTGAGATGAAGCGGGCGGCTCCCGCAGGATCGGGTCCCAGTCGCGGGAGGACCCCTTCCCGGGGAGGAGGCCGGAGAAGGGAAGAGAAGGTTCTCCTCGCCGTGAGGAAGCAGCCTCTCTGGGGAGGCAACAGCGGTTCCACGCCCTGATGAGTTAGAAATCCCCTCGGAGCGGAGGTACGAAGGGTTTGTAGAGGCTAAGAGGGACTTTGGGACAAACCTGCGCGGGCGGGAGGGGTCGGTTGGGGCGCTCAGGGTCTCCCTCGTTTCCCGCCACGGAGAGGCAGGTGGCTGCATGCGGCGGACATTTTGTCAGCGGGGCCCTCGCCGCTGTCGCCGCCGGCCTCGCCCTCCTTCGCCGGGCCCGGGGGGAGTGACAGGGGCCGGCCGCTTTGGGGAAAAAGGGCCCGTTGTTGTGGCGCAGTTGAACTTTCAGGGGCTGCTGTGTGAGGGTTGGAGGCAATGTTTTAACGTTATGGAAGCATTTGTGGTACCCGGTGTGTAGGATAAAGGGCTCCGTTTTTCACAGTCACCCAGGAAAATCCACCCTTTTTTGACGAGTCACTCAGGAAAATCCAAATAACACAAATAAAATCCCATCAGATACCATCTGGCTTAAAGCTACTTGCCCTCAGCAATACATTTTTCTTCAATTTCCTTTTTTTTTTTCCTTCCTCCCCTGAGGAAAAGGTTCACGGACTTGTCCCCCAAGGGCTATTAAAAGCAGTCACACTCCCAAAACTCGAGACATACAGGCCTAGACTTGCCCACCTTGGGCTCACCCCAGACTTAAGCTTTTCTTTTTTTTTTTTTTTTGGGGGGGTGGCATACCTCCAAAAACCTTTTTGTGAGGAAAAAGTCCATTTGACTTTAATCATGCAGGTTGGGGTAGGCAACATTTGTTGATGAGATAAAGGCAGGTGTTTATAGGAATCATAGAATCATAGGGTTGGAAGAGATCTCTGGAGATCATCTAGTCCAACCCCTGCAATCTCGTCTTAGGTGTTTCTTGTAGAAAAATTCTGTATCTGGAAACATCATAGGGAAGTGGAAGCGTGTATGATTTGTCACTTAATTGTTGTTGCAAAACTTAATAGCCGATGTGAACAGGTACTTAGAAAAGCCTGAATCTGCATTCATCCTGACAAAACAAAGCATAAGAATTTAAAAGAGAAACTATCTATCTCCCTCAATGTCCTTTAATTCCTCTTGAAGGTGGGCAAAATTCTTTTTTTTTGCTCAAAGTCGATTCTTAATATATTAGAAACTAAAGACGGGTCTTTTTCTTCGTAGGCGCTGTTACAATGAGCGAGAATATCCAGGAGTTATGGTACTACACAGGTTTTGGTTGTAATTAGAAAAATCCTTGTACCTGCTATCTGTCATTAGAGTAAACAGCATGCTTACCGAAAATGGAAGCCAACAGATTCCTAAGGTGTAGTCTGTATACTAATGTGACAAGAAAGTTGTGAACGCAAAATTTAAGGATATGGATGCCCAAGGCACTTGGCAGCGAAGGATGAATTGCACTGATCATTGTAGTTGGTGTGCCAGGATAATAGCTTAATTTCTATCCACGATGGAATGAGTTCTTCCTGCTGGCGATGGGATTTCTGTGCAAATAGCAGGATATAGTACTGCCCTTTGATACTGGATTTGCAGGGATCCAGGATTCTGCCTACTATTAGATTCAGAATCATTCAGCATTGGAAAAGTGATACTTGTGAATTTAAGTGGCGTTTTAGGTGATTTTTTTTTTCCCCAGAAGGCAGTGCTTGGATTTAATTATTTTTATATACAGTTGTGTATCTAATATTTGAAAGTTTCTCCCCAAGAAGGCTCATTAATGAGTTTGAAAATTAATGGCCAGCTGAGAAGAATGGAAATGGTATTTTTCTTTCTAAAACTTTGATTTATTTATTCACTCAGACTCTGATGGATCAAATCTAAGTGTCGTGTCACCACTGCGCTTACTGCAACAGTGTGTAGTGGCAGATGTATAGAAAAATGGTCAGGGAAAAGTGGTATTTTTGCTTAGTATCTCAGTGTTCAGGGAAGTAGAATGTAAAGACTTGCTGAGTATGAATGTCTGACCCAGGTGTCAAACTTATTAGTCCTGGGGGTTTGTCTAGTCATTCTTTTAACCTGTTTATGCATTTAGGTTATACTCCACAATAACAGGACAGTGTTGATAGAACCTCCACTCTTGCCTGTAGTTGATGCCCCTTCTTTCCACTTTCAGGGTAGCAAACTCCTCGGGATGCTTTTCCGCATGCTCTGCAGCTCTGTTTGCATCTGCATCCTCTAATCTTTTTTATCAGTTACAGAATGAAAATCCAGGTTTACCAGGATGCATTAATACCAATGCAGGGAGGCAGCATAACAAGTGCAGTGCGCAGACCACAGGGGCTTGTTGCATTGTTGGGGGGGGGGGAAAAAAAAAAAGTGCTGTGTGGACAGAAGTCAGCTGTGCATGTTGTAATTGGGTCATTTGTGAACGTCGCAGTCCCTCTATGCACGCACAACAGTACTGATGCCGAATGACAGGGAGCTGCTGCCTTGCTGGTCTCATATTCCTCCCTCACCTGTAGACTTGCCACTTAAAATATTTTACCATAATTTCAGATTCATCGTTGTCCCTTAGCTATTTTTTCTCTGTGCTTCCTCTTAGTTTTTGTCTATTTACAGCTTATAGATGATCTGCCAAAACTTGCCTATTACTCTCACTTAGACTGGATGTCTTCTCTTTCGGTCATAAGAATTCATTTTGCCTTTTTTTTTCCCCTTATCTGTCTAATTTCTTTGTACATGCACATTCCCTCCTCCGCAGGAATGTAGCAAATGGTCTGTTGCCTGATCAATTCCAATAAAATAAGATGGTATGAATCTTGGCACAGGCTTCCTTTCTTCTGTGCTCGAGGTTTTATATAACCAAACACTTCTCTGATTCTACAAGTTGTCTGAGATGTTTCGTATTGTGCTTGAAAATTAAGTATTTGACAGATTTCTGTGGGTTTGATTGACTGTACAGTTACAGTTTTGTGTCAGTAAGGTAGTGTTTTACTAGCCAGCGAGGAGAAAAAATGTGAAAATAAAAGAAAATCCCTTTTCAGAAGATAAACCAGTTTAGTTTTGTTTCTGTGATGAAGTGTTATTTTACTTGTTTGGACTTTTATACATTATGCCTGCTAGTGTCAAAACACAATAGTTCAGTTGACTACAGTGGACGTGCAGCAATTGAAGATGTGGCGCTGTGTTGCCAAATATAAGTGCAAACCAAGAAAATAGAGTAGCATTACAAAAAAGTTCTTTGGTTTCACGTCTCTTTTCAGTTACTCGTTTCAAGTTGCATTTGTGATGCAATGCAGTGGGATACTCTTCTGTGTTCAGTCCTGCCTTTTCAGCAAATGTTTCTGTGTGCTATTCTACAGGGAGGCACTGGAAAGACAAACAAAAGAGGCTCTGAAACTCCGCATAGCAGCCACCCAATTCCCAGTGACATCAATGATACGTTCTCTGAGTCATGAGGAATCTTTACTAAGTGGCAGTATGCCTAGCGTGGACAAGTTATTAAACAGATTTCAGAACAAGATTTGGGAGTAAATCACTAAAAACATTGCAGACTATTATGTGACTTAGAAGGACGCTCATAGGTTCATGCTTCGAGTTGAATGCTTTTTGGGCCCTGCATCTTGAACAGCTCTTGTTGACACAGAGCCCGAGGTAAAGGCAGAGCAGTTTTGAAGTGTTCTCTGAACACTGATGTTCCCCACCCATTGTGCAACCCCCTAGAATTCGTTTAGTTTGTTGTCCTTAAAAAAGATGATTCCTAGGTTAGACTATCGATAGATAGGAGCTGAAAAGCACTAATGCCCAGTTTGTAAAGATGACTTTTTATTCTCGTGTAAGGACTCCTGTTTCAACACTTAAATTTCTCTGCCTTTCAGGTGCTGCCAGTCCATTTCTCGGCAACCAGAATGTTTTAGCTTCTTCCATTCTCAGCACAGTGATGGAAAACTCAGCCTCTTCTAGTAGTGGTAGCAGTTCACCTCATAGCGTCTTCTGTTCCAAATATGAAATACATACTGGTTCTGAGAAAAAAGACATGAGTGGTGCTGGCAAAGAACACATGGAAAACGTCCTGGAAGAATACTCGCAGAAAGGTAGAGATGTGCAGAAGAAGCTCAATGAAGTGAGTTGCAAATTTGGGGCAGATTTTTAAGTATAGATGAGCTTTTGTTCTTTTTTGGCATTGCTGAGTCTTTGGACAGTTTTGCCAGCGCTATTCTGAGCAGCCTTTTGGCTGCTGTAAATTGTACTTGGCCGTTGTGATTCCCACATGTCATTTGACAGACAGAAATAGGCAATGGGTAATAATGTTGTTGGCACGATCCCTGTAACAGTATTCCATGCGTAATCAGTCTACCACAGCACAATGTGACTATCTGGTTAATTAAGAAATATTTTATAAAAAAAAAACCAAAAATAATCTCTTAATTCACATACCCATCCTGCTCTCAGCCTTATTTTTTTTGGGAGGGCAGGGTGGTGGTGTCTCTATTCAGTATTTTGGTTGGTTTATCTTGGTGTGTTTTGGTTTTTGGTTTTTTTTGTCCTTTAGACCACTGAGCTACATGAACAACAGGAAATCAATTTAAGACTGATCATTGCTGATTTGCAGACCAAACTGACGGAAGTGCAATTGGAAAGGGATGTGCTTCAGGATACCAGGTACGACAGCCAAAGCAGATGTATTACGGAGAGTGTGTATATGGCCTTGGAGAGGCACACCACGTCTCCTAAGTGAGAAACTTGCCCTCAGGAATGAAAGCAATGAGGTGATGGGACTTGGTTTAGAAAATGGTTTATTACGTAGTTGTAAAAAACAGCAGTTAATCAACGTAAGCATTACATGTATTGGTCAGGATAAAAATCCATGTTGTGAATCCTGTTTTTTAAATTGTTTCTTTGGTTTCCCAATTCAGACAAAAGGAATCCCAGAGCCAAGAGAATGTGAAAATACAGCTAAAAAATACTATTCAGGAGCTGGAAGCTGCCAACCAGCTGCAGGAAGAGATGCTGAGGGAGGCTGACAGTCAAACTGAGCATCTGAAAAAGATGGTACACAGCCACGAGGAAGTACTTCTGGAACTGCGTGGCATCCTAATGGACTATGAAGACAGCACAGGCAAGAAACTCTGTGCGCATGAGAATATTACTAGCCTACACATCCAGAACCTGAGCACAGCATTTGCTGACATTCTGCGAGATTTAGACTCAGAGGTGTCATACCTCAAAGAAAAGGTTGTCCTGGTATGTGAAGACAGTGCTACTTTTCTTGCCAACACACTTGTGTTTGTTTTTTAGGAAATATTTTTGAAAACTCTGTGAGCTCCCATCTGAACTGGCCTCAAGGAAATGGTTATGGCATAAAGAGGCACAAATGCTGCTTTGCAGCTGAGGTGGCAGGTGCTGGTACACCAACCTTTTACACGGTCCCCAACTTGAGATTGGGTTTATTGCTGAGATTTAACCTGCATTGTGCATGTTTTCACAGTTCAAGGTGGAAGCATAAGGAAGGAATGACGCTTTGAAAACTACTGTTTAGACCATCTTTTCTTTAGGGGTTAGCATTATTATCTGTTTACAATAGGTGGAAGAAGAACTTGACTCGTTGAAAAAAGATTCACAGACGCAAAACCAACTACTGCTTCAGCAACATCAACATAGGTACATGTTCTCCATTTATTTATTCGTAAAACATAAATAGATATTTTTTTCACATTCCACAGATAATTCTTTTCTGATGATGATGTCTGGGGGGAGTGCCCGGGGGGCAGCAAGCGATGTTTTTGAGGACTTAATAATTGTTCCATTCCAGATGTTTATTTGCTCTAGACTTTGTGCTGCTCTTTCCTTCCACGCTGGCAATTTCATGTTTTATTTGCTGCCTCAAAAAATACTATTTTGGAAGAATCTGTACACCTTACTTTTGTAAGTGTAATTGGTCACTTAAGTGGACATCTAGAATTTGTTGGGAAGCTAGTTCCATTGTTAAAAGACTGAAAGCGGTCACTTTGGTGGTTACATCAGCTTTTTCTTAGTAATTTCATTAACAGCTTTGTCCTTCCTTGTTCAAGTTGTAGTTTCCCCAGCTATCCACCTGCATTATACAGTAATCTGTTCAAAATAAAAGGGTCATTAACTCGATACGTAATATTTCATTCACAACAGAACATCAAAATGATTGCATTTCTGACTACTGGAAAATCTTATTACCTCTTCAGTGGAGAAGTTATTGTTTGCCGAGACTTAAATTATAACCAGTATTTTCTTTTCAAAACAGGATTGGGTAGCTAATAAGTGAGCATGAACAGGAGGTGGCAGCACTGCCTGGTAAAGCTAACAGTGTACGCAGCAATGCAAATAATATCCAAAGCCAGATGGAGATCATTCAGTATGTTTTTTGATGATAGTGTAGAAAACGTTAAGAGTAACCTTAATCGTAGAGAAAGCTTATGCTGCTAGTATATACTCTGCCCTCCACTTTTGGTTTCTTAGTGTCTTTGTCTAAAGAGTTAAGCAGTCCTTTCATAAATTATTGAATGAATTAAAAAAGGGAAAAACCAAAAAATCATGAAACCATGCTATATAGAGTGGAGGCAAAATAGCCATGCGTTAGGCACACTCTGAGAATTGGGAGACTCAGGCCAGTTCTATTCTCAGGCTGCTGTGGTTCAGAAGAGGAGTAAGGCCAGCGAAATCAGTGGAAGCTTAAATTGGCTTGAGCCGTCAGATCTGTTCTTGCTACCAGCTTTTGCAATGAGCAATCTCTGTTATCTGAGTTGTGAATGGTTTCTGTAGAGTATGTGGCTAGAGTTAAGGGATGAAGAGTACGTAAGCCACAAGAGCTGTGGCTGAGTGCAGTTTGAGGTGGCTGCATTGCACGGTGACCGTTGCCTTCTAAATGTTCTGTGCGTTTGGATACAAAATTAGTTTCCAGCAGCATTATTGGTTGAATCACAAACAAGAATGGCTAAACAGTTGGGTGGTTTGCATGCGGGTACACATAGTAACGAAGAGTAATTTTAAAGAAAGGGTAATTTTCATTTGCGATAAATAGCTGTGTTGATACTGTTGACTTTGGTAACAACTGTGTGAGGAAAAAAAAGACACTAATTCTCAGCAGCCACTTGATGACTCCGATGCTCAATATATTGGTAATGAGGATGTGCCATGCAGTGTTGCAAACATAAGATGAGATTTAAATGTCAATATGCATTGACATTTGGCTTGCATAGTTGAGGCCGAATAGGTGATAGCAAAATGCTTCTGGGTTCTGCTTGTAGAATAGTCGGGATGCATTTGAAAGCAGCCTTAGCCTTCTTAGAACTTGCTTGAAAATAAACGAGTTACCATCAGGAATAAAGATAATCAAGATTTCACTTTATCTAATTTTATGAGGTAGGTTTCAGAGAGCAGATCTAATCAGTAAGAAGGTGCAATTTTTACGTGATCCCACTGTGAATGTTAATCATGCTTCAAAGCAGTGAGTTTCAGTGGCGATACTGAATGCAGTGGAAACAACCAGAAATGTTTCACACTTTCATGGTTCTTACAGTTTATAATTTCTCCACCTAAAACTCTTCCTAGAGAACAAACTAGAAACCAAAATTCAGTGCACGCACAGCAAGTGAGTCACCTGGAATCTACAGTTTCTCAGCTGCGTTCTGAATTACGAGAAGCTAAGAGGATGTATGAAGACAAGGTATGTATGGATTTGCGTGTTAGCATTAGTGCCAGTGAAACTGGATATGTGGATATCTGAAATGTTTTGGATACATAAGGGAAGTCTTTTGACAAGGAATTGCTTCAGAAGAACCTTTTGGACAATAACATAAATTACATTATCCTTAACTCTATTTGTTTGAATTATTTTTAAGAACAGGTTATCTTTCTGTAACACAAAATTGCTTTGCACAACTTATTGAACACAGAATAATTTTGCCGAATGTATAGAGAGCATACCACAAATGATGCCTTCTGGAAATGCATAAAATGATTCTGTACTACATAGATCACTCGCACGTGCAGGACAAGAACCATTGTTTCACTAGACCACTGGAGAATATATCAGCAAAAAAACAGGCAGTAAAAATAGCTTCTTATTTAAGTCTTACTGCCCAGAAGAATGCTTTGGTAACTTTGGTAAGTGGTAGGATGGATGGAAGAACATGGAGATTACAGCAGCGCTTGAGAAGCACTCAGGTGCACAGAGGTACTCCATTGTAAGTTAAGAATCGTTAATGTTTCATTGAAATCGAAAGGCTTCAGGATATAATACAGGCAGAAAAAGACAGGCTGGCCAGCACCTGTGTATTCCAGCCATTTCTTAGCCACACTAGAAAACATTAGTCTTGACAAACTTTTTTTACCACGCTTCTCCCCAAAGGCTGACTTTTTTCCAGGTACTGCAGGGAATTGCTGCAGACAAATGGAGAGAACTTCTTACAGTCCCACCCCAGAATCTCTGCCATGTTACTAACTGCAGCATTTATATCCCGTTTCCATATCACATCTGCTGTGTCTTTTACTTATTTCACTGCTTTGGATTCCAGTTTTATAAACAATTTGAATATCTTTAAATTCTTTCTGACACTTGGGGAAAGGTAATTCATGTTTTCCTTAGAAAATGACCTGAAAACAGTTGCTATCCATTCCCTTTGAAAATTAGTGGAGCTGACGATGCAGAAATGCTTGATGGATCCAAATCCATCTTAGATTACAAGTCATGAGGATTTAGGCATCCTTCTCTAAATACTATTGGAAAGGGAAAGTTAAGGTCACAGGAGTGCCGTGAAGTTTGGCAGAGCTGATAGTCTCTGATCCAAAAAGGTCTGAGACTGGAATGGCAGGGATGTGCGGGTCAAGCCTTGTGGAGCCATGCTGTACGTGTGCTTGCACCGTAAAGCAGAGCAGGAAAGCCAGTGTGTTTTATCACTTCTGTAGGTTTCCACATTTATCAATTCCATTGATTCACATGTATCAAAACTCACACTAGTCAATTCCAAAAGTGACTTCACAGCATCATAACCGAACTATGGAGAATTTGTAAATTAATCTCCATTAATGTATTTCATGCTTAAGGAAGAGTACAATATACGATATGCTTTTCATGTTAGGTCTATTTACCTGAATTCTTTTGATTTGAATCATGCAGTGCACAGCGTAGGGTCATATCACATGTATAGCGATAATTGTAGTGTATATTCGTTAGGCATATTCCCTTTCATACTGTTTACCTCATAACAGATGTAAAATTGGAAACTGGGGATCAATTTAAGGCTATTTTTCACAGTCTCCCGACTCCAGAAAATGCTGGGTTTGTATATCTATAAGAAAATATACTACTTGGTCCGATAAAAATTTGCTTTTGAACAGAAAGTGTAATACACTGAATTGCTGGGGTAGACATTAGCGAGAGAGAAGCTGGTAGCGGGAGATCATTTGATCTCAGGCCGTTATGTGAAGTCATTCCTGGGAAGGTGTGAGAGAGAATCTAAATAAAGCTTTTACAACTGTATGTCTCTTTTTTTTTTTTTTTTCACAACAAGCGCTCCTCCACAGCTTCTGTGGTAGGAAAACACCTTAGCAACTGAAATTTTCAAGGGAGTAGGTGAAAACTAAGGCCAGTGTAAGTTGTTGGTACCAGATAGTTACAGCAGGCAGAAAATCTGGCACTTGTCTTAGTGGATATAAATGTAAATACGTAAGTGTTCTGTTTGGATATGTCTGTGTTAATATCTTTATTAAAATGTGTTGTAGATGGGTCCATCATCTCATACGCTGCCAGAAGTTGCATCCTTTCAGAGAAAGTGATTACTATTTCAAGCAAAACATGTTTTTCTGTAGATTTTTTTTTTTTTAATGTATTCCTAGGGAAGGAATATACCTCCCTGCCTTAGCTACATAAAAACTGCTGTTAGGCCTAGGTGTGTCTGAAGAACTTCACTGTATCATTAAGCACAAAGCGAATATGGCTGAATATATGCTTGGGACCAAATTCTCCCTAAATTAGCTTAGTTGTACAGGAAAGGCCTTGTGTGAGGACAGCTGTTTCTGTCACTGTCTCTGAAAGCCCTATTGATAATGTTGTACACCGTCACCGAGCTCCCTAGAGGGTGTACTTCAGGCTTAGATTTTCTGTGGAAATACAGAGTAGTTGTGTAAAGAGGGATTCAGGGAGAAGTAATCTAGGATTTACTGAGATTGCTTCTCCTGATGGAGGGCTCCACAAGATGAGAGAAACCCCTTTCTAAAAGGACCTCAGGCAAATAAGGAAGAAAAGGCCCTGGTAGTGTCCTTCTGCTTAGGCATTCGAGCTCTAGGAGGAGAAGATTACTGATTTTAGTTGATTTTGAGTAAGAAAAACTTCATAAGAACATCTTCAGAACTTTTCCTTGAAAACATCCTGTCATACCATCCTAATGTTCCCAGCCCCCATTTGGTGAAAGACAGGAGGTTTTGGGACTAGCCCTGCATAAATGTTCCATTACTAAATGGAAAGAATTAAGTTATCGTTATAATCAGCTGAAGGAAAGAGGGGGTGGGGAGCAGAAGAGGAAGGGAAGAGATTATTGCTTTTGTCACAAACTGAAGAAACATTTTTAAGAAAGTAGAAAGGAAAATGCCCAGATTTTGGTGTTAGCCAAAAGAGCTTGCAGATCCTGAAGGGTTTATTAGAAGAGTGCTGTAGGAGATTTTGTGTTTTTTCTCATTGAATGATTACATATAAATTGCACTTTACTTATATTGGCTTTTCTAATTAGTAGTACTGCAAATCAAGCAAGGAGCTTGAGCTTTTTTTTCTAAAGTGGCATTTGTCCCATTCCATTCAATGTTTACCGTGTAGGTAAGGAATTTTTGAAGAGCTGTGTATCAGGGTGGAAGACAGTTCATTCTTGGGAACCTCAATTAGTTCTGCAATGAAATTGAACTTAATCACTAAAAGAAGTCAACGCGACTATAAATACGCCTAGGGAATAACTCTCCTGAGCTAGAAGATTACGTTTGGACTTCTTTCAAGTAGAACCTGAAGAAATTCAATGTACTATTTAAAATAGAATACGTTAAGGTAATTCTTAATGAATATTTGTCTTGATTCTAGGTCAAAGATCTTGAGAAGCAGTTGCACCTAGCTCATTCGGAAATAGCAGAAGCTCAGACAGAACAGGATCAACTCAGCCAAGGATCTGGGAACCTGAATGACCGGATTCATCAATTGTTGGTAAAAACAAGTGATAGTATTGAAAAAAATCTTGCTTTCTAAAAGCCTCTCCTTACTGCTGATGTTCAGATTTGCACATGGCTTGTTTCCAAAGGGCAGCAGCCTCCTTATAATTAAGTTTGAGGAATATGTTTTACTAAAAATTTGAATTAGTTATGAAGAAAGTTTCCCCAAAGGCCTTTGCTGTTAGCAATACTGGCCATTCAGAATTAAGATTAGCTTTGTCATAAATTCAAAATCCTTGAATCCTATGCAAATCATATTAAAGATGCTGAACCGCCTTCGCTTTAACCGCACAATTTAGATTGCTGTGTTAAGGAACCTTGGTCCTTTAACATATTTTGCAAGACCTGTCCAAGATTTCCTTAACAGCACTAAACATTCCTTTGTAACTGATTGAGAATATTCACAACATGAACATACAGTATAAAAAAAAAAAAAAAAATAGAATTGCCACACAGGTCTGGTTTCATCACAACTGGCTTAATGTACTATAATTAGCCTTGCCTTTCTTCTTACATAAGATTATTCCTTAATGACTGAATTTTGGGATACTGGTTTGTGTGGTTTCATTAGATTTGTTGGCCAGTTAGTGTCACGGTGCTTTTGAAGGAGATGTTGAAATGATTTCATTCCTTATGGTGTTCTCCTGTTCAAGAATATGTTAGTGTAAATCTTTTCCTACAGGTTGTAAGTAGCTCTAGAGAAGACTGAAGTCAGAATAATCATTGCGTAATTGAAGGTTAGGGATCTAATTTTAGGATTCCTTTTTTTGCTGTGTGGTCGGCTCATGTTTTCATTCAGCCATTCTCTGAGCTTCCTACTTAGTTCTCTACTTTAACAATATGCGGCTAGTTAACAATAGCAAAAGTTAGGATTAGAAGTTAACCTATTGATAATTCAGTTTGGGCACATTTTAAATACATATTTTTTAAATTAGTAGCTCCGAAATGTGTATGTTCATCAGTTTTAATATTATTTACATTTTAAGTTGTCGTTTATGATTTAAATTATGTACTGTTACGATTCTGTCTTGTGTGGAAAAGATATAAGCTCTGGAGCAGATGTGACAAATGACTGCATGAAATGAAACGAGCAATGAACAATCATTATTAGTGGTAAAGAGCAGCTCTCCTTGGCATGTAATGTAGTGCTTCATTGGTTTTCATTTGATGTAGACACAGTATAATCTTTTTTCATTTTCTAGCTTGTACTGATTTTATGATAGATATAAATGACATGAAAGGCTTCAATAGCGTTGTAGCAGCAATATCTAAAGTTGAAAGTTACTGCTTTGTTGGAAGAAAACGTGTAGGAGGTATCAGACTAGTCTAGCCAATGTTCCTCTCTTTTGCTAAGTGTAAATCCACGCAGTAGTCCCTGTTCAGATAGGTGACTGTAATTGAATGTTGCGAATGTGAAGAGAAAGAACAAAAAAATCCCGAATGTGATTGAAGGCGGGAGATGACTTTAATGTCTTGTAGACTGAGCTTCATAAAAAAGAGATAGAACTAAGTCTAGAAAAAGAGCAGAACAAGCGATTTTGGGATCGGAACACAGACAGCAGCGTCACCATTGACCATCTAAGGAGAGAACTGGACAACAAAAACATGCAGTTGCAGCGCATGGAAAACACGGTGAAGGAAATGAGGACTGAATGTCACAGACAAATGGAGTGCCAGGTTGGTGAGCAGCTGCAGCGTGATGGTGTTCAGGATAGAAAATGCGCGCGCTGGGGGCTGTACTTCAGACAGGAATACTTTAACTCCGGTTACCATGGTTGGGTGGCCTCTGGAGCTCATGTGCCAACATTTTCCTTCCAAAGATGCAGATACATGAGACAGTCAGAATTTGTAGATTTTTTTTCTGTTAATCTGACCTGTCCAGCTTTCATTTCTCTTTACTGATGAGGAAGTAGAAGCATTATTTTCCATTTTTATTTTTGACATACTAGGCTTAGGAGAAAATGAGTGTTCTGCTGATAGTGCGTTTGATTTTGACTGTAAACCTCCGAAACAACAATTTTGTAAATTTCCAGAAAGTTTGATGCTGCCAGACATAACAAACAAACTATTGAAGGTCCTATTTTCAGTAGTGAGCACCTCTGTAAGAATAATTAGTGAATTAAAGGCCTTCCTAATGCCTTACTTTATGTAGTGCTTAATGAAAACATAATGAAGTTTGTGTTTGTAACCCTAAGCTGAATGCAGTGCTATGTCAGAAAGAACTACTTCTGACAGAGTAGATTGTTAAACAGTGACTTAGAGTACATTCCCCTTTCTTTAAGACATCAGCCCCTCAAAAACGAGCTGTAATTAGGTAACCCAGTTTGTATAGTGAGTAAAGATCAAGTTAATTCCTTTACTTTCTAGCAAACCACAGGCTTGTGGTACCTCACACATCATTCTACATTTTGTCAATTCATTCCTTCTTCCTTTAAAATCTTACCATCAGGAAGTTCATTCTTTTCTTCTGTTTCTATTTTGTACTGTCAGTGGTTCTCGAGTCACTGTACTAGGTGCTTTAAATGGCGCACATGGCTGCCTGCAGGAAAATTAGTAATAAATTTTATTCATATACATGTTTTTTTTTTTTTTTTCCAACTTATAGTGCAGTCAGTTGAGTTTTAACACTTGAGTTTATTTAACATCAACTGCTCTAAATTTTTTACTAACATTGCCGGTTTGTTAATTTTTTTTTAACATCAGTTGAACATTTTTAATTTTTTATGATTAGAAAAACAATATTCTAAGCGATACTTCATTTCTTAAAATGGAGACAGAGGAAAGAAAACCAGAAGAATCACACGTTGTTATAGACCAGACCATGCTGACCTAATTTTTCTGTAAAAGTCAGATGTTTAAGATGAGCTATAGAAAACTAGAAACGTGACAGGAAATTCTGAAGGTAGAAATGAACGTTTCTCTTGGTTGATCCTTGTATTGCTGTTATTCAGATGGCTGCAATTCAGGAAAAAAATGAAAGCGTTGGAAGAATCTCATCTTTGACTGTGCAACTGGAGTCAGCCAAGGAAACGCTCTGTAAAGTTAAAGAAGATCTTGCAGCCAAAGAGATTGATTTGGAGACTGCTGAGAAAACAGCGTCAAATCTGACGGCCCGTCTGCAGGAGAAAGAGAGAGCCCTTGAAGTTACCAGTGAGGAAATCAAGAAGCTGCATTCACAGCTCGGCAGTAGGATGCAGGAGCTCCAGCATGTAAAGAACGAAGAGGACTGTTTACGCAATGTACAGTCAGAGCGTGAAACGTTGAAACTGCAGCTGTTAGAGAAGGAAAGGATTGTTGAGATCTTCCAAAAGCAAATTGATAACATGACCCAGATCGTGGGCCAGCACAGTCGAACTGCTGGAGCAATGGCAGTTGAGAAATCTCAGCTTATAAAAGACATAAATGACTGGAAACTTAAAGTAGAAGAACTTAAGGTGTGCAAAATGATGCTATATTTATGTCTCTGTAAGACAGTAAATGTTTTCTGTTTTTAAATCTGTACCTTAATGTGCTAGTGCTGTGGTTTTAAAGCAGGTCAGGCAACGCAGCTTGAATCCCAACAGCACTAGAAGAGTTAGTGGTCAGAGAAGAATAATGCTATCACATTACCACCAAAAATGAATAATTCACTGGTGTGAAGCAGTTGCCAAAAGGCTTATGAAAGCTGGAATATAATGTGTGTCCTCAGCAATAGAATTGTCCACACCAGTAACAGAACCAGAAATACGAAGTGTTAGCAAGAAATAACAGAGAGTGAGCACTCGGAATTCCAAGCTGAGCTGGTTATTTCTCAGACAAGAATTACAGGCTGTGGTAGTCTTACACAGGTCAACATCTTCTGAAAAACTTCACTCCAGATAGGGAACTGCATCCTCTTCTGTGAGAAGATAATTGAGCGCTAGGAGTGAACATGGAGGTAGCGCTACAAGAGGATGGAAAGAATTTTTGTGTACACCTGGTAAGGTTAAACAGGCTGTGAAGCCATCGCATCAGATTCTGTTGTGCCCCTTTTTGCTTGGATTAGCAATTTTCACAAAAACGATTTGTTTATTTTAGTCTGTCTCTCTTTCCTGCCCCAAACTCTGGCAACTGAGATTTAAAGTAATGACGATGTCTGCGCATCTTTGTGGTTATTTTATATAATTACGTATATTACACATAATTACTTTTGGTTTTTGTGTAAGTAGATTGCAAAGGATGAGAAGGAAGCCAGAATACGTGAAATGGAGGCCAGACTGAGCGAGCTGGAACTGGAAAAGGTTAAACTGGTCAACACATGCAGTGAGAGACTCCATGCACTTAATGATATGAAACTGGAAAAAGACCAACTAATGAATGAACTCCAGGCCGGTCGGAGGGAGCTGGCAGGCCTTGCAGGTAGGGAGCCTCAACTTAGCTCAGCTCTGATAGCTGCTAAATCGGGTGGATGTTAAAAATAGAGGAGCAGTTTGCTTGCTGAATCCAAATAAGGTTGCTGATACAGCAGAAGGGTCTCTACCAGCACAGGGCGGTCAGATTGCTTCCCGGAGCTAAGTCATGGTTTGGGATTCTGGCACAGAGTGATGGGAATACAATCTTTGTGGCGGCCTCTCACTACACTGAGCAAAAACACTTAAACCTCCTGACTCTGGAGACCAACGGAGCAGATCTAGTAAATTACAAAATAGAAACTTGACCACTTTTTCATTTAAGAGCACTAGTGGATCCCGTTAACCATCTGTGGTCAAATTACAGTGGAACTTTGTTTGTGTTTTGTTGTAGTTTTGCTACAGTGTTATTTAAAAGTTTATGTTTTAGCTCCTAGCACTGTTTTCCTACCTAATGTGTGGGGAAGCTGATCAAGATAATATTTAAAAAAAAAAAATAAAAAAATCAGGGGCTGGACCTAAGGCAACCATGAAAATTCAGGGAGATCCTCTGTGAAATCTGCGCTGCAGACAGACAGATGATACTCTTCACATCGTTTGCTCTCTACAGCTCCCTGTGCTCTCAGAAAACAGCCATTGGTAACTTTATAACTCAGCTATACTTCTAAAGTCATGAAGTTTTGTAAGACTTAAACAGATACTGTGATTTTACATGGAAGGTCTGTCGTAGATTTGTATGGTACTGTCAGGGTGAATGAGGTATAAGAAAGGCTTATTGGAGCAGATGACCACAGAATTAGGGCCAAGCTGGCTGGCTTGTAGCGGAGGAGTTGAAGGGAGATCTAAGAAGCGGAGTTGCGGGAGAATGCTTGAGAAATCAGATCAGTTCAGACTAAGTCTGGTTATAAGTGTGGCTGGAGAGAAGAATGACCAGGGCAAAATGCACCTCACTAATACCGTTAACTTTCACAATAGGCAGTTGGTTCTAGCAGCAGGAACTCAGAAATGTGGATTTATATCACTTTCTTGAACTGTTGCTTTGGCAAGCAACCAGAGAACACATTTGGTTTTGGTGAAACAGAAGCTTTTGCTGACATGCATTTGTTATCAGTGGATGTTATTTGCTTTATGTCTTAGCTATCTGCACATCTAATGCTCCTTTAAAGAGAGTAGGCAACAGATCACTAATCTTAGTCTAAAAGAATGATGATTTTTGTCACTATAATTTCAATCTTTACTTACTTTCACCAGAGGGTTTGGAAGATTTGAAGAGAGATTACCAGGATAAAATCGAGGAGATGGAAAAGACTGCAAACAGACTGAAAATGCAGTTGAAATCTGCCCAAGCTGAACTAGAACAGACCAGGACTGCTCTAAAGATTATGGAGGGATCTGATGGCCATGGTAATTAGGGATTGCGCTTCCCAAAAATCACACGCGTTTGTCTTTCTAACAAGAGGATTTTTGTGGGTATTGATCCCTCAGTAGGTGTATAGTAATACTCCACATATTTTTTTGAAGTAAATAAACAATATTGCAGATGAAAACATATTTTTATTTTACCATTTACTGCATACTGTAAAACTTAAACCATGAGTTGAGTTTTCTCAGGTGATCTTTATGCATGCTGCCAGGGAATGCTGTCGTCTTGTGTGCGTGATGAGTCTGGTGCCACCACCTTGGACAAAACTCCAGTTGACTCTAATGGGTGGTTTCCAAACATAAGTGACTATGGGATCCTGGTTCAACTTATTCTAATATATTGCTGATAACTGACTTGCAGAGTTTTTTGGCAGAACTCAGAATGCATCATCAATGTTGTTAATTGAGAACTAACCTTGTCTTTTACAGCCATGAAAGCTGCAGTGGGAATGCAGAAGCAGATCACGGCCAAGAGAGGACAGATAGATGCATTACAGATCAAGATCAAGTTCTTGGAAGAGGCAATGACAAATGCAGCTAAGGTCACAAGAGCTCCGTGTAAAAGTATTTAACTGTATCTAGAGAAATTTTTCTTCAGATAAATGCATGTCCAAAAGCACAATTGGCCAAAGAAGGACCAAAGAGAATTTTACTTGACGTAATGGCCACCTTCCCTGTCCTCCTGGTAGCATGGGTGATTAATACAAATCTTTCCAAAAAAGTTGCAGGAGACAAGTGCTGATAATGTAGTAGTTACAAATTCTTGACTTGTACTTTGTTGTCCTTATTTTGAATTCAGGAGAAGCATTACCTCAGAGAAAAGAATAGTAAACTAAGTCAAGAATTGAGCTATATTACAGCAGAAAATACCAAGATTGCTGGGGAGCTGGACATCCTGAGATCACAAGACAAACGTCAGAAGGAAAAAATAGCTAAGATGGAGACAGCCCTTGATAAGGTAATTTTAGGTAGCGTTCAGTTCAGTGACACTTCTGGGTGCTTTCTTCTACAATCGCTGGGGAAGAGAAAATGTCTGACCTCTTACCTAGGTTGTATTTAGTAGGTCCTGTTCACGTGTACTGTAAGATACCTGAAGAGGTGTCTGTAGTTAAGACTGTCGTCTGGTTTTTTAGTGGCAAAATACTTCTATTTTCATTAAGAGAATTCTTGATTTACTCCTTACTAGCTCAAGTAAACACAAACTGCAGGGAATTTAAAGCAGATTGACCTTCCGGACCTTCCTCTGGCTCTTGGCACGGCTCCTTTCCCTGGCAAGAGAGTATTGTTCAATAAAACAGGGACTCCACTGGAAACGAATGTGAGCACACACTGACTCAACACACTTGTCCATGCTCGGTCTTTCTGGGATCTTAGTTAGCCAGCTGTGGGTCCCTCAGGGTGAGGGAAATTTTTAAGAACACGGTGTTGTTTGATTTGCCTTTTTCAGTTGAGGTTTCTGTTGCTGATACACCGGACTTATAAGGCTAGGCTCTGCATTTTGGTCTGACTAGTACGTAAATCCCAGGTGCCCTACAGGTATGCTGCTGCTTTTCCGGAAGGAAGAGTCCTTTTCAGCTGCTCAGAATTCTAGTTTTTCAGGATGTGAATCTCCATGTAAGGTGGTGTTCTCAAATTCCTTTATTACTTTAAAAAAAATAATAAAATAAAAGTAATTGCGGTACCTCCTCCCAAGCGTGGCATTTCTTACTTTAAATGCCTGATGCCGGAAACTTAACTTTGTAATATGTATCATTGTGCACAGTACTAGCTGGCTGACGGAGAAGCTGAGACACAGTGGGGGTGGGTGCTCCCTGAAAACTAGCCCATATGGTACACTAAATAACAATTCTTAGAAATTTGTAAAATTTGTGATATGTCCTCTCCCAGGATGCTAGTACATTCCATGGCAGAGCATCTATTGTATAAGCATCAAAAAGTGTAATTGGCCATCTTGCTTATCGTGGATTGTTCAGAATTAAGTGTTCAAAAAGCTGCTGCTTGTAACCGTATACCCACAGTGCCTCGGGGAGCCTGCCCGTGCCTCAATGCCAGTCATAAAGAAGCACAGAAAGAGAGTCAGGTTTTTGCTTTAAAACCAAAGAGGGAACTCCTGCTGGAGTGATAAAAGCAGTCCGGTTTGTAAAGATACCTCTCGCTCGTTTTGTGCTCTGGCTTAGGGCTTCCTCTCTTCTTCTTGCTATCTTTCGCTCAGTGTAAAATAGCTACATTATTAGATCTTCTTACACCTTTGCAGAGTAAACTCACTAAAGAAGAAAGACCATATGACAATTTAACAAAGAGAAGTCAATAAAGTTCCAGCTATCCTTTTTAAAAACATTGAGTATAGTTTTGCCTCGTTAACACAGTTGAATGTGCTAATCCCAGAGGTGTTCGGTAGGTCTAGGACTGTCCCTGACAGGATTAGCTCCCTTCTGTGACATTATGGCGCGCATGTTATGGCTGCGAGGACCGTAGAACCAGTCAGTTGCTTTTGTAAGCCTATCGAGAATGGTCGTCTTGCAGTATTTCTGTACTGATCGTGGTAGATGAATACAGCATCCGTATGAGTACCTTGTTTGTTTCTTTATTGGAAAGAAAACAGGAAAGAGTGTAATCCACAGAAAAGTAAGCAAAATTAATTTATCCCTCTTCGCTCCTCTCTTACAGGCATCTGTGCAGTTTGCAGAATGTCAGTGCATAATCCAGTGTCAGCAACAAGAAGCTATGCGCTTCAGACTGCAGCATACTCTAGATGTAAAAGTAAGCATGTTACTGAGAAGCATGGGTATGAAGTTAGATGCCTTTACTTTGCATGCTAACTTTAGGTTTAACCCTGTTTACTGCAAAGTACTGTAAAAAGTTTGTGTTTTGAAACCTTTTGTTGCGTGGAATACCTCATTGCTGCGCAAGTCATGTGCGTAATTTCAGTTACTTTGAAGTAGTATTTACAGTAAGTGCAAAAAAAAAAAATTAAAACAGCCACAGGAATATTGGACCATACGCTTCAGCTGCTAAGCTTTGGTTTCAGCATTTTCTTGCATTTTCTTGCAGCCTTAGACAAATAAAAGCTAGAAATGTTCATGGCATTATTATGAAAAAACTAATTGGAGAGACAAGGTCTGTAGGGATGCCTTTTACTAGCGTAACTGTTAGAGACAGAAAGCACTAACAAGCTTTCAGGCACCCACATCCTTCTTCAGGCCTGAAATGAAACCAGCAACCTTAAAGGTACAACATACAGTCCGGAAACAAGGGCTCGGAGTTTAATTTGATTATGCTAATTAGTTAGCACAAAAAAATCATTAATTTTTAAGAAGCAGAGAGAGGTGTTGGCAAGGGGAAAGGAAATACGGTCATGAGGCATCTGGGACAGGAAAAGGAAGACATGTAATTGACATCTGTGGAGCTATGTAGCATTAGTGAAAGACAGGGTACAGAGAAACTAGTGCAGTAATATAGAGCCATTATCTCTATAAAGAGCCCAGAATTTTTATTGCCCAATAGATATAGTCCAAGCTCTATTTTTACTAATGAGTTTAATAGAGAATATTATTTATCTTTGCCTTACGTTATAACCATAGACTAAGGCTGCAATGAAACTACTACTATAAACAAATGGTACGCTTGGAACAGTAGTTGTCATAAGAAATTATCGTTAATTTTAGTGACCCATCCCAGTTGCTAGTTTTGAGTAAAAAACGATGTTATATTCAAAATACAAGTCTGCATAAGCCATACAAAAATGACTTTATGTGAACAACAGCAAAGGTGGGGAATCTTGTATTCCAAGGAAAGAAATTCTCACCCAAGTGGGGAAAAAAACGTGCAGGAACTGTGGGACAGTTGAATTTTGTGGTGGCCCTGAGACGCCCTCCGCTGGAATGGTTCCAGAGCATATGTTAAAATTCTGGATATAAATGGAACTGCCACTCTTGCACCCAGTTCAGTGACTAAAAGGGTTATGTCTGAGCATACCTAATAAATAACAGGAAGTTTTTTTGAGAATTGAATGTTGCATGTTATAAAAGATTTGACTAAAAGAGATCCCCTGCTACAGAGGGCCTGCTGTCTATACCCATTTATTCCGCTTAGCTATGCTTGGTTATTCTGCTTGGCTAATGTTTTTCTGCAGGAACTGCAGGGCCCGGGCTACTCCTCAGCTTCTGCTTCAGGCAAGCTGCGGCGCATGGTGCCTCTTTCCCACCTGCGCTCTGCTGTTGTGCCACCTTCCTGGAACTCGGCCAGCTGTGCCCCTCCTGTGAGTACTGGCCTCAAAATGGGAAACGGCACGGGAAACGGGGATATTCCCAAAATGAAAAATAACGTGGAATGCCTAAATGGGAGAGCATCTCATTTAGTAGTGTCCAAGAGAGAATTCTTAACATCAAAGACCAAATCATTTTCTGTAGCTTCTCGTACATTACGGCCTTCAGATTTTCTTTTTTTCCGTTTGTGAACTACGTGTAAAAACCAACCAGACAATAAAAAAATCGATAGATCGTAATAGGAATTTATCTCACTTTTATCACCAATAGCATTTATAAACTATTGAAATGCAAGGTACTGATCTGGAACTAGTTTTGGGTAGTTTTGGGGTTGCTGGGTTTTTTGGGGTTTTTTTTTTGCTAGTACTTTGCTTGTTGTAAATTACTTGCATTTGGCAGTGACAGTGGACTTGTACGTAGTTCCTGATAAATTTCATGATCTGACTGACCTGTAGTAGCTTTCAACACTTAAATCTTTCTCCAAGCTGGCCTTCACTGATTTTGACCAATTTTATCCTAAAAGACACATAAATGCCCTTCCATCCTTTTGTTTTTGTACATCTACATTTAGATTTAAATTAGATGCTAGTGTCGTTCTAATTTTTCATTACAGAAAACATCAACTCAAATCTCTCGTGCAAAAAAAAAAGTAATCTTTTGGTATTTTCTCTACAGATTTTGTATAGTTCTTCACAAGGCACTAGAGGTCTTTTCATTCATTTTTACCTCAAAATCTGTAGGAGACTACAAGGTAGTGCAGATGTTTTTCGGTAATATTTTCTGGTTTACTTTCTGATGTGGTGACAAACATTTACATCAAGGAACAAAGGACAGCTAATTCTGTGAAATTCCTGCAGCATCAGGCACTCCTGTTCTCTTTTCTTTGAGTTCATCAATTTATACTTCTGAAGAGAAAGTAGGAAAAAGGACCGATTTTAATGTCGTGCCACAGCGATGACCTAACAGGTTGTAGGAGAGCTTGATTCAGGGTCTACTTGAATCTTTTTGGTTCCTACACGATTAGTTATTGTACAAAATGAAGCCGCTCCAACACTTGAGACAGAGACTCTACCTGGTCGGTAGCTTCCTTTCTTAGCTGGGATGTGGGGAAGAAGGATTTGCTCTGACTCAGTATCACATTGACCTATTATGAAGCTGAGGATTTCTTCTCTGTATAAGCTTTGCTGAATCTGGGGTGTTTCCATTGAAAATGACATATTTTTTTTTTCAGTGAAAACATGTTAGCGAAATGTTTCTAGCCAGTTCCATCCACGGGTGAAGCCTAAGCCAGTGGGAGCCAGCGCTTTGAACATGTGAAGTGCTGAGTAGTCTGAAAAATCCGGTTCTTCACAGAAAGAATGATTCTCTGAACGAGACCTTTGCCTCAAGTCCTCATCAGTAAAATTAGAATAATATTGCGCTTCATCTCAGAGTGTGGCCGTGATAATAAAGTGGTTTATATTTGCAGACAACTCAGCTGTTACAGAAATCAGTGCCTGCAAAACACCCTGATATACAAGTATTTCTGTCTTAGAGCTGTGTTTGTGAACTAAAGAGTAATACCTGGGATCGCAGGTTAAAAAGGAGAAAACAGAGTTGTCACGTAAGCAAAGATTACTGGTTCTGAGTACTGACAAAGGTCATGGTTGTACTGGGTGGGGGGAAGCTTTCGTAATTAAAGGCTTATTTTAATGTTTTTGACCTTGAAACAGTAGTCATAACCTTTTTACATTTATTCAAAATGTAGATGTTAGCTATGTTCTCCCTCAGTCATGTTTAGTTGCTTTACACGTCTGTCGCATAACTTTCCAGACAAGAGTGCAATCATATTCAGAGAGTATTTTGACGGTCGTCAAGTTATCATGATCTAGCCTCCACCACTTCTTAACTAAAATTACAAAAAATCCGCCCTGTTTCTAACTGGTAAGGCAAGAGTAGAGGGAGGAAAAAACATATGACCTTGGATGAGTATAGGTAAGCATTGAAAAAGAGAGTACCTTTAGAACTACGTGTAACTGAATGATTTTAATTTTTTTTTTAATTTTTTTTTTCAGATGCCTTCCAAGCCAGGCATTTTGGAAGAGGAACCATTGCAGGATCTAAAGAGGATCCTTCAAGAACGAACAAGCTTAGACAATGACATTCCCGCTGTGGATCTTGGCAAGGAATACAGCGATGGTGGGAGAAAATCACCTTTAGCAACCAGGAGGAATACAGTGTAAGAGTAATATACTATTACTTCTGTTGTGTGCTGTGTACTTGTATTGCCTTCTAAAACTAGGGTCTGGCCATCAACGTGCTTCAGGAGCAGTGTAGGATGTCTTTTTGCAAGAAAGTTGGGGTTCTGAGTTAGCTTGAGATAGTCTGAAAGCTTACAAAGCTTCTGCTGTTTGCCGGGTTCCTCAGATGCTTTAGGTGGTAGGGAAATAGAAGGCGATTACACCATTTGCCTTTATTGCTTGTTTTTTGGCGTTTCTGCTTTTTCTTTCATTTAGAATTCTTGGTTTTCTGCCTTATGTAAATTGCTCTAATAGACTTTTTTTAGTGAACTGGTATAACAATTTTACAATGCCTTTTCTTCACTATTAGAATGTGGCTGCCATTGCACTCTGCTTAAAAAACAAGCTTATTTTGTAAAAATGTGAAATGCAGCAATCCTACTGGCGTGGCTTTTGCTGTGATTTTGACTGCGATATGTTTTCCCATGCAGGGAGACTGCAGCTAGAGACTCTGCTACTGAAAGCATCGTGGAAAAGGATTCCTTTGGACGGTGAGGAGTGCTTTCACTTGGCTGAGTAACCTGCTTATTAAAGTACTCATTTGCCATTCAGGTTCTAAGGCTTTTTTAATACAGCATCAGTCCTGAGCTTGTTTGTATTGTTTTATTCATAATGCTAAAAGCTTCCTGGGAATTAGAAAACAAAGCTGTGGTCTTACTTTGATCCCTCTAAGAATGAGCTCTGGAACTCTTTTACATTGTTTGCTTTTAATTTACATGTATAAGATCTGGAGGTTACACATGAGAGCTTCACGTTCTTAGCATAACACATCCAGAAGGCAAGTTTTGCCATCGTTTTCTTTGCAGGGATCCTTCATGCTTACACACTGGAGATTCTCACTTCCAAGATGTTACCCTGCCCTTTGCATCCCTTGGTAAGTTTTCACTGGCCACATTTAAGGATGAATGTGCCCTATCGATGTCAAACTGGAACATTAGAGAATATTACAAAAAAATCTAGTCCAGGTACAGTATATTTTCTTAGGTCATTTACTCAGATACCTCTTAGCAGGTGGTATAACAAAGTCTCTATTGCACTTCCAGCTCCATGGAGGCTGATAACCAGCACACCTAGAATGGGTATCTTCCATGGTAGTTACTCATGAATAGCAATAGTCTTTTGTAATTAGCATGGATAATATTGTCAAAGTTTGGCACCTAAATTTAAGCTCCTGAATTCTGTATTCAGGTATCTAAATACAGACGTGCTTTTCAGAGGACTTTCGTTGCAAATTCCCTTGATTTCCTTCCAAGTACTGGGTGGTCCAGTACCTTTTAAAACGTGGTAACATGAATTTAGCAACTTAAACAGAAATATAAGGATATGGCTTTGAGCATCAGGGTTTGAAGTTACTAGTTTTAGCCGCCTTCTGTTTTCTTGACCATAGATTATCCATTCTGTGAATTTTCTGTGAAATTTGCCTTCAGATGCTGATACATTTAATTGTTCTCTATTATTATTTAATCACTGTGCTTCGGAGATAGGCTGGAACTCCTCTGTTTGTCTTGAGGAGTAAGTGCTACGGGTCCTCTTTTTATATTTCTGAGTATTAAAGAAAATGTCCTGGGTACTTACTGGCAGCTTTCTAGCAAACCTACTGCAACATCCAGGGATTTTTCCTAGCTTCCAAAATAGCTGCAAGTATGATTTTTTTATGTAGAAGATTTGAGAAGTAGTTGAACAAGGGGAGTTCATTAGAAACTCCCTGAGTTATTTTCAAGATGTCTCAGAAGGGGCATTAGGAGTAAGGAAGCAGACTGCAGGAAGAAAAGAAGAATTGTAGTAAATCCTCCCCTCGTTTGTGACTTTTTTTTTTTTTTTTTTTTTTACACACACACATTGTGTGCCATATATGTGAAAATCTGTTACGTAGTCTGATTGCATATTTCTCTGCATATCTTGAGTCTCTTCGTTATGACTCTCTCTGCCAGGAATTCAAAGCCTATCAATCAGTTTTTGGAAAGGAGGGAAATGACAGACCTGCGTAAGCATTGTTTTTTCTGCTTCTTAGACCTAAGTAATGAGATCCAAGTCAGGTGGTGTATGGGGAGTCTTGGGTTGTTAGCAGCTATGATGCTCCCATCACACTGTTTTGGAAGCAAATATAGAGTGAGTAGCCAGCAGAAAAAAAGCGAGCCCTGCTTTCTCCTGGACAGGTTTAGTGGCCATTCTTCACATGACAATCACTTCGACAGAAACAAGCATGTTTTGCAAAGAGGCTGTAGTCTCCTGCTACCTTGACTACTAATAAGGAGTGGAAAGGACGAAAGAGTGCGATGAAGGGAACCCGACTGTTTAACTGTTACAAAACTAACATCAAAGCTGGTGTGGGGGTTTCTCTTCAGGTATGCGCTCACTGCTTTTTGCTTGGCTACCTCCTAGGAGGTACATCCACCTTCTCAGCAGCTCCTCGTTATACAGTCTCCCCCAAGAAGGTCTCTCAGGAGGAGAGATACAGAGAAAGGTCTCCAGTACACTTGCTGTTAACTTCTCCACCCGACGACCTTGCAGCTGGCCCCAGCGCTTCACCAGAGCACAGACCGTCTGCAAAGAAAGTTTTGTCTCCAGAGAGTGCAGCCTCAGTCCCCCAGATAAGTAAGTCTGGTCCCATTCACTGATCCAAAGAGCTTGGCTGGGTCTCTTCCCAGCCAGCACAGCGAGGGAGTGACATACTCCCTTTACAGTCTTTTATAGGTTATGATTGTGGTACCTCTACTTCATACGGCATTTATTTTTTTTATGTACTTTTGTAACGCATCACTTACAGAACCCGTTCGTGTTGCTGAAGTTAAACACTAGTGATTCTCAAACGTACGGGGCTGGCACGGGATTGATCTTCCATTTGTGGTTCCAGCAAGTGCGATTACAGTGTGCAGATTTATTGAAACATAATTTACTGGTGGTTCATTTTAAAGCACTGCTTTAGTGGTTCTGGCCCACTTACCTAAAAGTAACCTGTTCTTGCTTACATCAGACTGTCTTCGCCCTGTCCCCGTTGTCTTCAAGTAGAAGGGTTTTTCTGTGTAAACGAATTGTGAGTAAAAATGTTGCAGCTAATGAATGTATCGTACGAAGAGAAGAGAAGATAATTCCATACACCACTAAATTTAAGAACTGGTAAATTGCTTTATTCAGGTAAAGAGACTGTAGGGATGTGTAGCATCAATATTTGCAGTAACAGGCAATGCAGTTGCCAAATATTACAAATATTGCCATATTTGTAATAGTTGTTCCTGTAACACATTTAGAAAAGTTCTGGGGTTCACTGAAAATATTGATGTAAGGCTATGTCTGTGTAGCTCTGAAGTGATAAAAATAAGCTTTCCTGCATCACAAGGTACATGTGATGGTGATGAAGGTTTTCAAGGTAGTCTATTAATTACTTGCCAGCGAGCCAGGCTGTCAGGACCGCTTTATTACATGTAAGTGTCAGAAAGACTCCAAAATGAGGAGATGCGGTAGGAAAAATAGGTAAGCAACTACATTTTCAAATAATACTTACGGAATGCTATTTTTAAACAGTATGATTCTCTATTTTGCGAGGTCTGAAAATATGATTTCTCTTAGAGGACAGACGAGCACTGCAGGTAGGAGTGTAATAGAGACGTTGCATGCCTAGCTCTAAGCTAGCTCTGGTACAGGCAAAAATCTAACCGTAGGTCCAAGGAGTTCAAAAGGACTGATGTTTCCTGCTTCTCAGGTGGGAATTTTTTCTGTAATTTCAACCTGAGTCGTTGCTCAGTTCAATGAGAAAGGCGAGTGGCATCACTTTTTTTGTTGTTGTCTTTGGGGGTGTTTTTGATTTGTTTGTTCATTTGGTCAGCCAGTTACCTCCTTCTCTGACTCCTCCCCCCCCCCCTTTTTTTTTTTCTTTGACTCTTTTTATTTGAGAATTGATGCCGTTAGCAAAAATGAAACAGTCCCAAGTTCTGGTCAGAAAAGGCTCCAGGAGACTAATTGTGTGTAAAGTACTGGTGTGACTGTCAGTGTACGGGTGTTAGTGTTCAGTCAGGCAAACACAATGCTTAATAAATTCTGCACTGGTCTGGATCTTCAAAGACTTGGAATTTCTGGTTTTATTCCTGGCTTTAGTTAAGTTACATCTTTCTGTACCTTAGTCTTCCGCCTGTAAAATGCAACTGACGCTGCTGCTTTCCTTTGTACAACCCTTGCAGTTTTACTGGCAAAGAGGGACTTAGAGGTTGTGGACATAAATACTATTTTAATAACATAAATCACTTCTTCATTCCCCAAATGGGGTAATTCACAGGCAAAATAGAAATGTGATTGTATTTTCACTTGAACAGAAATACAGCTAAGTTAATAACCTTGTTGTCTTACTGATTTTCTTTGCTATTGGAAGTTTTATTGTTTGAAATCTTGTTTTCTAAGAACTTTACTTTAGATTGAATGTTTAAATAGTTTATAATGACTTTTTTTTTAAATCTGTGATAACATATTGATGAATAATTTTCTCACTAGCTTCTCAGCCCATGGAAACTAGTGAGAATACACCTAGGAGGCTACAGGACAAGATGAAAAGCCTGCAAAACCTGGTGGAATCATTGCAGATAAAAAACCAAGGTGCCAGAATTTACCAAAAATATCCCTATTTTATTTGAAATACCCATACTGTCCAGAAGCTGTTCTTGTTACCTGCCAAAGCGCGCTACCTGTGGTTTTGCATGAGGTCCGTTTAGATATGCCTGTTTTACTAGCAGTACCCGCTTCTACATTATCCTGCTTCTAGGAGAGTAATTAGATTAACGCCACAACGCACGGTTGCTCAGACCCTTAACTCTAATAAGCTTCAAGATCCTTAACGTTTCAAATCACGGGTGCCCTCGTGTGCTGTCGTATCCAATTAAATGAAATTTTTAACAAGCTGATCACTCTTTTGTGGGAACTGACAGATACTCTGACAGCAGTAGACTCCAAAAACATAGTTTCCCAGCAGTGCCCTCAGAAGCGTGTCCTTTCTTGCTCTATTTTTTTTTTTTTTTTTAAATCTGAGATGACCACAGTGACGATGGAGAGCTTTCCATGTTCTCCTCCTGCTCTCTTTGAAGTCACTGGTAACATGCTCATGAACTCCTGTGGCGGCAGGATGTCAAGTGGGATCGAATTGCTTTTCTCTGCACTTTTTCTTATTGCACATTCCAGTTGCGTCCGCTTTGCCCCTTTAAGTCTTGCTGCGTAGACTTGGGAAATCGTTATTTCCCCAGATCATACAGTGCACACATGTCAGGGACATAAAAGTGGCCTGATTGAAGTAAAACTAATAAAATTATTTGGTGTGAGTGTTCTCTTTTTTTTTTTTTTCTTTGCCATCCATTAATATCTTCAGTTTGCCTGTTTTTTATATCCACATAAAAATATATATTCATATCTGTAATATATCAAGAGTTAGTATATAAAAGAGATTCATTTCCATGAGAGTCGGACCAAAGGTATTGATTTCACACCGTCCCCTAAGAGAGATTCTGAAATCAATAGCAGCATTGTCCCCCTACTCCAGCATTTGGCGCTTTGGCTTCACAAAGCGGGTGAGGTGGTGCCTGTTTATAACTAGGGTTTCTCTTTTCTGTTAAGCCCCTGCATATAAAGAATTGCAAACTACAGTTGCATTTGTAAGGGCTTGATAAGTATAACTTGCGGGAGGGTATTAGAAAGCTTCGGGTGTCTGCACCTGAGGCCCCAATCATTTTAACGTAAGGTGGTGTTCAGATAATCCATTCTTGCTGCTATTTTCAGCCGTGTCATCGATGACCAGAACTCAGGAAATGAAGACAGGGAAAGCAAAGGAAAAGAAGAAAAAGCTATCAAAGTGAAGACGCCTTATACATTAGTGATTACTTTCACGTATGTACATTGTGTTTAAAATATGTTATATTTTTAAAGATTAATAATAAAAGTTCTTACAGTTTTGTAATTCTTGCCTGGAACCGTGACACTCTTTACATTTTTTTTCACTTTTAAATGAGTGGTAAGTACAGAGGAGTAGAAATAATTCTAAATACAGACTCTCTCACTGGCATACATTTTCAATAGCTGCGTGCTGTGAGGGACACTGGCCCAGGGCACCGCTCACTGCTTCACGTTCCAGTATTTCTTCCATGTGTTCTGGATCTTGCACACCATTTCAGGTCCTGTTTTTTAGGAAGTTAGGTTTTGAAATGATTTGTTGGGTTTGTTGTTTGTTTGTTTGTTTCGTTCAACTTGGTTTCCCCTCCCTCCATACTTCGTGTTATTACTTCAATAAATTCTGATTCATCTAGATGTCCCGGAACTGCCGCGTATTTGCAATAGAATCAGGAAACCTGCCCGTAGCTCCTGGTAATGTTGAGATAAAGCGTTGAACCACATACTTGCAACTGCAAGACTGCACCGTTTTCATCCTATACTATGATTCTTTTAAGCAGAATGGACTCATCGAGTGGTATTCTATAAATTTCACTGCTTATTGGCATGTTTGGCTTGATCCACAGTACAAACGGAGAGTCCACAGTCTGCCTTGGGATTACCTTTGTAAGCATAGCACTCATATTTTGACGAGTATTTTCGTGTTTTTCCTCATGATCTGCTTTTTGAAAAGCAATTATTGCCTTGGATTTGCGGCAGCACGGAATGCCATGCTTGAATTCAAGGAGCTTACCTGGTGATTTTGTCCAAACAGAATGATTTGTAGCTACAGCTACAAGGTGAGCTACAGGCTCAGCAAAAGCAGCTTCATGAGCACAAGCCATGCAGACACAAGCTGGGCTTTATTGACTTTAAAGCAACAGAACTATATTCAGAGTAGATCAAATCGCTGGTGTTTTCTTAGTTTGAGGTGTTGTTGGGGAAGAAGAGATTAGTGAGTTGTTCCTAAGCTGTCTTCAGTTACTATCGACGCTGGTTTGGTTTAATTCCGGTAATTGTCTATTTCCTGGCATTTTTTCATACTGATTGTGTCATTTTTTGCAACAGTGTTGCAAACTGAGTCAAAATGTTAATAAAGACATCTCTGCTTTCCTAGGAATTGGTTGCATTGAAACTGACAAGATCATTTCAGGTGGCTTGTGTACCACAGTTTGGACTTGTTATATGTATTTGGCACTACACACATATATGTGTGTGTGTGTGTGTGTATATATATATATATATATATGTATATATTTGACTACCAAAGTTTCCATAAGAAAAGGGTGAGGTGTAGAGAATGAGACTGTGTATTTACCCCATAGCCCAGCAGGCTGGAAAAGGTCAATGAAAAGTGCGCTCTCAGTCATGTTCAAGGAGCCAAGCTAAAAAGAGTTTCAAAAGACTGTAGCCCTGTGAAAACGGAAGGGAGCAGGTGGAGAGGTACAAATAGCCAAGAGAGAAGAGAGAGCTGCCGAGCAAAAAGGCAGCTTAACATCCTTGTGCTGGAATCCAGCGGGTTTGGGAACAGGTCTGGGCTTCCTCCCTGCCACCAGCAGAAGGGAGGGAATTGGCCTGGGGAGGCAAAAGGGTCTCGTGTCCCTAGAGCAGCTATATACATCCCAGACTTTGCAGCACAAATAGCACTTTGTTATTCCGTGTCACACAGGTGGATGACAGGAGGACTGTTAGGCAAATTTTGACCACAGCAGGACACCACAGGTGGCAGCCAGCCCCCTAGAGGGAAAACCTAACGACAACCTAATATTGTTGTTGAATGGATCACGTTGAGAGACTCCGAACAGTAAGTTTAACTCCCCAAGAGAATGTGGGATGGGCATGGTTTTTGGAAAGGCACCTGCCAAGGGAATAGGAAGCAAACAAGTTGCACTGCAAGTTTCTATATGTGACTTGTAAACTGGTTTATGCCCAGTACCCATTCCAGCCTCGGGCTGTCTGCTCAGCTTAACATCCAGGTGCAGCATTTAGCATTTGTACACTGAACTACTTCACAAATAGGAGTAGATTGCATTTCACCTAAAAGTAATGAAATTGTCTAATTGGTCAGGAGTTTGTTGTCGGCAGTATGAGCAGGAGAACTTAAAAGGCAGATTTTGCCTTTTGCAGTTTTCTGGCTTTGGCAAGCTGGGAGCGACACGGTTTATTATTTACTTTTAGATATCCCGAGCTGCTGGCTGCTAGGCTGTTACATCCATGTAGGAGTGTCAACATGAACTTGTTTCTCACATGGAGCTTCACTGGTCTCGCAGCCAGGACACTGCGTTAGACAGATACCAGCCCATTCCAGCATAATCACTTTTATGCATCAAGGCAACTTTGTTTAAATCCACCTTCATGCCTGAGTGAACAGATTGTTGAATAATGAGGAATCACCTCTGTAACCGTAGAGAAAAATCCTAATCAGCCTCTCCAGTAATACTGAAATCCGGAGTTCTTGCTTTCACCGTACAAATAACATTAAATTTACATAGCACAGACCCTGCTGGGCATGCAGTGATGTGAATGGCATAACAATTTAGAGATTATAGCAAAAGCGCACTGCAGGTCTTTGTAGAAACCTTGGTTGAGCGTTCAGCAAGGTGATGCAATCAGGAGGACTATATGCGTTGTCTGTGGGATTCAAGCGCAGCGTGTTTAATTAAAAAAAAAAAAAATTGTTCTTAATTTGAGAGACTTCTCAGGGTTAGCCTGTTTGAAACACGTTGATCATTGTATTAGAGAATCTATTCTGGTGTAGGTTAAGTGGCTTTCTAGTGAATATCTTAATCCAATACCACAGTTAATCTTCTCGGACAATGTGTGTATAAATACACTCAAATGGCAGTGACTGTTGGACAGGTGCTTTTTAAGTTGGCAGTATCTCGCTATTTGAAGGGCTTGCATTAATGGGGAAAAGAATTGTAAACAGCTTGAAATAATATGTTTTGCTTTGACTTCAGTGATTTCTGAAGATCAGCTTCTATTTCAACAGTACCTCTGTCTATTAGGTACATTGTTCACTTAAATTTATTGTTAGAAAAGCTAAGTGCAAAAAAATGTAATTAAGGTACCGAACCATTAGTTCCAGCACAATTTTACCTTTTCAGTTGTTACTGACTGAAACCCACACAAATGTTGTGTGTGCTCAGGGGTGATGGCATGGAGTGAACTTCAGAGCTTTCTGTTTATACACAGTAAGAACAGTCATAATAGGCAGTAGAATTATTTGTTAGAGTGAAGCAGTAGCCCCTAAAATGAAATGAGCCTCGTGTTAATATTTATTTTTCAGCCCAGGGCATGCTGACTAGGTTCTCTTTTCCTTTTAAGCTCATGTAGTAAGTTAAGTCCCATATTAGTTTCCTGTTGAGAGAATTGAGGACTAGTGTGTGCCCGTCTGCCTGTGTTTAATACCATCGAAGAGGCATCAGCCCCCTGCGGAGTTGTCAGCTCCGTCCGTCAGGAGAGGATGGAGCTGACATAAGAACACAAAAACTCCGCCTTGGCGATGCACTCATTTGCCTTAGTCTCCCTCTTCACCCTCTCCTTGATGCCCCCCCCCCCAAGATTTTCTTTTGCTATTTGGTGGCTATGCCTGCACAAACAGGCACCCCAGCCCACTCTCAGTGGACTCGTTTCACGGAGCAGCTGGTGCTGAAGTCCCAATAACGCCTTTTCACACTTGATCTTTGCAGCAGCTCTAGTATTGTCCCACCAACTGGATGTCCGTTAACCATTAGATGCAGGAGGTAAGCCTCTGAGGCTCATCTCCCAGTCCCTCACCAAAACCCATTCTATTTCACATACTCACGACTGCTCCGCTGTGCAAAGCAGGAAAGAATTAGCAGAGACAATTAGATCGGCGATGGGCTTTTGAAGTAAACGTTCCAAACCAAAGCGTTAAGTTCTGCACTTCCAGAACTACAAAACTGTGCTCTTCAGACTAAGTTGACTCTAGGGAAGTGATATTTGTAAGCTAGAGCTAGGTTCCTCACCATGGAAAGAGGAGCTTGCTGAAGTAGCAGCGTGTACTTGTAACCAAAAATAGGAAAAGCAGAGCAGCTTTCTGCTTCTCTCATATATAAAAATATCAACTGGTTGAAGCTGGAAGTATTCTACTTTATCTGGCTTACCAGAAGGCCACAATTTAAAATAAGTTTGGGGTGAAAAGCCTAGTCTTGAAAAAAAACAACTAACCAAACATACAAATTTAAGCTTAGTAGTTGCCTACAATACTGTGGTATTGTTCCTAGCTAGGAAGAATATACCACCTAACTCGGTTTCAGAAACAATCCTATTCCCTAGTCCAGGTTTTTGTAAAGCCTGATCCCACCCCGACAAAGTAATTCATTAAGCCCAGACAGCCCTTTCTGACCTTTGCTCTCCTCTCAGCAGGATGATCTGACCGAAAACCTGTCTGGTGCTGCCTGGATAGTAGGGGGTAGAGAATGACGTGCTTTTGGGTTAACACTTTGTTATTCCAAAGAGCACCAGCCACTTTTCAGGAATTCTTTAGCACTAAGATCGCAGGTAGGTAACTCGCTTCCATCACAAGTTACTAAAATGAGTCAGTTTGCTGGTCAAGTTGTAACGGACTGTCAGTCTGAAAGTGTTTATTGTTTATTAATACATAAGTTAGAACACTTAAGTTGCTACTACAGTGTAGGTAACCACACTTCCTAGCGTGCTTCAAAAGCCCTAAGCAGTCGGTACAAAGATGCATCCCCTAGCCCCACTCAAAGCAACGCAAACTCACGTCCAGGGTCCAGATCTCCCCGGACAGGCAGCTGTTTGGAATGCTGCTCGTGCCTTCATAGCCTACCTTGCACACCTTCAGAACACGTTTGAAGTTCATTTTTCAGGTGGCCAAATGATTTCCTGAAGGGCATGGCAGAGATCTGCTGCGCACGCAGTTTCACCAGGTTTGACAAGGAATTTGGAGAGCCCTGCGTTTGAGGAGGTCTCCTGCCGAAGAAGGGGTAAAGTTTAGGGGCTCTGTGATTAAGCAGGTTTGCCATCAGATAAGCGGCTTCCAAAATCCCATTAATGGTGTCCCCACCACCGATGAACAATTTTATCTTCGTGTTCAGTCACCAGGGTCCTATTACCGCATTCTTCCCAACGTCTGACCTTCCCGTTCTCCACCAAGATAAATTTCCACTCCACTTTGGTGTCTACTGGCAAACTAATGGATTCGGACCAGAAGCCATCCTTGTCGTACTTGAGGGGAACGTAGCTGTGCCACTGGCCAAGACACTCGTGGTCACCAGTAACACCAATCAGCTGAGCGTCAGAGTGGGTGATGTAGTGTACGCGGAAAGTCACGTGGATATTTTGAAACATGGGGGGCACAGCCGCAACTCTCTTTGCTCTCGAGTCCCCATCGGGGCAGTCTCCTTGTTCCCATTCCTTGCTGTCGGGGTCTTCCATGCTGCCGTTCTTGCCAGCCTCCTCCCAGGCCAGGTGCTCCGAAAGAACTTCCCATTCTTCATGGTCCATGCTCTCAGCTGGCTGACCCGGCTGCTCCTCGCTTCTGCCCTTACAAACACCATCAGAGGCTCCTGCCAAGTTCATCACGCACCATCCATCACTTGCCTGTCCCATCGGGCCTCTCAACTTGCCTGCCTGGCTGCCGTGCCCATCGGCTGGATGCTCCCTGGTGTCGGTGGCACCCTGCTTCGGGAGCAGCTGCTCCATCTCCAGAGGTTTGTCTGAGTCTCGGCTGCTTGAAACATGGTTAAGCTCTTTCCTTGGAACAGCCGCCAGATCCTCTCCTGCCTTCCGAGGGCTGGCCACGGCAGCAGCCTTGGTCTCCAGCAGCGCTTGCTCGCCGGTCGCCTCTAAAAACGACATTATTCAAACAGGAATGGTTTAAACAAGGCAGATAAGCCCAGCGGCAGCAAACCCAAGCCCTCACTTGCAGGCTCGGGCAGACCCAGACACACCGAACGCCCCGCACCACCCCGCCCGGTACCTGTGGCCGCCGCCGCTTCGCCCCTCGCCTGCGGGGACCCCTCGCCGCCTCCCTCCTCGCCTCGCCCGTCACCGTACCACAGCCAGGCGACCAGGGCGGCCAGCAGCCCCACCACCAGCGCCGGCCACAGCCCCGGCCACAGCCAGCCCCAGCCGCGGGCCTCGGCGGGGAGGGAGGCGGCGGCGGCCGGCGGGAAGCGCGGCGGGGCGGCGGGCTGCCGCAGCACGGGAGGGCCGCGGTCGCGGGCCATGGCCGAGCGCTGGCAGCAGAGCCACCGCCGTCCCCGTCCTTCCCCCTCCCCGCCGCCGCCACCACCACGCCCGGAGCCGCTTTAAGGCAGGTCCCGGCCCCGGGGAGGAGCCGCCGCCGGGGCGGGAGGGGGCTCCCCATGGCGCCTGGCTGGTCAGAGTTAAAAGGCAGAGAAGAGGCAGGTCAGAGTTAAAAAAGTCGCAAGTTAGGCGAGAAAAAGTTGAAAGGCTTGCTTTCTCTTCCCTCCACATCCCCTCCTCTTTGCCGTTTCTCCCTTCTCTGTCCTCATTTTGTCTCTGCACAAGGTCGCTGCGCTGCAAGTGTTTTGAACCACAGATAATGCAAAAATGAAGGGAGGTGACATGCAAAAGTTGAGAACCGAATGCTGGAGTTTCTTAACTATTTTTGTATGAAAGCAAGCATTGGAGCTGTAGTAACTGCGGAGGTTTATGAAGTTTCATCCCAGCAGAACCAGTGGGCTTAGATTTATATGCTCTAACAGGTGTGCTGAGGGTGACTCATTTGCTTGTACTTTTAATGCTTGTGCTGATGAAAGTCCAGACTTTCTCTGGTATCCCTGAGAAGTGAGATGAATTTACTACTAATTTTGTAACTTCTGCATCATACTCTAATGACTATAATTGGATTTCTTAACATTGTTCTGCTCTCCTGTCTTCCGTATTATGCTCAGGAAGCTTGTTTGGACTACCGGGACCTCAGAGTCCATTAGCGCGGAGGGTATTTGATGTTTATTTTAATTTACCCTCATTTTACTACCTGAGTTTCCTTTTGAAGAGATGATGTCAAATTCTGTTTCAAAATTAAAAGGTTATACAGATAAATCTTACTAGGAAACAAAGAAATTTAGTAAATGTAGCTTATGACTTTGTATTTTGAATTGGTAATTCTGGAGTGACAAACTGAAAATGTTTATCAGTGTAGACTATTAACACCAAAGATTAACACCAGAGAAGGAGTTAGGGTAGGCAGTTCCACTCATTTTTGACTACTGTCTTTTTTCAATCCATTCTTTTTATCTGAACAAAGGTGTTGTCATTACTTGATTTCCAAAGCCCACTGATGAGATTTTATCCGCCATCTCATTAGAAAAGAGAATGGCTAAGTGGATGTCCCAATAAGTCTATTTCCAGTGTGTGAACTTCTTAATCTTCCAGTGTCATTTAGAGCAGTGCTACCTCAGCTTAACAGGACAGTAAATGTCATTCGAATTTATAGAAGCACAAGTGTGCAGTCTCCCTGACTGATGTAGTGCACAGTGGCCTGTGCGAATACACAGAGTTCATGATCTAAATATTTTTCCTTTCTTTGCTTATCACAGTAGCTAAGCCACCTTCTCTGAAGCCCTCCTCCAACAAAGTGCTGAGCTTGTGCTTAAGTAAAAATATCTATTTTGGTACTTTGATGTGTGGGATGCGTTCAGGCATGTGCTAAACATGCCCCGCTCAGATCTTCCGCTCAATAATACAGTGAAAGAGAAGAGCTGAGAATCTAGGACCTGCCTGGGCACTTTCGCAGTGACTGTGGCTTTGGGTGCACTCTCTTTTACCACTGTTGATGCTTCAAGGTGCAGCTTAGCGTTGCCACTTAAAACAGACACTTGACTGTAATGGGTTGTGTTAACTACTGAAATTCTTTGCATAGTATATGATATTTTCGTTTACTTCTAATCCTTTTTTGTCATCTTCAAAACAGAGACAGTCCCATGCTCTGTATTTGTACACCACCTTGCTCAGCCGGGATTATCAATTAAGGCACCTACACGCTGCTGTTCTTTAGGTAGTATGTGTGTACTGCAATTTAAGATTCCTAGTCATCTCCCTGAAGCAGAGCAGACAAAAATCATCAATTATTGTATGATTACGCTAAAAGAGCATCCTTCTGCCAGCCCTCAGCACAGATGAAGAGGCAGTGTTCGGAGCTGCTAACCCCAGTATTTTTTTCCTAAATACGTTTGATGAAACGCTTAGGAAGGAAAAGACAACAAACTAACACATGTAGAAGTGATTATAACAGAAATCCTGAAGGAACAGTTTATTTTGAAGACACAAAAATGCACACGATGAAAGACAGGGCGCTGCTTTAACGAGCAAGAAAAGAGCAAAGGTCTCCTCTGGTTCTATTAATCTTCATGCTCATACGTGTCTCTTCTGTTGCCAGACACTTTTTCATCCAGTATCTGCAGAAGAAACTAAAGCAAAGAACAGATTGCTTTGAGTGAGTACTCAGAGAGTAATTGTTGTTGCTAGTAACGCATTTGAATGACTACAAAAAGAGGGAGTCACAAAGGACCCACCAGAGACAAGTTTGCTGCACAGCCAGTCGGGGAAGGACAGTTTTGTAACGCAGATTCCAGCGCAAGTCCTCCATGGTCCCCAGAGGGTATGTGCTATTTTTGCCCAGTCGCTTCCGGGGGCCATCAGCATCCACTGATGCAAATGCACTTTGAGTGCTGTGGGCTCCTAGACCAGGGCCGTCCTTGCAATCATCTGCTGCGGAACAGCCACAGTGTGGAGGTGAGGGAGGTTTTTGTGAGCAAGTAATCAATGATTATGATCGCAGTGGCTGCATGGGGGTGGCCAGACCTTAAAAGGCTTCATAATTTGCAAACCTCCTGGTAGGATTGCACTTTAATCCAGCATAAATCCACACTGTTGCAGAAAAGTTGTCTGACCCTTCGGCTCCCCTGTCCTCACTTTGTGCAGGCCTTCGCTTTCATCCAGCTGATCCAGTTGAAAATTAATGCAGAAAATTTTTAAAAAATGTTTTTTTTCGTCCACACAAATACTTGTGCCAACAGAGGGGAGAAAGCAGGAATGGGTGGCTAAAGGAAAGGCACACCTTTCCCTTTCAGAGGCAATGTGGATTTATGCTGCACGTAACTAGTTTTAGGTGGCTCGGTTAGGATTGTGACAATGACACCCTGTCCCAGTAGCAGTGAATTTGTGCTTTGGAACTCCTTTTAGCATGTCTATAATTTATTTTCTATTTCCCTTTTTAAAAACAGGGTTCTTGGTGAATAGTAAGGCTGAAATTCCGGAGTCACTGATCACTGATCAAGTGTCAGAAGCAGAGATGCTGAACAGAAGTGAGAAGAGTCATGGCCCAAGAGCTCACAGGATGCTGAGGACTGAGGTTCCTGTTCAGAAGCAAATGCAGAGACCATTGCAGACGGTAACTTACCCCTGGTTTTTGGTAGCCCTTCCTCTCTGGGAATTCCTGAAATGCTCACATCCCATAGAACATGGAGACCTCTGCCTCCTAAGAGAACCTCCAAAGCAGATTAACAGAAATGCTTCAAAACGTACCTTGTAGTTTTTTAAAGCTTTCATTTGAACCAAACAAAGCAACAGTACAATAAAGGGGCAAGGAAACAGTTTCTCGAAGTCTCAGGGACACTACCGGTTCTCTTTCTAATTAATTCAAAATTTTAGTTTGTTCATGCGGTTGTTTCTGATGTGGCATTAGGTTGGGAGTTAGCGTTCTGTGAACACCGAGGCTTTGTTGCACCATTGTTTATTCAGTAAATGTGATAGCAGTTGCTGGACTCTATTTTGAAAAGCTACATGTGACTTTGCAGAACTACGAGCCAGCTGACTAGCCTAAGATCAGGAGCCTCAGACCTGCCCCCTTTTCACATTTCAAAAGCAAAACAGTAGGGTGGGTATTTACTATTACAATTCTGCAAACAACTCTACAGCCGTAGCTGTTTTTAGGAAGTCCTGTCCCTTGTGCGCTATCTCAAATGAACTTTCTGAATTTTATTCTGCAGGCTGTGCCATCTAGCGTGGTGACAGGGAATCTCAGCTGCAGCTTAAGAGCGAGTGAGGAAGGTCCCGCTGAATCAGACCCGTGGTGCGTCTATCCCGCTATTCTGGCTCTGACAGTGGCGGTAGGGGATGCTATTTAGGCAGCGCTTTCGAGCCTGGATCCTGGCCAGGATCCACCTGGATTCGTGGTACCCACAGCTGCTGTATTAGGGATGTTGGAGAGTATTGCTCTTATACAAGCCTTGTGTGTGCACAGTACTTCTTCCAGTTTTACTTTTATAACAGAACAAAATGGAAACATGAACAAGCACGAAAGAAAGAATGCAAGTTAAGGAGCCCTGTTATTCCCTGTGGCAGTACTGTCGGGGCACCTGGAAGTTCCACAGCCAACTTGAGAATGAGAGTGTGGCAGGGGAAGCTCTATGGAGGTTTGCAGAGAGCTCTCCCTGAGCGTAAGGACAGCGTGCGTAAGAAGCCCCGTGGTGTTTTTATGAAGCTCTGTTGAGGAGGGAAAGGAGAACAGGTCACAGGTGAGGCTGGAAGCAGGTAGCGGCTTTCTGATAATAGGAGCTGTCGGTGTTTGCTCATGGCCAGGCCTTACACTGTGGATTCTCGCTGTCCCAGAGTGAAAAACCAAGCCTGTTTCTTTCGGAAGTTCGCTTACATTTTGATTTTTCCATGTTTTAGGGTCAAGGTATCAGGCGCCGTATCTGCTCTTAACAACTTTGGGCTGGCGTGATTCCTGAAAAATATAGAATAAATGTGCAGTAACTCTCTCTTAATCATATTTCCTATTGATGGAGTAGACACCAAATACTAGTGCTGCGTTAAGTGTGCTTTGGTAGTTACCCCTTGCAGTAGCAGTAAAGTATAATCATGTTCAGCACCATTGATTCTTTCAGTGTGAAGAATACCTGATAGAAGACTTCTGTCCTGTCTGCTATTCTTGTTTTCTAACCCGACCATTTGCTAGTGAGTTGTTTTTTCATTTGCAGCCAAAGGAGTAGACAATTTAACTGGAAATGGTCAGATTTGCCTGGGAATATATCTCTGTAGTAAAAGAGGATGCACAGTAGAGTGGAGAAGGCAGGGAGGGGATATAGCGGGAAGGGAGAAGCACAGATGGAGCTGTGGAAGCAAGAAAAAGTAAGGTGTTTTGTTCGTCTCTTCTTCCTGTCCCCAGTGAGAAGATGTGCCCAAAGGCAGAGCTAAAAGGAGAGGGGAAAAGGAACTACATCATTTCATAGATATCTTAACCGTAGATCACAAAGCTTAGTCTAGAGTAGCTTTCCCTAGAAGCCAGGTTAAAATCTAAAATTCAAGACTCAGCTGCCATGGGGGTTTTTTTGGCAGTTGCTTGACACTTTCTGCGTTGGGTCCCCACCCAACCAGGTAGAAAAATGGGAGGGGCAAAGTATTCATATACTTCGGACCTGCATCACACTCCGGGAAGAAACCGTAACCCTGACTGCCTTTCTCTACCATCCTCTTCCTTTATTGATTGCGGGTAGCTCGTCTGTGAACGCTGAAGGCTCTTCTCCGTGCAACATTTCACGGGAGCCAGCAGGGGGCACGTGAGGAGTGTGTCTGACAGTAAAAGCTCTTCATTTCCAGACAGTGAAGAGAGGGTTTCTCTCACTTGCTATTAGCTTTTCCATACCTTCTGTCCTAGATTGGTGACCAAGAAGTTGCTTTCTGCAGTAGGACACTGAAGAATGTAGGGAGAGCAGAGAAGCAGGCAGATTAGAACCGATGGGAGTGCCGTCCTCAGAACCGGTCTTCAGAGCGGTTAATAATGAGGATACCTCAGATCCAGACCTGCTTTACATTATCAGCCCTTAAAATCTGGAAGGCAGCCAGGGAAGAGTGGGGAAAGTTGTTTCTCATAGTGAATCAGCGTGTGAGTCCATGTGGCTTACGGTCACGGTGAAGGGAAGTCAGGCATCATCAGAGCCTTTCCTTGTGTCCAAGGAATCAAAGGCACTAGGCTGAAAGGGACCTCAGGAGCCCAGTTTCGGGCTGGTGTCTGCAGGCTGCTGGTGGCCTGGAGGTCATCCACGAATGCATTTATTTTTAACTTCCTCCCCTCCGACACCCACATGGATGGCAAATGTGTTTCTGCCTGTCAGCAGGCACAGGTTCGCAACTGCTGCCAGTTACAAATTTGAATGTTTATAATTCTAATAGTAAAATCAAAGTATTGTAAGACAGTAAAGCTTAGATATCTCTTAAGGGCTTTGTTCTCCATAGCCACCAAAGTAATTGTAAAATACAAGAGGGTCTGTGGATTCTCCTCAAAAAAACTTTTTACCTTAACAATCAAGAAGCGCTGGTCTGTTTTACCCTTCTGCCATAAGACAACATCAATCTGCCGACGAATGTGTAAGCCGATCTTGAAAGACAGAAAAGCCAGAGCCTTCAGGACGATGTATTTCATTATTTAACTGTCCTTTCTGTTAGAAAATCATTGCTAGTTTTTAATCTAAATCTGTCTGCTCCC
The DNA here is from genome assembly GCF_963924245.1 of Chroicocephalus ridibundus. Classification (NCBI taxonomy): domain Eukaryota; kingdom Metazoa; phylum Chordata; class Aves; order Charadriiformes; family Laridae; genus Chroicocephalus; species Chroicocephalus ridibundus. The sequence goes on from NC_086288.1 coordinate 7,016,842, forward strand.
CCTGAACTCGCTTACTTGTCCCAAAGAAACATGGGAAGCAAAGTATCTCCCGTTTCTTTTTATCACCCTTGTACTTGGTTGGACCTTCTCATGCATGTCCTCAGTTATCTCTTACCTGTTTTAGAAACTCAGTTTGCTCCATCTTGGCATGTTGGTCATCGGCGTGTAATCATCCCTGTAGCTCTCCCCTTTTTCTTTTGAATTTGTTTACATCTTTCTTAAAGAACAGTAACCAAACCTGGACGCAGACATCACCCCCAGAGGTGGTCTTACCCAGACTGAGCAGCACAGGGGGTTATCTCATGTTCGTCTTTATTCTTATGACAGGATACTTCCTTTTGGTTTTTGCACAACCAGGACGTTGCTGACATTGACAATCTACTAAAATCCCCATGTCGTTCCCTGGCTGAACTCCTGCCTAGCCAGTTGTTCCTCACTCTGTATTTGCACAGCTGAGAAGTTCTGCTCGGGAGAAGTCATTTGGCTCTGCTTTTTTCACTTATTTTCCAGGTTTTGTCCAACATGTCGGGGTCATTTTGAATCCACTTGAAGCCCTTCAACACCTTTGTAGTGTTTTCTAACTGTGTGTCATCTGCAAATTGAATAGATTCTTCGGAAGTACGTAGGTTTTCAATTAATTTTCAAGGAAACAGTTTGTGATTCTGAGTTTGTTCTACTGTTTTTCCATATTATAATGCATTTCATCCTCGTTTAGCTGACTCAAAACATCTAACAGGTCTAATGCTGTTCTTTCCTACTTACCCATAGTAATCTGACTTGAAATTCCTTCTTGAGGTAGAGCTTATTGCTTGCCCAGGCCACTCTCTTCCTGCATTTCCTGTGCTTTCTCTGAACTCGTGTACTGTGCCAGTAATATCAAGGAATGACACCTTTCCCTAAATCCCGTTTCCTTGTACATTTGTTTTCTGTGAGCCATTTTTTGCTATTTTTTTCCAGTTTATTGGTCACTCTCTTTGAAAGTCGTGCTTTCTGTTTTGCTGTTCTCCGTTCTCCTTTTCCGTAGCTGGTACAGTTGCATTTCCTATGCCCTTTCATGATTGGTGCCTGATGCTTTTTACCTTCCTCCTAGCTTAGAAGCAAATCCCTTCTAAGGATTTGAAGGAGGAGGGAGAAAAGACCAAGATACTGCGAGGCAGAGAAAAGAAACACCGAACCACTGGAAATCTCCTCTTGGAGCCCAGTAGAAAGGGATCGGAGTTGCAGATCTATAGATCTTGCTCAATTGAGTATTTCCCTGTGCACAATATTTTAATCTCTGCACTCTTTCGAGATAATGTGAAATGCCCCCAAATGCCTTTTTTCTTCTGTGGAAGTTCTGCGTGCGGCAGAGTAGCAGGGCCAGTGTACTGTACAGAAACAGGCTGAAACAATAATAGGACATTATTCTGTTATGTGACGTTATTTTGCAAGTGATGGGGAGCAGCACAGAGCCCAAAGCATAAAACATCGTATAATACATTTGCCTAAATTCTGTGAAATGTTAAGTGTCTCAAGCTCATCTCAGGGTTCGCTGAAGTTGTGGTACCCAGTAGCTCGTAGAAATTGAATCGTAAATAAAACGTTCCAGCAAATTCATGCTGCTAGACTGTCATAGTTGTCTAATGTCGTAGAGACATTATGCTTTGACTTCCATGTAGATTCTTTACGTTGTCAGGCCCATAGAAAAATGCAGCATAAAAGACATCCAAATATTTATTTCAAAACAACTTTTAACAGAGAAATTTATCAAAGTTCAAAGTCTGAAGAGCACTGAGAAGACAAATACAAGCTCGAGTTTTGTGATAAAAAAAAAAAAAAAAAGGAGATCTGTGTTTGTAGCTGGCCGGTATTATCTTCTAAGTTGGAGACAGAAAACAGTTGATTCTGAGAAAATACCAGAAGTGCGTTTTGAGCTCCTGGGAAAGAACAGCTTTTGAGAGGACACTCAGCAGGGAGCTGCTGTAGAGTGTGGTATCGTTTTACCCTCTTTCTTACAGTGCATTACCTGTGTTGGCAAGCTTTACAGGCAAATTACTTTTTTCAGCTGGAGCATCCCACGTGTATTCTCTTAGCCTAGCTGTGATGTTTATTTACTGTGGTGAAATGAAGCTTTTTGTCATAATTGAAGGAGCCTTTAAAGCCATGCCACTGGTGTCATCAGCAGGCTCATAGAAATATGGCTTTTATATAGCGTCTTAAATATTCCCTTGGATTCAGTGCCAGGCATAACAATCTGCATTTCTAAAGAAAGATTTTGTTAAGCTTCGTCTGAAGTTTATCTAAATGAAGTATCCCATGAGCCAAGGACACGTAGGGGAGTGGAACAGAAATAAGTCACAGAGTGCTCCGGGTGAGCTTGCTTTCTTTTGCCGAGCGCTTTTCTCACCCCCAGCCTGGCTATATATTCTTCTACATTTCTTCATGTATCACTGAGCGCAAGTATTTCATTCTCAGGAGGTTAAGGTATTTTTCGTCTTCAGCAGATGGCCAAACCTTTATAGAATTTCTGAATATGGGTGTTCGTGCCCCCTTTGTTTAGATGATGCTTTCCTGAAAGCTGCAAGCGATTAGATCGTTTTATAAATCACATGATCCAATTCAAAATGAAGCTCTCAATTGCCTGAATTTGCCTTTTTTTTTCTTCTGTGCTTGCCTTGCTGCTTACCGCACTCTACAGCTCTCTTGGGAAAGGATTGTCCCAAATGGTCTATAAGCTCTGGTGGTAGCCCGACCAGGCTTGATTACAGATCTGGTATCACAGAGTTGCATGGGAGTATCTTCATTGAAATACAGTTTTGCTGACATCAAATCTGCACACCCTATTCTGAAACTGTTCCCGCAAGTTCCTCTTTCCTGAGTTAAATGTTTGAAGGAGGAGGTCATTTGTCCCTTAGTCATGTGCTGCTTTGGTCTGATGACAGGAGAAAGCATGAAGTCCTTTCTCACCCACTCATGTTAGAGGAAAAGGCGAGACATGAGACAGTAATTTGTGCTTAATAAGGCAGCACTTGATGCAGTGACACCATCTTAAGACCCCGGTCACATGCTAGAACCAACCAGGGGTGTGATTTTTTTTTGCTTCCCCAAAGTATTCCCTGCTTTTCCCTGACTGCGGTGTCAAGCGATACAGCTCACCTATACAAGGTATTGCAGACTGCGCTGAAGGTCCAGCTTAATGGTTCCCATCCTAGGGACCAGCGCTACTTTTGGCTACAAGATATTAAATACTCAAAATTGAGGCAGGCAGGCACAACTAAGCGCAACATTGCACGAGGAATGGGGGACAGATGAGCTAGATTCTGCGAGATGCACGGGCCTAGAAATAGCAAAAGTGTGCTGGGTGCTTTGCCTTCCAGAGGAAGGTGGAGGTGGACAGGCAGCGCAGTAGGTTCTTGGGCAGCATTCACTCTCTCCTTCCCCAGCAATGTTTTTTTCTCAGTGCCACTTTTGCGTTGAAGAAATGGTGCAAATAATTGAAGGCAGCATTGCCCTCAACAGCTGTGAACAGCTGCACTCCTAGACCGAGGCTGGCGACCTGCCCATCCAACCAGTTGGTGAACTTTGTTTACTGTACTAGAATAAAATCCTGCTATAAGTGCAGGTGCCGGTCACATCGTGGTGCCAAAACATTGCATTCAGCAGGCGGACGGAGGGGCGGTGATTCTGAGCCACTGATCTTCTGCATGTCTCTGCACCTCCTCTGGTGGGGCTCGGTGACAGCCTACATCCGCCAAAGGGGACAGTTTGTTCCTAAGGGCACCACAGAACGGAGATGCCGTAAGCTTCCTTACCAGGATTAAGCCCCTAGGACCTCCTTCGTTTCTTTACCTCCCTGGTCTGGGCTCTTTGAACATCATTTCCTCCATCCTTTTCCTGCACTGGTCACATAAGACCTCTGCCGTCCGGCATGTTTCCAGGCAAGCTAGTGCCTATCGTGCCTTCAGCTAGTGTTGCCCTGCCCCGGGACAGGAGCTGAGGGCTGTCACACACACAGCCTCATTGTATAAGCTGGTAGACACGAGCTGTTTGTATCAAGCCTGACATATAAAGCATTTGTTTACTAAAGGCTGCCGCCGACTCGCTGGGAGGAGGGCTGGGGGCTAAGAATGACTCATTCTAGTCTTATTTCTGGCTACCAAGTGTGCATTTAAGTGCGGTAGACACTGGGAATCAGGAAGAGACTCCCAATGTGAGGCATTTCGGTCTCTTTCCTCATCTGTGCCAATAAGTGCAGTGCGCTTAAGGACTGAGACTGCAGGATTTGTGCATGGTAAGACTCCAGAGAGCTCAGCTGTGCTGCTCTCGCTCCACTGACGCTGCCTGCTAAAAGATACTTACATTTCAGCATTTTAATTAGAGTTAGTTGATTGCCTGAGTAAATAATAATGTAATGCAGGCTAGCAAAATCATCTAATTGCAGCCTTCAATACCTATGTTTATTTCAGGAACAAGGGAAGATACCAGCCTGTGACATAAGACAGTCTCAAAACAAAGCAGACACTGATTGCAGGTCTGCAGCCTCCCTCAAACGCACTGGCACGGTCAGCTGCAGTTGGCAGAGACTGTAAAAATCCCTTGCTTACTGTGCAAGACCTCCACTTTTACTCAGTAAAACAGTACGTAGAGGTAGCGTGCATCTAGGTTTTAATGCAGCAGCATACATTTTAAGCTGCAGAATCTGCTCTTGAGTTCTTTCAGAGCAATAAGAAGTTGAGCGTAGGCTAAGAAAAGAAAAAAACAAGACTCCTAGAGCATTGCAATGGGATTTGCAAAAGTACTGAGTCACCTGGTCCCTCAGAAGTATATGGAAAGTTTGTCTTTGACTTCAAAAGAAGAATGTTGTGGAGTGCTCAGCACGGATGTGGCAACAACACATTCCAAATCCGCTTGCCCAGAGTCTGTCCTGTCATGTTCCAGTAGAACACCCTTCACCTTTGTAAGGTCAGAGTGGTGTTCATGTGGAATACGGCTCGCAGGTCATTCAAATGTGTGCCATTGATTTGCTAATTTTAAATGCGCCCTCTGTAGAACAGTTCACTTACTTACTTAAAACTGGGTATGAATCGTTCAACCTGTGCTCAGTCAGGCTGAATCCAAAATAAGGCAAATAAACATAACAGGTCTCTCGCGCTGTCCCTTCCCTTCCCGCCAGCAAATGCCGAAGTAAACTTGGCAGCACTACAAAATAAATTGACTTGTGATTTGCTTTGCACTTCCGCGCTACGTACAAAGCTCCTGTCAAATCAGAGGCCTTGAGTTTTTATCCACTGCTGCGGCATTTGGGCCCTGAAGTCCCACTGACAGTTGTAGACTAATCCTCAGTTTTTTAGGAGCTCTATGTATTGTAATATAGGAAAAAGGGTATGATCACCCTTTAATCTGTTTGAATGTGAGATTCTTCACTACTTCTGTCATGTTCAGGGTTATCATGAGATGTTTTCAAGGCTAGAGGGTAAAGCCTCTGCTCTCTAGTGTCTTGTACTGATGGGAAAGCGTGGGCCTGGTAACTGACCCGTGGGACTAATCTGACCGTGTTAGCGAGGTGTCTCAGAAACCTCCCAGCCCCTTATAGCTTTCCCTAGAATAAGATGGGAAATGTATTTTCATGGTGATACAGGCTTTGTTGGCTTTCTGTTTGTAAGTAATAATGAGAGGCAGCAGGTTTATACAGCAAGAGGGCACACAGTCCTGGACTGGTTTTGCATTTCAAGTGCTGGATTGATGCTCGCTTCAAGGAAGAACAGTAACTATATTGTCTTTAACTCTGGAAAGATCTCTCTCAAATGAGAGTGAAATAACTGAGAGTGGTTCCTCCCTGCGTGCTGCTGCAGTTGTGCTTGTCCCTTGGCACGCAGAGGGTGTTCCCAGGAGTCCAGGGCTGTTTGCAGCGCTCATCAGCAACGGAACAAGCAAACCTGGTTGGTCCTGGAGCTGCTTCAGGACTGTATAGAAAACCGAGGGCTTGGAGAAGTTCTGTCAGTCTCCCTGGGCTCTAGCTGTCTAACCCAGAATGGCTCCTGAGGTGTCCTCGGGGCAGAAAGTGGGTGGAGGGTAGGATTTAATGCGCAAGAGTGTAAGATCAAGCACTTGGTTGTTGGCTGTTGCAATCCGCATTGGAGGAATATGCAGTCTAGCAGCTATAACTTGATTTCAGGTAGTAAAGCTTGGACAGTAGGTGTAGTGATTAGATGGGCTTGGCACTGCAAGCCAGGTCCTCAGCAAACTTGTTACGCTGTTCAGGTTATCCAGACAGTGCCACATGCCAGAGTCTCCCGTACATTCCAGTGTATGCCCTGCAGCTTGTTCTTCTTCCTTTCCTAGCAAGATCTCTGTTTCACAGCTTGGCGCATGTCATAGCCTATTTTACACGGCCTCCAGTAACATTCTCCCACCCCACAACGTATTTCCTCCCTCGCCCACCCCCTAGCATGGTTCCTTAGCAGGTGGCTCAGCAGTGAGGGCTCTAGCATTGCTTTGCAGCAGTGGTGGAAACGAGATGTGCGACTGAGCAAAGAGGACTTGGTGTGGATCCGTGCGCGATGCGGTGTGGAGAAGAGGATGGGGGCTTGTTTAGGTCCAAGGTGAAGCTTGGAAGAGTGGAGTTGAGTGAGGAGAGAAATCTGGGTGAAAAGAACAATAAGGAAAAGGTGGCCTGAAGCAATGCTGTGTCCTCCTCCGCAGGTGGCACAGTGTAGAGCCTCTGAGTCATGAGGCTCTATATGCAGAAGCAGCTGATGAGTCAGGGAAGCAACAAACCAAACCAGAAGCAGCTGATGGGCGTGAGTCGCTGCACTTGCTAATTTGGGTATAGGTCAAATTATGAGGAATACAGTATATGTATCATTTTAAAATGTACTACATGATCTATATCACAGTTACGATGTGCGTGTAGAGGTGTGTGTGTATGTATGGCTTACAGTTCATGAGGACTGCAATTATTTAGCCGGAGAGTGTCAAAAACACGGGAGTCAAGCAGGACCACATTTCAGAAGGAAGAACATTTTTGCTGCTGTTCTCGTAACAGCTAAAAGTAGTAATTTCCTCAGAAGCAAAACCAAGTTCTGCAGACAAATCTCTCATCTCCTAAAAAGTCACTGTCCCAAATCTAGAAGTCAAACGGTGTTCTAAACGCAAATCCCAGCGTGGCCTGTCCGATGCACGCACTTCGTGTGCATCCCTATGCAGCTAAACTAAAAGCAAAGGCTGCCATCACACACGCAGTAACTTTGTTCACAGGCCTTTCCGAGGTCTGTTAAACCTAGTAATTGTGGAGTAGCTCTGCCCTATAGTGAACTACTTTCCTGCCAGCAGCTAATTTGTACTGTGTGGGAAGAATAAATTAAAGCATGAGTACAGTGAAATTTGATCGCTACCCACTTACAAACCTTTCAGAAATTTCTCAACTCTCAGATGAAATCAGTATCTTATGACTAGCTTATTATTTTATTAATCACGCATGCAGTACTAGAAACATGCGTAGTATGTGTAAATTCATTGACGACAAGTATGTGTATTAGCTGCGCATGAAAGGCAGAAGAGCGAAGTCTCTGAAAACATTTTCTTTGTATATTCCTGATGCGCTTGGGTGTTTCCCAAGAGCTGCTCCTCTAAGGCTGGGAGCGTACTGCAGGTAAAGCTGCTTCTGCTGGCCTCCTTGGCCCATGCTGTGAACCGTCCAGCCAGCAGAGGCTCTTTGTGCTGAGCTGTTGGGAAACTTGATATGTTAAGGACCTGCAAGTTACCTGTTATATGTTTTATGTTGATGAGCTGGGCTGAGTTGAATGGCAGCCAAGGGTTAAATTCCTGACAGTACGCAAAAGAGAGGGATGCCCCACCTTCACAAAAGCACCTTTCTTGATAACTAGAAGATGTCAGTCCCTGTAATATTTACATCTGAATTTCTTATGCACTGTATTCCAGAGGAAAATACAGGTGGGATTCAGAAACATGGCAATGGAGATGGAAGTAAGCAGAGCACCACAGATACACAGACGAAAGCAGACTGCAAACATCATGCAGCAGAAGGAAATGAGCGGACACGTCTACCAGAATTTCAGATAAGACAGAAACTGGTAGAGTATTTATTAAGTAAAACACTTTTCTAGTTACGATTGCATTCTCACTGTTGAGATGAAACTACACTTGGTTCTGGAAAGGCTGTTTCATGTCTCTGCCTTCAGGTCACAGCTCCTAAAGGAGGCAATGCAAGATTTGGATCCAGTTAGACCTGGTGTGAACAGGTCTGTCCACAGTGGCAGACGATTGTAGCACCAAAGTCTGAAGTAAGGACAAGCATGATTCCTATCTTGGCTGGCGAAGACCAGAGATCCGTGAAGCGACATGGATGCACACAAGTAGACAGCGAAAAGTATGCTAGCCCTCCTGTCTGCTGTTTCCACCCCTTTATTGTGGCCAACATAAAACATTCACTACAGAAAGGCCTAACAGTTACTGAAACACAGGAGCAGGATTAAGGATTTGTGGGATCTGTTCTGATTTGGCTGATAGTGTGCTGTATGATTTCCTAATTCCTTCCTTGACAAGCCTTTTCCTTCCTTACGTAGACCCCAAGGAGGCAGGTAACTGGTGTTACACAAACTGAAGAAGCCACGTTGAAACCTCAGTAAGTAATGACTTTTTGTATTTCTTGAAGATTTTCCCAGTGCATGGGACAGGACTATTTCATCCATCGTTTAGTTTTTAAAAAAGGTTCTCAAATCATTTTACCACGCGGAAATCATCAGGAGAGGCCCCGAACGTTTCCCCTGAGAGCATGAAGCTTGCCCATTTTCTTGTGAGACACCGCAACATCTAGAGTAGCCCAGCAGCGTATGTGGGTGATGGGGGCAAAACAAGAGACAGCAGCTTTATGTGGCAGACTCCGTGACTGCTTGCTTGGTGTGTTCTCCTACAGTTGGCTTTCTCCAGGCCCTAACAACTCAGCGTTCTCTGATTTACCTGCCCTCTGCATCCCTTGCAACTTTATGTTTCCAAGGGATCCTGCCGGCTACGTGCATCCATTTTGATGTGCTTCTCTCCTACAGATCCCGACATCGTGCATGGAGGCCTGTCGCGTCTGCCGTCGAGCGTGAGGAATGGCACTCAACGGGGAAGGGACAATCTGTCCCAGCTATCAGTTTGCCTTTTGTTTTTTCGCTAAGCAATTGGCAGTGAAGCCCCAGCAGGGGAGCTGGCACCTGGTACGTTTTACAAAGTAGAATTTGCCCTTTTTTTTCCCTGTATTTGTGGTGTTAGTGCAAAGTGCCCACCACGGCTGGGATCCCAGTTGTGATGGGTTCTGTACAATAACAGAAAAACACTGTGCTAAGACTTTACAATGGCGATAAGACAACAGTGTAGCACATGAGCAGAGTAGCTGTCATGAATTTCTGTAAATACTGTCATTTTAAGTGGTGGAGATTCTTGGGAATGGCCAATTAAATAGTAAAAAAGTGGAAGGAGTGGGGGGAGGGAAAATCAATAGAAGGGGTAAGAAAGGAGAAAAAACGAGGACGTGAAGTCTTTGGGTAAGCGCATTTACATACTTTCCTGAATGTGGGCCTTATCTGCCTTTTCCCCTTCTGATGTCATCGTGATATTGGAATGGGAAGATATGCCTCTGCTTGTTTCAGGGATTTGTAATTATGACACAGTACTGTGCCTTGAGCCAGCAGTGCACCCACTGCATTCCCATGCTGCACTTCAGAGGTGGAGTCACTCTTCACGGGAATGTTTTAGATGTATCATTGCTAGGAAGCAGTTTCTTGGTTTCCAAAGGTAATTTGCCAAAAAAGAAAATCATTCACACTGAGAATCTGGAAAATCTGTATGGAGAAACGACGTGGTTCTGTGCATCACATGGGTAGATTGCTGTGAAAAAATAAATCAAACCACTGAATTAAGCAAAACCAAAGCTCTGCAGAAATTACTGCTTGATCTATAAATATACATGCAGGGGTTCAGCTAACAGAATTTCAGTGGTACCATGGGCTGCAAGAATCCTTTATCCGTTGAGGCAGCAAACCAAATTTAGCCTTTAAAAAAAATAATCTGCCATTTAAGATGTCTCAGCTTGCTGGAATTCCTTAAATATTCCTGCCTTTCTTTTGATTTTCCAGGGTTTCAGTGCTCAGATAAAACAGCATGTTCTTTAACATCATTAATAAAAAATGCTTCATGGGATAAAAATGGCTTTTGCATAACTAGAGGACTGATATCTATTCTTGTTCTACTGTGTTCATGTCTGATTTAGAGATATGGACCTGGTCGGCTTCTTACTTCAATTGGAGTGCATGTATCAGGGTATCCTCACTAAAAACCAGAAGTCAGAGAGCACCACAGAGCAGTTAAAACTACTTTAGGTGAGACGAGAAAGAGGTCTCCACTCCACTGCCTCAGCAGCCGTGGAAAATATTTTTAATGTGCTGCAGGAAGAGGCATCTGCTTGTAAAAATTGTCGCTACAGCAGGTCCCCACCAAAGGCCAGTATTTTGTGATGTAAGGGAAGGTTCATGGTTTCGGAGAGAGAATTCCCATGAGGATTTTTTTCCAGGGGGAGAATTCTATTGCTGTAGTTAAATTAGCCTTCAAAAAATACATTCTGATTATTTACTCTGTTGCTTGCTTTTTGGAGAGATGATGAAACAGATCTAAGAATGCCACTTCGGAGTGGGAATCTAAATGAAAACAAGCTGCCGGAACATTTTTTTTTTTTTTTTATTGCATGGGTGGAACCACAAAAATTCTAGTTTTCCCAAACAACTGTGAAATGTGACCTCGTAACCTTTCATAAGCAAAAGAAAAACGCACATAGTAACGTAACACTGTTACTGCAATTACAATTACAGGAAGTAGTATTTATACAGGAATTATGGCGATGGGACAGGAGCCCTGTATCGCAGAGGCTTTCCTGCCTTTTGTGCAACAGGAAGGCCATGATGGAAAGCAATTAGCACACCATCCATCGCTGGGAGAGCCCCGGTTGCAGGTATCTTCCCCTCCTGCTAGCAGTGCACCAGGAGGCGATTATGGGTGGGAAGCTGGAGCAATAGTGCCCGCTGTCTTTTAAAGGAGAAATGGGTACGTCAGTTACGTTATATCTTAGGAGTGGTTTAACTGTGTTAGTGGAAGCTCAACTGTATTATCATATAACCATAGAATGGTTTGGGTTGGAAGGGACCTTTAAAGGCCATCCGGTCCAACCCCCGGCCATGAGCAGGGACATCTTCAACTACATCAGGGCTCAGAGCCCCGTCCAACCTGGCCTGGAACGTTTTCAGGGATGGGGAATTGACTTCTATGGGCAACCTGGGCCAGTGTCTCACCACCCTCATTGTAAAAAACGTGTTCCTCATATCTAGTCTGAATCTTCCCTCTTTTAGTTTAAAGCCATTACCCTTTGTCCTATCGCAACAGGCTCTACTAAAAATTATGGTAAAATCTGATCCCTGCGAAGCTTAATTTGGTCTAGAGGCAGTTTGCATTCCCAACGAGTTTTTCCGTAATCATCTTGCTGAAGAATGACCTTTAAGGTCCCTTCCAACTCTAACCATTCTATGATTCCATGAAGAATAACAGCTGGGTTTCTGCTTCTTTTCCAGAAAACCTTTTAAAAAGATGCCCGCAGCATGGAGAGATGCGCACCAGCGGATCCATCCACAGCAGACGGGAAGATTTCGGCCTTGCCAGCGCCAGCTTGTCTTGCACGCAGGAAACGAAAATAACCCACCAAATTATTTTTGGGTAGAGTTTCCTCTTTCCTGGTAAGAAGGCTACGGCGACCAAGCCGGTGCCCTGAGCAAGGCCCTGGGTCACCGAACCTCCCTCTGGCAGAGGTGCCGTCCCTCCCCTCGCCCCGGTGCCGCAGAGAAGCGGATCCCCGGCTCCCGGACTCTCCCGTTCTTGCGGGGCGGGCGGCTCCGCGGCGCTGGTGGCTCCTCCCGGCCCGTCGGCAGGCGGGGCCAGGCGGCCGCCCGCCCCCCGAGCCCGGCCCGGAGCCTGGCGGCGGCTGTGGCGCTGGCGACCGTGTCCCTCCTCGGCTGCAGCCATGAAGTCGCTTTGCCTCGTCACCGTGGGGGTCCTTGCCATGACGCTGCTCATCGCCAGCATCTCCTTGTTGGTGGCACACGTCTTCCAGAGGGTGGTGGACCTGCAGGTGAAGCAGGTGAGAGCACGGCCCGATTCCCACCCCAGTCCCTCCCGACCGATTTATTCCCTCTCAAAATAACCCTGAGATGAGAGGGAGGGGGTTGGCGGGTGGCGTTTCTGGCTCGCTGCTTGCACTAGCTCTGGTTGGATGAGGGCAGGAGCATCCCTGGGCAGCGAACCCCCCCCTGCCCTGCACCACCCGGCTAGGCTGGGGCTCCGGGTGGAGCTCAGGCTGCCCTCGGCCTGGGCTGGGTAAAAATTGGGTAAATATGAGTAAAAATCAGTTCTCTTGAGGCAGCTTTAACAGGTGTGGTGCAGAGCCCTCTCCAGAGCAGCAGCACATGAGGTGAGCAGGGAGGACCTAAAGCACCTCTCCTGTTTGGACATCCCTGTCATAGATTTCTTGCAGCTTTTGTGCAGCAGCTTGTTCTGCTGCTCCATTTACTGCTGCCTCTGGAGCACAGCCAGAGGTGCTACGGGCTGAAACACGTGGTGGTTTCCCAGTCTGGGTGACGACAGCGAGGCATTTCACCCTGTTGTTAAACGCTGCTTGTAGCACGCTTTGGGGACACCCATCCTGACATTGTTATGAATGTAGAGCCCTTCACTGTTGGCGGCCTGCCTGAGCTTTTGTTCCTCTCTCATACTGGCTCTTCGCATTTGTCCGGTGGTCCAGTGAGAAGGGTCAGCTGTGTTAGTGTTAATAACTCCCTTAAAATGCCTGTGAAGTGTGTAAATGAACAATTATTTACCTAGTCTGAGGAATATCATCCTCTCTGTCGTACTGACAGAGAAACCAAGAGTGCTAACACATGGAGGGATTTGACCAGTGCTATTGTCTAACGGGTGCACAGTGTCTGCTGATCCCCTGTCATGCCCTAACCAATGCGCTGTTCTTTTCTTCGGGGTATTGACAGGGAGCATTTCCTGACATAGAAGCTGTATTGTCTTAACCTAAGTCAGTTTGGTTTAGCGAGCGCAATTCTAGGTCGGCAGTCAGCTTAAAGCAAGTCATGGCACTTTGAAGCGCGCCTGTAAACTTCAGGGGACAGCCAAAAAAAAAAAGGCTACCATAGGGTAAGCTGTCCTGCAGCCTGCCAGTGTGTCAGCAGCTCTTCAGGAACCGCTCCTACAGCTGCTCCTACAGTGTTTGTTCTCAGGTACGTGCCTCTGCCGTGCTGGAGCGTAGCGTGGGTAATGGATGGTTTATCCTGAAGTCATTTGATTGTCAGCCCATACCTTTCCTAGGCAGTCTGCAAGGCAGGTGAGAAGCGATACAAGTGTTAATGTATGCAAAGTTGTATGCAAACCAAGCCAAATCAGTACGGCTTTGCACAGGCATGTGCAGTTCCGCCGCCCAGATCTTGGGTCTCTTTGGAAAGGAGTCTCGTCGTCCGCCGCATCCCAGCAGAAGTTTGAGTTTCAAGTCTGTTTTCATGCTCTTCACAGAAGATCAGGGGGGTAAAAAAAAATGGTTTGGCGGGAGAGTGTAGGACTGTCAGGAATTAGGTGTGATCCTCCTTACGCGTATTATCTCTTAGCTACATGCTCCTTACCCTTAATGGTTGATTATGTAAGAGTAAGTTGGTATTCGCTCAGCAGGGCTTTCGGTAATGCAGGATAAAGTTTCCAGAGCTCGGTCTTTTCCTGCTTACGGCTCTTCAGCTCGTGCTAGCGTACGTCTGGATTGCACAGAATCAAGCCTTCTGCTCCCTGCGCTAGCCACTGTCTCCCTCCTGGCCTTCTCCAGGAGCCACACACACAAGTGCAGAAGTACAGCTTTCGGGCCCAGAGCAGTGTCCTCCCAATCACTCTGCTGATTCGGCTGCTTTCCACATCTGCTTTATCCCACGTGAGCTTTTTCTCATTTGTGTGTAGTCTAGAAAGTCGCTGTCTCTTGTGTAACCACGTACGCAGCTCAGAAAATCTTGTGCAAATAGACAAATCTCAATTTGCCTTTGAAATGTGGCAAGACTTGAGCTTTTCCAGCTCTCTGCAGTCCAGGACAGTGAACATGAAACATTATCTCTGTGCTCTGGCCTGTCTTAGCCTCCTCAGCCTCTCTTGTCACTGGAGGAGTTGCAGAAGGGGCAAGAGTTTGCCCTTACGGCAGGCAGTGCACGTTCCTTTGAGGGCTTTCCAGCAGCCCTGAAGCAGCTGACTTGCAGTGAAGAGCTGCCTCTGCTACAGTCTCAGCTACCCCTGAAATGGAAGACCGTGTTTTGGAGCAGCTGGAGCACCCCTGTGTCCAAACCCAGGACCTGTGAACCACTGAGGGTGGGTCGGCTTTCAGCAGGGCGTTTGTGTGCTGCATCCTTTCAAGCCAAAGGCAGGGTTCTCGGATACAGAGGGGGTGTGGGAAGAGTGGGGAATCCAGCCCGGCGTCAGTTTTCACATCCCCTTGAAAATCAGCAGGCAGATGTGTAGTGACAAGGACAGTGGGCCCACCTTTCCTGGAAGGCCTTCAAATCTTGTCAATTTGTTCTTTGTCTTATTTGCCAGTCTGACTGGCTTTTTGTGAATTAGAGTGCCATCCCAGATCACGTGTCTAACTTGTCCAAAAGCTGTTCTTTCTCAGGGGCTAGCACCTGAAACGCCATCGAACAAGGGCAAAAAACCTGTAATGAACAAGAATAAATGAGCTACCTGCAGGAGAAGGGCCTTCCTTAGCTGCTAGCAGTATTTGCCTTCTGCTATATGTTAGGTATTTTATTGCCATAAGCGTGCAGTTTGTGAATATACCAACCTTTGATTTATGCACCTAATTCCAAACTTGGGCAATCAGTCCTTTACCTCAAGTCTTTTCTTTATGCCCCGTACCTTACACTGATCACTTAGTCTTCTAACCCCTTGAAATTTCACTGGGCTTCTGTTCCCAGCCATCTCTAGAGCTGGATTGTCTGGAGTGTTTAGGACGCAAAAGGACAGGGAAGATACTGTGTCCCTTCATTTAGTTTATGTATTGATATTTGTTGTTGTTCTTTGATGTGAAGTGCTAGAGCTCCAGCGCAGTTTAGCGTGGAGACTCAGATGAAGGATCAGTCGAGATGCTCCTTCTGAGCAGACCGTTCCCAAGGTGCAGGGTCAGAGAAGTCTGCTCATGTGTGTCTGAAAGCTTACCCTATCACTTGTCTTCAAAGTTGCAATTAAATTCTGTCATAGATGAATTCATAAGAGTATGTCTTGGAATTAGAACATTTTCAGTTCCAGGGGGAAAAAAAATATATTCATTTTCTGTGTAGGTTCCAAAAATGTTCAGTACCGTTTCCCACCCCCACTATCACTGCCAGGAACAGATACATTTGGGAGGGGAAGCTCACTTTTTATTTCCTTTGTGTGACGTGCGGTCAAGACAAGGAAGCACCAAAGAACGACACAGCTGCAGATTCAGGACTGGCATGATAAATAAAGTCAGCGGGAAGGATGCTTTGGTACACTTGAAATGAGCATGGACTCCACTTGGAAAGGAGAACGCCTGCTGTGCTTCCGCATGAAGAGAGGAGATGATATTGTCTGCTGGTTTTGGGTTGTGATCTTGCAGTAGGTGCAGCCTTGCATCTCTCTGAGGCAGGGTCTCCGAGTCTGAGGCCTCTCTAGGCTACTGCCTGCAAGACGAGTGTCTGACTTGAGGTTTCTGAATTCTTGAAGTTGTGTCTCTTGTTCCTGCATATAAACGTAGCAGAGGAAAGGTCTGGTTCTCTGGCCTTGCGCAGTACAGCAGCAATAAGGACGGCGGAGCTGTGTCTTTTACATATTTTAGATTAAAGAGGAGTCCTGTGATCTAATATCTTGCAGCCTGGCCAGCCTGGTAGCGAACACGAGCTCTGGCAAAAAAACCAAGCAATCCCAATCATGTAACATTGGATCGTGCTCTGGTGTGGAGGAAAGTCAGCAGAGCTGAATTTGAATGCCATCAGCTGAGGGACACGGACATATGTTTTGCCCAAAAATATGTGCTCATATTTTTCTCTCCGGTCCAGGCTGTGTAATATCATGTGATAGACCCAAATATCCCTGGTAACGCTTGGCGAAAAATAGAAGAGAGCTC
Source organism: Chroicocephalus ridibundus (assembly GCF_963924245.1). Classification (NCBI taxonomy): domain Eukaryota; kingdom Metazoa; phylum Chordata; class Aves; order Charadriiformes; family Laridae; genus Chroicocephalus; species Chroicocephalus ridibundus. The sequence goes on from NC_086288.1 coordinate 7,033,037, forward strand.
ACTGTATTTTATTATTGGAGAGTTTCCCGTGAGTCTGTCTGCATCCAGCTCAGGAGTTTGTGCATCTGGGTTTACAACTGGGGCTGTCACTGTACAGAGCTATAAATAGACACGCCATTTCTGTGGGAGATCCAAACGGTGTCATGCAGACCCAGGAAAAAAAATCACCAGATGACTCGGTTTCACTACCCTTTTGCTCTGTAGCTCATCTCCCAGAGAATCACTTATGACTTCAGAATCTCAAGAGCCTGTATTTAAAGCAACCTGCCAGAGAAAATATCCTTCATTTCATTTCATTCTTATTAATGCTCTTTGCGTGTAATCTGGTGCGTATGTGTACATAGAGAGCGTGGTAGAAATCTCCCTTAGGTTTAGTGATGCTACATCGAGTTGGGGAGCCTCTTGTTTTCAGTCTAGCTCAGGAGATTGGGGACGTGTCCTCCCTGCACATCGTAAACGTGATCCCTCTGTCATAAAGGATAGACTAGAGCCTAAATCTGGAATGGATATGACCAGGGTGCACTTTTTTCTTCAAACATTGCGCATTTAGGCTGAGTAATAGTCTCGCATTTTAGTTGCCTCATATGAGAGAAGTTTGAGCACTAGATAGGTGTCCTGAAAATGCTTCGTAGTTGTTAAGGAACAGTTCAAATTTCTAGATACGGATGGTTAAGGTCAGGACAGACAATAGTGACTCTGTTCGTCAGTGTCAAGCTTATACTCATTGTGTTACACGCACGTGAGAGTTGTGAGCTTAATGCTACTTAGGAAGGGAGCAGCCATCAGTCGTTCGTTACACCACCTCTGAAATAATTGCCTTTGGAATGTGGTCCTATGCATATGGAGAAAAGCTATCACAGTCATCTGTAGGTGTCTTAAATACATTGCTGTCTCCCTCCCAGCCCTTTATGGTGGCATCATGGAAACGGTATGCCTGATTTTGGGACATTTTCTGTTCCTGATCCTACAAACCGACTTCAGGAGGGCTCTGTCTGCATACGGGGCTGAGCCTCCTTGGCACGGATGGCAAGAAAACAGGATCAGAAGCATTGGGCTGTGTAGGAAATGGTACGTATGAGAGTGCTGGTAGTTCCAAAGAAATGCACAAAGCTCCTGAAGCATATCTAAAATATAGTATTTTTTGTGGTGTGCACAGAATACGTGGTTTGAAATCCTCAGAGGAAAGGAGTCCGCAACTGCAAAGTGCCACCAGCTGGCTTGGCTTTCATTGCCGTTCAGCAGTTCTGCTGCCATTCCCAGCTCCTGCCAATAAGTTTTCCTTTGAAACAGTCTTCTCTTTATCTAATCGTTCAAAATTAAAATCTACAGGGAGAGAAAACAGCTCCTTAAGTGGGAAGGCCAAGAATGAGGCCTGAGGCAACTGTGCCCGATAAAGTTAGGACCCCATGAACAGTAACCAAGGAATGGCAGCTGTCCAGTCTGCCCTGCTTTTGAGCTTGCACTTACAATATGTGTCTTGTTTTCTCAGAAGAATAAAAAGAGCAAGTGTTGATGAGACCCATTTAATTGCAAATTACTCCCCCCACCCTTCTTCCGCCTACAGGTGAAACGGTTTTCAAAGATATAGTTTTCTTTGTGCTTTTTCCTGGAAGTTCCGCTCTGCAAGCCCAATTACTCTTTACTACCACAGTAGCAGCACCAGTGTTACAACTATATGAAAAGCCTTGATTTTGGTGGTGGTGATGCTTTTATAGTTGGGGTGAATTTTATCTGAAATGGAATGGGAATAAAGTGAGGGGTTGAGACCTGTATTATACGTTACTAATGGAGCTACGTACAGGTATGCTTGTGACTTTCCTTATAACATGTATATGCTCCTAGGTAAAGGAATTACCGATTCGTTACGCAAGTGCTTGTGCCATAAAATAATGATTTATAGCTTTCTTCTGTAGATCCGTGTTTTTTCGGTTACAAAGTAGACTGATGTTCCGTGGGTCTGGAGATGCATGCGCTGTCCTTGCTGTAGGAAAGTAATTAAAGACAGAGGGGGAAGAATCTTTGCCCTATTCAGAGACCTCAGAAAGGTGCGAATCCTCATATGCCTACATGAAAGCAACTTCGGTCACTTGCAGGTTTTCCTCCTGGGCCACTGAGAAACAGAGTCTAATTGCTTTGGAGACAGAATCTCACAGCTGTACTGGTATCTGACATTCTTAGGCAAAGAAATCATAAACACAAGGAATCTAAGCTTCTTTGCTGGCCTTGTTCCTCCTAAGAGGTCTCTCTTGGGACCTCTTGGCCTCCCACTGTTGAGTTTGACTTTTATGTCTAATGTTGGCGAGTTTTGTGGTATCTTACACCAGGTTGGGTTTTTGCTGGCGCGGGAAACGCAAGAGGATCGCTGGGTAATAGCTGATAAGTCTTCCTTGTGAAAAATGTCAGGCAGAAGCGTTTGTGGGAAGAAGTGGAACAACAAACCCAACAAACCTGTGCCCTCAACCTGCGAGCCGTTGTAGCGTGTGTCTGGTCGTGTTGATATTTATTGAGATGCTTCAAAGTAAAAAGTATCTATAAACACTTGTAGAATTGGCATCTCCAGTCCTATTGCCTGTGCTTATGCTGAGGGCACAGAATTCCTCTCTTCCCTATAAACGTCATACAGCGTCTGTCATTAACAGCTAATCTGTCTTTCTCTTGTTTCAGGGAACAGTATTGAAAAATGGCACGGAAACCTTTGAAGCCTGGGAGGATCCTCCTCCACCAGTCTACATGCAGTTCTACTTTTTCAACGTGACAAATCCTTTAGAAGTGCTTCAAGGCGATAATCCTCTTGTAGAGGAAATAGGACCATACACCTACCGGTAGGACCATTTCACTATTTTCACATTTCACTAAACCTGTTGTGTATGAGGAAGCCAAAAAGTGGGATCCAGAACGCTTGGGATCGCATTAGCTCTTAATGTGTGAGTAAAAGTTTATTCAAGGGTTCATGGTCATACGCCACCCAGACAGTACAACTAGACTGACACTTGGAGGGCCTGCAATCAGCTCCCAATTAAGCCAGTGACTTCTATCAGATTTTGGGCAAGATTTGGCTTGTGCGCTGCTGTTCCTCAGCTGCTTAACACAGAGGAAGTTGTTTGCATCCTGGCCTACTGTCTTAACAAGAGAAAAAACAGTGACTGGTTGGGTGATGTTTGAGAGTCTGGGGAGAGGAGTGTTGCATAAAAGCGTGATTCATGTGTTCACCCCAAAATTAGTTCCTAGTTGAAGTTGCACAATTTACATCAGTAAAAATGTGGCCAGAAAACCAATTAGAGAGTGCCTCAGCCAGCTCTCACTGTAAAACCTGCTTAGATTCAGACATATCTACCATTTTTACAGACAGCCGCGCTTCCTAAGGCCACATGCAGCGTTGGAGCTTATCCAGCCTCTTGAGTGCTCTCCTTCTGCGTGGTATGGCTACACGCTGAACAGTCTGATTCTGCTGCACGTGGAGAGATTTTAAAGTCACCTTACAAATGAGCTTTCCTTTAGAGCTTCATTCTGCTCTGCTGCGTGCAGCAGTGTAAACCAGGAGCAGTCCTGTGGCAGGAAGCGTTACAGTCTTTGAAGTCAGGGAGGTACGAGAACCACGGCAAAAAGGTTGATTTCTCATTGTCAGTCTCACTTCGGGTCACACACGCTCACTCAGACCGGGCACGGGCTGAGTGCCAGAAGGAGTTGTCTTTGCCAAAGCTGCGAAACGATCAGAATCTGGTTGTTAGTATTTGAAAAAAATACCGTAGAATAAAAGGGAGGACCTTTGTGGTAGCTTTGGTCTCTGCCGTTCTGTTTCTGTCCTCCCACACCTCAGCTTTGCTTCACCCTCTGCCACCAGTCTTCCCCTGTCTCCTCTGTATTTCAGTACCATGCCTGTTTACCCTTGGCAAACTACGTGTGGTGCTTTGTATTAGATAAACCAGCAGAGCTGGAGAAAAGATGCATAAGCTTTCAAATTCCCAAGCTTTTCTTCAGGTCTCTGCAGTATAATGCTGGTAATTAGTCAGCCGTGCCTTCAGCCTGTCAGGAAGATAGATAGGGCCGGCTCTAGGTGTAATACAGCTACATGAAACCACATAGGCCCATGCTCTCCTGCACCCTGGTACTCGGTCCCCTTTGCTGGCTTCTTTTTTTCCCTTTCCTTAGCTCAGAGTGTCTTTTGGGTTTGTGAAGCTGCATGTGATCCATGAGAGCGTGTAGTGGGCTGGCCGGGGTTGGTGGCGTGGCTGGCTTGCTCTGTGCCACAGCCTGGCTGGCAGCGGGTCGGCCGACGCAGGCTGTCCCCGAGTTGTTTATTGCCGTGCGAGGGAGGGAGGCTGCGCGTTCCAGCGCTGTGTGTTTCAGTTGCTTCTGGCTTGTTTGGTTAGCCTGGTTTTTGGCATGTCTGAACAGGATTCGGTTGTGCTGTGCTCCGTCTGATAGAAGAAAGAGGAAGGTTGGAGAGTGGGGTGATCTTTTCCCGCAGATTCTTTAATCCTTGCCTTGCTGTCACAGCCGACCGTACCAGACTGTCAGCAGTGGGGGGGGGGGGGGAAGAGAGGAGGCGTGTGGGAGGAGAGGGAGAAGGGAGGGATGTTGCAGACATACTGCGCACTCGAGCCAGAGAATAAATACCAAGTTTGGCTCACAGGCCCCACGTAGCAAAGCATTAAAGACTCATTTAGGTTTCGCATGTGGCAAAACACCTAAAATGCCTAAACACAAAGTGTGTGGTGCAGTGTTTTTATAAAACAGGATATTGAGGAGAAAGGCTGGAAGTGAACTGGCCCGGACAAGCAGAGGAAAAAAATCTAATGAGCGACAGAGAGGAGGTGGGACGGCTAAATGCAATCTCTTCCTGCGTATTCTTCCAACGTCCTGACCAACGTTCAGTGTAAACCCAATTAGCACAGAGGTAGATTCTGTAACAGAAATGTAGTAGTGCTTGTGTTTTCAAATCCTGCAAGCTGAATTTGCAGCATATAAAATAATTAACGATGAAGTGCAAGCTGCTTATCTGCCCCAGCCTGCTGAGTCCCAGAGAACACTTGAATATTGCCTGGTCTTGCACACATTTACAGCTTTTTGCCTTTAACGTCTGAGATCTTCCTGGTCATATCCCTAATTAGGGAGTATTATTTTCCTCTCTGGCCCTTTTAGAGTTGGAGAAGCTTCTCAGGTTAACTCTGGCCTATTTTAGGGAAGGGACTTCACAACGGTCTGTTTCCATCCCCTCATTTCAAGCCCTAGAGTGTAAAGTAGATTGCTGGACGAGAGGCTCTTGCCAACTCAAGCTGGAAGTGTTGCCAGAGCGAGATGTTCCTAGGTGGCAGGGATGCTGAAGAGCGGTAGGTGCGCTGTTTGTGTGAGGTAGATGGGAAATGGTTGGTTTCCAACAAGAATAGTTTCACAGGCCTTTCCAGTGGGCTTTAAATTTGAAGGACTGAACCAGAGTAATACAGCCTGTCACGAAGCTGCATTGACGGGTCTAGTGCAGCTGGGGTAGGATCTCAGACCTGAAATGAATGAAAAACATCATAGCACAGGGTCTTGCAGAATAATTCACCTTCGTATCTTAGGACTTAAAATTTACACGGGAAGCAAAGCGATGTAAACGTCAAACCGCTCTTACGTGAATGTAGAGTTATGAAATACGTTGCCTTTCACTTAATGTGTACGTCAAAAGGATCATGCCGTGAGCAGACAACCCGCCGTTTCCCTTTTCAGGTTTGCTGAAGGCACATGCGTAGCTCAATGTGAGCCTGAGCCAGCCAGTTCTGCAGAACTGTCTGTTTCTTCTCTGTACAATGGCAGTGGCAATGGACTGAATTATGGTTATGACATGTATTTCAGGGTAATTAAGATCTGACTTCCTCGTCGGGCAAGCAGGTAGCAGTTGATGTTACTTGCCAATTGCACTTGTTTGTCAGCAATCCTGAGTTTTATGCTGCTCGTCTGAGTGCTTTGACACTAACAGAAGCAACCTCCCAGGCCATGAGAAGCTCATGGCAAAAATTCAGTTAAATTTCTGTCGTGTCTAGGATTCCTGCCTGGGAATTAAAGGAGAAGAGCTAAAATGCATCTTGTTCTGTGGGCGTGTCACATGTAAGCCCAGAAGTCCTAGTGCAAAGTACTTTGAAGCCAGCAGAAAGATACTGGTAGGTTCGTAGGTCAGGTTAATGAGACTTACATGAAGCCCGCATCTTGTTCTGCCTGGGAGTGAATTTTGCCTGCAGCAAAGAGGCAGAAGTTTTGTTTTCAGATTGTACTTCAAGGGCTGTCCCGTATATAGCGCCTCTAAATCCTGCTGTTCTGTCTGAAATTGTTCTTTTTCCTTGGAGGTTTTTAAAGACGAGGCAAAAATATGAAGTGCAATTAACATGTGGGATGGCATTTTTGGAAGCGCCCTGCGAGGTCTGATTCAGCTGACACTGACACAAAGGGGAGTTCTGTTGCTGACAGCAGCACTAGCCAAAACGAGTCTGCTCCTAATGAACTGAAAATCCCGCCTTCATGTGCTTAAAGCAGTAGAATAGCCATAAGTTAATTGCAATTAATGTGATGTGTACTTGTTTAACTTGATTAGAGAGCAAACTCTCTTGTTTTGCAGAGAATACAGGCCAAGAGTGCATGTTCAGTTTTTGGACAACGGTACCAAAGTATCTGCTCTGAATCCAAAGACGTATGTATTTGAACCTCAGAAGTCAGTTGGAGACCCTGAAGTGGACCTGATTAGAACAGTTAATATTCCTGCAGTGGTGAGTTCTCTTTCATTTCTGCTTGGAAATCATCCTGACACACTTTGTAACTAGCAGCTTGTTGCTTCATGCTGTCTCTGGCCTTGTGGTAGATAAAGGTGATTGAAGAAGGAGAGAGGCGGCATTACGTCCGGGGCAGGTACCGCATTCGGTTTTGGTTTGGACTGTTGTGGGGTTTTTGTATTTTGTTCCTCCCTCGCCGTACGCCTCTGTACTGTCAGTGCCTCACCCTTGCGCAGAGAGCTGCGTGCTTCAGAGACGAGCAGAAATCAGGCTTGTGGGGTTTTCATGAGTAAGTGAAACCAGGGAATTAGTGACGCCAAACGCATAGGAGGAACTCTGACTTTGGAATGGGAAAGTTTGGAAAGCTTGGGGTTGTTTTGTCCGAATTGCAAAAATTGCCTCCCAAGTCTGCATCTCAAACTGGGAAAAAAAAAATTATAGCAGAAGAGTTTCAGATACAGATGAATGAAAAGGTGCTCTCAGAATAAAATTCAAGTTAAAACACGTGCCCCCAAACTGTGTTAGGTGAAACTTCTCTGCAAAGAAAGTTTCATTTTGGGGATGAGAGTCAGACCATGATATTTGGTCTCATACAGGGATAGTTTGAGAACAAGCGGATCTAAAGCTCATACCCTGCAAAGGAAATGAGACTGTACTAAAATACCTGTTGGTTGTGTAACTAAGCCTTCACTCCCCTTACTAGTTTAGTTGACTTCAATTACAGGGCACATTAATTTCTACTTTTCCCCCAGCATTTCTAAAAATGTCTTGTCTGACTCTATGAATGAATACATAAATGCACTGTATATAGTAGGCGATAGGACTCGACTTACTAAAAGTTGCCAACAGTACAGTCACCGTATTGACAATTCCTCCCAGGCATTTGAGTGGTGGTAAGTATTATCTCTCGTTCGGATTTTTGACTGTGATGCACTGTAACAGGCAGTACTAGAACTACAGGTTGGTTCACCCAGGCAATATTCCCTTCTTTTGTTTTTGCTTTTTTAAAGACGTTGTAAAGTCGCTTGTCAGCTAGAAAGGGAATAAATTTTGGTACTGTTTGCATTTTGGAGAAATGGTTATCTTTTAAAAATGGCTTTCAAAAATGTAAACCACAGCTTCCTAAGGGCGAAATTCAAAGCACGTCTTCAGCTGTAATATACTTGTGAAATTCAGGCTGTTTAGAAAGCGGTTTTGCACGTATCAGTTAAAATCCATTCGTAAGACTGTGGAAGTTAATGGCACGGAACTGAGCTGGTTGTGTGCCAGTGCCAGGCTGACTGGGAATCTGCAAGAGCACATCCCTGTGGGAGAAAAGCTGAAGAACCTGTTAGCCAGCACATTACTTGCTGCAAGTGGAAATAATGAAACTGAAAATACAGTTGAAACATGTGCAATGCTGAAATGTGTCTGTGTTTGTATGCCGCTGGTATTATTTATTCTACAGTAAATCAGACCGTTTCTCCCTTATTCCAATCCCCTGGCAGACTGCGATGGAGTGGACCAGGTCAACCCCTCTTCAGTTTGCCACAGAGGTGCTGCTGCTTCTCTACCAAGAATCCCTGTTCACAGTTCACACCGTTCATGAGTTACTATGGGGCTACAAAGACAGGCTCCTGTCAACCATTCACCTTTTGCATCCTGAGATCGATCCAGTATTTGGCTTCTTTAATAAGGTATGCAAGACTTTCTGATGCTTTAGGTGGGGAATGATGTCATTGCTACGGAGTCTGGACTGTCATTGACAGCCACTTGAGAAGGATGTGCCTGGGCTGAGGCCAGGAGGTAGACTGCAGGGATAGCAAAAGGATGTTCCCTCTTCCATTGGGCCGTATCAAGGCACTCGCTGGTAGCACAGCTGTGAGTTTTATCTGACTTCGCTTTATCAGGTATGGATAAGCTTTCCAAGGGTGGATGCAAACCACTCCAGTGTTGGCTGCGCTCACTTGAATTACATGGGCTGTGTGGGGCCGGTTGTGCAAACTATTAGAAAACAATTCCTGACCAATTTCCTTAGTAATTGATTGAAATTGCATGTTATTTCTGTGCTGGAGCCATTACTGGCTTCCATAGTGTTTCTGGTTGTGCGTCGTTTGGGGCTGCGGGGACTCCTTGTATCTTGGAGATCATCTGCAGCACTCAGGTTATTTTCTGTGGGTTTATTTTTTTTGCTAAGGGCTGCTTCTTCAGTGTCAAATTTCAAAGGAAAAAAAGGCTAATCTAATATTATATTTCCTTCACTCGGGAGGTGTAAGAATCTAGCCCGGTCACTTCCACCTCATTTATATTCAAGGTGGAGTTGAATGAATTGCGCTTACCTCCGGGGGAGTTCTATCACTCCTAGGGAGAATTTGAAGCGATGACAGCTTAAACTCCTGCCACGCTGTTGTAGTTACCAGCCAGGTGTTACAGAATGAGTGGAGTGATGAAAAATTCACGTATCTGTTTGCAGATGAATGGAACCGATGATGGAGAATATGTTTTCCTAAGTGGGGAAACGAACTACCTTAACTTCTCAAGGATTGTGGAATGGAAAGGAAAAGAGTAAGTTTTTCGGCGTGTGGTGGCCTCTGTCAAAATCTGCCCCTTTTCACATTCTGGATGAACGTAAGCATTGTTTACAAAAAAAAGGGTCACAGGGCAGACTGCTGTGAACACTCACCTCTGAACCCCTGGCTGCCCCTTGGCAGAGGTGACCCTCTCTCCACTCCCTCCTCTGGGACACACGTCCCAGACACCTATGGGGACAGTGTTCCCGCATCTCCACGGCCAGCGTTCCAGAGACCACACTTCCTTACGGCTCTGTACCCAGAGCCAACTTGCGCCTGGGTATCTAACACCTCCTCATGGGCAGCGTGTGTCACAAAGAAGCCAAAGATGAACTATGTAAAACATCCCTCTCCCATTAAAACATCTGCCAGCAGTTACATGTACGGGAGGAACTTGTGCAGACGTATTCTTGCTTGCCTGGCACAAGCAAATTTAAAGAGATTACAGATGCAATTTAAACCCGTTTTAATCCCATTTTTTGTTTGCGGAGCTGAAGCAAGAGGATTTAGCACTAGACAGGTCTGATTCTCGTTTGCTCAGACCATGAGCTGGCATTGCCTGACCACCGCTCAAAGATCTTTTAACCCCTACTCTCTCTTTGCTTCCTTTTCTTCAGGTCATTGAGCTGGTGGACAACAGAGGGATGTAACATGATCAATGGGACAGATGGGACATCCTTTCACCCACTGATTAGCAAAGATGAGAACATTTATATCTTTTCTTCTGATTTCTGCAGGTAAGGAGAAGAAAATGTCACTCAGACTTTAAAGCAGAGCAGGTACATCCATTCCTCTTGAGGTTTCATGTTTAGGCTGGTGTTTTTTCTCCCGTGATTTTATTTAAGAGTAAGAGTGTTCTGCATTTATTCATGGTATGAGGGATGAGAGAGTTACACCAAAAAAACCACAATTTGCATCAAGTTAAGGATGTGCTATTTCAAAATAAAGATAAAGTGAAAATTCGGAAGATGACTGGACTGCCTTGCAAGGAATGGAAGGATTTATTGAACCTTGTCTCAAGCTTCTTTCCTCCAAAATCTTCCTCTGTGCCCTGCTTTTTTAGAGAACGCAGATTGCCCTCTTCAGAGATTCATGACTTGACATAAGGCTGTTTGAAATGCATCAGGATGCAGAATATCTTGATGTTTCCTTCTTCACGTTCCACCTTGCCTCCTCCCTTGCCTATTTCCCTATTTGTGAAGAACAAAACCAATCTGAAATTCTCTGTTTAGATCAATACAGATGCGCGTTACACTAAATTCAGGACTTTTCAAATTGTTCTGTCTTGCCCAGCTGTGTTCCTTTCCTTGTTCTTCTCAGTAGCGTGTAACTGTCTCACACGACAGGCAATAGCAACGTGGGGACCAGAGTGAGACCCTGAAACGCGGAAGGCAGGCATCAGCGTCCCTGCAGCAGCGCAGCTGGCACAGGATCGTCTATTTTGTGCAGCAGCAGAATGATGAGATGTCTATTTGCCGATCAAAAGCCTGTTAAATTTAATACAGAAGATTGTCGGAGTGGGCTTAAACGAAACCTAGCTTACTGTAAACTTAAGCTGATAGGCAGGCATCAGCAAAGAGTCATCTGCAGCAGGTGTCAGCATGTGCGCAAGAATAACAAATGTGGGCCTGGCTTTTCTTCCTTGCAGGTCTCTGTACCTGGTGTACGACAGCTCAGGAACTGTTGCAGGCATCCCAACCTACCGCTTTGTGCCCTCTGCTATGGTCTTTGCCAACACGACGGTTAACCCAGACAACGCTGGATTCTGCGTGCCGCCGGGAAACTGCCCTGGCACTGGCGTCCTGAACGTCAGCATCTGCAAGCAAGGTGTGCTGCCAGGCGGTGGGAGCAGACTAGAAGGACATCAGTAGGGAATATATTTCTCCTTTCTATCTGAAACACATGAGGACAGTTTGGTGAGGCCTGTAGGGTTATGTCTGTGCTCAGTGAAATCAGCCAGCAACAAGCAACTGTTTGGCTGTAAAATGCAGTAGTGATCTGAGGGGATGTTCCTGTCGGATGCTGTCGGCTCCAGCAATGATTTAAATCAAGGAATCCGAAGGAAGTACCAGGATCCATACTGAACAGCTTGGGCGTTTAGCCTCTGCCCTTACCCAGGTGGCTGTCACATCTGAGTAGTTGAACAAAAACAGTGCAAAGGACCAGCATGCAAGACATGAAGCCATGCTGGTGCTGCACAAGGGAAAATTTGGCTTGTTCTGAAGCCAGGGAGTCAAGAGTGTTGATTCTGTAGCTCCAGAATGGACGTTTCCTTTCGCTCTAAACGCCACAGTGGGAAGAGTTTTGAGGTCCTCAAAGACTTCCCCAAATCCTGCTCTGCCTTTTTTAGGTGGTGACTTTCTATGTTTTCACATTCCAGGTGCTCCAATATTTCTATCAGCTCCACACTTTTACCAAGCAGATCCAAAGTTTGTAGAGGACATAGAGGGCATGAATCCGAAAAAGGAGTATCATGAGACGTTTCTGGACATCAATCCTGTAAGTGCAGCATTTTTTAAAGGGTTATATAGGTGAATTCAAGCATGTGGATTTAGGTCGCCTTCTTGGACGGTGTGTAATCGACACAGTCCCATTGACCTGAAGGAAGCTGTATTAGTTTATGTGGAACTGGTCTATTAGTATTTGCTTGTATAGAGCAAACTTTGGTGGATAGCAAGAATTAAAATACATTTCCCATTGTGCCTGTGCAATGAGAGATGCCATCAGACGGGTAATGATGAGATGAAGGGGCTAAAGTATTTCTTAGAAGCCGATGAGGCTACTTTTCCTGTTTACCCTGCCATCCCAACCATTTGAGTATTGTCTTGACTGTGTTTTCCCCAAGTAGAAGCTAGGTATGCGGACCAAGAGAGCAAATCAATAAAGATTCATTGGATGCTGGACTCAATTTAGATGGCATGGAGTCATGAGAGGAGAGATACAGAAGCGTGGTGATTATGTTTTTCATGGAAGTTTACGGAGTTGTTGGTATTCTCACCGTGAAATACCAGAAATAAAGGGAGCTTGCAACTGATGGTCTGTGGTTTTACACTTGTGGTTTAACCCCAGTAGGCAGCTGAGCACCACACAGACGCTCACTTGCTCCCCCCCCGGCAGGATGGGGGAGACTATCAGGGAAAACTCTCTACATCTATCATCACTCTGTACAACTACTTGAAAGGAAGTTGTAGAGAGGTTGGTGCTGGTCTCTTCTCACAGGTAATTAATGATAGAACAAGAGGGAATGGGTTCAAGCTGCAGCAGGGTAGGCTTAGGCTGGACATTAGGAAAAAATTCTTCACAGAAAGAGCGGTCAGACACTGGAATAGGCTGCCCAGGGAGGTGGTGGAGTCACCATCCCTGGATGTGTTTAAGACTCGTTTAGATGTCGTGTTAAGGGATATGGTGTAGGGGAGAACTTTGTAGAGTGGAGTTGATGGTTGGCCTCGATGATCCCAAGGGTCTTTTCCAACCTAAATGATTCTATGATTCTATGAAAAGTGAGAAAACTCAGGTTGAGATAAAGACACTTTAATAAGTAAAAAAAGAAAAAAAAAGAAAGAAACAAACAAGATCAAGGAAAACAAGCGATGCAAAAAAATCCCAGTTGATCACCACCACCCAGTCCTCGAGCAACAGGAGCCCTGGCAAACTTCTCCCCAGTTTTTCATCGCTGACCATGACGTCATATGGTCGGGGATATCCCTGATCCCTGGGTCAGCTGTCCTGGCTGTGTCCCCTCCCAGCTTCTTGCTCCCCCCACCCCAGCCTTCTCACTGGCAGGGCAGCGTGAGAAACTGTGAGAAACAGAAGAGGCCTTTAGGCTGTGTAAGTGCTGCTCAGCCGTACCTAAAACGTCCATCTGTTATAAACACTGTTATCATCACAATTCCAAAACATAGCCTGATGCCAGCTGCTATGAAGGAAAATAATTCTATCCCAGCTAAAACCAGTGCGACACTGATCTCTGCATCCACACGTAGGAATGTAGGTCGAGGGAAAGAGCAAAATCATGACCTGCCTAGTTTACAGAAACGGAGTGCTCTGACTCATCAGGCTGTTATGTGTAGCTAAAGCAGGAGGAAATTGCATAGTTCCTCTCTTAAGGTCTAGCGCTTTGGTGCCAGGTTCTTCTTCTTATCCTGCTCCTACTTCCCAGAGTTTTTGTACTACCATAAAACAAGCTCCACGCCTCCCACCCACACTCCAGACTAAATTTTGCTGCTTGAATGAGGAAAATGTTCCTGTGCATCCGATTGCAGCTCTTACTGTAGTGGTGGCGTTACCGTGAGGAGTGTTTCACGCTTGTTATCTCTGTGGCCGTACACTCCCATAGACTGTGGTCAGGACCTGTTTTTCACTCTGTAGAAAAAAAGGTTTGTCTTGTAGGTGGCAGCCTTTTCCAAAGCTACAGCTGGATCTGGAAGAAATGGGATCTCTCTGTAGCCCAAGCGTAAGTTTGCACAGCACGATGGCACCCTTATCTCTGCGCAGCCTCTTCACATCTCCTTAATTAAGAGGCAGACTGGAATGTAGGTATATGAGTTAGAAGACTGTCTTGGTGAAGGAACATAAATAATAATGCTAAGTGGGTCTTGTCTTCCCTTATCAAGCCCACACCAGTGTAAATAACAGGTTGTATTTTCCCAGTTTTTCCCAGTTCCTATTATTTCACGTTTACTCTTTTTTTTTTTTTTTGACGTTCTCATTTTTTTCATTCCTCAGCTGACCGGGCTTGTCCTGCAAGCAGCCAAGCGGATGCAGATCAACGTTCATGTCAGAAAATTACCTGAATTCTTGTAAGTGTTCTCTGCTGCCGGGTGGATATCTCAGATCCGATTTGATATTCATAATTAATTTGTCTGCAGCGTTCAGGTGGAATATTGGGTGGCGAGAGCAAGTGAGAGAGAGAGAGAGAGAAATCCAGTCAAATCTCAATTACAAGGGGCAGTACCCTTTTTTCTTACGGAGCGAGTAAATTTTGCAGTTCCATCTGTAGAATAAAGACAGTATTCAAGAAAAGCAAGATTTTACAGACAGGTTCCACGTGGTGCTTGTGGACCAGTCATATCACACTGGTTTGTTTGCTTGGAGAGAAGGTCTGCCACAGTGGAGTGCAGCTAGAACTCGGAGAGTGGCTACCCGCTGCAGTGAGGACATGCCATTCTGCTCTTCACATTTTTTAGGAGACAAAAATACTGTAGTTGCCATCATTTCTCAGCACCGGTCACATGAAAACCCAGACAGGGCTGCCCGTGCCTTTCCCCGCCAAGCACAAAATGTAGACCAAGTGGCGTGTCTCCCAGCCGAGGCAAGCCCTGTCTAAAATCGGGAGGGAGGGATCATTCGATCGGCTGGAGGGAAGTACCTTGCCTGTGACTGCGTTGCTGTGATAACGAGAAATCTTTGTACTGCAACTTTGGCACTCAGTACAACCCTGCAAATGGGAACAAGGTACAATCCCAAGTAATCTGTGAGTAAAATGCCCCTTTTCTTCTTTGTTGCAAGTGGATTCTGCTTGGTTTTCTGGGCGTTCCTGTTTGAGGGGGATGTCCCCGAGCTGCAGCTCAACTGTGCAGAAATACCATTCCCTTCATTTCGCGTCTTTCTGATATAGAGTCATAGAATGGTGATGTACTCATCACCAACGCTGTGTGGTAGCTATTCTTCCTCCTTAGCTTCTAAGCCGATGTTTATTGGCACAGCTTTGCTATATATTATAACTAAAAAAGAAGTATTTTACCTGCCCGATGCTCTCGGGAGAGTTGGCGGTATTTCTTCAAAATAGCACCACCGTGTTTTCTAGTGCCCAGGAGCCGTTCCATTAACACAACTTAAGAGTGAGCTGTTCTTTCATGTGTGCCAAATGTTGGGGAGGCTGCTCTGCGCATGTTGCTTGGACAATAGTTGCTGTGTTTTACAAACATGAGTAACTTTCAAGACCAGCTTAGCTTAGCATTCCTGCTGACTGGCACAAATCTGTCATTCAGTCGGTTATTAATGAGCCTCTTCTGGATCCCTCTCTTTCTCTCCCTACTGAGTCCCAAAATACACCATTTTTCCCAAAACAGAATTTAGTATTCATCTTGGGAGATCGAGCTTGTTCTCTTCCAGCAGGGGGGTGGAAATTGACGATAAAAAGGAAAGGCCCAGAGCTTTTTTAGGGGCAATTTCCTTGTTCATTGTTCCATTATAATCTGTCTTCAAAACCCTCCAAGTCACAAACCCATCATTTTTAGTTGTTGTTTCTTTTACACAGTGAAACGGGCAACATCCGAACGCTAATTTTCCCAGTGATGTATATAAATGAGGTAAGTATTTTTGTTATTTCTTTGCAATATTGCGGTATGTTTATGCTTGCAAAAATACCGTCTTTGAGCTAACCCGAAAAGAAAATGCTGTTATTCTTGTTGTTTTATACAGCAATGGGTAGGAAGCTGTCGCTGTTTCTTAACTAACATCCTCCTGCTGCTTGTTGACCATAGTATTAAGTCCAGCCCTGCAAAACCCTCTCAGTCAGACAGTCCTTTTAATTTCAAAGGTGTTGGCTGTGAGGAAAGGGGCTGCTCAGGTGAGGAGGCGAGAGTTCAGAAGATCACATCTTTTTGGGGTTTTTTTTGAGTAGTCTTTTGTGAATATTCCTGGGCTGTAGTTGGGTCACTGAATTCGTTGGACTCAGGGAGGACTCTAGGGGACTAGTTTTGATGATGTACGCCATTATTCCGGCCTATATTATTCCATTCCTGAACTGAGAGTTAAAAATCACTACTTTCTTTTGAAATGCAGACTAGATGATCCCTCTGGCCACACAAGGAGGGCTAAGCATTCTTAGAGGGAAAGTATATCAAGAAGCAATGAAGCAGAGGTGGAGAGTTATGGGAGTGTTGTTTCCCTGCCCTTTACAAAAATAAAGCAGTCTGATATAAAGGAAAAACAGAAATAAATCTTTTTTTTCCTCTTGATCTCTTTCTCTGCTCCAGAGTGTTCTGATTGATGAAGTATCTGCCAGCAAACTCAAGCACGTCCTGCTGGAAGCCAGTGTTGTAACTGGAATCCCCTTCGTTATCATGACTCTTGGAATTGTTTTTGGGATTGTTTTTATTGTGCTCGTGTGCAGGTCCCGGGGAATAAGTGAAGAGGTAAGTAGCATTTGAATTAGACCTTGCTTACCGTACATCTGCCTGTATTTGATTTTCTTTTCATTGATTTTACCTGTTCAGTGTCTTTCTGCACACAAACATTTTTATATGTTGTTTTTGTTTAAAATGACCTTTTCTAGGGAAGGGAAGTTTTAATAGACTCAGAATAAATGCACCAAAACAAAGGAATGGAGCTAATATAAGAAACGTGGTAAGGCAGGTCGTATCTTCTGTGCCTAATTCCCTTGCCAACGGTAGTGAAAATAAAAAAATCAGCCTGTCTAGAGGACCCTGAGAGATAAGATGCAAAAATTCCACCATATTGGATGGACAGACCGAGTCAGTGACAATCTGACAGCGTTCTCAGTAGAAGCAATTGTGTCATGTCAGTGGATTATTTTTCAGAATCATCATGCAAATTGATGACCAAAGAACAGATGAATTTTAGAGACAACAGCATGCAGAAAGTTTTATCCAGGCAGCACCGGTTTCTACATCTATTTATGAAAAGTTCTGTCACAAAATGACGTGCTGACATTACGGTCAAAAGCTGATGCCAAAATTTCACCCTAATAGGCGAGGCAGTCGAGTTCGGACAAGAGAAACTATGGATCCTTTGGCTAGAGAAATCGACTGGGTACTCTAGTAGGCTGTTTGCTCCTTGTAGTTGCTGTGGTCTTAGTGTGGTCTTAGTGTGGCCTTGCTTGTATGGCGTTTCCTAAGTGCTTTCTCACACCGTTGTAAGATAGTGCCCTCACGCCTGCCTCCAGAGCACCCCGCCACGCATGCTTTGTCTTAGGCAGTGGGACCCATCTGGGTCACTACCACCACATCTCCAGGGAGACTAGGGGTGTGATGGTAGCGGCAGCAGTGGCAGCACCTGGGCGGTGCGGTCTGCCGCCTCCTTTCCTCGAGCAGTGGCTTTGAGCAGCTGATCTTTGGCTCTCTTGGCTTCCTTCTTGATTTTCTCTCTGGGTACCCATTTCATGAGCAGATGCTCTCAGGACTGTACTTCAGGTTCCTCTACAAGAGAGCCTGGTACTTTTTCCTTTGAGCTTTTGAGCCTGCCTGTGTTCCTGGCAGGCTCAGCTAGAGAGGCAAACCCATCCCATCGCCTCAGGCCCCTGTCCCAGGCCTTCCTGCCCCACCCTACACGTATAGCTTCATACCAGCTCTCTTGGGTGTTCTTGAACACTGCGCAGGGATTAAAATGACCAAGGGACACTAAAATCCGTGTTTTCCCTACATTGTTTTTGTTGCTTTTCCTGCAAACAGAAGTCATTCAGGTAGTTACAGCTCTCCCTGTGACGCCCCTCCCACCAGGGTGGTTATGGCCTGCCATCACCTGTAAGGTGCTACAGTGAGCCCGAGGTCCCTGCCCAAGCTGCCACCCACCTTCTGGCGCTTTTTTAGTGCAGTGCTGGTTCTCTTACAGGAAATTGTACTTAGAAGTAGGAGCCAAGAGCTTTTTCCTTTCCCGTTTGGAGTCTCGGCAATCCAGCTTCCCCACTGGGAGCTCTCTAATGTGCCATATTTAACTTTGCTGTGTTGCGGGTTTTTTTCTTTCAGAGTACTGAAGACGAAAGGTCCCCACTCATCAGGACGTCTTAGGAGATTTTCTTTAAACGTGTGAGCTTGGAGAATAAACTATTAGAGCTGACCTAATACCAACTACCACTACCCAGCGTTGTCCACTGTGGAGAAACGATCGTGTCAAGTATAACTTTTTGTGGTATAGAGATGGAAGAGAATCTGCACTGTCATTGAGGGAGGAGACTTTTCTTACCGGCTAAGTTACAACCTTAAAACTACATTTAAAAACAGCTTGAGATCCTGCTTTTTTCAACCACGCACTCTTTGTACCTGCACTGACAGCCATAGGCTATCATAACCACTGTTATCAGCGAAAATAAAATGGCCTGATTCGTTACAGGAACGACACGGGTAAAATTTTGAAAATGGCCTTAGGAGTGTGGGCTGCAAAGTACCTTTCTGGAAACACAGCAGGCTCCTGTATCGCCCAGGAACAACGGACAATTTTGCTCTAGGCCTAGTATTGTCTTTTCTGTCAAGTGTTGCGCGCTACTTATTACCGGTATGCACTGACTGTTTATTATTAATGTCATTGGTCCTTTCACAAAAATTATTTGTACAATTAGTCCAAAACCCCGAGTGAAAGTTTGTCAAGCCTCTGTAGTTACCAGGCTAAAAGAAGCCGCTGATTTGAAATGCTTTTCCGTACAGACCTCTTAACTGTTCTAACTCTGCACCGGATCCCATTGCGTGTTAGCAATGCATCTGTCCATCGGGGGTTTTCCAACTTAAAAAACAAAACACAACACGACATTGTTCTTGATGGTGGAGGGTACAAAAATGGTGTTCTTTTTTCTCTGGTATTTGTGTCACAGTTCCCAGCTCTGTGGTTTAATGCGAGTGCAGACTTGGCAGTTACGTTTACTGGTTAGGGTAAAAGCACACCTCCATCTTAAGGTATGTATAGGGCCTTGAAAAGTCATAACACTTTTTTTACTTGTCAAGTGAAAACTTGTTTTAAAAGTGACAAAAGTATTTTTTCCCCTAATTAAAGGATTATTCTCATTAAGAAGTATTTCCGTTAGATCTAGATAGTGAAACATATTTGAAAAATGTATTACTGTCTTCTAAATAGAAGCACTGGTTTTTGCATTGCGTTGGTTTGGGGTTTTTTTCTTAGCTGGCGATTTGTTCAAGAGTTTTGTTCATCTGGAGACAGTTCCAACCAGGAAGTTTCGTGGTGACTGCAATTATTTATTATCTGGATTAGCTAAAAGCAGATAAAGAGAGCCCTGGGCTCTCACACTTTTGCAGCCTTGCCTCTTCCAGCGTGGTACACGGAAGAGCCAGGGCAGGTGCACTAAACTTCAGCCAAGCAGCAAAACTACTGCCTGGAGAACCACAAGCGTACGCAGTACGAGAAGGAGAAACTCATCACAGCTTTGTGCAGCCGGTTGCCTCAAAGGAGCCGTTCTGGAGACGCCTCACCATTCCACGGCGGGGGTTCAAACTGCCCCCTCTTCTCAGCGCCCCCCCACAATGCTGTTTTCTGGGCGGATGGGATGAAAGTAACGCTATGTGGGAACACCTCGGGAGCTTCCTTGGCTCTGTCGGTCCCCGGACTCTCCTCCTCAGCCCCGGTCCTGGGAGCCGGGTACCCTGATGGAGGGAGAGCCCCCTCAGCGCCTCTGTGCTGCTCACCTCCTTCCCTGGCCGGCCGCGGGAGAGAACCTGCCTCGCGGGGAAACTCCAGTTTTGTTTTTTTGTTCCAGCTGGAGTTTTCTCTCCCGACCTGGGGCCAGACCGACGGCGCCGGGAAGGGGACGAGGACAAACCGCCGCTCCCCCGCTGGGCCCCATCCCCGCCAGGGAAGGGCTCCTCCTCAGCGGGGGGGACCCCAGCCCGCCTGGCTGCTGTGCTCAGCCCGGCGCCGCCGCGAAGCTGTGCCGGAGCAGGGCCTTTTCTTCTCCTCCTACAACAAAAACAGCTGTTTAGTCTTCTTTTTCCTTTTTTTTGAGTGTCCCCGCGGGTGGAGAGTCGCTATCCTTGCCCGTTCCCCCCCACCCCACCCCCCCGGCCGCGCGTAGTGGTACATCCCGCAGCGCTCGCCTGCCGGCGGGAGGCGGTGTCACCCGGAAGCGCTTCTTCGGCCGCGGCCGGAAGCGGCGGCGGTTTGTTTCTGGTCGGACCCGCCGGGGAGCTGCGCGTGCTTCCCGCCGCCAACCAAGCAGCTCATGGCTTTCAACTTCGGGGCGACGGCGGGCGCCGGTGCCGCCAACCCCACCGGTGAGCGCGGAGGGGCCCGGGCGGGGCGGGGCGGGGCGGGTGGTGGCGGTGGAGCCTTTTTCCTCTCGCCGACGGCGGCGGGAGGCGCGCGTGCCCCCCCGCCAATGAGATCCGCGTCCCTTCAGCGGCGGGAGGCGCGCGTGCCCCCCCGCCAATGAGATGCGCGGCCCCCTCAGCGGCGGGAGGCACGGGCGGCCCCCCTCAGCGCCATTCGGCGTCTCCTCAGCGGCGGGCGGGAGGCCGGTCCCCTCGGCCGGGCTTTGGTCGCCTCTTGTCGGCGGAGCCGGTGAGACGCGAGCTCCCCGCGCTGCTTTCTCCCGCCCGCCTTCGGTCAAACGCTGTCCCCAGCGGGTTTTGTTCGTGTTTTTGTTTGTTTTTTTTTTTTTTTCTTTTTCTGGCTTGAACACCTGCGCAGGGGTGGCCTCTGCGTGTCGGGAGGCGTCCAGGGCTTGATCCCGCAGAAAGAGGAGTCGGTCGCTCTTAGGGCGCTTGTGGTGATGCACGGCGGTGCCTGGTTCGTGCTGCCAGCTCACTGGGCTCATCGCTTTTAATGGCAGTAGCGTGTCTGCTTGGATGAGATGCGCTTGGAAGTTAATTTTTGAGCAGTGTAAAAGACAATGTTTGATTTGTAAAGGAAGAAAGACATTTTCTCTCTTATTGTTTTATTGCTGTCAGTTGGCTGTCAGTCTTGATGAAATGTGAGCCAGAGCTGTCCTTTTTCTCACTTAGTAAAATAAGTCTTTTGTTGGCTCTTAGAGTAGACCATCTGAATAAGCCCTTTGGACCGGCCTCATCTTCACTGCGGTTAGCCTGGGCAATACTGTTTGGGCTTTCCCTCTGATTCTGGATGGTTTAGACGCAGACTTTCTGGCCCCATCTTAAAGTAAAAAGATAATCTTGTGCTGCTTGGACACTGTTATTGGCTAACATAAGAGGGAATTCTGGGATCATACCCCAGGACTTCCCGTTGTCTGTCTGTCTGTCTACCGTGAACGTTTTCTCAGCTACTCCTGGGGAGGGAATTGGGGAGCCGCTGTATTAGCCCATTTTTCTTAGCACTGAAAAACGTGGATGCATCAGGTAAGACACCAGCAGGCGCTGGATATGACAGATTTTGTGAATGTAACTCGAATAAGTCAGCCCTAGAGTATTTGAGGCACGCATGGTGCCTCAGCCGCTGGAGTTGTAATTTGTCATTATTTTGCTCTCGCTGCTCATATGTGTGTATGATATTAGCATGAAGATGGTTTATTCTTGCCTTCCTGATAGCTTATGAAATAACTACGCTACTATCAGCTTGATTCAGCTGCATCTGTACTAATGTAACTATCTTAGGCGACTAAAATTGCTCTTATCAGGAATGTTGAATCACATCAATGTTTTCATCTGTAGCTTTGAATTAAGATGGGAGAAGCATTAGTTGCTTTAGTTGAAAAACGATATGCTTACAGCAGTGATGATGGGAGAGTGGGTTAAACAGAAAGCTTTTAACTGTCCTCCTTGTGTTCAATAAATGGTGTTTAGTATCTTACTCTTGTTTTTAACTATGCCTGTCTCGTCCATGGTGATGGGAAAATATTTTAGCTTTTCTTTCCTGAACCTAGCTTTTAATTAGAACTAATGTTACCTTGCTCTTTTTCTGCTTCCCGCTTGTCAGGATTTGGTGGGCTTGAAACTACAAACTCCACTGCCAGTGGGTTTAATTTTGGGGGTTTCGGATTAACTGCTAATCCTGCAGTGAATTTTAATATTGGGAATTTCGGTGTTTCCACTACCTCAACTCCACCATTCAATTTTGGTAACAGTCTGGCAAGTGCAGGTAGATAATGCATAAATACTTGTTCTGTAATAAATGTTAATAGCAGGGGTCCAAGAATTACATTCCTAACTGAGAATCTAGGCTTAGTACTAATCTTCATATCCAGTGAAGCCTGGAGATAAAAGCTCTGGAAGTGCAATGGGTTTGAGAGCCATAGGCTTGTGGGGTTTTTTGCCTATTAAATTTTCAAGAAATAGCTGTTGAGGAAAAATAAAGATGTACCAAATACTCAGTCTCGGAACTGGAAATGAATTGTGGTAACCTACCAGTCTGACCCCGTCTAAAATTGAGCCTAGATTCCCCAGCAAAATGGCAACATCAATTCTCCATTCAGATCCAGGCAATCATGAACAATTGCAGAGCTGGTCCCTAAGGCCACGTTTCCTGACATGAGATTCTTGGACTACTGCAGTCATGTTTTTCATCTTCCCCTGTGTCTCCTCATTGGCCTTCCGTTGGCTGTCATGAATGCACTACACCTCAATAGTTTCTGTGGAGAAACAAATTTTATACGATCAGCACAAAATGAACAGCCCTCGCTGTGATCTCTGTTTCCTAAAGGCCGTTCTGCACCCTGAAGTAGCACGCATCCCAGGCTCTCGCTAAGAGATTCTCTTACGCTTCTGGGAGGGTCTTGTGCATGATGTGTGCACTGGGTATCGGTTAAGAAAACCGTTCATGGACCCATGTAGATGCATCAGTTCTGAGCGATCAGCCAATATAATTTCAAGTTAAGTCTCTTCTGTTTCATACAAAAATGCTGAACTGTATGGATTTCTAACGCTTTTACTCGTGTAGAATTAGCCTGTGGGGGTCTTGTTGCCGCTGCTCGTATAGGAATTATATTCATTCCACAGTGTCATTGCTCCCTGTGTTAGCGTACTCTTACCTGTTTTGCGCACTCGAGGGTCTGGGTTTGGTTTTATTTGGTATGAACACCATTGGACTGTTTCTTCAGCTGAATTTGAACTACTCCAGAAGAGAACCTGGATACTTGATTTTGTTTAGCAATTTGCACTCTTAGATCCTTTTGCAAGAAAGGATAACTAAAGTTCTGTGAGTACAAAACTACCTAAAAATTGTGTCATCTGATGGTACTCCTGCTAGGGTTTCTCACTTGCTGGTAGGATTGAAACTGTAACGTTAAAGGTAAAAACTTCTTATATCCACTCGCATTAACATGTTTGGTGAATGAAAATAAAATGCAATCGCACGTCAGCTGTGGTTTAAGCTTTTCATTTTGTATGTGTACTAGAGGATGGTAAGCGTAGTAGGTCTAAAGAGACTTTGGTCGGTGGGGTTTTTTTTCTATTGACATGTGAGTTAGCACTGGCAGCATCTTTTTGATAAATCCTTTATAGCAGTCTTCATTTGAATGCATGTAAAAACGGTTTGAAATGGAGAAAACTTAGTTCTCCCGGGCTAGTCAGATGTCCACAGGCTGCACCTTGGGCCAGTGGTGCGAACTCTGCACCATAGCAAAGAGATTGTGGGGTGGCATCCAGCACTTGCACAGCCTCATGCGCTGGAGGGTGTCCAGGCCGGTAGCTGCCCTGTATATCAGAGCACGTCTTCTAAGGGGGCAAATGGGAAGATGGGTTCTTGGGACTTTCTCTGGCACAGTGGAGCTCAGGTTCTCACTTAGGTCTCCTGCTAGCCAGTGACCGGTTTTCCTGAAAATCTGTGGAAGACTGAGTGCTTTTGCACCTGTCTTCCTCTGATAGTGGCTGAACCTCAAAATGAGATTTAATGGGGAGGATAATAGGGAAACTAGGCTTAAAGATAACACCTGGTAGAATTTCACCTGTGTGTAGAAGGAAATCTGCTGTGACAGCATTCCCATGTAGGCACAGCAATTGTGTGCACCCTGGCCTCAGGCTTTACTCGATATGTTTCTATTTTTGCTCTTAAGAGGTTAGAAATGTTTAAAAAGCTCACAGAACATCAGATGATTGTTTATTAAACACTTGGCAACAACATTGACTAGAAGTACTCCTGAGAATGAATTTAAAAAATACTATTATTAGTTGTGTCTGTCACTAAGGAAAGCAAGTCCTGCTGGTAGAGAAACAGGATGTTAGTTAACTGCTGCTTTTGTTTTTTTTTGGTTGGTTTTTTCTTTTTTTTTTTTTTTTTTTTTTTGCTTTCTTGGCACACCGTAGATGTATTGGCTTTCTGGTTCATGTTTTCTCCCCCATTTCCTCGGACAATGAACTTGATACCCATGATCAATGTGAGCTACATGCTTGTAACATAATACATCCATCTGTCAACATCTCTTCTCATAACACCCCTTGAAGCGTGCAGTTTATTGTCATGTTACGCACAGCTGCCACTCACAACATGCCATCAGCCTTACTTGCAAACTTTGTTTGTTAGGTGCTTTTGGAGGATTTGGGACAACTACCACCACTGCGGCACCAGCATTCAGTTTTTCTGCTCCCACCAATACAGGCACCAGCGGTAAGAGAGCACAAGCCTGAAAGTATTTGCCCTTCACAATCATGTTTTGCGTTTCACAGGTACTATTCTGCTCTTTCTCTCAATAATTCTTTGCTTATTTCCCCAGGGCTCTTTGGTGCTACCCAGAACAAAGGCTTTGGCTTTGGTACTAGTTTTGGCACAGGAACTGGAACTGGCTTGGGTAGTGGGTTGGGAACGGGGCTGGGCTTTGGATGCTTTGGTACCCAGCAGCAACAGACCAGTAAGTATGGCCTTCTCTTCATTTACCCCTTCTTTAGTAATGAAAGCATAAGACTGCAACAGGTGCACAAGTAGTGGGACAGAAGTATATTATGAAAGGAGGCTGTTACACTTAACCCTTGACTGATGGAGACTTCTCAGAAATTTGGCTTTTGAAATGCCTACGTTTGCAGCCCTTGCCTTTTTCTTAAACTAGAGCTCAAGCAAGTTTCTGAGCTTCACCCCTGAGTTTCCAGCAGCGATATTCACCCTTTTAGTTTGGCAGTGGTAGGAAGAGTAGTTATGGAATTGATGTTGGCAGTCGTGGCATTACTAGAAAGAGGACAAAAACAGTGTTGAATTTAGTTTAAATGTGAGTTGGATAACAGCCAGCTGCAGGCTCGGAGTTCACTGAATTTATAATAACAAATGTACCCTTCAGATTTAGACATTGAAGGGGCCAGATGATGTCGTGGGTGAATATAGACATCTTATTTAAAGAAAAAAGAATAAATCTTTTCTTCTAACTCAGCATTGGGGAACTTCCGTTGCTGATGAAGATTGGGTGTAAAAAGACACTTTTAAAAAACATTATCTGATACCGATTTACTTTTTCTGTGCATTTATTTTGCTTCTCAACACGTGCAAAGACATGATACCAATGATACGCAGATGGAACGTGTAAGCAAGCAAGTCTGTCTTGGTTGGTAAAGGAGTTTATTTGTTTTTCTTCATCCAACGCAGCATTAGGAGGCGGCTTGTTCAGCCAGCCTGCTCAGACACCTGCCCAGTCGAACCAGCTCATCAATACAGCCAGTGCCCTCTCGGCTCCGACACTCTTAGGAGATGAGAGAGATGCTATTTTGGCAAAATGGAACCAGCTTCAGGCCTTCTGGGGAACAGGCAAAGGGTACTTCAACAATAACATTGCCCCAGTGGAGTTCACGCAGGAAAACCCCTTTTGCAGGTTTAAGGTACGGAATTGTTCAGCTGCCCGCAAACAGTTCTGAAGCAGTTACTCTGCTTGCTGAGCATCTCGTGAGCGTTAAATCGGATTTTGTTACTGTTAAGAGTATTGTGAAATAGCATTTTTCCAGGCAATGTACACAGTTCTGATGTATGCTAATTAAAAGGTTTGAAGATGTATAGTTGCTGGAAATTTGGATGATTTTGAGCTGCTAGATATTGAGTGCATATGTGGATCGTGATACTAACCTTTTTCTATGATAGCATTCAGACTATTGCGTGTGTAGCTGGAGCCCATCTCTGGAAATGAATTTTAACGTGTATTTGTTCAGGTTACAATATTAGAGAAACTATTTAAAATAACTTTCACATCTGAAATAAATTGTTAACATCTGGAATAAGAACTTCAGGGTCTTGCTTCATTGTTTTGCCTACATGAGAAAAACCCTCTATGAACCGTGCATACTATTTTAAATAGACTGGCCTTCAGCTTTCTTCTGCCTTTATCCTTGCCAGTGCTAAAGCTGACTCTGTTCCTTGTATGATATGGTCAGCAGTTCCAGATCTTGCTTCTCATGTCAGCAAGAATATGTAGCTCTTCATCCTCCGCAAATCTCGTGCCTGCTGACTTTCTTGCTGAGCTTCAGACTTGAAAGTGGATTTGGGTCAGGCCTGGTGATACCCTCCGTTCCCAAGCTGATTCTTTGAAGTGCAAACTTTCTAACCCGAATGTAGGTTAATACCTAATTAAGACTAGTTTTATAAAATCTTTGCAGCAACTGAGTGCCTGCATAACAAACGTTTGGCTTCTGTTGTGTTACCTTTTTAGGTGTTACCTTGAATGTTTTGTTGATAATGCACCTGAAAGCTTACTTCCCTGGAAGTTGTCGCCTGAAAGGGCTTTAGAGTTTTCTGGGCTTTGAAAAATAGCAAAGTATAAATTGTGTGATGCAAAATTGGTTATTTTAGAGTTTTATTTACTAAAAGTATAAGTTTTCCTTTCGAGTTAGGCGATGACACAGGTTTACTTTTGTCCCTGTGGCTTGGATATTACTAATGCCGTTACGAATTCACATACCTTAAGTGAAATACTGGAGAGTTTGATGTATGCCAGCAATGGCGGATGCCAAAGAAAAACAGTGGAGAAGCTGGTAGCGCAGGTACGGGAGCAAAGAGTCATAAGCTGGTTTGGTTTGTTGCCTCTGTAAGCATCAGACATCTGATAAGAATGAAGCATTACCCGAAGGGTTTCACAGGTGTTCAAGGAATCCACTTGTACACAACTCCAGCTCTAGAACAAATGAGAAGCATGCAGAACCAAGAAAAGTGTGCTTCTAGGGTATGTGATACGGGCTGTCATTTGAAGGACCACAGTGAAGTAAAACATCTGTTACAGTTTGAAAATAATTAATTGCATATGGAAATTGTGAAAGATTTATTGATTTATTTTAGACAGAAATACCAGGGGAGCTGTGTTTGTGTGGCCTTAGTACCACTTTGCACATAATGAGATTTAGTCTTCCGTGTACTGGCAAGTCTTTCTCAACAGTGTGGGCCTCTTTGACAATTACGAAAGTGAAAGGGATGTGCTCAAAACCAAATTCTTCCTTAGCTGTCGGTGTTGTGCTCCATGACAGGATGGCCCAACCTCAGAAGGCTGATTCTGCAAGGCTCACCATCACAGGGAATTAACCTCTGCTGACAAAGACCAGGCTCTTGGGCACATCCCCCAGTGATATGTTGGTGCGACAGTTCGGAGGCAAGATGAGATGGAAACTGCCGCTCTGTTTTTTTGCTTAAAATGAGTGAACAGTTTGGGTCTTTCATACAAGTCGTGTGGAGTTTCACGGGAGCTAACAGGGTTTTTTCTGAAATGGGGAAAGCACGCTGTTGCTTAGTACAGGTGGCATCAAGTGTTCCTGTATTAGATTATGATGTTGAATTAAACAGCTAACCTTACTACACCTTTATCACAGCAAGGATAAAGATTAACATTAAACTTTATAAGCAGCTGTACAAAGAAACCGTGACACTTGCTAACACAAGGGAAACCAGCTGTCCCAAATTCTTGTGTGGGGAGCCTTACCTCATTTCTGTCTTAGTAGTAGAAATAGTTCGTGTCCGTATTTTGAGTTGTATTGCCAGGCAAACTGTCCGGATATACAGTAGGAAAATGCTAAGGAATCTGTAAATGTTTACGGTTGCCTTATCTTTCAACAAGGTTATGTCAGTAACAGTTTTTCGTTCAGACAGCTGGAAATATAATGTTGTAAAACTCTTCTGGAATTTTAGTAATTTTTCTATATTAAAGTCTGGTCCTCTGGTTCCTTTTGCAACTTAGAAAAAGTGTACATTTGTAAAATGTTGCTGACTGATATCAGCTCTGATGTAGCATAAATGCCCTGCTGAGCTGGCATCTCCCAATCCGTAGCACTTTCTTTTTTTTTTTTTTTTTTTTTTAAATATGGGGAGTGGATATTTACAAAAGTTTTGTAAACACCTGAACTGTTTCAAAAACTACTCTATTGGTGGCCTTGTGAGAGAATGTTTTAAAGTGGGATTGATTTTATGTTTCTCAATCTCTGAATATGTTGTAGCTTAAATTTTGAGCCAGTTGCTCTAAAAATTGAGAGGTTTAGCCTCTTTTGTTAAGTAATATATCCCCGGGTTTTGTTTATTCATTTGCAGGCTGTGGGTTACAGTTTAATGCCCAACAACAAAGATGAAGATGGCCTCGTGGTCTTGGTCTTTAACAGAAAAGAAACAGATATTCGAAGCCAGCAGCAGCAGCTTGTAGAATCGCTACACAAAATTCTGGGGGGAAACCAGACCCTCACTGTCAACGTAGAAGGTGTTAAAACGATGCCAGATGACCAGTATGTGAACTTTACACAGTTTTGTGGTTTTTTTCTGGTATTGCTTGTTATAAAGGGTAGGCACTTAGTCTACTCTGTCTTTCTTTCTCCTTGATTTTAGATCTGTTCATCCTGAGTTTGATTTCGTGTCTCTCATTCCTTCGTGTTGCTTTTTCTTAAGGCCTTAAGTCCAGTATCTTTCCTGTGTATGTTACTTAGTTCTGCTGGAGCACACAGCTGAGTACCTCAGCTCGGGTCAGGAAATAAGCTTCTCTAGACCCTGCCCAGCAGCAAAAATTGGAGATAAGGATTTTAACCATGAGGGTGGGATGAATACTGAATGTTTTCGGAGCTGTGAGGTATTCTTCACTTGGCCATGTGTAAGGTGGAAGAGCATTGGGATGTTTAATAGTAGGATCTTTGCAGTGTTTCCTATCACAAACATTTGTTTCAGTGGGAAAGCTGTTCCAAGGCTGCTGTCTACTTTGACTTGTCTAGGGGCCTCAGCCTAGTCTGAACTTCAGACCTTCAGCCTTCTGCCTCAAGTACTTCAGTACGCTGACATTTCTGCTTCTTACTTTCACGCAGTTTGTTCATTCTGTTTTAAAAACCAAAGGTTTTAGGTTATTCTTGATGTATCACCATGTAATGTGGTTGTTAAAACTGGCGGGGGAGAGAATGTAATTTTGTAGGGTATTATTTACAGCTTTTCCTCTTCCTTGCTGTGTAAAACCCTGCGTTTACTGGTACTTTATAGGTCAGTTAGCTAAAGGAAGTTAACAGTCAGCTGGGAGAAGGAGTAACTTCGATTTAGGGCTGTTTCTCATTGTGTTAGTTCCTGTACGCTGCTTTTTCTGACAGTATGCGCTTTGTCTTGCACAGGACAGAAGTGATCATTTACGTTGTTGAGCGCTCGCCCAATGGCACTTCAAGGAGAGTTCCCGCAACGACCCTCTACGCCCACTTTGAACAAGCCAACATAAAATCGTCCTTGCAGCAGCTGGGGGTCAGCCTCTCCATGGCCAGGACAGAGCTGTCCCCAGCACAAGTCAAACAGCTCCTGCAGAACCCTCCTGCCGGTATGTGGTCTGGGGCTGCGCAAGGGCACCGCCGGGCCCCTGATGGGACTTTTTTGGGTCTCTGGGGAAAAATACAGGTGTCAGCCCGCTGGAAAACACCTTTTAAAACTGCAAGAGTTTCCAAGGCGCTCTGACAGACATACTAATGTAGTGGTTTTAATTACAGCCAGTCTTCCCACTGAAGTGCAATGTAGTTCACCAAGACAGTTAGGGTTTATCAGTAATATGCCGCACAACGCCATACTACATGATTTAGTCATCATAAATCGCTTCAACTTGTCCAATTAAAAAAAAAAGTTAAATATCAGAATAATCATGTCCTATATTCACTTCCTAATTTACAGGGGAGGTCACTTAGCCTGTGTATGGGGCCACAGATAGTATGTATACAGCTTTGTTTTAGAGTTCTTTAGTGCCATTCGTGCCATTTCATAGGATAATTGTGGCTTATTTTCTACGTCTAGAGAGTACCACATGGAGTACTTGCAGTGAACTCCCTGCAGTGGGTCAGGGAAAGCAGCCTGTGGTTTCCAGCAGGCAATAAGTAGCATGTTCAGTAAGACCATAAGTTTAAAAACACAGCAAAGGTTGTGATACCTGGACTGCAAAAAGAACTTGGCCTACTCTTGCAAAAAAGTCAGAGACAAGCAGCAGTGTTTTCCAGCTGCGTCGGGAAGAAGTAGTTGCTCTGGGCACAAGCGAGCTGGCTTTCCTTAATGTTGGAGGTGTATCACAAGGCCTGTGTAACAGCAGTTGGGCGCAGCTTGACTTGAGAAAGAAGCTGATTTATAGGCTGGCTAATCAAGCAGTAAGATGTGCAAGAAGATGTATTAGTGCTAAGCTCTAGAGAAGCAGTCATGCCTCAAGAGATGAGTTTTGGTATAAAGATAGTAAGTTTTATGAGGAATGACCTGGAGTGTTGTGCAATGAAGAATGTTGTTCTAGCTGACTGTTCTGGTCTCTTTAAATGGGCCTGAAATTGTTAAATTACCAGCCCCCCCCCCTTTTTTTTTTTTCTTTTTTCCTGTCTCTCTCTGGTCAGAAAGTCAATTGTTTCCCTATCAGTGTTGTCTTGTTTTTTTCCTAACATCCCTAGGTATCGGCGTTTTATACAGTGATCTGATTTGTAGTAAGGTTTGGAGAATGTAATAAGTTGCATCATGATGTTGATATACACGTACAATTGGGCTGCTTTTATTTTACATATTTACCTGTTGAAACAGTTCGTGGCAAAGCAAGAAACTGTTCTGTCAACAGATAAAATCCTTAGGCGAATCATGTTAGGAACCATGATAATTCCTACTGGGACTATTTTGCCAACTGGTTTGGTACTTTGATCGCTTAATTACTGATTTTTAATTTTATTTTATTTTTTAATACAATAAGCAACTTGAAGAGGAAAGATGACCCAAGTGTAGCATACAGTGGAAAAGATGGGAATTTTTCCCCTTGAAGTACGGATTGTCTGATTTGGTCACCTGTGGTTGTTCCTTTCAAAACAGCAGAAGTGCTTGACAGCCTTTTGAACTGAACTTACTGCCACAGTCAAGGACCAAGACTTTTAAGAACTACCCTGTTTTAATTAACCTCAATTTATATAGCAGTTGTTCATGTTAGCAGAGTTCAGAGGGCTTGTGTATTTCCTAGTATTTTTCCTGCTTAATAGCTGTAAGATGTGGTATCTGTTCAACTTCCGGACTTAAAACTTGTTTGGTTGGTTTTTTTAAGGTGTCGATCCTATTATATGGGAACAAGCTAAAGTTGACAATCCTGATCCTGACAAGTAAGTCTAGTAGTCTGTCCGAGTATTACAGTAAGACTTGGAAAGGGGAGAAATATTTAATATTGTGTAGTACCCTTCAGGTAAGTTGTAAGAAACTTATTCTGTAATAACTTTGTCAAGTGCCGATCTCATTTGAAGCAGTGAGGATTACTAGAAATGCCTGTCTAATCCCTTTACCCGTTCGGGCGCTTAAGGGTTGTCAGGATAAAGAGCCTTACTTCCATTATTTCGAGTTGTGGTGTCCTTCATTATACAGACTAGTTGTTGGGACGGTTTTTTTGTAACCATTATGGTTTTTTCTCTTTGTTTCTGCAGCTGAAACTAATGTGCTCTTGTACCCTCCAGTGGTTACAGATAATTTAAGATGATTCCTTTATGAAAAAGGAATAAGTTGTTAGGAATAGTGAGGACCGTAGAACTTAACGAATAAGATATGCTTATGTGTTATCTTAATTTATAATAGGTCAAGATCATTTGTAACTTTAGAGTATATTACTAATTATTAATCCATACCACATGTCTAATATAAAAGTGTGTTGAAGGAAATATTTGTATTCTTGTAGGCTTATTCCTGTGCCAATGGTGGGTTTCAAGGAACTGTTGAGAAGATTGAAGGTCCAAGATCAGATGACCAAACAGCATCAAACTCGATTAGATGTAAGGTTTCTCAGCTTTATCGTGTCTGCTTGCTGTTGACAAAGGATGTGCCATTAAATGAGCCTCCCCCTGTGCCTCCTATGTGTAGAAAACTGAAAATGGAACCACGTGCACGGGACTGTGACTCTTTATCACTATTTCTTAATACATTTCTTAATTACATTTTTTGGCCTAAACCTGAGCAGTATGTTTTGGCTTTGGTTTTTTCAGGTTCAAGCTTGCTGTGTTGTTATAAGCTAATTCAAACCAGCTGGATTAAGTTGCACTGGCACAGACTCTAATTTGGGTACCCACTTCTAAGGTGCCTTCTGAAAATCCCAGTTGCATATGAAAATAAATAGAAACCAGAACAGTGGCCGTCTAGCAAAAAGCTTTCTGAAAGCCTCTTTGATGAGGATGCTAAGTTGCTGGACTGAGTACCGTTTTGAAACTCAAGGTTTCAAATTAGGACTAATGTATTCTGTTATCAGAAACTCTTATGACTTGCGGCTGACTCGATCTCCTCCTGTGCAGATAATATCAGAAGATATCAGTGAGCTGCAGAAAAACCAAACGACAACTATGGCAAAAATTGCGCAGTACAAAAGGAAACTGATGGCGCTTTCTCACAGAACATTACAGGTA
Organism: Chroicocephalus ridibundus; assembly: GCF_963924245.1. Taxonomy (NCBI): domain Eukaryota; kingdom Metazoa; phylum Chordata; class Aves; order Charadriiformes; family Laridae; genus Chroicocephalus; species Chroicocephalus ridibundus. Next base: position 7,065,752 of record NC_086288.1, read on the forward strand.
ACACGGATAGTCTAAATAACTCGTTCTGACACACACTCTGGTGCCAGACAGCAAACTGAGACGGGGCAGGATGACCTGTGCCGTCTTGTGCATGGCCTATGTTGAAAATGAAATTCTGACTTCATCGAAACGGTATTGCTTTAAGTAGTAGGCAGAGCTGTCAGGGAAAGCTTCAAGTGTGCAGCGTGTCTTCCTGCTTTGGGAACTTTCTCTCTCACTTACTCAGAAGCCATGGGACCGCGCTAAGGTCTCAGAGCAGCAGACTAAAAGACAGAACTAATCGGATGAGAGACATGCTGCAGGAAGGGCAAAAAGACACGTGGAAGGGCTAGTGGGGAAAGAGGTGGGCAAAGTGTTCTCTAATGAACCTCAAAGGCTTCTTTTGTAGGTGTTAATAAAGCAGGAGATCCAAAGGAAAAGTGGTTATGCCATTCAAGCAGATGAAGAGCAGCTTCGTGTACAGTTAGATACAATTCAGTGTGAACTTAACGCACCTACACAGTTCAAGGTGAGTAGTTTAAAGAACTTTGCCACAACTCTGGTTTTGTTTCCTGACAAAAGAATGTAAGTTTTCTAAACGGTGCATATCTATTTGTTATGGAAGGATTTCAGAAGAGAAGCACAGAAGAGAAGTTACTAAGTTGTAGCATCAGGTTCTTTGCTGCATGACTGATAGGTATTTAAGTATTTTTGAGTTCTTAGAAGTATTGGAGTTGCTTGCTTTTTGCATGTCTTCCAAAAAAAATTAAAGAATTAAAAGTGGATTTAGAGTGGAAGAGTGGCATATGCTTTCTGCGCTGGTGACTTGAGGAGTGGTACATGCTGGAGCTCTGACAGATGAGAGCGAGTTGCATTTGATTTAAGCCCGTTTGTCTTCTCAGGGCAGACTGAATGAGCTCATGTCCCAGATCAGGATGCAAAACCACTTTGGAACAGTGCGGGCTGAAGAGCGCTATTACATAGATGCAGACCTCTTAAGGGAAATCAAACAAGTAAGTATTACTGGGTAGAATCCTGGGATACTCTTTGAACTTCATAATTTAAGCCAGCTACACGCTGACTTGGGAGCTCTATCTAGATTGTCATGTTTTTGTAATTGTTCAGTGATTAAGTCCTTTTTATTGCTCTCAGTGACAGTGCATCAAGGTGTTTTACAGAGCCATTCTATGCACTTAAGCTATGAGTGCAGAAAATGCTGGTTTTCCTTATTCCAAAGAAATTATGCTAGACTTTTCAATGATGTGCCAAGGCCACCGGCCATGGCACCTTTGGGAAATATTACGTAAAATTTGTGAAGTATACTTATGCTGGTTTTTGAACTATCTGCAGCATCTGAAGCAGCAGCAAGAAGGCCTGAGTCACCTAATTAGCATTATAAAGGATGATTTGGAGGACATCAAACTTATAGAACATGGGCTGAACGAGAGCATCCCCATCAGAGGAGGAGTCTTCAGTTGACGTGGTGGATGCTGCTGCTGGGCTTATACAGAACATGTTACTCAAGTTCATGGTTCACCTTCCAAGGCTAAAACTGTTGAGGTAAAATAAAACACGTATCTTCTCGGAGCAATGGTATTTTGGCTGTTATCTTTAGAATTAGCAAAGCCTTTTCAAAGCTTTTGAACTTGACCTTTGGAAGGTTTATATTTTATAAAGCTGTATATGCTTTAATAAAAGAAGGAAAACTGAATCTGTTCAGATACTGGTTTACTATAAAACTATATGTACTATTGTACATTTTTTCTTTTTTTTTTTTCCTTTTTTTACAACAGCATAGTGCTAGAAATGCAGTGCTGAGGGACTTGTTCCACTCGTGACTTCAGTTGTGGAAAGCTTAGCCTACTTCCATGTTTTTGTCAAAACAATCAAGTAACATCGTTATGTAAACAGCTAATTTAAATCATTACAGATATGTATGTTGCTGTAACTGTCTCTGTCTCTGCAATACAAGTAGTTTACTGGGGCAAGCTGCAGGAAGTTTATGTTTCCAGTTTCTGTCCTTTCTTTGGCCTGCAACGATCTGAAGGTTATGGTTTTACCACGTTACGTATGTGTATTACACAGAGCTTTGCTGCCTCATAAATAACAACAGAATGTCTAGGTGTTGTCTTCTGCCTTTTTTTTAATTGCCAGAGAGTAATAAATTCAGTCTGACTTTGTAATAACTTGTGGATGGTGTTGGCTCTTTCTCAGCTACATCAGCAAAGAAGGGACACGCTCCAGGCACGCCAGGTACCAGCTACCACACCTGATAACACAGGTCTGCTTGGTAGCCTCAGTCTTCAAACTAAAATACAAAGTCATGTCCCTTAGATCCTACCTGGGACCAAGTACTGCAGAGCAGGCGGCTACTACGTGTATTGGAGAGAGCGCTTCCCCCCCTCCCCCCACTAAAAAAGTCACTGAAAAGAAGATACATTATTCTTTGCAATAGGCATTTGTGAAGCAGAAAGAAACTCAAAGACGTTAGAGACAGAATTCTTTTGTTCTTTAGCCACAAAAAAAATAATTTCTATTTGTAACATTTGAAAGGTAGAAAAACAGAACTAGAACCTCAGCATGCTAGAGCGTGTATTGTTCACTGGAGAGAGTTTACTTTGGGAAATAAGGCTGCAGTACACTTGAAAAAAGTGTACGTGGAATGTTAAGGGGGAAAGGGATTAGTTTATTTTTGGAAACATAAAATACCTTAAACGTGCAACACAGGCTCCAGCAGAGGCTCTACTAAGAAATCAAATGAGGCTACAATTCTCTTTTTCAAGGGCCAGGGTCGCATTCTAAGTGAAGTCTTTTACCAAGATAAATAGGTGGTGTTTTCTTCGCAAACGCTTCAATGCCCTTCCTGCTTTTTCAATTGAAAATATCTTTAACGTGCAGCATAGGCATTCTAGCAGGGGGCTACTTCATCTACTACCGCGGCCTTTGAAAAAGAACTAGTCTCAATAGATTTCTTAAAGAAGCCCCCTGCTAGAGACGGTTTTGCATGTTTGAGAGAGAGAGGTGGTTTTTTTTCAAAATGTTGCTCCACTGCACTTAGTAGCATCAACCAGAACAAACTTACCGCAACAGAACAACAGAGGGGATGTAGGTATTATCACTGAAACAGCACTGCTGCTAACAGAGTTGACAAACTCAAGAAGGTATAAACAGCCCAGAACCAGTGATCTAGAAAAAACCTGTTTATTAGAAGGCAAGCTGTGCTCAAGCAGTTGCTACCAGGTTACAATATTAAAACAAATACCTTTTTTTCCATTTTACTACACTTGAATAGACCTCTAACATTTCATGACAAGATAAACTAAGTTGCATCTTCCCTTTGAGCAGGCATTTCTACTTCAAACGCAGCTCCTTTTTAAAAAAGATCAGAACTATTATATCCGTTACCTTCCCCACGTAGATCCCAGCTGTTGGCTACGGCAGTCGCAGTTCAGTGCTACAGGTACCTGCCTTCCCTTTCCCTGCTTCGCATCTACAGGCACGCTCTGCGGTTAGGTAGGAAGCAGTCCCCCCCCCCCAGCTTCGCAGACAGTCAAGGCATCGGACATGGCAACCCTCGCCAGCTTCTCGCTACTGTGACTGTTTGACAAGGCGGAAGGCTTCTAGGAACTCGTTGAAGTCGATGTTTCCATCCTTGTTGAAATCAATGCTGCGAACTAAGTCATTGATGCCATCATCTGTGAGTTCAATGTTCATGTGGGAGCTGAACAACTTCCAGGTTTGGTGGAACTCCTCAAATGAGATGAGACCTGTGGAGAAGGAAGGCACAGCCACCTCAGCACGAGTTTCACCGTGGGCCCTACTGCCAGTCAGTCCCAGCTCAGCATGCAAGGAGGGACCCTTGCTCATGTTTGATCTCTCATCCCACCCCTGCTGCCTGCATACCCTAAAGGAAGGAAGTCACTCGCTTGTAATCTTAATTTCACGTGCTGCAACTAAATTTCCTAGCGTGCAGAACACTAGCTAAAATAAAACTTAAAGCAGTAAAGAGCCATAATACAATTTGGGAGAGTAAAAGAAGGCAAAGACTGTTGTATTTTCTCTTTCGCAAGTAATTTTGTGGCAATGACTGCTTGAAAGCAGGTAAAGCTCAAGATCCTAGTATGCTGCGTTACTGTCATTGCTCTCATCACAATTTTTGTTCTGCTGAACTCCTCCCGCTGAACAAATAGTTATTAATTCTCTACGTGGACTGCACACAATCCATCAAAATACATCACATTTGTGGAAACTTGCAATGACATTTCAGAAGCTCCTGAGGCAATAACCCCAATTGAGGGAGGAGACGGACCCAAACTATAAACCATTAAATAAAAACGCCTTCATACATACTAAAGGGAGCACAAAAGTAGAATGAACACTATGCAGTGACCAACACCCCTCTTCACGCTTGCTTACCTGAATGATCTCTGTCTATGATCCTGAATATCGTCTCCAAGTTGGATCTGTTTCGATAAATCACTTCCAGCAAGCTTGACTGGATGTGCTGAAAGACAACGTGGTCACGTTCCTTCTACCCTTCTGACAGCTCTCTGCTTCCTCTGAGCAGTTACTGCAGACCTTCCCATAAATAAAAGTGTTTACTGCTCTCAAGAGTTTGCCAGCAACGCACTTGGCATTGTGTGTGACTTAAGAAACAGGTTTGTGATGACTGGGCCCTCTATGCAGCTCTGCATTATAGCACATCAGCAACCTAGCCCTTCCAAACAGCTTTTCCGCGCTAACAGAGAAGACAGTGACTTGGGCTACGTTTTTTAACAGTTGCAGAGTTGGTTTTGCTGGGTGTCATTAATAGACTGCGACTCAGAGAATTATTTTGGATTGTACAGGAACCGGAACCATCCACTCTCCTTCCGTACCATACTCGGTTCCACATGCTGGGGATCTCGTGAGCTGCTTTGCGTCATGCTTTGGTGGAAGGTGGCGAGTCCTTACCTCTTGGCTCCTCTGCTCCATGGCCAAGTCATCCAGCCAGGACTTGTACTCCAGCATGCCGTCTGCCGTACTGCGCACCAGCTGCGGCCTCAGCATTCGCCAGGGCAATCCTAGGTGCAAGACTGACTCCACTGCCGTTGCCCAGTTGCTCAGCGTGATCCTTCCTGTAAAGAAAAGGGAGAGTCATGGAGACCTCTGGGAGACGGGCAGCTGAAAGCACGTGAAGGCAAAGCTACCACCGTGGACAGCCCTCGCTTTCCTCTTCCCAGTGATTCCCATGGAGGTTCCCATCCCTGAGACGCCAGAAATGAAGGGGCTCTAGAGACCCCCCAGCCCTTCCCAAGTGACACGTGACAGACACGTCCCAGGTCATCTTTTCCAACGCTTGATCGATACTTCTGTTCTAATGGGTTCTCCTAGGACCAAGCCTAAATTGCTACACATCAGGCTAATGATCTCTTGCTTCCCTGACACCACCTCGTTACAATGCCACTCTGAGGCATTAACAGATTTCCCAACAGAGACACTGAACACAGCAAATGAGACCGACGCTGTGGCAAGGCCTGACGCAGCCTTCCCTGTGACAGTCACCGACAACTATCAGTGCGGAGCCTCCCAACCAGCGACACACTCAACTTAGCTGCTTCAATCCTGTCCTACCAGGGAATTAACCGGAGTGTCCCCCGTCTCAGATTTACCTGTATTGTCCTTATCGTAGGCCTTGAACGCGCTGATGAGGGCTGAGGTGTGAGCAAAGAGCTTTTCCCGCAAGGCTCGAAAGGCTGACTCCTCTACTCTGCTGATTCTGGAGGATGCAGAAAAGAGAGAAGCACATTAAGGACTTGCCACAAAGCGCAAGAGAAGCTGCACCTTCCCAGTCCTCTGACCTGTCTATGGATTGCCCAGACCCTCGCACAACTACTCTGCGCAGCTACAGCTGCATCTCAGTGCTCGTGACAAGGCCCTGCATGCCTGGAACGCAGTTCCCTGCAGCTGATGCATTGAATGCGGCATCAATTTGTGAAGTAATAAAGCAGAAGAGAACCTCAGCAAGGGTCAAAAGTTAAAACTTGACATTAAAAAGAGAAGCTTGAAAATCAGCAGTCTGTTAAAAAAAAACAAAAAAAACAAACCAAAAAACCCCAAAAAAACAACCCCACCCCAACCCCCAGAAAAAAAAAAGAGTCCTCTCCTGATCTGCTAACACTCCCTCCTCAACCCTTGAGCCTCCCTCAGTAATTTCTGCACAAAGTTTGAATCTTCTTCTAGCGCTATTATTTAGTAAATCAAGCTGTGAAAGTTCAGCTCTGGAGACAAACTCTTGAAACTCACAAAGTTTTCCCTTTTAGAATTTTGACTTGGTGAATACAGAGCAACTGGAAAGCCTTGCCTTTGGGTCATTGTGAGATTATGGGCTGTCTTGTTCGCTTGGTACTGAACAAAATGGGGGACAAGGTCCGGTCCCAGCTTCACGTAGGCTCCTCTGTTGCTGCCAATCTCATAGTAGTTTGAGGCTGAAAATATGGTCAGCACCTAACCTCCAGAAAAGAGAGGCGTTTACAGTCGGTACATACATATACGTGCATCAGTGAAAACAACACAACCGATCCCATCTGGAGTCAACAGACTGTGAAAGCGCTATGTTTTAGGTGGAAAAGGAAGAGCAAGGTGGCAGCTGGCCTGGAAACCTTACATTTGTGAATTCCTCGAGGGCAGCACTGGTCATATGTGGACCTGGCCACACACTGGGCTTCTGCGATTTCACCGCAGACAAGCTCCTGACAAGCTTCCACTCTCCACTGCAGTGAGCAGAGTCAAAAGTGCCCCTGTTCAAGTCACTGAAGTGATCCTGAATCTCCTGGGAGCAAAAGTTTGCTGCAGCGGCTTAGTAACACGCTTTTGTATGCCACCTTCAGAAACAGCTGCATTAAGTGGGGGTAACGGCACAAACAGGCTCAGTTCTTTTCTCAGCTACCACCCGCAAGGACATACTGCCAACACAACAGATGCCCCCGACAGAGCACGTGGCTCTAGACTGTCCTGACCTAAGACCTCAGCTGGGAACACGCTTGAGTTACTCCCACTAAGGCTGTCCAACAATTTTGCGTGTACATAACAGAGCCCCAGTGGAAGAAATACAGAGCTGAGACAAGCCCCTGCAGAACCCCCACCCTGGCAGGACGGAAACCCGAGGACCCTTCATGCAATCCCCCTCACCGACCTTCCGGTTGTGGCAGAACTCGTAGCCCTCTTGCTTGCACTCGTGGGAGCGGATGAGGAACTGCAAGTTGTACTTCTCAAGGATCTTCCCTGTCACGTCAGGCCCAAAGTAGCAGCCACCACCTCGCACCGTATTTACTCTGCAGCCCTCTTGAGGCATGGGGTCACTCCAGAGAACGTCTAAAATCTGAAACGATTGGAAGAGTTCACTGAATAAAGTGTACCCAGCAGATACCACCCGTCAAAGTTTACTAAGCAAATACAGCGCTATCTCTGAATCCCTCCCTGGGCTGCTGCCATTACCATAGGGCAGGGGAGCAAATGTTTCCAGCATCCCAGCTGAACCACCACACTGCTTCGCAGGACTGTCGCTTCACTGGTCCACCACAGAGGTGGTGATATTGTTGGCCTGGAGCTAGGGGTGCATCCGAAGTGCCTGAGGGTGTCCATAAATCAGGCCCGTTACAAGCTTCCCTTTTGCTGCCTCTAAGATTTCCAAGAGCCTTGCCTGTCTTCCTCCATCCCAAAACGCAGGTCCCAGGGCAAGAATACCCAGCAGACCCCGAGGCCACGAGCAGGCTTAGTATTAAACTCTTTGGCTCTCTAGCCAGGACATTCTGCAGCCTCCAGTAATGTAAGTACCGACTCAGTAACCACTATTTGGATTAAAGTTTAATCTCTTTAACCCTGACCTCAATATACGGCTTTATGCTGATAAGGTGTGCAGTGCCGGGATGTCATATGCCATGTGAAGTAAGTGACGATGGTTTCAGAGCACACAGAAGGGACTTAAAGACAGTCTGGTCTAACACAAACGGGAAACCAAGTTCCCAGGCTCTGACCTGCCTAGCAGTCTACTCGCAGTGCTCCCCAGCTAAAACTACAAATGCGGTCTGCTCTTACCACCCAAGATCGCAACTCGCTCCTTAACTCCACCGTGCGAAGCAGCAAAAACCTCTCTGCAGAGAGGTCTGTGCACTGACTCACAGACTTTATGCTGAGATTCCTCATAACAGAGAACAAACCTGCGAGAGACACCCACAGCCCACCGAGCTCAGAGCCCCGCTTAGACTACTCGCCTGCTTCCACTCCTCCTGGCGAGTCCAGCACGGCCCATCCAAATCCGTCAAGGAGACTACGCTGGAATAGGTGAGCTCCTCCTCCTCCGACTCACTGATGTCCACCAGCCGTCGGCACCACTCGATTTGCTCCTGCACCGTCTGCCGGACCCACCTGGAGAACTCCAGTTTGTTGGCCATGCTGGGAGCCTCGGTCGGCCGGGGCTGCGGACATAAACTGAGGGCTGCCTCGTTCCCTGCTGGGTCAGCTTCTACTTTGCTCTCCCCATTTATTTCCTGTATTTCCACATTTCTATTCGACTCCTTTCTTTTTTTCCCTCTTAATACAGATATAAACTGAAAGAGGTAAAAAAGAAAAGAGAGATGGTCACCCTACTTGGAAACCTGCATCTCCAGTTCTAATATCTTCCGCTGGTAGACTGTCAAGTGACCCAAACCTCCAAGCCCGAATTCCCTTTGGTGCCATCAAACACCGATTAATCATGTGAGATTACTAGTGCTGTCCTCTCGGATGTGCCATTCTTGGTTTACAGCTGGGGCCCCACGTCCATCCTGACTACAGATCTATCTCTTCTTCATTGACTTTATGCTGCTAGACGTTACACAAAAGGTAGAGTACATGGATTTCATCTGCAATGGGAACCAGGCAGCAGAATGAGGGAAGGAGTAATGAGTAATGCAAGTGCTTGTCAGTACATTTGGAGAAGGGAAGTAGTATTTCTCAACTCGAAAATGAAGCAGAGACAAGTTAAATGACTTATCAAAATCCTTCTGGAAATCTAGGGGGGAAAAACAGGCTAAGGAATTGTGGGACAAAGTCTCATCATCACTGTGTTTTTACAGTCGGCACTAGCACATCTATTTACCCATGCCATTACCTGCCAGTTCCCTGGCTACGATCCGTACATCCTCCAGAAGCCAAGAAAGCTTCTTCCCTTCACACCTCCTGCACACACACACTATTAAACCCAAGCAATCCACGCCAAGCCTGTACTTAAACACAGTTTGTCTAGGAATGCCATCCGTTTGATTTGTCTTGTCAACAGCCAAGCTGACGTGTAGAAATAAGCTCCTCACCGCAAATCAGCAACACTCGTGTCTCTTGCAATATCTAGGAAATAAAACCTACTTTGTTCCTTTGAATTTTCTCAAGCATGTCCAGGTCAGTGGTGTCAGAGATGCCCCCATGTATAACGAGGACTTTCTGATCAATCAGGGTGGCCAGGGGGAGCCAGCAGAAAACATTCTGAATCATCTTCAAGATTTTCTTCCCATGCACCTAGGAGGACAGGTCAGAAAGGAAAAGATGAAGCTTCAAGCCTTCAAAGTCCACGTCTCACGTGGTAAAGGAGACACAAACATGCCTACCTTGTATTTTTGCATTACTTCCTTGGTGAAACCGTAGCTAAAGGGACAGGAGAAAGGAAGTTCAGTGGGATTTCACAGCGACCCCCTTGACATCACTATCATCCCCGCACAGCACCCGTACCGTAAGTTGACCATGTGGTCCTCATGGTTCCCGCGGTTGAGATGAACCTCCTTTGGATAGATCAAGAGGAAGGTAAAGAGGATGATGAGGATCTCGAGGGACTGTTTGCCTCTGTCTACAAAGTCCCCGTTGAACACGTAGGACTTGGAAGGGGAAGGAAGGCCATTCTGTAAAAGCAAGGAACACATGGGTGTTACAAGAGAGGCCTCCCCTTGAGCTCCGTATATCTCCCCGCCCCAACTGCACGTTCTGTCACTCCTGTCCCAGGTTACCTGGTAGAGTAGATCCTGACTCTTATTTTTATTCTATAGGCTCCTAGTGGGAGGAATGCACCGAGAAGTGAAAGCTGGCAGTCAGGAAGAGTTGCCAATGGTACAGCACTTAGAAAAACGCCCAGTGGCACTTCCGAAATGTCCATGTATATCAGATTTCAAAGTCAGCAAAGGAGCAAGCTGCTGCTTTGTGAAGCCATTTAAAAAAAAAAATCAAATTGACCTAGAGAATTGCATGTGAAGGGTCCAATTTTGCAAACACTTCTCAGCATGACCCACGCGATACCTCTCACAATGCCTGGCCAGCCTCCCTCTCCAAATACAGTGCCTACCTTATAAAATATGAGGAACAAGTCATCCAGCTGGCCGTGCAAGTCTCCTAACAGGCACAAAAAGACAAGTCACAGTATATTTACCTTTAACTTAAACAGACACCAATAAATCACTTCCTATGAAGTATCTCTATGAATTAAGAAGCACTGAAATATTTTGGGAAGTTCAGGGTACGAGTTTCCTTACGCTGAGTCAATGTGCCCGAAGGAAAAGGACACGATGTAAAGGCTTGAATTGAAGCCTCGGAAGGACAGCAAAAAACCTACACCAGCTTATGAAGGCTCTGATTTAGAAGCTTTGTTCAGTTACGATGACACAACATGGCACAAGAAACAGAGTTTACACATTACATGGGAGAAAGCTTTGCGTACAAAATAATAATCAAACTAAATTCTCCTTTAATATGTTATTGGAGAGAGAGATTTGTTTTCCAGAAGCTGAGTGCCTGCAAAAGTCTGTGCTAAGTATATATTTTTCAGGAATATCTCAAAGTTTAAACATCAGTTTTAGGGTAGGAAAATAACGGTGAAAAGCTTCGTCTCTTTCAAGTTTACTTGATAGGACTCAAAGACATGTTAGTATTCTGGATCTGAATTCATACACTGCTGCTAATGAAAACAGCCAAAACAGCTCCAGGATTTGGTTGTTTAAATAATCCCAGGCCACGGAACAGGACAGAAAATGACTGAGTTTTGAGGCCAGTCCTCGAGCGGGTGCAGTTTCTGCGATTTAGCTAAATGGCTCCAAGTTTGGGGTGACAAAACAAAGACTGATTTGAATCCAGTTAAAGAATTCATTAAACCTTTGCTATAATGCGTAACAATTTTAAGAGCCACAGGCTATCATTATCACCCTTCCTCTTCCCTTAAACAAACGTACATCTGTTCATACCTCCTCCTCTCCTTGCGTTTTTATAATCACCGCGACAGCACCACTGCTACAGCAGGCTACAGAAGCTGAACGCTACCATCTAGGGGCAGGGTTTGTTAATGATGTATCCCAAAATCTCTCGTGGAAGCCAAATGCAGACTACAGACCGAGAAAACCACCTTCCTCCAACACCCCTATCCCGTTCCGCACCAAGCAGAAATAGGGCCATGCTCCCTCCAGTCTTCAGCCTAGTCTTCCCAGCAGCTCAAATACAGCATCGTAGGGTAAACTGGGATATTTTAGATGGCCCCAGTTGCCTCTCAGTGCAACAGACGTTTTGCTTACGGACTGAATTTATGCTCCACGCTCAGTACAGAGGAGGGCATCATGCTTACGCTACCATTTTATAGCTTTCCCAACCCTTCCACGTGAGCGTTATGCCCCAGAGACTGTGCAGTGCCCTCCCACCCAGACATACCGCACACAGTGACCTCCTCACTATAGCAGGTGGAGACATGACTGATGTTTGGCAACTGCTTGAGGTGCTTCCTGGTCTCGTGAAGAAGGTTTAAGACATAGCGAGCGTGGAGCTGCTACTAGGAGAAAGCGAAGGTATTAAAAGCAGGAAATCAGTGACTTCTGAACAGCAGCGCAGTTCTGTCTGCAAAGGCCCCAAGGCCCCACCACCATAGCCTGGATGGTAGAAACTGTGACGACAGTCAGTGCTGACCTATGGGCTTAAAAACAAGACAAGGCAAACACCACCTCCTAGAGCAGCAGAAATTCCAGCCCGGTATCACAGGTAAGAAGCTGCTCCTCTAAATCTTTCTTAGCCTTGGTATCACAGGTAAGAAGCTGCTCCTCTAGATCTTTCTTAGCCTTGGTATCACAGGTAAGAAGCTGCTCCTCTAGATCTTTCTTAGCCTTCTCCACAGTAAACTAGGCCGCGGGCCGCTGTATGTCCTGCAGAAATACGCTCGCTCAAAGCCAGGGTGTAGGCATTTAATTTTAGTCAAGACACTAGAGATCTTTGTTTTAAAAGTCATTTTGTTAGAAGAAGGGATATTTTGGCCGATTTTGCAGTTCAGCACCTTGACTGAGGGATGGCAGCAGAGCCCCGCCATTGTACCTACCAGGACTTGTCTCGTTAGCGCTGCTGAATTGGCACTGGTTTGCCTCATCAAAAAAATCACATTTTAAATATGGAGCAAAGTTGCATGGGACAAAACATAATCTTAATCAGCTGTTTCCATCTCGGCCATCCTATACGTTTTTATAAATTGAGGAATTGCAACCAAAAATGACAGAATGTTTTAACACAGACTGTTGTTGGTTTTTTCCCTTTTAAAATGAAATTCAGGTTAATATTGGTACACACCTACGAAAATTTTTCCATTTTGTCAAAACTGCAAAAGCGTTCCTATGGCAGGGGGAAATACCATATTATTTCCATCCCCCTTTGCTTAATAGCCTGCCGGTTCGTTGTACTCCAACCAGCTCAGCTTGTTAGGAGGGCTAAAACTAAATTATCTATCCTGCATCGCTGCGCAGAGAATGGGAAAGCGTGGTTCCTTTTCGGATCCTTACTTGTTTCTGTTTGAAAGCTTCCAGCAAGGCGGTCGCATGGTCAGGAAGGAGTGGGAAAGAGAGACGGGGTCCAGTGTACGTGTCTGGCACCTCCATAGATTCATAGTCACAGTATTTTTCCAGCTCTGCCTCTTTAAAGCTTTCCCCACTTATGAACATGCGACTGATAAAATCCCCTGGATGGCAGATTGGTCGGGTTTTTTTAAAAGAGAAAGAGATAAGAAAAAGTTAAGTTGGCTCAATACACTATTATAGTAATTTGCTAAAGCAAAGCTGTTTGGTCAGGCTAGAGCTCACAAGCAATGGCAGCGGCAGAGACTAGGCTCCCTAGTTTGACACCGCTACAGGATTTGCAGTGGGGAAAAGGCGTCGGGGACAAGTTTCCATGCGCTATGTGTCAGGTAGCGCTGGCAGCTACGCTGGTGTCTGCGGAACTCTGGGAGAGCCAGGTGGACATTGGTTGCCATGGCTAATTGAAATCTTATTTTCAATGACATGCAAAAGCAAACTGGATAATAAGGGACTGTCTCCTACGCCCCACTGTTCTTTTCTAAGCTTGTACCTACATTCTCAGTGTTGCACCACATTTGTATAAATACGCATTACTTTTTATTGCTGTAACATCTCAGAGCCCAACTCAAGGAACAGGACATTATTGGCCTGTTTTATATAGACACAAAAAAAATCTTCCCCAACAGAGCTTTACTGTAAAATATGGGGGGGGGGGGGTGAGAAAAAGCATAGCAGTTTGAAAGGAAGGAGCGAGGACTTCAGCAGGTTATGATCAGCAAAATAGTTAATTTTGACTTACTACCATCAGATTTCAGAGCTAAGCTCATTAGCAAGTTCGCAGCACTGAGAAATAAAATATAATGCCCTCTACAGATTCAGGAAGATACTCTATTGGTTCCCACAGCATTTCTCCATCCCCACCATGCCCCACTTATAAGTGAGAGACTAAATATAAATAAAGTAGACACCCTAGAGCACACTTCCCTAAAGATGGATTTTCTTGCTTCAGAAACGGACTCTGCAAAGCCCTGGTTACCAGGGATCACTGAAAAAAAAAAAGGCAGATTTCTAATACTGCTCTTAGCACACATACTGACTTTTTATTCCCCCCTTCCAGCTCCTAAGGAGCAGGAATTGCCCCACATCCCTCGCACAGCTCTGACAGTCTCCAGACAATTCACTCCCTATCCAAATTCCTGATGCCATCGCTCTTTAGACTCTCTTGGCCCCCGCTTTGGCATGCTGAAGGGCCAGCACCGGGCAGTGAATCAATACAGGGTGCAGCCTTCTGAGCTGCTGGTGCCACATCTACAAACGGCACATAGAAACTTACTCTCTTTACTGCTGCTGGGCGTGAAGTGGTCCATGAGGTAACTGAAGAAGTTGTGAAGCTGCAACAAGAGGGAGAGCCCATCATCATTCACCCTGCAATGAAATTCTGCAGAGCGGCAACTTAAGGTGATCTTTCTGGAAGTAGTGTCTGTGCCCTTCTCATGTTGTCTGGCATGTACAACAAATCGTACCGTACCAATTCTAGTTTTAAATATCTCATGATAAAGTCAAAAAAGCAGCTTTACCTTCAGCCATACAGACAGAAGTACACCTGTAAGCCCTCCCTGTCCCTGCCTGACAGCAAGGCAACTATATAAGAGAATATTCATCAAATTTTAAGTCTAACAAACCAACTAGGCTTACCTATTGTGTTCAGACATAAGCAGGCAGGAAATCAATAGGCTAAAAAGGGGGCAGGAAACCCAGTTCTTAGCCCACTGAAGCACTTACAGGGTTACCAGCCAGTAGCCAGAAAGGGGTGAGTCTGCGGCACAAAAACCACCCTTCTATGTGTTTTCCTACATACTCTTTTCTTTGGCCCCTTACCTTGATCTGATCCTGCTCGCAGGCATACTCAATGGATTGAAAAATTCTCCAGGTGCAACGTCGGCGCATTTCCAGCCGAGCAACGTAGCGCCGATACCACTGTTGGATCAAAACGGCTGCCTTGAAAGCTAGAGGACGAAAAGAGAACCAGCCTGCTGAGCTGCAGATACCCTGACACCGCTCGTTACCCAACCCTGAAAATTGAAGAGGGACCTTTCTTTTTTAGGAGAAAGTTTTCAGGAAAGGTGTTCTGATACCTAAATATTAAGGATAAAACACACTCACTTCTTTTCACCATATTGCAAGAGGTTGATCCGACCCTGCCTGACCAGAGACCTCTGAAGCAATTCTAAACCATCGCTACTGGCTCCTCAGCACCAGTGTTAACAACAACTTATTAGGGCCTAAAGATCCAAACACATTCTTCAGTAGTAATAGGCAATTTCCTCCCTTTCTGTCTACCTTGATGATTTTCATGTCTGTCTGACAGCCTAGGTACTCGGACTTCAGGAAACTAGAGATTTGACTGAGGCCACACAAGGAGCTGGGGGAAAGCAAGACATCGAGTCCCCTTCCAGAGCCTTAAAAATACGGTGTTTGTCTGCCTTCGTCTTAGCCAAATAAATACTTCAGCTTTTACAGTTCTGGACAAACTTCAGAAGCTATCTATTCTAGCATAAATGTTAATGTACCATTACCTTGGAATAAAAATAATGACAAAATTAATACCACAGTGAAAAGACAGAGACAGATCTTTGGACACTTAATGGCACAGAAACAACGAAATGCTGGGAATTTCCAGGTGCCTGGTACGGTTCAATGCACAGCCAGCACTGGAATCTTCCCTCCAAGTGATGGTTGTTTACCCTGGTCTTTAAAACATAACCATTCCTCCGCATATCCCCAATTCCAGTGTTCTTCATTAAAAGATTATTTCAGATCGGCTGTATGCGTATTTAAAATGAAGTACATTGGTGCGGTTTCCCATTTCTTTTTTCGTGTTCTGCCAGGGAACTTAATGTACTACCTTTAGAAACTCTTCCATCCTCCTTAGCGGCTCTGGACCCCGTTTGGACCGCCGAGTTACTTTACAGCACTTTGCCAGCCAACTCTGCTACTTGGCATCTCTCTTTTGTCCCTTCCTGTTCGTTTATGGAGCCCTACCCTAGAGCCCTACGTTTAAAACATTTTCTAGCGACGCTTCTCTGTGTCACCTTTAGCTGAGGGAGGGACAACGGCTCTATCTACTGGCTGGCCCCAAAATCAAATGGAGATGGCAGAGTTAGAGTTAGGCCCGCTGCAGAAGCTTGTATTCCCTTGGCATCTGGTTTGTGAGAGCACTTCCACATTGACCAAAACAGGGAGAGCAATGTGGGGTGTGGGGTAGAAAAACTTTATTAAAAAGAAGGAAATTCCCCACGCGTACCCCAAAGGCTGCTGAGTGCTGGCAAGAGACAAAGAGGTGACATTAATTCAATTAGCTTGCATTAATTGTATAACGTAAACCACCCTCCATGTACTTGAGCAGGAAACGTTGACCTTTGCCTAAAGAAGATATCCTGATGGCTTAGTTATCGAAAATAATAATCCTTCTAAATTACGTTACTGTTACAGCACTAGGAGCAGCAGAACACAAAAAGGGAAGAGCGATCGCTGTTGTGCAGCTGGGGAACAGAGTCGCGGTGAAGTCATGGGCAAGAAGGTAAGACTTGGCTGGCCTTAATTCAAAAATAACTAATGTATTGCTTGCCTCGGCCTTATATCTTGTTGAGATAATGCTTACTGATCTGCTGGGCTACAAAAAAATAAGAGGCCAACTTTTTTTTCTGCATTTTGGTGCTCGCGGTGCTACCTCTTCAAGCCTCCTTTGTAACAGACCCAAAAACAGCTGCCTTACTCCCTGTACAGTAATTTGCCTGGCACGTAACCAGAATCACAGTCACAATCATTCTCTAAAATAAACAATTTCTGTATTCCCCTAAGAGCAGACAAACGCCCAGTTACTGCGGTAGGAGTCAGATGTATTTCAGCTGAATCCCAAGCAGAAATTCACAGTTATGACTCCACATATACCAGTGAAAACTAGGTCCTTTGAAACATGAAAAATAAAATCCGTGAAAAGCTCGTTATCAAGCGCACAGCGAGCGTATATACCACCATCCACAGCATTTTAAGCTCCAGTTGGGCAAAGCACTGGGTTTTTTACTTTACTTTTACAGAGACTGACTCTGCAACTGAAAAAGCCGGCTATTCTAATTTACCAGCTTACCCGTGTGAGTTTCATCTGGCAGAGTTTGTACTAGTTTAGGAAAAAATAATAAAAAAGATAAAGAAAGAGATTTATCCACATTTTCTGAGGATCCAAGCAGTAAACCGAATCTTACATCGTGGTACAAGGTACTGAACGCACACCAAAGTGGCAGCACTCAAACCAAAAGATGCCTGTTCGTGCTAGCAGTGTAGTTCACGAATCAGGTTACAGGAGGGAGTCAGCATCCTCTCTCGGGTTCCCCATCCCCTTCTTCACTCAAGTGCGGGGCCGATTTAACACTGGCTACACTTTCCATAGGGAACAGCCTCTGGGCCTTGTACAACAGGGACAGGACACCGCCTGGCACGTTATACTTGGGTGGAAAGTCCTAAGCAGCTCCACATCCGCAGATCTGAAGGATTTTGAGAACCAGATGCAATAAATTCCAAGAGGTTTTACTGTCGTGGGAAACTGTTGATGAGGTATCACATCTAATGCAGAGTTTCAAACAAGAAACTAGTTTTATGTTACACTTGGTTTGTTATAGACAAGCTGTTATCATAAAATAGTCCTGAACTCTTCGTGAAAGTCCACGGTTCTCTGGCGTTCTAGGCGATAGACAAGCCTAACCTACTGTTAAAAAAGGTGGAGTTTTTCAACAAAGAAAATTTACAAACAAAAAAGGCTGAGTCGCAACAGTATCCCTGCTTTCTTCATTTCTAAATGCAATCGCTGTTTTTCATTTCTGTTTACAGTCGTCTGTTTACTTTTTTACACTTCCTTATGTGTAAAGTCTCACTCATAAGCTCCCTTTGCTCCATAGCAGACCTAAGCACACACCCAGAAAACTGATACTGTCATACAGAGGGTTTCATAAAAATAAATCATTACAGCTTTGGGAGCCATAAAAAAGTCTAGATTATTAGCAGAGATCAAGAGCATTGCGCCGAGGTATTTAGAAAAAAAAGCACACTTTTTTGTTTTTCAGCTTTTCTTAGCCACGCCGTCTTACCTTCTTTAGAACCGAATTTATTTTGGCTTTGCTAATGTTTCTGCTTTATCAGCCCTGCGCCACTAACACAGACTTTAAAAACAGAGTCCACCAGAAGCAGCGGGGTGATACCACCTATCTCGCTGTCAGCACATGGCAGGACGCGCATTAGCCAGCAATTGATTAATCCATCGGATGTTAGTTCTAACAGAACTGCTTTTTGCGGCTTCCTTTCTGGTCAGGTTTTGATCGATTTTAATCTAATCCTGGTCTAAATAGCTAAAGGTCTAAATAGCTGTTATTTTCTCAAGCCTGTTAGTCTTCCGCCTGACAGCTGAGACTCCTTGTTGCAGAATGCTGAAAGATATCACCTTCCCTCAATACTATCTAAAGAAACAGGTAACTCGGAAAAGAAACACATCCACTGCAATCTCCCAACAGCACGTGCAGGGGCAGGCAGGAAAAGATTACTTTTCAAAAAATCACTCACCATTTTCAGACTTCTGCAGGGAGTACTTGTAGTTGGCATTCACAGAACTACCAGATCCCATGTTCTCCAACCAGCGCCCCTAGAACGTTGCAGACTGGCCCGGTATCACCAAAACCACGAGAGGGATGCAGGAAAGACCATTCGGCCAGAATCAAAACAGCTGCAACATGTTCCACGGTGACGAGAATCTATAATTAAATATGTTAACACTTAAGATCAACAAGCAGGTGTACATCTTCCACTACCAGTTTTTTTTTTTCAGCTACTTTGTTGTCTTCTAGACAATCCGAGATGAGGATTTCTGTCTCACTGTTTCAAATTTCAAGTCAGCTGTATGAATGGGAATCATTTCAGCACCTTTCTTAATTGCATAAAAATAGCAAGAGGTTGCATATCTAGGTACGATAATTGTATGGTAAATGTATAAATCAGGCATTCATGTAGTCTCATAATGCTTCACGTGCCTAATTTTAGGCTCCTGTCTCTTAGCAATACGGCAGTTTTTGAGCCGAGCCTTCATTTCAGATGCTACAATAAAAGGGATCTCCGAATCCTCACGCTACCTCCTCCTTCCTCATGCATACCTGAAGCACCCGGATGAAGGTGCTAAAACACTGCACATGACTGCAGTTGTACGCTGTATAGGAAAAAAAAAAAAAAAAAAAAAAGAACAACCAACGTTTTTCAATACTGATCAGGAACCATAAAAGTAATTAAGTCGATTCCTTAACAATCGGCATATGCAGGCAAATATTCGAGCATATAGCCATCTGTGAAGGATAACTCTCATTTATGAGGGTTGAACCCTCAGATGGTATTTAAATCTATTTGCAGTACAACAGCTAGAGATGACGTAAGTCTAAAATAACAATTAGCTATCATAAGAAAATAATCAGCTTTGTTAAACACTGCTTTCCTTCAGCTCGAGGACGTGCTTGAGTGTGGGAGCGTATTGTACCATCAGTTGCTTACATCCTGGCCAGTATAAAAGGACAGGACAGACAGACTTTTGTAACCTCACTGCTGCGGAAAGCTCTGGTCAGAGCACACGGCTCCTATTTCAATATGAGGTCAAACTCTAAAATCTCTCACTTTGAGGACAAACAGAATTTCATCCGCAGTCAGACATCCGCAGTCGTGTACTACTGCCAAAGCAGTCCCAGGCTGCTCGCATAAGAATTATACAGGTTTTTATTCTAACCCAGAACCAGGGGAGGAGAAAGCTGAGCCAGGGAGGGAAGAAAATTAACACCTGTAAAAATGTTAACTCTGGTGCTAGCAAGAGACCACAGCTCAAAGGATTTGGAAGGGCCAGGACAGCATGACTACAGAGGCACTTCTCCCCGGCAGCGGGAAAAGTCCTCCTTTTCTCACTTCCTGCAGTCCTTTTGCCTCCTTCAATCTCTTTCCACCTAACCCACATCTTTCCTCTCAAAATAGCTGCAGATCTGCACAAACGTTAATTGAAGGAACACGTCTGGTGTTGTATAAGGTGCACGTGCACAGTGTTTGCTCTGGAAGATGAGCCGTGCGAAGCAGCGTTTCATCGCGGAAAGTTTCTAAGGCAGATGAAATGGTGAAATTCTCTACCTTGACCAGGAAGCCAAATTTCACAATGGCATCTTCACGCTAACTGGGTGACGCAACAGGAGGAAATGTAGCAATGCTCTCAACAAAATACCGGTCGCTCTAGTTTTATTCTAACAACGTTATTTCATATCGGTGTCAAAAATGGCCTGAAATCACTGCTGAATTATGCCCAATTACATGCGGTGCTTTATGGCCTTTGTGATAAAATAATGACAACTTTTGAGATTATCAACTACTCAAATGGACAATTGCACCTAGAAATGAGGATCCCTAGCATTTAAGGCTCTTATTTGTAACCTCCCGTACAAGGCAAACCCCATTTCGAGACAAACAAATTTTCAAGCTCAGAATTCCTCAGTGTATACTTGTAACTCCCATCTGTTTCTATTCAAAGACACAAATCTGAAGATTTCACGAGTATTAGCTACCCAGGAAGCAAGGATACAAACAATTCACTCTTTATCGGGAGCTCGCTTTAGAAACAGTGATCCCCGAGTGTGGTATAACCTGGCAGGGCAGCCTGAAACAGTGTGAGGCAGGTTCCTTTCAGATGAAACGACACGAGAAGGAACGCTCCAGCTACTAATGGGGGTTCAGGTCACAGGACCAGATTTAAGCCAGTCCCAAGAAAAAACCCTGAAACGTCGTTAGTGTTAGCAACTGTTCCTCCACGCGGGAGGTCAACACAGCCTGCGTGTCTTCAGCGCTGCTTAGGAACCCGACAGCACCGGCTTCAAAGGAAGACGGGTGCTTTGCCTTTTTGGAAGAGGTGAATGCCTTTAAAGACGCCCTTAAAAATGCAAACATGAGGGGAAAAAAATCCTTTTTCAGGAACTAGAACGCTTCCAGATCACTTTTGAAAAATGGAGAACAAATTTGAAGCAAGCACTTAAGTACGGAGTGAGGTACTTTGCTTGCTTGGGATGCGCTCAGAGGTACCGCTTATCTGTTTTGATACAATGTGACCTTGGATTTGAGACCAGCTTTGGAGATACAGAATAAAACTTGTTCTCATTTCCCTCCTTCCCTGCAAAACAAACAGGCGTTTGTTATTTGGACAACCCTCCTTTAAACATAAATTTTGCCCATCCGTGCCAAGGAATGGTCTAGTATTAGCGTGCCCTAGGAGCACCTGCAGAGAGCAAGCAAAGGCAACAGCACCTACCTATTTATCTTATCGTGAACCATCTTGCCAACAGGTCTCTCCCAAGAAATTCCTGGAGCTGCAAACTGCTTTGCTTTGTTATCCTCAGATTTTTCTGAGAGCCACAGCCTGAGCAAAGGAGTGCACAGCAGTAAACCAGAGACTCCAATGGAATCAAACCTGTTTCAAGGGTGGGAAGAGCGAGGAAGAAATAGAGCCGGTCCAACTGCTCAGCACCTCTGATTGTTCCTCACCCACCCAACAGCGACACGCACCCTCCCCTTCCTAAAATCCTGCACCCAAGAAAAAGAAAAGGAACAGGTGCCCATAAAGACCCAGCCTGGAAGACTCGATGAAGTTCAACAGTGGCATCATCTCAAATACAGGCTGAGACAAACTGATGCAGCTACCAGCTGCTCCGTTCTCATCTTGCTCTCGACCACCGTTACCGTCTTGCAGAGATGTTTACATTTTCTCTGGGGCAGCTAAAGGCCTCCAAACCAGGTTCTCCTCACTCCTTCTGAGAAGCTGCAACACATTCATAGGAGGCTCTCTCCTGGTATACACTGCTGCATGGAGCATCTGCTAGCAAACCTGCACGCTAGGTAAAGCAAGGTAATAAAACCCTCTGTATACGCTTATACCAGGGCAGAACTAAACCACCACCGAAAAAAGCATGGACTCAAGAAACGCACATGGACAGACAAGACAACAGGCCAACGTTCAGCGCCTCCGTAGACCACAGACATGCAGAAAAAACGTGCATTCCCTGTTCAGCACGTATAACAGCCAGACCCCACGCGTACCTCCCAAGCCAACAGATAACATACTCATTTTTGCAACTCTTAAAACACAAGCTGCTGACTCATTTAATAAAACTATATAACACCGCTTAAAACTCATTAAAGGGAAACTCGCACAAATACATTTGTGCCAACCACCCCAAAATAACAACAAAAGCCCAGGTAAGTTTCCTGGCTTACCATAAATCTTATTTTAACCCCTTCAAAACCAAAGCAAGCGACAGCATTAGGAATCAAGTCCTACACGCTCTGTCACATCGCTGAGTTTGTCCATGTAACAGATCCGTGCAGAATTTGGTGTTCCACCCATGCGGATCAAAGGCTTCCTGCAAGGAACACTGAAGCTAACGTGAAGATAACGGCAGAACAGGACTCCTAAGAAAGATGACACACTTCACCTATCACATGCACAATTGAATACCCAGCAACCTGACAATTTTACAGACACTTGGACAACTAAGGGAGGAGCTGAGCAGAATCTGGACAGCAATAAGAGGCTACAAGGCTTACTGAAAAATTACTAGGAAAAAACCTGACAGAAATATCAGAAGAAAACAAATTTTAAGTTCTAAACTAAAACAGCAACAGTTGGTTTAAGAGCTACACATGAATTAAAAAAAAAAAGTTTCAAATACCTCTCCCAAGAATAAAAACGCTAGCTAGCACTAGGGAAAGTGTTGATCCTGCCTTGCCCTCCTAGAGTAAATACCTCTGTATGTCCCACAGGTACATCAGACTCGGCACGTCTCATAGCTGGAAACGAGATGGTGAAGCTCGTTTTATTTTACACATGCACTTACCTCTGCACCTGTACAGTTACTGCAATGCCAAAAAGGTGAATTTCAAATAGAAAACTCCCAACTGCAGTTTTATACACCTTGGCATATAAAAGGATATTTCACCACAAACTGCGGGTGCCGAGTAACTACTTCTGAACACAAAACATTGCTACGGAGAAATGAAAAGAAAAATACAACTTACCTTGCCACCAATTTCTAACTTACAGATTTATTAAGATAAAGACAAGAGAAGCTCTCCACTTTTTGAATTCTTGTTTCTATTCAGTACCCAAAATGATCAATAATCTCTGAAGTGACTTGCTTGATTACAGCTTCAGAAACTCCTCCTCAGAATCCGAATAATCAAGTAAACTGTTCTCTTAGGAATGCAGAACGTGCCGCATCTTTCAGAACCGGCAGTATAGAACGGGTGCGCTGTTCTGCAACAAGTTCAATTTATTTACTGCACAGTTGTTTTGAGCAACCTTCAGAATCCTCTCCCATGTGATGCTTAAGAAAGGCTACAGATCTGAAATGGATTAGGATTACCAAAAAGGATTACGAGTGAGAAAGACAGTACGTTGGCCTCTCTCATCTTAAGAGTCAGCTCTTACACTCTCTCAAGTTGCCTTTTGCTAAATGCAAATTTCTGGAGGAAAAAGAATTAAAAGTTTCACCCATTCCCAGTATTAGGCTGAGAAACCTTTCGGGCTTTGCAACTAAGGAATCTGCACCACAGAAACAAAAGGGTGGAACAAGCAAGGATAATGTATTTAACTTAGTTCTATTTAATTACTTAGCAATTCTAAGTCATGAATCCGACGGGACT
This sequence comes from Chroicocephalus ridibundus, assembly GCF_963924245.1. Lineage (NCBI taxonomy): Eukaryota > Metazoa > Chordata > Aves > Charadriiformes > Laridae > Chroicocephalus > Chroicocephalus ridibundus. Next base: position 7,089,301 of record NC_086288.1, read on the forward strand.
CAAGAAAGCAGAATTGGCTCGAAAAAGCCATTTTACTTCCCCTTCTCTAAAAAGTGGACATGCAAAGCAGATGAAATCTCAAACAGAAGGACAATGAGCAAGCAATTCGAACAACTACAGATGATCTTCCTTTTTTAGAAAACAAATAACATACCACAGAACACCCAAACCCAATCAGCGCTACTTTTTAACGTTTCCAGCGTTGTGAAGACGGTTTTATTTAAAGCATCAACAATCCTGTCTCTCTGTCTTGTTATCAAATTCAAATTCGTACGCAAAAGCAGCTCAACACAGTTCACAGGTTAAATCCTCTAGTTTGTAAGGCATGTCATTTGCTACTTTCTTAGTGTTTATATTATTAGCTTATCATTAAATTAAGACCAGAAAGTTATGTATCCTTCTGGTTAGCAGAAAAAAGGATTCAAGTTGGCACAAATGCTTTATTTTGGTGGCAATCAGGATGTCTGAACATTTATAAACGGATGAAGTGCAAGGCTTTAAGAAAATATTTAAAAGAAAGAAAGCAAAATAAAATACTACAAAAGCAAAATAAAATAAAATTAGACTACTTCTAACCGAGTTTCCTTTCTTGTTTAGATATCAGAAAACCCCACATTTCCATAATCTGCTCTCTGTCTGGGCCCGAGCAAGTTTGGAACAGCTGATGAGACAGAAACACAACAGGAGCAGACAATTGTTTCCTCAATATTCACGGATACCAAATATTTATACAATCCAGATCTGCTTGTACACGTTGAAACAAAGGCATTTGATTAAATTTATAGACCACTGAGAACAGGGGCAGACCACCGCCAGAAGATAATCAGCCAAACGCCGCGGAGGTCAATACAACTGTAAAGTTACACCTGTACGGATGCTTTTGTCAGTACTTGTGGGTGACTTACATAAAGAAAACCTGCTGGGATCAGGAAACAGCGCCTGCCCTGTGACTTAAAGCAACGTAATTCTCAAATCCCAAAGATACCCTGACCACTGTTATTTACATCTTCCTCCAGGAACTCTCTGGTTTTCCGATTTATCATAACATCGTTGTACGAAGTGGGTCAAGGCAAAGCCTGCAGCGCATTTATCCGGGCAGACAGAGAGGATGCAGGTAAGCAGGTTATGACACTGAGCCAGACTCAGCACAAGGAGATAAAGGGGCCACAGCTCCAGAAGGCGCTCTCAGGAACAGTTTGCATAACCAGTGCACGAATACCGTAGGCAACATGGCACATATCTGGAGACGGTGCTCGGATTTAATGCTCCGATCACACCTTCTTCTCCCGGGTAAAATTCTCTCTGGCAGTAGCAGGAAGTTTGTCCAGTGAAGAACAGGACCTCTAAGCTTCACGTGAAGGTAGCCACTGGTCTTGACTCTTTCGGTCCTTCGGTATTTCTGGGGTGCTGCCAAGAAGTGTCTGAATTCAGTGTGCAGTCATAGCACCACCCGACAAACAAATGAAAGCCCATGCCCTTGCACTACAGAAAATATTCATAATCTTTCCCTTGAAGTCAACTTTCAAACACAGAAAAGGAAAACCATCCTTTCCTAACCTCCCTGCTACCCCATCACAAGCTTCTCTCCTCCACTGGGGGGAAAAGCCTGTGTCAGACCTTCTAAAACAGCTCCTGATTTTTGATGAATAAAACCACCACGGTGTACAGCTACGCGAGCAGCTAACTGCTGCATCTCGCCCTGCGAGGCTCAGCATTAGCACAAGCCCCTCATGCATCAGGCAAAAAGGCTGATGACACATTAGGAGTAACACCACAGGTCTTCACAAATCAAGCTAGCAGCTGCATATTTTTTATTTAATTATATTCAGACCCACACAGCCCACGCAAAATATATGAAGTTTTTATTTATTAGTCAGCACATATGTACATTCAAATTGCACAACTCTTTCCAAAAACAGTAAAAGCAATTTTTAGCCATCAATATCTGCTAGAACATCAATGTAATTACAATCAAATCAATCGAACTTCCATAACAGTTCATTAACGGTATCATCTGCAACGCTTCAAAGAATTAACAAGTTATTATTTCCCGAAAGGTTCACATAATTAATAAGCCAAACCAACTGTACTGCTTGTGAGAGCGATTTTAAAAGCACATGCCACTCTTGGAAAGCTTCAGCTTTTCACTCATTTTGTCTGTTGAAATAAAAAAAAATAAATGGATAAATTAAGACAGCACAGGTTTGTATAGAGTTAAGAAAGAAACAAACTCTTCATATTCTCTAAAAGAAAGGAATTACTCTTGCTAAAATCAAACAGCCGCTATAACTGCTACAAATATACTACTAGTAATAGTTTTAAAAAAAAAAATAAACTGGAACACAGCTTCTCGTGCTCCTGCCAAGACCACAGAACCGGAGTTTCTTAGAATAGAAATAAACGTAACTTAATATCCTTCTCTGAACACATTAAGGCTACCACGTGAGGCACCTTCTGAGTTCAAGCACTTGGACTTTTTCTGCAAGTTCCCAGGACAAAACCCTCAAAGGACACTAATGTTCCGTCACCTGTGAGCGACAGTCACAAATGAAGCTTGATCTTTCTCCACACCAAGCACATCAACCCCTCCCCTGCTGAGACTCATTTCACTCTGGTGGGGCTTCCTCTCATAGTCAACCACCCATAGACATGTGAAATGTACCGCGGTAGTGGGACTGGTAAAAAATAACAGCTAAAACGTTCACAGAGGCAACCTCTACCTTTAGGTCACAACGCCACCCACCCCTTCCTCTCCAATAAAGCACTTTTCCTAAGATAATCTCCAAGGGTTTTGCAAAGAAAGTCTACACTTAACTCTATCTCTGAAACCACAAGGGAAGGTATTTACCCAAGGTCGATAAGCAAACCAAGGGGAGAATCAGGAATTCAGACTAGGTCACTCGAGCACCACTGCAGTGCCTTGTCCCTCAATGACTCTTAAGCTGAATTTTTTTATTTAAGTACAAGCAGCTTGGAGTACCAGCACACTACTTACACCTCTTCACTTCGCGGTTCTGATCCACGTCTGGTACTTCTGTGGAAGCGCAGCGCTCATTACTGTGGTATACACCGTGTTTCTCGTAGGGAAAGAGGAAAAGAGTGAGTGAGTGACATTCCAAAGGCAAGAGGATTAATTTATAGAACTAGCAAAGCAGCAGAACAAATTTTAGTGGAAACAAGCGTTCTGCTTCAGTACGGAAGGGTTAGGAAAAGCGGGAAAGAGACAGATAAAAATTAAGGCTGCTGGCACAAATTTTTAGTGGTTTTGTTCCCCACTTAGTAGAGCAAAGGAATTGTACTTCAACATACATTTGATCACCGTATTAAAAAAATTAGTATTGCTAATCTTAGCAGTCACACAGATGCAATCTCCTCCTTTCCAAACTTCCTCCCGTTGATAAGACAGGAGAGCAAGTCCTGGTATTAATTTTGAAGAAGCCATTGCCAAGCTCTAATGCAAAGGTGCGATTTGCAGAACATCGCAGAACAATAATGGTATACTGACATAAATCTCTCTTAAAAATCCAGTAAATGGTACCTAAAAGCTACGTCCCAACTTCTTATTGCTTTCTTTTTCACACATCAAGCAGAGGTACATCAGAAACTCCAGCAAAAGCCGTTTTTCAGTGTTAACACAAATGCAACGGTTCCAAGCGCGAAAGGCACAGATGACTCAGCGGGAAGCCCAGCTGCTCCCCTAAGCAGTCACTCGTTTCACTACTACAAAGGAACTTCCCATTGCCAGACCAAGCCTAACAAAGTGTAGTTTCTTGGCTTGAGTGACAGACCAGAGAGGAAGGGTGCTGTGGAAGCGAAAACCGTGTGTCATGTGCACGAGCAGAGATCTAAGCTGGGAAACAAGATATGCAGACAGACACATGGGAAAATCCTACGGGAATTCGTGATTGACTGAAGTGGCCTGAGGCATGGAGGGAGGCACTGATTAACATCTCCGAGTCTAATACTTACTTGTTTAAGACTGGCTTCACTGACAACACCTGTACAGAAAGTTTGAAGAGTTGTCATTTTGGTCAATGAAGAGGGAATTAAAAGACTATTTCGAAACAGCAGTAGGATGAAGTTATGAAAAGGAATAACGCAAAGTCAAGGATTTGTCTTGCTGGTTGGTTTTCTTTGGGGTTTTTTGTGTTTTTTTGTTTTGTTTTTTTAACATCAGACCTTTTACAAAAATATTTTAAAATATTTTTAAAATGCCCTCTGAAATACACAACATTTAAATTCTCAAAACTAACTGGTAAATATCACTTCTGCCTAACACTTTAGCTGCTGGCTGTAATATTTATAATTGTGCTTGAAATAAGGAACTGCACAAAGATGATGGTGATGGGATTCACAGCTTTCAAAGGCCTGACAAAAATGCAACTGCATTTCTGCTTTGAAAAATATTTTTAAGCCAAAGTCTATGTGCCATAATGCAGAATTTAAAAGGAATACCTTAAAGAGCGTGTCAAAATTGATGTGCTGCTGTCCCGTAGCATTGAGAGCTTTGATGGCTGGAGTTCTGCAGGAAAACAACACCGTATTATTAAACACGCTTTAGTGTTCCAAAGGCTACCAAGCACCAATGTGACAACTTTCTCACTAAATGACTTTGCATTAAAATGCTTGCTTTGGCCTAAAATAATCCAGAGTTCTGCGTGACTGACTCTAGTCTCGCATTGCTGAAGGTGCTCTATCAGCGCACCACTGAGGACAGACCAACAGGGAATCTGCCAACAGCTTTTTGCATACTACGCAGCCGAAGGATTGCATGATGTCTGTGAGCGCCCTCCTAGCGCTATCAAATACTTTTTCTCTGTGGATCTAAATCCTTTCACTTTTACTAAACTTTGCTTTATAAAGAAACTTTTGGTACGTGCCTTATCCTTGCAATTTCTCATCTTTTATGCCATTCAATGCCACACAGACTTTCCTCTGGCATATGCGAATATTGTTCCTTACCTTATGTGTTCCCTTTTGAGTGGCACTACAGAAACCGAAGAAGGCTCCTGCTCAGCGAGCTAACACGTGCTCAGCAAAGAAAACACCCAAGTCTCTAAGCTTTTTAAAGCTAAAAGTGTTACCTCAACACAAAACTCCAAACTAAATTTACCTTCGATCGTCAAAAGGAGGAGGGGTAGTCCAGTGGTCATAGTTTGTCTCCACACGAAACCACCTAGAACACAACACACAAACACAAACGAAAGGCGAATCAGTAGGTAACTAATAAAGGCCAAGAATCATTATCTCTGTATGGCCAAAAGGAAAAATAAAAAACAAACCAAAATTCAAAAGCCTCTTTTCCTGCATCTTTTACAAGCCCTGTTGTTTTACAAGATCCTGTGTTGATACACGCGGCAGCCTTTACCATCAACTACCGAACACAAATGCAAAAGGAGTGACCTCTGAAGTGCTGCTGGCATCAGTGACAAAACTACTGCTGACTACAATAAAAGCACGATCAGATCTTTAAAGGGATGATTAGAGAGAAAATTATGGGCGTGCGTATGATGCAGCCCGTGGCATTCCGCTTGGAATACGCAAAGCCACGGGCCATCCGGCTGTTACCAAGCCAGTACTCACTGTACGCATTAAGCGCTGGTTTTCCCGCACAGGGCAACTATTTCGGATCTCCTTCATATATGAAGCTGCTCATTTCACAAAAACGATAGGAACTGTTATTTTTGAGCCTTCAACCCTTCGATAACATTGGGTCAAAACTAATTTTGAAGTGCTGAACTTACTGGCGCGATACTTGGCAGACTGACAGGAAAAGTCTCGTGTCCTTTGGAATCTGACTTAAAAAATTAACATATACAGATGCTTTTTCCACCCTTGACCCCCTGGACTGCCCCAACCTGACAAGGTGGTGTGATTCCTTCCTTAAAGAGACGGAACTGGGATTCATTTCAGAGGCTTTCAAGCTTCCCCTGTCTAATTAGTAAGACATGCCCTGGATCTCTCAAGAAAGTTGTGTCACTAACCCCACCTATCAGTTACGAGAGAATATGAAAAAAAGTAAATTTTTTTTTTTTCTTTTTATTACTTACGCTCCACTTAAAGGATCGAGAGGCCAGAGATCTGCTGGCCCTCTTCTATTCCTCGTTATGACCATGCCTTCTTTAGGCGACACACCTCCTACAATATAGTAAACTTCAGCAACGATGGGAATGCCAGCTAGTCTGAGAACAGCTGACTGAAAGTCCTCTGCTCTGCTCAGGGTCTAACGCAAAAAGGAGATCACAGTGAAACAGAGATCATAGAGCACGGTCAAGCACAAAAACAAGCACTGGGACATCTTAAGAAGAAGAAAAGGTCCAGTTTTTTTTGAAAACAGCAATTGACTGTAAAGCGCTACTTGAAAACATTTCTCTGAAAATGGTTTTCCAAAGCAACTAGCATATAAAATTGAAATATATGTTACTAGTAAATGAACTCAATAATCCCAGCTTTGCAGATATTCAAAGAAAACAGTAAATATACATACATATACTACACACACATATGTACGCATATCTATATGGTGAAAAGCGAAAAAAGCTGAGAAATCTGCCAGTCACAAGACAGAAGCACGTCCACACTCTGCAAATTCAATCCTCAGCGAAGTCTTTCCATCTGAATGGGACAGATGAAAGTGGGCGAAAAGGGGGGAAAAAACCCCAAACCACTCCACATCTTTGTCTTGCCAATAGTTTAAGAGGATTTAGGTAACAACGGTGAATATGGCAGAAGCATTGCTTACAGCAAGCCTGGCTTCTCCTGCCATAACCAGGTGACTAACTTAGCATAAACTGACAGTTCCACCGCAGCCAATGAAGCTGCCTTTCTCATGGCCACAACCTACTGAAGTACATCTTTAAAAATGAATGCTGTGCAGGAACTAAAAACAAATACGGAAAACATGCAGCAAACAAAATTGTTCAGAAAGATGAGGAAAACCCTGGAGAACGATTAATTCTTTCTGACGGGAACACTGCCGCGAGTAGTTTCGAGTCACAGCCTCAAATCCCACCTCAAACGCAAAAAAATAAGAACAGCACAGTATACAGCAGATGTTCCAGTTCTGCAGGGAGTTTACCTGCAAACCCTATAATTCATGTTTACTGTAATTCAAGAATCTGAGAAGCAGCAGACCTGCTTTATCTTAGTAGTACCCTAACACAATATTCATAAAATGCGCTATACAAAATACCAGTCTAACTCCTTCTGCTCATCAGCGAGCTCTGCATTGTTAAAATGGTAACATATCAAATGTAGCGTAAAATAACCACTGGGTCAGATACTGACCATCTAAGAGTACGGCTGTCTTAATTTGTTTAATTACAAATCACAGCTAGCTGAAGCAGTCCCTAGCAAGGAAGTCTTTGCACAGCTTCTCAAAGACTTTTGGCATTGATTAGAGATTGCTCCCCCTGAAAGACTGGAATTGCCTCTCATACACATCACTGACTTTGTGGGGACAAACCTTGTTTCTTTTACGAAATGCATTTACTTATTGATCTATTGACTCTTCTGTGAAACTGGAAGTTGGAACATCGAGTTTACTAGGATTTTTTTAGTACAAATTACATGACTGTGAAATATGAGAAAATACCTCGGTGCACTTACATCTCGGACAAGCCAGCTAACGGGGTAATTCCGATTCAGAAAAGCAGCTATTGCATTTTCCCACCATCTACCACCCGCTGGAAAAAAAAAAAAAAGAAATTATATACATGCACGTTATGTACGCTCAGTGTAATCTATCCTCCCACCTTCCTTTCTTCTTCACGTCCCATCTCTAGCTCTGCAGTCTTTCCCTACACTGCATTACAAATAAATAAGCAGTCCAATAAATTCTTTAATTCTCTAACTATACCACTACCATAAATATCAAATTTAGGCAGCTTAAACCAAACTGACAAAAAACACACCACCTGAAAGGAGTCAGAGCCTCTGCACCATCTAGAGTTCATCCACACTGTTTAGAACACTAAACGCTGGATAGTGCTCCTTTTTTTTTTTTTTTTCCCCTTTTTTTCCAGTATTACTTTAATGGTATCTATAGATAGCTCACGTAGCATGTGCTGCATAACCAGGCTAACATACCCTAGCAAGCCCTCATTTCACAAAGCTTGTCTTTCGAATGCTGTTTTCTGTGTCATTAGATTTGGATATTGAAGTACCACAGAAAGCTCGATCCTCAATGAAAAAGGGCAGCTACATATCTGCATAAAATGCCAACATTTCAGGAGAGGGGCTAACAAAGAACATACCATCTAGCGGAAGCTACAGGTGAAATACAAATAGACAACATAATCCCAACTGAAGTTCACCCAGGGCAGCTGGCTTAACACCCCTGCTTTCCAGAAAGCACCTCAGACCCGTAAGGACAGGAGTGATCGTTATCTTAGCTTTTTGGTGTCTTCTGGAAGGTACGATATTCCTGTGACCAGTGGCCTAAGAGGGTGCCATAAAATGGTAGGGAGTCTGAGGTACAGGACAATAAGACGACAGTGTTCAGCGCTGTACAGAGAATACACGGTATCTCAGAACTTGACAGTGCTAGCCATTTCAATCAAAAACTATCACGTTCCTTTCAGTATCGATAACTTATAGCTGCTCAGTTTTTAAACCATTTCTATTCATAGCCGAAGGATAAGCAATGAAGAGTCAAAGGTGACTGCTAACAGGGACTAGCACTTTGTAACCCGTATTTCCAAGAGGACTGCAAGTCTGTTCATACGATACAGTAGTCTACATCTGTCAGATCTAACACCACCATTAATAACCTCATTATTCATCTTACTGAAATATTACAACAATGGGGAGAATTACACAGAAATCACAAAACAGCTAAAAAAAGACGTAGCGATGGTATTTCTGTGTTACTGGAGAAAATTAGGAGCACTGAGAAAAACAGAAGGTCAAGTTTATAATTATTCATATGCCAAAAACAGAAAAAGCCAACAGAAACAATATGCTTGTCACTTGATAGCCCTTTGCCCTATTTTAAAGTCATCCCCCTTTCCAGCTATAGTTCTCATCATGCTCGTTTCCCTAAATTTTGAGTTCAGTTGTACAGGGACAGATAGAGCAGCAAGCAGTCGGCAACAGACGATTTACGGGAGCGCAGCATGTGCGGAGTGAACTACTATTGTCTGTAGTTAAGCACATCGGCTCCTCACGGACAAGAGGGGCCCGGCACACACAGAAGTCTGCAGCACTTGATTCCTCCATCGGAATCGGGAGAACAGAATGAGTTTGTGCACGGACTCAACCACCTCACCGCTATCTCTGATGGTCCTTATCCTGAGGGTTGAAGCACACAGCTGAGAAACGGCAGGGAGAACAGGACAGCAGTGGTTCTGTCCCCAGATTGTGCCTGTTCACTGACGCAGACCTTTGGTCCGCAAGATCTCCTAAATCAAGCCTTTTACAAAGACTCAATACATTTAAGACTTCATTTCCAAGCTGCGGTTAGGATGAACTAAAAGCAGTTTGCGTCTCTCAATATCAGTCCGGGACACTCCAGTTTTGAAAGGATTAAATAACTACACTAGCATCAGAAACAGGCTCTTAAAAAAAATGAGTGTAAACTATAGCAAAAATCTAGTGAATGCAACAAGGTAGTATTAACGAAAGAAACAGGAATCAAAAGGTGCTTCCACTCCACAGCGGAATCCCTACTCACAGAGGTAATGAGTGTAACATACACAGTGAATAGCGTTTGCGTAACATCTAAAAGTTTTTCGAAAACAAAAGATTGTCTAATTAAAAGAAAAATCGGTTACCACAATCAAGTGAAAAATAAACATTTATTTTAGACGTCGGTTCCAACTCAGACTACGTTGTTTCTGGCTCTAACAAACTGCTAATAAAGAACGGCAAAAAAAAAAGTCTTAAAGAGAAAAGAAAAAAGGAACAAAAGAAAGACAGCAGAAGGGATGGAAGAGGCAAACCCAAGCTCCGAGTGGGACGTACCTATCAACACCTGTGAAACTCAAGTGCTGACGGAAGAGGCAGTGACCCTGCCTCTGCCTTCCTGTTACGAGCCCTTCTGTGGTCAAGTTTTAGTTCTCATAGTAGCATCTCTCAGCTTTGCTCTACTACCAGATCTCTCCTCAACCGCCTTTCCAGTCTCTCCCTGCTGCCTTTCCCCTAGATCTCAGTCTTACCCTTCTCTTCCCATCCTCTCTTTCAAGCTGCCTTATGGGGACAGAGAAACACACAATACAGAGAAAGGAAGAGAGAACTAGCAGAGCAGCTGTTTATTTGCTATACACCACCACATCTTCTTCTCTCAACGCCTGCCCTGCCACCTCCCATCGAGTCTCTTGAGCAGACCGCATCAATATGTCTCTTAAGGCTTTCCCCGAGGTTCTCTGTCTACTTTGACACTTTGGAAGCTCAGGTAACACCGCGCTGACAAACACCAGAAAACTGGCAGCATGTGTGCTTTCATCCCCTGAGGGCCAGAGAAGCCGTTCAATTTCAGCTCCTTCCAGGCAACCTTAGTCATATTTTTCCCTCTGGGAGAAGGCGAGAGAGAAGGGAAAGAGCAGGCAACGATCGACTGAAATAGTGTACGTAACAAGCGTGGCAGACAGATTTATTTTACCTCGCTGATCACCCGAGATCGTGAACTTGTGTGGACTTTGTCCAGTCCATAAGCCTACGTAACCAAGAAACGTGGTGCCTTGGTATGCTACCTGAAACCAGGAAACATACGTTATTTTAGCCTTCTACTACTTAAAATATAGGCAACAGTCTGAAGCGGCATCCTGTACTTTTTCCTTTTCCTTAAATTACAGTAAAACTTACCTAGTAAATGATAAAAAGACTCTAAGGACCAAAATTCACTGCGTTTAATTTATTAATGATCAACGACTGCTATAAAACTTTTGCTCAAGTTAGCGAGTAGCCAAGAAAAAATCCCTTTGCAAAACAGACCAATGAATATTAAGAAAATCAGGCTACCGAGGACTGCACTAGCAACTTGTTCATTTTTGGATTTTTTCCATCTAACACACACATATATCAGTCACAGAAATTAACAAGGCCTTAAGAAAAAGCCTGAGAATTGGCCCCTGCCAAAACTAAAGTCTTTTCTATATTCTCCGGTATTTCTTTTCTTTTTTTATCTCAAGATATTCTTCTTCAAAACATCTCCTTCCAAATAATGATCCTGAGATACTAGATTATGCTGATTTATCACCACCAAATGGATGTCCAGAAAGCCAAGAAAACCAGCATTCATCCCGCATCCCTGGAGAGAGCGACTGTGGTGCTCCAATAATCCAGTAACCTTGGGATGGGATCCGCATTCCTACACTAAATCCCACTACGCCTACGCTGCTGCACGACCATACCCCGTTCCTTCAGGGAATACCCCCCAGCCACAGCAACCACAGATCATACCTGCCCGCTTTTTATAAACCGCACGTCAATTGTAATCTTGCTTAATATATCGACAAAATCGTAATCCAGGTTCCGACCATGGTAAATGTTTCCTTTGTCATCCTGAGCAACAATACTAGTACAGAACCTTCAAAAACAAAAAGGAGAAAGAATTATTTAAGGAAAAGCTACGACAACGCTTTCTATATTATAGTTGAACTCGCTCAACGTTTCAGGAGTAACTAAGTTTATCTTCTGCAAAGTATTTTACTAATTTACTTACTAATGTAAGCATACAAACAAGAGTTTGCATTGCATCATTAGAACTTACACTTCCCAAGCTGAAAGAATAGTCTCATCCTATACTTTTTGAAAAAATTTCTTACAGGTTTTATGTTCAAATTGGGGGGGGGGGGGTGCAGGAGGAGGGAAAGGGACAGAATGGTTTGACTGAAGCTCTGCGTAACTACACAATGCTATAATATCTTACATGATTTATGCACTATACCCATATGGGAAAGTCCTTTCGCACGAAGTCTAACATACAAAACTGTACAATACTTAAATCGTCAGGTCCCACCTGGCTCAGAAAGTCAAAAGCTGCACAACTGTCCGTATCAGGACAGATATTACAGACCAGGTAGGAAGCAGCATTTCCACTTGGGAAAAACTGCCTTAGTTCATTTTATTTCTTTTCTAAATCCAGATTAAAATCTGACATCTAAAAACGTCCACAAAGTATCAGTCTGAAACATTATAGATTTCATTTTGACCGTTACAGATTATTTCATTTCAATTTGGGCCCTGTTTATTTTTAATTACAAGTAGATTAAAAAAAAAAAAATAATCAAGCAAAGTCCTTTCAAACGGAAAACATCAATTGTGGTTAAACTGTGAGACATTTCAATAATAGTCTAACCTCTTGAACAGGAAGCAGGCTGAAATGTCATTTTGTAATTACTTTCAGTTTCGATGAAACAGGGGTTTTTGTGAAATATATCAAATTAGCAGGGATTTTTTTTTCCTCTGGAGTTACAAGTTTGCCATTCCAGTGATGCACAGCACTGTCTTTCAAAAGCGTAAAGGTAAAAAAAATTTTGCGGACAAGTAGTTTGTTCCCAGTTGATGTTTTTTCTTCAGTACCGTGAGAGCTGAGAAGCTTAAAATTTCACAGGCCTTACCACAGCTAAGAACGATAAGCGTCCTCTGTGAAATACTACGAAAGTTAACATTTGAATGACTACATTATCTGGTATTAATCCTCATTTAAAAAAAGATCACTTTCACCAGATACCACCCGATAAGAAAATTAACAATCAAAATGGGTAGAAGTGGCTGTATGCACGTTTTTTATTGAAATCTACACAGAGCAGTATCTTTAGGATCCTTACAGGCAACACCAACTGTTCGTTATTCTCCTGCACATGCTTCCAGGGCAAAAAAAGACAGTGAAACTGAGTGGTTTTTTCTACTCAGGTTTTGTTTGTTGTCATAAAGATACTACATCCATTTTCATTTGGAAAACGGTCTGGAAGCAACTTCATCTCAGACGAACGGTTAAAATAACTAGATCGCAACTAATTCTCCTAGCTTCCTATTTCGTGAAATAGGACAGTTTAAGTAACAAGAGCACATTACGTGATCTTTGAAGATAAAGGAACCCAAATCCTTTGAATGGATGGCCCTTACTTGTTAGCAGGTATTATTTTTATGCTCTTATACAGGTATACATACAGAAAAACATTACAGCTACATATCGCCCTTATTAACACATAAAAACACTGTTCTACGTTTCTTCTTCAATTCAGGATACAAACCACCTAATGAGAAGAACACCTTCCAGCAGAACGTATGAAACGGTATGAGAATGAACAGAGCGAATCGTCTGCCACATGTCACCTGCCTGTCACCAGCTCTCCCGCATGGAACTAAAAAGCATCTTCGCATCCATTTCTACCAGATTCTGTAAGTACCAGACACTCACACGGTAGACTCGTAGGCAAAGTTAAGCAGGACTCCGTCTCCAAGGCTTATTCCCAGCGCTTTGCAAAGTCCCAGAATTTCCCCCGCGAAGGGTTGCGGCATAAACAACTCCAGTTCTGCTGCTATCGTCCGAATAACTTTGTGGGCCCATTTGGGTACACGTTCACTGCAAAAAACACTCAAGGCATTAGCTGAGAAAGAAACAAGGAGGTTTGCAACTTGCGCCTGGCAGTCAGATGCTGAAGGAGTCTGCCGCTACCCTCATCAGCCTGTCCCAGATGATGCCAACCACCCAGGAGCAGCTTCTCCCATGCTTTATCAGACATCCCTGCATCCCGTCCCTCACCAAATCCCAGTGTCTTCTGCGCGACCCCAAAACAGCCTGCGTGACCCCACTAAAACTTTCTGCACAGGCTTCCTACACTTGAGATTTTTTTTATTCCTAGCAGGGACCTCCCCAATCCAATCTGTCAGGTTCCTAAGGGCATAGGCAACCACAGATGGTTTGGGTGAGAAGGGACCTCAAAAATCACCCAGTGCCACCCCCTGCCCTGGGCAGGGACACCTCCCACCAGCCCAGGCTGCTCCCAGCCCCGTCCGACCTGGCCTTGAACCCCTCCAGGGATGGGGCAGCCACAGCTTCTCCGGGCAACCTGGGCCAGGGTCCCACCGCCCTCACAGCCAAGAATTTCTTCCTCAGATCTCATCTCAATCTCCCCTCTTTCAGTTTAAAACCGTGAATTTTCGAGTTCAGACAAGTTCCGCCGTGCAGCATCCCTTCGCCCTATTCCCTCGGGCCGCGCAGCAGCGGGTCTGCCGGGGGATGACAAGGGCTCCGCGGCGGGGACCGTGGCCACCCCGCCCGCCGCCCCACCGGGGAGAAGGGCTGCCTGACAGCGCCCCGCCCGCGGCCATGTCACACCCCCCTTTCCCCCGAGGCGGCCCCGCCGCCGCCCCGCACTCACTCGATGACCCGCGCGACGGCGGCCCGCAGGAAGGCGGGATCGAAGTGCCGCAGCACCGGCAGCCACCTCTCCTCGGCGGGGCTGTCCAGGCTCACGTTACACAGAAGCGGGGCCACCGCGGGGGGAACCGGGCTCGCCGCCGCCGCTGCTGCTACCGCCCCGCACAGCAGCGCCAGCAGCCCCCACGGCAGGGACCCCCGCCCCATAGCGCCGGACGCGGCCGCCGGCGCACAGCCAGCCCGCCCGGCCCCAGCCCGCCCCGCCGGCTAAGGGGAAGGGCCGGGACATGGCGGCGGCCCGGGACCGCCCTCCTCAGGCACCCGCCCCGCGGCGACGAACGGCCGGCCTGCAGCCTGCGCCGGGGGAACGGCGTCGCCTGGCGTCAGGGCAGGCGAGGCGGCCGCCGCGCTCCCTCCCTGCCCAGGCTGCCCCCGCCGTAGGGACTCGAGTGGGGGGGACAGGGTGGACAGGCAGTGATGAAGTAACACGGAAAATAAAGGTATAACCGAGCCGTTAACAGCTACGTTTCATTTTGGCAAAGAGGTTAGGAAAGGCAGGCCAAAACTCTCGTTTTTGCAAGTAGGGGAGAGGAGACAAGCCCGGGCCCAGCAGCAACAAGGCCCAGCTCACAGCTTGCTAAACCCCACTGCGAGGATGTCAGCAAAGGAGAGAAGGGAAGAGAAATTAAACACTTGTCCTCTATGACAGAAAATTAATTGCTTCTCCTTTTCAGCCTCAGAAGTTACTAGGTTTTGGACACATGCCCATAAAGGGAATAAAAGAAATGGGGGAAAGGGAGTTTTATCCAAGAACATATCATACATCTCCCCTTCCTGTGGTTTCATCCCCATACCACTACTGCTCCTCTGCATCCCTTCACCTCTCCCGCTCCTACATTCTCCACCTGGCAACTCATTGCTATTATTCCAAGTAGCAATCCCTGCCTTTTCCCTCAGCAGAGAATTGAATTTGAAGGTAACATACAAAGCGGTATAAATTTTCTGCTTTGTTCTTCTCTCCTGGCTGAAGCCTCTATAAGCTTTGTTGCTTTAGGAAGCAAGATGCAAGAACACACCACACACACCCCACCACAAATAATAGGAATTAAAATGAATACAATTACATATTCAACATAACAAACATACCTCAGCTGAATACATCCCCACATGGGATATAAACATTAACCTGGTTTCCCACAAAGAAAGGGGAAAACCACCCTCCCAGTTGCCTTTCCATTATACTGTGCCTGTGGCACCTGTTTCCGCCCCACAAGAAAATCCATTTCACACAGAATTCCGTGAGGAGTGGTATAAAAGACTCCCTCAAGTTTCCTTTAAAATAGGTGGTTGGTGAAAGTACAAACCCATTAATGGTCCCAGCAGAGGTCACAGCTGATGCACAAGTTCAACCTCTGACCTTAAGAATCCACAGATCTATGTTACTCTCATGCATACTTCAAAAATCAGACACCTGCAAGTCCCACCACGAGATGCACTGATACAGGAAAATCCCTTAGTTCTGCTATGTGTGACACAACCTTTCTATTTCAACAGCAACATAAAAACAGCCTCTCATATACTAATTTTATTCTTGTTTTCTTCATAAACCATAATGAAATTGTTCTTGCCCCTAACTGTTCACTCGAACCTACCTGTATTACAGAAGTTTGGGTTTTGTATTTAACAAGTAAAAAAACAGCTGCTTAGAAAATAGCTTACTCGGTCTGTAAAATCACATTCCTAAGACAGGCACAGACATTATATACACACGCTTTATAGGCTGAGCCGGAACATAGTTTTCCCTTCCAATTAGTTATTCATTGATTTCTTCAAGTAAAATGTTTGGGTTTTTTTTTATAATAAGGTTATTTTAATACTTACACATACAAAGTCAGCTCTAAGTAAGTTATATTCAATAAAAGATAATTGCCTTCTTGCCTAAAATGCTTTTAAAAAAAAAAAAATCAAGATCCCACAAGGGTTAAGGCCTCTTCCATCTGACCTATAGATGCAATATCCAACACCTTAGAAGTGTTCAATTTGTAATTCTGAACAGAAAAGAGATAAATCCATAAGGCATTTCAGTCTTTTTTTTTTTCTTTTTCCTTTGGGGTGGTGGTGGGTGGAAATCAGCATTTCTGGGGCTATCCTTCACAGGTGATGAAGTACTCCCCTCCATTACTGTTTTGTTATTTCAGCAGCCGCTTTCTCTTTTTCAGAAGTGCATCTCGAAGCGCCAGCTAAATATGAGAGACGAGCGGAATATTCAGGTAAGGAAAATATTAAATAAGGAGACAATACCACTATCACATTAACAACCCCCTTGAATTTCTTCAACCGCAGAGAAAAACGCTAATAGCTTACCAGCTAAATGTGGGAGCAGTAACTGGCAAAGGCCAACAACTACTACAGTGGCAGAAATGCTGGGGTTATTTAGCTAAACTCAGTATAATACTAAAAGAAAGAGCTGAGCTTCAAAAAGAATGTTTCGGTACATTATTAGCAGACCCTATATAATGAAAAAATATTACAGTAACATAAACTGTTCTTCCACTGACTCATATTCAAGAGATCAAGAAGAAACTTCAGTCCAGCTGAGAGGTAAGTAGGATTAAATGGCATTTTTTCCAAGAGTATTACAAAGCTTCTTTTCAAGGGGGTAAGGAAAGATACTACCATTTTTACAAGTGCCATATCACTCTAAAGAGACTTCGTTGCGTACTTCGGAGGTTTGTTAGCTGGTAAAGGGTTTTAGCTCTGGACTATAGACAAAAGTCCATTTTATTCTACCACCAAAGAGGGCAGCAGAACACGGTATCCTATCTTTTCACAAGTATTTCCAAGTCCTTGTCAACAGAACCGATCCTGTGGCCTAACTTTACACAATCATGGAATACCAGATTGGAAGGGACCTCACGGATCATCTGGTCCAACCTTTCTTGGCAAAAAAAACCACTTTGGTAAAAAAATATGAAAAAATACTTCTTTCACTGTTTATCTGTTACATTTAAACTGGAAACATTCATGATGATTTCTCATTTGCAATGTTGTTTGTATGTTTTGAAAGCTGTGTTAATGTGGTCATCCTTATTTGGGGTAAGGCAGAACAATAGCACATAAAAACACTACAGAGGATATTAGTCCAAGTCCTCCTTTTAACTTAAGAGCTGTTCTCCCTACTGAGTCTATCAACAGTTTCAGTCTTGCTGCTCTTAAGGCAACCAATTGCCGACAAACACACATTATCTTTATGACATGATCCTGGAAACAACTCAAAGGTTTGTAAAAGAAGCATATGAGTATACTCTAGCATAAGACAGAACCTAGCAAGAAAACACAGAAATTAACACCACACGGAAACGAGAACCCTGCACGATTGCATTATTCTACAAGTTTTTCTTGCAACACGTTCAAAGGAGTTCCATTTTGTAACACCTTGTAAAACCTTAGACCGGCCATCTGCCAGGTTAGATAAAGGGATTTTAAGGCAGGTATTTGCTGTTAGCACAGGCTTACCCTGACAAGGTGACATACAGGAGGGCAAGGCAATACGCTTACGCCAGGGCTCTGCCAACAGCTGCCACCCACAGTTCAGGCATTGTCCCCAGCGGATCACAGGAGCAGGGAGGCTCGCTGCCCACACTCCATCCTTGCCAGTCACCTGGGGGAGCTACGTGGGCTCCCTGCCCAACACCTTCAGGAGCAAAGTCATTCCCCTGAAGTTTCTGCCTTGCCTTTTACATATCTCTTCAGCTACCCTTGGCACAGCTGCCTGTGGGAACACATTTGGCAGTAACCGCACTGCCAAATCCATGTTTGTAGCTTGCATATCCTTTCACAAGGCTGTCTTGAATCCCCCGCCAGCCCTGTGGACAGGCTTAGAGCCGAGGGAGCAGCAGAGGGCAGGGGCTTCACCACTGAGACGGCCACTTTGTGGAACTACTGTGGCAGGCTAAAATGAATCGATTTATTTTTTTTTCTGAATAGTTTCAAATAGATAACAAATTGCGTTTATGTCTGTGCTTTAAGTACCTTTGTGACAAGCTATTAGATGACCTCAAAGCCAGGACGGACAAGTTCTTAATACGACAGTAACAGGAGAAAGGTCAAAGGAAGAATATGGAGAGCAAAGAAGCACACTAAAAGCTTGACCTGAAAACCACTTCCTTCATATCAAGGAAATAGTTCTTCTGTCACAGGATTACAGCCAGGGTTCTAATATGATCTTACTTAATTTATATAAAGGAAAGCAAACCACATTATCGTCGCCTTCCTAACCTACACATGACTTCGCAACAGGGCTTGGTCTTCAATGCATATTAGAGAGAAGAGACCGCCAAAAGCATTCGTGCAATCCGATAGGATCCTCTGGGTAGGAATCAAGGGAAGCCACCTAGCCCACAGACCTCGTCAGCAGTTAAACCAAAGTAAACAGCAACAACTGAGGGCACAGGATACGTAGCATTCGACCTGCATTCTAAATTTATTGCTCAGACTGCCCCATCTGTTTTTAACAGTAAATGTTACCTGTTTTTCCCTGAAAGAACGCTTATTTTTTGTCCGGACGCTATGGCTGTATCTCATCATCATGAAGTTCTTGTGCTTTTGCTTTTCTTTGTTGGAAGAGCTGGCAAACGGGTTAATTCGTGTCTTCTTTTTCACAAACTCTTTTCTGTCTGTTTTTCCAGCCTAGAATAGAAAACGTAATGTAACAACAGGGGGTCATGTTCCTTTCCCTACGGTTAACATCAGCTGCTAAGATGACAGGTTCTATGGCAGTAACAATAAACACAGGCTGAATATGACTTTCTGCATGTGTCACACGTATTCTTCCATGCTGGCTCTAACTCTTAACTCACCGTGAAAACTGGGTCTGTATTTTCATTGTCACCCGGGACCAGCAGGAGGCTGTGGATTTGTTACAACCAAGATGCAGCAGCAAAAAAAACTACACAAAACATTTCTCAAGAGGCAGGTGGCAGCTGGGCACCCGTCTTACAGGTGCGAACGAACGCACCACCACCTCCTTCTGCAGGAGACAAACGCAAGCCTAAATCTATGAAGACAGAGGATATACGAAATGGCCAAGTTCCTCACCATTGCAGTTGCCAATCTGGTCTCCTTGTCCGATTTAGGCTTCTTATGCAGATGTTCAATATCTCTGAGCGAAAGCAACTCTCCCCTACGCACACAAAAATATGACTTAAGGCCATCACACACAAAACTTCATCTATCAAGAAAAATAAAATGCCCTCCTGACCCTTAGTCTCTCACCCATCTCTTAGGCCATTGTTTTCCTATAAACTTTCACACAAGCTCTTTCTCTCAGACTACTCCTCACGTTTGGGACAACCCATACCAAAGTCTCTCATTACTGTTTTTCAAGTCCTGCTTTAACCACAAAGTTTAAGAATCTCTGGAGATATAACCATGCCACTACTACTACAAAACCCACGCCTGTTGTTCTGAACAAGCAAAACAGTCCCTTAGTTCCCATCCGTTCCTCGTGCCTTTTTGCCCAGCTGTGAAGAAATCCCCCAGGCCAGGATCCATTCCAGGCCGTGCGGCTGTTTGCTGTCTGTCACCAGGGGATACAGGCCAACAGTAGAGCTCTGCGCCCTGATGCAATTAAAAGCTGTATCACCAAATTATAGGGAAGAGAATATGCTCCTCAACAGTCCATAACCTACCTGCCCTCCTCCTCTTCATCTATTTCAATATTCTTCCTCTTGGCAGCTTTGCCAGGGGCAGAATTAAGTTCCTTGGAAAGCTGGGCAAGACGTATTTTGTGGAATTCTTCTTGAGTTAGCAGCCTGCTTGTACTGACTGCTGCAGCTTTGGCTTTTCGTTCCTCCACAGGCATGCTTTTCACCTTCTCTGCCTTTTGGAAAAAAAAGTACAAAAGAAAAATCATCCACAGCTTTACAAACCATTTCTGTGCCGCAGTCCACAACCCTTGCCTCCCAAATACTTATGTAGGGGCAATATTGTTGGGAAATGCTACAACCAGCTGTTAGGATTCTTCATAGCCTTATACCCAATATGCAGTATTAGCATGAAGAAGCAAATCCATTCCATGTTTCAGAGTGAATAAAAGATCACAGCTGTGAAGCTATTTCGCACCAGGACAGAATTCCCCCATCTCTCCCCTCACCCTAACACCACACATACTTCAGCCCAGGTGCTAAACAGTACTTCAACCTCACTGATTCTGGTGAAGTTACACCACAGACCTATACATAGTTATTTATGAGCTGCCACATAAAGGTACAGAGCAAGAGAATCTTATCTGCTATAAACAAGACTCTTTTGTGTTTGGGGTAGAAGACACTTAGAACTCACTACTTCTTGCTGCTCCTCGTCTGAGGAGTGATGCACATCAATCCATTCTCCATCTTCGTCATCTTCTTCCTCACTCAGGCTAGCGCTTTCCCATCCGTCTGCTCAGGGGACAAAGTGCACAGAGCTGTTAACACAGATTCAGCTTAGCTGCTTGAGTTTGAAGTTATTTAAGATCGTATTGTAAGCTCTCACTGCCTTTCATTACCTGTCAGCTAACTGCATTTATGCCCAGGGACTTGCTTACCAAAGCTGTAGGGTCTCGGCATCCCAGCCTTAGACATTACAAAGACAGAAGATACTTCATACTTCTGATCAATATTTGTTAATGATTTTTAGAAGACAGCCACAGCTGAACAGACCAGCAGCTCCCATGCTTCCCCACTGGCAAGTTCGGCTCCCAAATTTGATCCTGCTTGCAACTGATTCAAGCTGCGTGAAAACCATCACCTTTCATTTCTTAGCGCACCCACATCACAAGCACGTTCAGTTACGGACACCAATTTTTATAACTGCATATGGCAGCAACAGCTTTGTAAGCACACACTCACTCCTACAACAGACTGCTTAAAACAGCTGGTGCATTTCTCCATTACCATGTGCTGCCATCGCCTTAACACATATCGGGGCGCTTACTCCTCCAGTATGTCTCCACTGCAATATCCCCAGCTACCTCAGGCTTGATTTGCCAAACTCTTACAGCTTGATTTTCAAGTCCCTCCCAATCTTTTTTTTCCTCCCCAGTCCAGGCAGAGGTTCCAGGTTGCATGGAACATTTACACAGGAAGCAAATTAGGGAAGCCAAATGCTATTTCCAAGTAATAGTTCAGTGTTTCGTAATACACAACATGATCTTTTCTTTAGGAAGAGCTCAATACGTGAGGTTGCATAGCTGTACAATGTTCGTTCCTCTGCTTTCCCACGCCTCAGTGGCTGCCACACAAACCAACAGGCAGTAACAGACTCCACTGGATAAATTGCACTTACCCAAGGGTACTATCAGTGCTTCTTAGTGGAGAAATACAAACATGTGCAAGCCATGCAGCACGTGACAGCAGCAAGCGAAATGCATCAATACTAAGTTTAGCGTCCGAATAAAATCTTAGTGACCACGATGCCCAAAATTTAAGCGGTAAAGAAAAAAAAAGGCCAACCTTCCTCTCTGTTTCCTCCCTTTTCCTTTTGACTCTCCACATCCAGTACTTCTGCTCCTGGAATATAATCTTTGGCATCCAGTTCTCCATATTCATGGATCCTGGCTTCCAACGAGGCCTCAGTAGGCTTACCCTGTAAAGTTAACAAAAACCACATTAAGCAGGCTATTTTAATGCACACAAATCCATGAAAAAAAGTTTGTGGGACGGGAAGGCGCAGGTGGAAAAGAAATTATGCCTGATGAAATAAGAAAATATCTCAAATTACTAATAAGTTGAACGAACTCCAGGAAAACAGTCAAGCTTCTGTAGCGCCCTCCTTCCGTCAATGCATTTGATCAGTTTGCACTAAGGAAACCTTGAAATAAGAGCACACCACATCAAAAGCAAGGGAACAGGGGAACAACACAGATGTGATTCCACCTCATTCTCAAGAGGCATGAGCCTAGTTCTCACCATCATTTTTGAGCACATGAGCCTAGGTTTATGGTGAATGTAATGCACGTAAAACGCTTACCCTGAATTTCTTCTGCAGCATCTCTGGATTCAGAGAACGGAAAAGGTGTATCAGAGTTCTTGCAGACATCATCACATCTACACAGAGAAAAAAAGGAGTCAGGAATCAGTACAGGAAAGCAGAATTCTGAGCAAACTGATCAGTTTCATCAATTAGCTTCCCTGCATAACTACCCTTGACTGTTTTGTCTCCTGAGCATATACAGTCAAAATACAGAGAAATGAACAGACATTGAAACAGACACCTCTCAGCTCCATGTGAAAAACAGTTAAGACATCACTATTATGAAGGCTGGGAGGACCAGATGGTACAGGAGAAAAACAGATTTAAGTCACACACATGTAATACACTTACTTTTATTTTTATGAGTCTTGTACTGAACAAGGTCTTGGAGCAGATCTTCAGTCATGGCTAACGGACATCTCGCAGTGATTTCTTTTATGGCATTGATTCTAAAAAATTGGAAGTTCATTATTTTCTGAACACCACAGTTGGGAGAGACTCCCACCGGCCCAGTAATAGACTGAGTTACCTGGAGCTTGAAGAACCTTATACAGTATTTATACAACAGTTAGCATAACAGAGAACACCAGCACAAAGAGCTCTCCGTGCCATGGTTCTCCAAAACCCTCCATCTTTAGCCCACACTCTACTCTCCAGCTATTATTTAGCAGAATCCTGAGGCCTAGGATGAGACAAGTGAAGTCAGGGTCCATGCAGGCAGGAAAAGCAGTCAAACAATCACCAGGAAAAAAAATAGCCATGAATCAGTTCTGGAGTCAGCCATGAGCAGGCTAAGGACAATATAACAGAAGTCTGTGGGCTCACACAAGTTCCCTTTTAAACCATCTTCATGCACGCACTTGTACACTAAATACCCGGATTAAAACCATGCCAAGAGGAAAAGGAATAGCTCACAAAATATTCACAACGTGTCTACACACAATAGCCTGCCCCTGTGGAGTGCTTCATCCTCAAGGAGAGTGCAGCTCTCTCCTACATTCACTGACCAGAGCTTTCACAAATACCTCTCTCAACTAGTCAAAGACAGTCCATTACAGTTTCAGTAACAGCAACCGTTAAGTTTCTCATCAGCAGTGAAACTTCATTCACAAAACAAAGAGTCCTGAACTATGATGCTAGCCACTCACTGAGTATATACAAACATATTAATTCCCAGACAAGAGCTCTGCCCTCAAAGTAGAAACAGTAACAGCCAGGAGGAAGAAAAATACAAGACCAAATGACAAAGCAAGAAGAAAAAACCACCATCACAAAATCCAGAAAACTTCAGTCACAGCACAAAGCACAGAAACCCATCGTTCTGGGGAATTTAAAAACCACTGCCAACAAAAACAAGGGTAGTGTGTGATGAGATACTGTCCTAAATTGTTTTTATTCAAGCAGGTTCTTGAAAGCATAGTTCAAGTAACAGGAACAAGTCACAGGTGGTTTAAAAAAGAAAAATGTTGTTCTACGTTAGAGAGTTTTCATTTTTGTAAGATTTTGTACCCACCCTACGGTCATGACTTCCCCAGAATTCTTGTCAGTGACAAAGTTGTTGGCAATGGTCATTAACACTGACTGGATAATCTGAAAATAAGAAAAGAGGTTAAACAAACTTAATGCCTATTTAATCTAATTGTGAAAACTATTACATATTATTAGCAGACAACAGGGCCCTTTTCACAGGAAGACAGAGTTCAGGACTTATCACTATAGCCTGCAAGCATTCCAGACAAATTCTCTTGCAGAAATTAAGACAGACACAGGTGTTTATCTCCCCTTTATACAAAACAATCCCTTGGAACTTGCAGAAGCAGCCAAAATTACCTAAGCTTTTCGAGACAAAGGGTCTGACCGGCTTCATTTTCCCCCTCCCCAGAAACGCACTCAGTTATATTCCCGTGCTGGCCTCCTGTCCCTTCTTAACATCACCAACAACAGGTGAAGTACTGACCTCAGGTGGTACGAGCTGATGCGAAGCTTGTGCAGCAAACAGAAGAATCTTTGTCACTTCTGGAAGAAAAGAAGAGTGGGAAGAAGACGCCAAAGCACACTGCTGCAGCTTACTCAGGCCAATAAACACATGCACCAAACCTGCTAACTCAACGAGCAGCTCAGTCTACATCTCAAAGCCATTTATTTCAGTCTGAAGTTATTTAGGACAACTATTTCTCCTCTCTCACCAAGCATTAGGAACTCATCCGCTCTCTACCCCAGGAGCGGTGCAGGCCCTTAACAGCCAGCAAAGACAGAAGAAACGCTCTAGACCTAGAGTGAGAGACCTGTAAAAGCAGCAAAAGGCAGTCACCCTTCGCTCAGCTACTCAGGATTTGCAAAGAACTGGGGACTCGGCAGGTTCATTTTATTCCATCGCCGGAGCTTCTCAAGTGCTCAGGTAAGGAGCATTGAGTGCACACAGCTTCCATACAAGTCCGAAGCACTCTGCGCTTCTGGCATTCGGGGCCTTTTACTTCCTTCATCCACATTTTCTGGACTACTTGTACTTCCTACCAAGCTACTGCCACCTACTCATTTACAGCATCACCTCTAAGAACCGACTGTACAATGTGACTTGATGGACAAGCAGTGTTATCTACTATTACTACTTACCTCTCTGATGGGGCTGTAGGAATCTCTGAACGAAGGGGTAGAAGTTAAAGAGAAAAAGCTGCAGAAAATAAATAAGTTGTAACAGATTAGCTTCTTGTCTTTTAACTTGAGATCACCTTCATAGACTGATATGTTGTAAAACAATGATTCTCCACAGCTTGCTCTCTAAATGCCTTGGTTTTTATTGCGTGACACATTCTCCTCTCTGGAGCCTGACATACATGGAGAAAACAAAGTGACTTGCACAAAGGAAATACAAGGCTCAACCCCCAAACTCTATGAAATCCAGAGAACGTTTCTTTTTAGACTGTACAGAATTCAAATTGGGGCACTATGCTGCACAATCCTACGATGTGCCGCTTCCCTTGGCCTCAGGGACACAGTCTTCTCTCCCAAACTGGAAAGACTCCAATGATTTTGATCACACTTTGGCTGTACCTCAGAGTGCATAAGCAATTGCTGGACTACTTTGAAAAGCCCTTCTCCTTTGAAGAGCCTCCCAGGAGCACGCAGGTTTTAAAAAAAAAAAAACAACAAAAAAAACCAGTCTCCTCTGTTTGTTAGAGACAGCTCAGCTCTTACTGACCAACAGCTTACTCTAGCAGAGGTCACTTAGTACCGCACAAGTCTACACCACAGCACCATTCCACGAGGCCCACCAGCAACTACCTGACATACATCCGCACTTTTCAACATACAGCAAAATTAAACCTCATTTTCCAGAGGCAGAAGGCCAGAACATGCCACCACCCAAAACAGGCTAACATCGGACCATTATAAAGTCAGAGCACGTACCTCATGTATTCCAACCAGCCTAGATATTAGGTCCATGAGCATCATCTTCACTTCAAATCGTTCCTTACAGTTCTCCAGCTGCTTCAGCAGTTTCTCTGCAAAGTCTAGAAGAAGCAATAATACATTTGTAGTAGACTTAAAGAGCACAACGCAGAACTCAGTTGGGTTTAAGTTAAAAAGCCAGCAGACAGCGTGGTTTGGAATTTTTTAAGCCCCAGTGTCCTTACACAGGAGGAGTTAAAGGCGGCCAGAGCACTTCCCCAAATAGGTTATTTTTCTCCTCACATGCCTAGAAGGTCTAAAACTGTGCACAGGTTCAGCAGAGAAGAAAACTAGCAGAAGTCCCACAACACCACAAGCACAGGGTCAGTATTTAACCTCGGTTTTTTTAGATACACTTTGGGTTCGTCTGAAAAAACCAAAACCCCTGGAGGTTCAGTAGATCAGACTAAGACCAAGTCAAGCCATATTAGACAAAACAGACTAGTAATAGGAATACATTTTTGAAGGGGGGTGAGCCAAAAGAAGCTCTAGTAGATAAACAGATTCATAAACAGTAGATAAACAAATTCACAGAAATTATGGCCTTCACACATACGAGAGATAGAGCACCACATCCTGACCTGTAGCAACCCGAAGCAAACCATGTAATAGTGCTCCTTCCTTGTCTGGCTATCTACAAGTGTTCCACTACAACAAGCACAAGGGGATTAATCTCACTTTCTTTGAGGTGCTATAAAACTCTAGGATGAAGCGCACTACAAGAATCACATTGTCACATTCATATCTACTTGTCACTTTGGTTCTCCTTGAGAGCTGTGTCTAAGTTTCAGTGTCTGGGATTAACACATAACTTGAAAAAAGACAAAATACAATACTTGCTTACCTTGGGGATCGTGAATCAAGTGAATAGCAGAAAAGTTGAACACCTCTGGCTTGCTCTTCTTCTTCTGTTTCTGCATGGCAAAAACAGTAAGAGAGACTTTTTTTTTTTCTTTCCACAAAAAAGCCGCAAGCGCTTCAGTTTCAGGCTGCTGCTAAAAGCTGCCATTTACCATTCTTCACTTCAAAAGGAGGCACTTTGGTTTTAAGAAGTAAACTATCACTCTTTTCAACAGTATTGAGTTCTCCGCCACCTAAGAGGCAAGAGCAGCCGCCTTAAGAAGTTGCATATCAAGACTCCACATACTTTAAAGTGGAGACCATACAAAGGGTACCTAGAACACAACTAATCCGCAGCTTAGACCCTAAGTCTGTTTCAAAACAGCTCTCTTGCAGGCAAACACAGCATATGCCCGGCCAACAGATGCTAGAACACTTGAGGACCTCTACCTAGAAGAGATGACAAAAGGTGGCTAAGTCAACAGCAGCTGCAGCAAGATTTCCACGCTTGAAGGGTTAACCTGAAACACTGTCAAGTCCCTCTCTCCTCACCTTGAGAACCTTCATCGCTTTTTCCAGTTTTTTCTTGCGCTTGGTGTTTTTCTTGCTAGTTGCATACCGCATGATCAGATCTCTGGCTGTGGGAACATCGTCCTTGAGAAACAACACAAGGAAAACACGACTCAGGTGAAATCAGGCTTCCAATGGGAATCAGGGAAACAAAGAGCATCAATATTTTTCACAATCACATGCTATATTTGAAAACTCTCCTCCTTCCTATGTTTCATCATCCAGAGATACTAGCATTTAAAATCCTGGTTCCATAAAACTAAAACATACCTACATGCAAGAGAGACCACGAACACTTAACAGCGCATTAACACAGTAGTTTATACAGCTGGTTAATTACAGACTGTTGTTCAGTCACAGACAGATAATGATATTAGGAGGTTCTAGACTGAAATCCTGCTAGGTTATCAACCTTCTCAAGGTATCTGAATTATGTTCGTTTGTACAATAACCAAAGAGAGAACTGAAGACAACATACAGCTAAAAAACTAAGCCAGCCTCCAAAGCACCAGGTGAAAGCCTCTTCCCACAACTCTACATTACACATCTAGCAAGTCACATCTTCACTAACCAGACCGACCAGCCCCCGCTTAGGTCTTCAGAGTGAACTGCTTCCTTCACAAGGACAACAAGAAAGCAGAGAAGCTCTTAGTATTAGTCTTTAGGCAGAGAGCAAAGGCCTCCTACTATCAGCTGGGGCCAGCTCTCAGAAACACTGAACTTTTTTGTGAAGCATAGAAACATCTGGAGGAAACAAGACGGAAAACTAAGTAAAACGGAAGCGGACAGATTGGCAGAGCCAGGGTCACAAGGACGACAGACCTATCGGAGTTTGAGTAACAGGGAGGAGAAGATTTAATCACAATACGCACCTCAGATTCTGAGTCACTGTCTTGCTTCTCGTCTTCATCCTTCCCAAGGAAGAACTTCAAAGCAGCAACTAATACCTGAAAAGCAAAGTAAGTAGGACACGATGAACCGACAGGAGTGTTTACTACAGCGCTACATCCAACACCTGAGGTTAGCTCAGGTAACATCTAGTTTCAGCAAGTGATTTCTGTCCTCACCTTCGTCACTTTGGAAAAGCAGGCAGTTGTGATCACATTCACTGTTTTGGCATCATTCCTGGAATAAAAACAGAACATCACCATTTACTTCAAGTTTGGCAATTTCAAGGTTCTCAGAAAGCTAAGTCTCATTAAACATGACTGCTAACAAGCATGAAGCTTCATTAGAATCCAAGTAGATCAGCAAAGTTAAGCTTCTGCCGTTTTCTTTAATTCTTTTAACATAGCAGTGGCTTCATCTAAATAAACAGACACTTATGTTCTATCCAGTTCACACTATGACTGAAGGGACAGAAAGAATATTAAACTCCAGTTCAATAAAGACAGCTTACCGCTTCTTCCGTTGATAAAAAGACATAGGAAAAAATCAGTGCAGAATCCTAACTTTTATCCTTCCATTATAAAATCAACCAGGTAGTTTTGAAATTAACTATGCTCTAAAAACAAAAGCCAAAATTCCTCTTTCCACTGTACATCAAGCCGTACGCTAATATTGGGAGCTTTTATGTGCAAAAGCTCAACAACTGAGCTGCACCCATCTTCCATTTTGACTGCAATACACGATTTATATACCATTTTCAACTAAAACGTCAGAGATTCAACCTAAATAACTCCGAGACTTCACTCAAGACAGTATTTCTTCCAAGCTCAATTACATTCGACAAAACACGGCCCCACCGGAACACAAAGATGCTAAATCTATTTAAGTCACAGTCCCCCAGCACTGTATTTCGCACTGCACACCATAAGCAATGTCAGGACAGGGGCCCCACGATAAACGGGGAACCGATACAAGCCTGAAAGACCTACCAAATATTCCTCCTGTAAAGTTCAATCATCACGTCCAGAGAGATCTTGGCAGCAGTGGGATTGCTGTCCCTCAGCATAGTGTACATGAAGTTCTGCAGGGTCTGAGCAAAAAGTTTGCAAACACTGATTACTGTCATTCTTTCACAACATCAGGAGGTTAAATGGCAGCCTGTCTGAACACTAAAACACTTACAGTGTTTACTTTATTGTTCTTGTGTTTAGCATTGACGTTCTTGATGTCTGACACGATGTGAGTGTACAGAGTCTGTAAACAGAGAGATAACAGGGAGTAAATTACACAAGTCATGCAGAAAACAACACAGACACAGCCGAATTCCCCCAAAGGCTCCAGGTAATAACACGAGACCAAACTGATCACCACTGAGAATATTCTCTTTTAAGTTACAGTTGGAAAAAACAATGAGAAGTTATCCTTTAAAGCCTCACTTACGCTTTATTCTTATGTATTTGAAAAGCATACTTAATTTACAGTACAAACAGCGAGGCGGGAAAGCCAACAGCTCGAAGTATGGCTTAAAAGCATCCCACCCTGTTTCCTTCAGGCACATTCTGGTGGCCAGTTGAGCAATTCTGGTGGCAGAAAGCTGGCATTTCCACTTTCACAGCACAAAGCCTGAAATACAGCTTTAACTAGCAGCTGGTTTGGTTTTAGTTGTTTTACTAGAATTCGGTAAGGCCTTGTCAGACAGCAACGTGTTTGTGGTTTTCATCCGCAGACACATCCAAGCTGCTCGACTCCCAACAGGGGACAATAGCACGGTAAAGATCTTGACAGCAGCTTCGTTCCTAATCAAACACACAGGTCCAGTCTTGCCTCTGGCGCTGCCAAATGCTGAAAAAGCAGAGCTATTTTGAAATCCCTTATTTTGTACCCAAGAGAAGATCCGCTGCCTGCCAGCACCGCATTACTTCAGGCAAGTTGGTCAAAACCCACTGGAAGTCAAGACCCGTTTTTGCGAGCACGGCTTACTTTTCGTAGAAGCTTATCATGACACCGCAGCAGCTGGAAGAAGAGCTCCAGCAAACTCGTGGGATTTATTAGATTCTTGTTTCTTAACAAGATCAAAGCCTTACAGAACGTCTGGAAGAGACAGAAACAGGGAATCAGAACTGAAGTTTCATAATATTCCCCACTTCACATCTTTGCTTAGAAATTAAAAAGCAAACCGTAAGCGCTAACGTATGGGTCTCACCATGCGCAGGTCCACGTCCAGGACAGTGTGGTGGTAGGAGAGCAGCTCCTTCAGCTGCTGGGGGAAGCTGGCCATGTGCTCCGGGTAGCAGTGGGCAACCTGGGCAGAGACAGAGCCGGCTCAGACCTCGAGTGAAAATCCTGGGTCACCACGTGACATCGTGTAGGCAACCAATAGAGTTATAATTGTTTGTACGATTAAATTGCATAAAAACAGCTTTAAGCCTTCCAGTCCTTAAAGGGGCTCCAGGAAAGCTGGGGAGGGACTCTGGAGCAGGGAGGGGAGGCACAGGACAAGGGGGAAAGGTTTTACACTGAAAGAGGGGAGATTGAGATGAGATCTGAGGAAGAAATTCTTGGCTGTGAGGGCGGTGGGACCCTGGCCCAGGTTGCCCAGAGAAGCTGTGGCTGCCCCATCCCTGGAGGGGTTCAAGGCCAGGTCGGACGGGGCTTGGAGCAGCCTGGGCTGGTGGGAGGTGTCCCTGCCCAGGGCAGGGGGTGACACCGGATGGTCTTTAATGTCTCTTCCAACTCTAATCATTCCGTGATTCTATTATAGGTGCCCAGATGTAAGAGATATAGCGCAATTTAAAAAATCCTTTTAAAAAAATTGTACCAAGTGCTCAAAAGAAAAACTTGTGTTTCTGGGAACAAGCAACACACTGCAGAAATCCTGGTCAACGCACAGTTTTCTTGTGGCTCCGTCAGGGCTCTAAGAGCAAAACCAGAGCCACCACAACCCGCGGCGGGCGAAGCCTCCGGGCTTACCTGCGCCAGGAACATCACCAGTTCCGCCAGCTCCTTACTGGGCTTGTCCGGCTGGAAGGTGAAGATCTCCACATGGGACTGGTAGTGGTGGTACTGCTGGAGGAACTGAGCACACACGGGGGCGACCGCTGAGGAAGGGGGTACAAGCATCCCCTGCCCCCCCCCCGCCAACCCTCAGCGCCCCCCAGCCCGCCTCCTCCCGCTGCCGCCCGGCTCCCTACCTCCTCGGTGTAGGATTTCGGGTCCCGCTTGATGAGGTTCTGCAGCTGGGGCAGGTTGCTGGGCAGTTTGTTTCCCTGACGGCCCGACATGGCGACACCGGGCCCGGCGAACCGCCGCTGCCTCCGCTTCCCGGCACACGTGAGCCATCAGCTGGGCGCCGCCATCTTGGACCGCCCCCTCCCCACCGGAGCCGCCAAGGGACAAACTTCTGCCAGAGGCACGTCCTCCCCGCAGCGCCCCCTGCTGGCGCCGCCGCCTCTACCGCCATGCCGAGGGGGAAGCGGCTTCTCGCCGGCATCTCTGCCTCCGGGCTGCCGGGGATTGGGGTCACCCCGGCACCGTTAAACCATACCAGTCACATTGGGTCGCCGTAGCTTCCTCCTCTGCGGCTTCCCGATCCATTTCTCCCTCTCACTTGCATTATCTCACTGCAGCGCAGCGACCCTGCCCTCACCCCAGCTGGACCGCATCATTTTGGGGGGGGAAAAAGTCAGCTTGTAAACCCTAAGCACTGCCAGCAACAGTGCTGAGGAATCAGATCCGGCCCTTAACAGGTGTGTTGCTCGTGAGAGGTGCCATAAATGCACGTTAGTGCCAAGCTGCCCAGGCCTAAGCACGCAACGCAGAGAACACCATCCCCGCTCCCGCACTTCAAAGCGGCACGGCGTTTTGACGCGCACAGCCACAAGCAGCACGCCCGAAGGCCATGAAGCACCGTCTGCCCACCCCACCCAGGCCAATGGATATGCCCACAGCCCGGGTAGGTTTGCCCTCAGACTACGTTCTCCAGCTGGAGCACCCAGGGCGCTCACAGCCCAGAGTACACCTTCAGGACATAAAGACAAAGCGAACTCTTCAAGTGAGCCCAAGACTTGATAAGAAGATAACTTAAAAAAGCCTTACCTGTTTATGAAGAAAGGCTTCAGCAGGGCTTTGACCCACCTGGAGTTAGTGTTAAAAAAAGCATCTTTTCTTTCCTGTTCACCACGTTGTTGCACTAAAATCATCAAACCAAAGAAAATTAGTCCTATGCTAGGTATTGGCAGGTCATATTCAGCATATCAATTATTTGATATGGAGCCTGGGGGCTTCAACTCTCTAACAAGTTCCCTGACTAAAGAATAACCATTTAATGACAAAACACGAAGTCCTGTTAATGCTTTCTCACTAAAGCCGAGGAGCTTTCAAACTCCAGCCCATTGTTTGTTTTCGGGTTTTTCTTTCTTAAACCAAATACATTCAATGCTACTTAAGCAATTTATGCAGCTGAAGAGGTAATGCCTGTACTCACATCATCTCGATACGGTCACAGGTAGTGTTGCTGAAAAACAGGCCAATTGTTTATAAAAAATTCAGCCAGACAAAGTTGTAACCCTTCTGGATGTAAAGACGTTCTCCACCCTGGGAATACAAGTTCCCTAGGGGGAAAAAAAAAAAAAACCATTCTTTCTTCAATCTAACTTTACAGTTCTATAAAGCAACATACCTAAAGACAAACTAGCCTCGATAAGTACTACAAATACATTGAATTCTCTTCTCTTACCTCGAATCGCACTGGAAAATCACAAGCATGGTGCAGAGAACAAGAACAAATATTTTATTTCTGATGGTCAGAATAAAAGGTTTTCTGTAGTATTCTTGAACGCCTCCCAGAGACAGGAAAGAAACAATCTACGGAGATATTTTCTAGCATACATGTCTATTCCAAGGTTTTTTCCCTAGTCATTGGTCTCGGGTAAAGTTCTACCAGCCAAACAGAGTAGGGACTTCTCAGTTTGAGCAGAAATCCTAGTAGACAGCTGACCTCATGGATTCCTTTTCAATGAAGTTGCTCACTTGTCATTATAAAAAGCTAAAACACCAGGCTTAAGTTCCACTTTCCCCACTGCTTAGGAAGGGGCCAATTTCCATTGCCTGCTCAGGCAGCCAGCAGAGCTGTGCAGAGAGACTCAGGGAAGAAATCAGCTGGAAGGCAGTATTCCAAGTTCCCCAAATAATCACTGCCTGAAGAGGAGGAGCAAAAAGAAACAAGAACTGTCTAGTCAGCTCTTCTCCTGTAGGTTCGAGTACTTGCTTTTCTTTGGTGCTGAAATATACTGACTATTAAAAATCAAAGCATGTTTAAGTACTAAGCACGTACACGTGCGGTCCATGGTCATCACTAACAATCCCCCTACGGTTTAAAACCCAAAGACAAGGTGACACCCATCCATAGGAGCAGTGGTGCCTTTGCACACCAGAGAGTGCTTTGTGTACGGTGAGATGAGCCCCTTCCCTTGGGCAGCGGGCTGCCAGGGGAAGAGATTCACCCAGCCGCTGAGGAGTCACGACCTCTTCTCTTCTTGAAGCAACAGCCTAACAGAAATGGCCTGGGGTTGCCGTAAAAGCAGAAGGTGTTGCTAGATCACTAAATAGCTGGCCTTTAAGGGCTTTTGTGGGGACGCACTTAATGCACTTCACTGACACTAAACTAAATAAAACTGAAAGTGTATCATGTGCACACCAGGAATATGAATTAAATGATGTCTGCCAGTGGTATTGCTATTCCCAGTCCTGAGCAGTGCTAAGTTATTCAGGAGAAAGCTTCTTGACCCTGGCAAAACTTAGCAGCCACACCTATAAGGGAAATAATTTTATTGATATAGAATATTTTGCACCAAGCCTCAGTTAAGGTACCTAAGTACATGCCTGGCTCCAAGGCAAGAACACTTTTAATAGCCATTTTTCTGCCAGAGATGGTCTTGCTAAGTGACTACAGTCTTAGAGGAACCCCCTTGATGGAACAAAACAGAGAGAGGCTTCCACAGCTCAGTGCTGCACAGCCTCCGCAGGGCAAGAGGAGGTTTAGCTTTTTCCACAGAAGCACAGGAAGATTTGCACGCTGCTCTTCCTTCCATCAGGATGGGTTAGATCTCTCTCACCCTGGCGCAGTAAGCGATGAGGGCATCGACGAAGCTGGTTGTACAGACAGCCTGAGACAATAGATTAGGTACGTCAAATCTTTTCATTGAAGATGAAACATCCTTGCTTTCCCCATGTTAAGGCTAGACACGCTCAGAGCCAACAGGGAGCACTTCTGGTAGTTACAGGGGAAGGGTTTGGCAGAAATATGCAGCAACACACAGGAGATCAGGACGTTTCTCCACATGCAGCCTATTCCCTGGGAAAAGCTGGGAGGATTTGGGCAAGGGGCCAGCTGTGATAGACCAGATGTGAGTGAAATCAGTTTAAATAGAGCAAGGATGACTGTTCTTCCATACAAACAGTGCTCAAGCACTGTTAGGGCACGGAACAGCTGATGAGAGCTACGCAAACTGATTCATGTCATCAAACACAGAGCAATAAGAAAAAACTAAAAATTCATGTGTGTTACCAATAGCTCACACTAGCATCTTCCCCCCTCCCCAGCTCTTCACCACCTAATTAGCAGCCACAGGTCATTTTCTTCAGGCCCTTATGATGCAGGGGGAGGTAGGACAGA
Organism: Chroicocephalus ridibundus; assembly: GCF_963924245.1. NCBI lineage: Eukaryota > Metazoa > Chordata > Aves > Charadriiformes > Laridae > Chroicocephalus > Chroicocephalus ridibundus. The sequence continues at coordinate 7,124,061 of NC_086288.1, forward strand.
TTCCGGCCTGAGTAGTGCAAGAAAACAGTGTCTAAAGCATCTTGGAAGCAACACTCACTCCCCATCCTGTTTTCAGGGCAATACGTCTCAGATGATACGTACAGAAGGGGTCAGCATTAGAAGTGAAGCCTCCAAGACAAAAACTTCTACCTCGGTGTCTTTTACTAGTTTACCTTTAGAACAAGGCAATAGAAAGCTTCGCTCTTAATTTGCACAGCTTGTTATCTCTCCTTTAAGTAACTGCTGATTTACACTGCAGAACAAACATTTACATTTTTATTTTATACAGCATACTTTACAATTAGTATTGAATAACGTCCATCCAATGATTAGTCTTCCATACAGCCAGATGGTGAGTATCAAAATAAAATTAAGGATTCAACACAACATTGTTGAGAGCTCAAAGTCATTAATATTACTTCTCATTTCAAGTGAGTCAAGACTTTCCTCACCAAAAGCCTTTTCATTTTGAGGGTAAGAAAATCACAGCCAGCTGTAAGCACCTAAGCCCATAATGGCTAACAGGTTGGCAGTGGCAACCTGAAGCTACTAGCCCAGATTAGCTCTGCCTTGCCTGAAACCCTTAAAAAAGGGCAGAAGTTTTATTATCTAGAAAATAAAGGAAAATAATGTCTTCTCTTACCTGCTCTTCTCCTCAAACACTTTGATGAAGCCAATTTCCAAAGGGACAGTAGGTTAGGCTCTACCCCAATTACACCTATTAGAGCATAGAGGGTACTTCAACACTTACGTGCTCATACAGCTGCCAAGAATTTGATTCCTGCCTTAGTTTGAATCTAAAAAGACTGCAAAAATAAGAGCAGAACCCATAGTCAGGCTGTTACCAAATCATTGTGACAAAGAAGAGCTTTCTGCTACCCAAGAAAATATTTTAGTGTTTCATATACTCATAGTACCATTCACTAAGTAGCTTCCTCATTAGCATCCTAACAGGCTTAGCTTCTGTTTTCAGGTATCTTTGCTCTATTGAAAACTTCAGTATCACACTGAAATTCACTTGATTCTGCACTTCCACAGGTAAACCCTCATCTCAACAGCCTTGACTGATACCTCGCCATTCATCAAGGTTTTGTTAAAGCACAACAGAACTACACAACTGTTCTTCAATTAAAAAGACAGAAAAGGTAAAAAATTACTCTAACATAGGAGGAAGTCCCGGATTTCTTGAAGTATAACACTTTTAACAAGTTTGTGAGGCAGTCACATTTTTCAAAGCAGCCATACAAGAAGGCATCCTTACTCACACCGCCTTAAAAGAATCATACGATAAATTAATTTTCACCCCATATCATTGTAGAAACAGCATTATGGCTTTTGTCTCTACAAAAATTTCTACACAGGACTAGAGAAATTCAACAGAAAACCCAACAATTTGTTAGTTAAGACCAATATGTATTTACCATAGGTATAAAACAAGGTGCTTGAAAGATTATTATATATGCCTCAGCTGCTTTCCATGTTGTAAAATACTGCTACATTAAGCAGCTAAGAAGTAATAAATAGCTTCTTTTATAGCACTCTCAACAAAAAAAATTTACCATATATTTTCTAAGCGTTTACTGTTTAAGTAAATACAAAATTTAAGTTGCTATGACATCAAATATTTGAATCCTTCTGAATCATTACATAATAACAGAAAACACACAAACTCCTTCCTATACACTTACTTTCACTGAGTCTTAATAAACATATAAAGTTAAAAGGCCTGTTCAAAAACAAACAAAAGCAAAAATTGCACCCAGCACTTCCACAACTGCCTCAGAGAAACACAAAGCAATCATACAGCAAAGTGCCCGGGGCGAGCATTTATACCCTAAGCCCTTTCCCTCCTGCTCACTCATTGGCCTGATTTCTATCAGCTAATTAAGCCAGGGATGCTTAAATTCACAGGGGAAAGAGCTGGGTTTTCTTGTTTGCTGATGAGGGGAGTTTCTCAGTGGAACTAATTGTTTCTTAGAGAGAAAGAAGTGCAAATTTTTTTTTTCTTGTGGGTCTTTTTGAACAAAGTTATGGATTGTATCTCTTATTTGTTGTGAGTATGATTGGTTTCTCAATATGACAGATAGGGAGTGATGTTGGAAAAATTCCACAGTAGGGTTACAGACTGGAAACTTAATTTGTTTTCATTATCTGGGGTTACTTTCTAAATTGTACATATCATTATTAAATTTGAGCTTCTTTTTCTAAGGAGTACGAGCTAAAGTTGTTTTCTGGCTTATACTTAATACAAGCTAAAGAAATGTTTTAAAAAAATACTATGTTTTTATGTGAAGCTTCTAAATAGGTGTGTAGCTGTTCATGAGATTATAGAGAATGAGCTTTGAGTTTCTTTCTTTTTTCTTTTTCAATTTCTTAAAGTATGGATAAAACATGTGAGAAGTTGACTGTAAAAACATTTTCTGTAACAATTTTTTGCACAGTTTTTCTTTTTGTGCGTACTTAGTGCTTGGGCTAAAGATGCTATAAAAAATCCTAAACCCTTTTAACTTCACACAGTGTTTTTTGTTCTTATGATAAAACAAGATATTAAGAGCTATTAGAAAATAAAGCGAAGAGGGAAAGCTAGTTGCTAGAGGACTAAAATGTTGCTCTGTAGTTTATTTCTTATGAACTTTTTCAATGGGTTAAGCAGGATTTGGGATCGTGTTGTTCCTTAATAGAGTAAAATTCTGTGTGACTATAGGCTGGGGCTTTAGAGATGAGCAGTAACTGGTTCTGTTTTGCCCAGGCCTGGCTTTCTCTCAGACTTACCGGGTTACCCAGGGCAGGGGATGTTTGTATAAAGAAGACTTGTTCTGGCGCTTTTGTCTCAAACAAGCTCTTAAGTTGTACAGCTCTTCTTGGAGGGGCCAGAGCCTGTGAGCCCTCAGATTGATTTGGGAAAAGCAATTCTGTACGGGACTGCAGCAACTGGAAAAACAGAAAAAAAAGGTTTACCTTGCTGCAGTCAGCCCCTGTTTTTTCTATCCTATCAAGAGCTGTAAAGCTTGAACAGAGTTTTCAGGAAGCCTGTGAGGCTTTACTTAAATTTATATAGTGTATTTGATGGCTCACTTCTCACTTAAATTATATGTAAATTCCTGGCCTTCGGTTGTTACAGGCCATTGGTCTTCCTGGACTTCATTCTTGCATTTTTGTAACTGAGAAGAGCGTCAGTGCTCTTCTCCTTCAGGAAAAAGGAGTAAATCTCAAAAGCCCAACATAAATATTTATTTCTGGATTATGTTACAAAGTCATAAATTATTTGCAGACTGAGACATAGTAACTGTGTCTTGTTGTTCAACAAAGTAGGGTGATGCTAGAGCATAAGCTTTGATAAATGCTTGGTCAGTTGCAGTGGGAGGATGACACTCCAGGTTAATTCTGCTGCTGTGATGTGATCTATGTGACATTGGAGGGCTTTCAGCCTTAGCTTTGCATGCAGTGGCATTCCTTTGCGCAGAGCAGAACTGTATGGCTGCATTAAATCATCTGAAGGGAGTATGTTTTTTTGCAAAGGTCAAAAAGTTTTGGCAAGTTCAAAACCAGAATGTCCTGAAGAGTAACCGAATAGCAAAGAACTGTTTGAAATGACAAACTGGTTTTCTAAACGTTGCTTGAATACCCTAAAAGCGTTGCCTTTGAAAAAATACTTTTTAATGCCTTAGGACGATTACAGAGTAGTATCAGCGAACAACTCTAACTCCTTCTCAGACTATACTTCATAGCTGAGTTTTAAGTCTTCAGTTTACAAAAACATTGACAAAAACTAGTCAATGCCAGTGTAAATAATGCTGAAGAAGCAGGTTTCTAAGTTGCAGTCAAGCAATTGCAAATCTCTTGTTTTCGGTGTTTTTCCACATCTCTCAAGCCCTTGTTGTGTGATATAAATGTGATGGCTGTAAAGGAAGTACATCCAGCATTGCAGCAAGGGGTGGAAAAGCTTGCTAAGCTTCCATCCTGAGTGCGGTGCCTGGTAATGCCTTTATCTGTTTTGGTCAGCCTTGGATCTGTGATGTTAATTTAGATTCATGAATTGCTGAAAAGGCAAGACAGATAGCCTCTTCGGTTTTGTTCTGTGGCAGCCCCAGGGTATCAAGGCTTGCTGCAAAGTGGGGGAAAACATTTTTCCATCCATGCTTTCTGGAAATTAGAAACGCTCACCAGAGAGAAAAGCTGTTGTACACAAGATTGATGCTAACTAACAGCTTTCTCTACTAGGAGGCCCCTGAATATGGACGTGCTCTGTTGAGAAGGCTGAGAATTGAGCTCAAGGAAGATTAGTGGGGTGGTGACAGCACAGGGGAGCCATGGTAAACATGCCCCCCGTTAAATTTGAGTTGCCCCTTTTAGGGTGTGTGTTTGCTGTGAGAAGCATTGTGTATGGTAAAAGCCATCAAGTCTTAACTACGCGTGGCAAGCTGGCAATGCAGACAAACACTTGAGGTGTATTTGGGATTTACTTTTTTGTTGTTTTAAAAAAAGCTATTAGAGAGTGGGAGTGACAGCTGTCTTAAACCTGTGCTGTAGATTATCAGCTTCATGGGTAAGAGAATCCCCAGGTGTCTCCTGCCTAATGGAAGCCACTCTACTGTGTCTTTTTGGATTGCAGTCTCTATTTACTGAGTGTATATAATTGATTACAAATCTACCCTCCCGTCTGGCTGCTGCTTCAAGAGTGATAATACTTCAGCAGGCAAAGAATCTCTGGCTCTTTTCTTATTGCCCAGGAGAGCGTGGAAGAAAGCAATGCTGTGGCAGGGTATTTGAAAGCCAGAAAGAATATCAACCCAGTGTTTGCAGGTACTGTGATACCACCTCTGTCAACCGTTTCATTGGAGCTTCCAGTGTGCGCATAAATTTTCCAATACGCTTAGGCAGCGCAGTGAGAATCGGTTGAGGAATTAGAGGAATGTATTCCACAAGCTGTTAAGGAGAGTTACTCCAGTGTACTCTTGTTGTCCCGAGTCATTCCTTTCACATTCATCTACCAGTTTGTGTCACCATTCAAACCCACAAGAAATTAAGAGATAACACCGGACCCGACCCATGTTTCCTGCTTCTATTTTTCTTGGAGAGCACTGTTAAAGAACACATTGAATAGCGTATTGCATCAGACTTTGGTTTTTCAGGCATAAATAAGTGCTGGTGTTGAAAAGATAAGGATATGTGTTGTGGCAAAAGAAAATTCTGCTTTAATTCCAATATTTTTCACCCCAGCCCCCAAGAGTTCTCTGCATGTTTCTGTGTGTGAAGAAAGCCTTTCCTCTAGGCAGATAATGAGTTGCGAATCTGGTCTCCACAACAACCAACTGCAAACATGCCTAGTGCATTATCCCAGTAGGGATTGAACACTGGTGCCTGCCTTGGCTGAAGCAGCACTGCACTACTACTGTGGATTTTCTTGCAGATTTTTCAGGTTTTCTAGAAATTTTCTTGCAGAATGCCACGGAGGTAACTTCCTCTACATCAGTTAATGCAGAATAAGATGTTAGTTTTCTCCTATGACATCTTCACTGTCAGAGCTGTAAAATATAAGGTATGTACTTAGCCGTTTACAGTTCTTAATAGTACCGGCTTAGAACACATTTCATACAGAGTTAGTCAGGAAGTGCTTAATCTAGAGGCACTGGATATTGCACATACTGGTATTGCAATACTTGATATTGCAAGCACACTGATCGTCTCTAAAGGAAACTTCTTGGGTTATTAACTTTTTTTATGCTTTGGCAAGCAAGGACTTTAAGGCACTTGAAGTAGCAATTTCAGTTACCTGTCGGTTGCTGCTTGATCATTTCAGCCACTAGAGTTAAAAAGAAATTAACTACACAAGCGTGGTGAGCAGTATGACGTGGCATTACCGTGTACACCTTAAACCATGAAATCTAGGGGGAGGAAGTGAATTCTGTGGATGTGAGAGCAAGTGAAGAGAGTAACAGCACATCAGAACATGGGCTGGGCTGAAGCCACAGAACACTCTTTGAGTTTCGGTTTGGTCTTTGTGTCTCAAGTCAGGCAAGCTTGACTGACTGCTGAGCTGCCCCAAGCTCTGGACAGGCTATTGAGAAGTGGAAATCTGTTAAGTAAAAGGTTATTTATGACTGTGCATTAATTTAAAAGATGAGAAAAGTGGGAATTTAACAGTCTGTTGTAGACAAGGAGCCACAGAGTTCACCTGACCACCCAAGAACTTGTGCTGTGTATCCAAAGCCTTTGTATGCCTTGGGAGATGCAGCAAAGAGCAAGACAACGTCAGGGCTGCAGGGGCCTTTGGGGCTGAGTATTAGCTCGTGTGCATATAGAAACGGATAAAGCCTTGACCAGATGTCTCTGCAGGGTCTGGGACAGTGCTGCCTTGACATAAATGCATGCAGAGGAAAAGGCAGAGGGTGTGCTGTAGCGGTGCATGCGCTGTCCTTCCTAGGCCTGGCTGCTCCAGCAGAGGTAGCTGCGGTGGCATTTTCTGCAGCAGGATTGGGAGGCTCTGCTGAGCACTTTGACCTGGAGCATCTGTGAAGAACTACCCACCTGTGCTGTGCAGCTGAAAAACTGTGGATCTGGCTTTGTATTGCTAAAGAGGTACTTGAAGTAGCTTGTGCATGCCTTTGTGGCAGCATCTCAGGGCTTTTTGTAAATAGACAGACTTCCCAGCTGCTGAATGATTTGGCAGAAAAAAAAGAAATGCCTTTCTAGCATTTAAAGAATAAGGGAAACAAAACAAACTAGGGTGAGAATATATTTAGCATAAAATAGTAAAACTAAAGTAGGGTCCACACATGTGTGACTCCATCAACACCTGGTATGTGCGAAATGCAGGGTGGCTGGGGTTTAGTGATGCCTGTCTCCTTTTTTGCATTAGATTTGTAATGGTCTCTTCACCTTCCCATAGCACAGACAATGTTCTGGTGAAGATGGTAAGTGTTAAGTCTCTACTTTCTTGTGCTGCATTTAATCCTTACAGATCAAAGGGGATGTAAATGAGTTTCGTAATTGTAAATCACTGTTACTGTGCTTGTGGAGTTCCTAAGATATCTTAGGAGACATTGTATCTCCACTTGGAGATACAAATAGCTGACACCTGGGAGTTAATTCAGCCTCTGACCATTTTACCAAACAGTTGGGGTCTTCTACTCCAGTTTGCCTGCTCCAGGCTGCTGTGGCCACCCTCCTATTGGTGTCCCCTGCAACAGCCTGAACCACCTTGGAAACTGCAGGTTGGACGCTACCTGCAAGCTCTGGAAAATGAAGGGTGGTTCAGCTACCAACTTGTAAGCCATTCTCTGAAACTGCCAAAGCTATTTTGCTTGACATGTTAAACGAATTTGGTAGGCCATGACTGAAATGTGGCCGAAAGCTGGCACGGTTGTAGTCAACTGAAGTGAGGCATTTGTGAGCCATGTTGGTGATCTTGGAAAATATTTTTATCATTGAAGCAATAGACATATGTATAAAATAACTATGTGTCGAAACAGAACCTCTAAAACATTATCATTTTTTTTACTCAAAACCAAACTTTTAAAAAGCCAGATTTTTCTGTGAGCTGGAAATGCTGGCGTTTGGGTGTCCTTCATATGGATTAAGTCGGTGTTTTACAAGCTTTTCTCAAAAGCTGAGCAGCAGCGAACTGCTGGCTGGTGTGGGGAACCATGGTTGGAGATGAATATCCGCTTGTACTCTAAAAGTACTCCAGTCTTGTACACTAGAATACAGCCTTTGAGCTCTGCTTCATCTAATTTGCTTGCAGAAAGGAGAAAATGTCTTATAAGGACTTCCGAGAAAGCAGACTGAGATTCTCAGACTCCCTTAATGGTCAACGCTGGATATTCCTGAAAAAAGGTCTAGATGACTTCAGAGATGGCTTTCCTCCTCCATCTGATAACATGATTGTGTATGGTAGAGAGCGGCCTGTCTCAATTACCCTTCAGAACAGCACACTGAAACCTTCATCCACAGTTCTGTGGAAGAAAAGGAGGAAATCTTCCAGAACACAGGTCTGTCTGTCCAAACTCAGCCTGCTGCAGCAAGTCAGGAGGGATTATGTTGCACAGATAGAGTGCCGTCTGAAACAGAAGCCCGTAGTGCTCTACCCATGCCTGGAGAAAAGTACCTCCCCAAAGGTAATGATTCTGTAATCCCGATTAAATGCTCCTTTAGAGTTGGACCAGGAAACTAATCTAGCGTGCAACTACTACTGTAAATTAAAAAAAAAAAAAACCACAGCAAATTCTGTTTCTTTCCGAAAGAAAAATAAGACAACTGATATTACAGGTAACTAAGATTTAGATAAGTCCGAATTGTCAGCAAGTAATTTGTGGGAATGGGCTAATTGAGAAATCTAGTGCCTGCCATCCCTGCCAACAGATTACAGTAAATGCATTATCTGCTAAGCTATCACCAGACATGGGTACAAATGGACATTATAGAGCAGGCAGAGAATCTAATTAGAATTGAGAAGGTAGGAGTATGCCTAAGATAGCCCAATATATCCCATTACCTTGATTTCTCAGCCTGTTTACAGAATTGTCCCTCTTTTCCCAGTCTCCAGTTACTCAAATTTGTCTGCTTCGTGCAAGCAAAAGCTAGCAGGTCCTTGTCTCTTGTGTGGCTGGGAACTTCTGGAACGTGCTTGTTTGATGTTGCAGGTGGAGAACGGTGACCAAATAGAGTGGGGAAATAAGCCTTTTGCTCCTAGTTCCTCTCAAAACAAATGGGGGAGAGCTGGAAGACTTTTCCAGGGGATGTGCTACAGAAGATAAGGTCCCCTGGGTGAAGCACCTGAGTATCGTTTAGCCTTCTCTGAGGGCATATACTCACCTAAGGCTAGGATGCAATAACATGGTGGATGGGTTCATTGGGAGGAGCCTTAGAATTCAGAAAAGGGAATTTGGTCTCTGTTCTGTGAGAACATGCAACAGCAGAGCTCGCCCCAATCCCAGGCTGCTGTTACTGGGGCGATGGGATCATGAAATGAGGGATTGTACTGAAAGGAAGGAACCTTAAAAGCAGCTGAAGGAAAATTTCATGCGTGGTACAGCAAATTGCCAGAGAAGATGAGACCAGAATTTCAGCATGATTCACAGATCTAGCAAGCAGCCTGAGTTGCAATTAATGCTTTAGGGATTTTTGAGAAAGGTGTGTAAATTGAAGCTTCTGGACTATGAACTGCTTCAACTGCTAGTAGACTTGAGGAGACTTTCATGTGGGGCAGTCCTTCACACGGCCCCCAAGCAGACGCCCTCCAGTGAGGTTATTTTTGAATGCAGGCTGTGTTTTTTGCTTGGCTTGTAGCTCTCGAGAGAAGATGCTGGTGTCCCTGATCCTGAAGTGCTTTTGAAGAGCAAGGCTGGCTACAGTGTCTGCAAACAGGAGAACCACCCCCTTCAGGAGGTGCTGCATCATATGGAGGACATGCAAAGCAAAGTAACAGCTTCCGAGACGGGAGTACAGTGAGTACAGGACAAGATGAAGACAGCAACGCAAATGGTTCCGAGTGCCCCCTTCTCTGAAATGAGTGGGAAAAGGAATTTAAGCCCTTAACTGAAATTTACATGGGTCTATTGTGGGACTAGTTTCCATTAAAAGATGGGTTCCTTTGCCTTCCTCAGTGGTACTGATAAATTGTTATGCCACTAGCTGCTCAGAGACCGGTCAGGATTAGTCCTGAGTGATATGAAAACATAAGGAGACAGCCTCACTGGTGGCTTGTTGCAGAGGCTGCATTAGCTATGGCAAAAGAAGTGCTGTCACTTTATTCTTCCCTGACCACTTTGAATAGTCACAAAAAGGCATAGTGATGGGCACATACGGTTCCAAGCTTCAACTTTTTAGGGTTTTCTATTTTGAAGGTGGCAGGTTATTTCAAGCCTTGCAGGCAAACCTTGGGACTCTGCTGTTTGATATATCCTTTCTTCTGTTTGTGAGGGTGGCCTTCACAACTGGTTCAAACTGCCCAAGCTATTTCTTGAAAAAAAATCATGCCGTGTTTAGTGGCCAACAGCAGCAGCTGCAATCCAAAGGCATATGTGCAAACACAGGATCCAGCTTTAGGCTGTTGTCCAAGATTGACTGTGTGGTGACACCTATTGCTGTAGCTAATCAAAGGGTGTTTCTGACTGCATTGCATTAATACCCATAGTGGGAAGGAGTCTGGAGGCAAAGCCCTGTGTCTGTGGCTCTCCAAGAAGAAGGTAGCAGGACGAGACAAGGAGGCCGTGCTGACTGACTCTGCTCCCCTCGATGAAAACAGAAAGCGAGCGATCCGGCGTTACTGTGACTGGGTTATGTCTTTGGTAAGCACACAAAAACTGCCACCGCTGCTCTCCTTGACTCTAGAAACCTAATTGTTTCATTTAGGCTAAATGTCTTTGGACTTAAGAAGTAAAAATATGGCTCTGGATGTATGAATCTGAGATCCAAAGTCAAAACCAAGATTTCTTCTTGACTCTTAGCTCTGATGTCCTGTTGTGACTAATAGGGCTCAGGCCACCGAAATGTAAAGCAAGGAATAAGTATCGTTATACAAAAATACTGTTAAATAAGTTTGCTTCAGAAAGCGGTGTTGCTTTTTTCAGGCAAGTCATCCATGTCCAAATGGCTATTTAACTGCCTTACCTTGGAGCAGTCCCCTTCTGTGTGAAATTAATACACCGATTCGTGTGTTGGCTCCAAACTGTCTTTGCGATTGCCACATCGCTGTGACAATGCCCATGCAAGCATACTTGTGGATCAGCTGAAACTGTGATGCTGGGTTTAATAGTACCGTAGAGTGGTGGGAGGAAATGTGTGCGAGAACATACTGGTGATGAGATGCTGCTTTATTCCCTGCTCTGAGACTGTCCTGGGGTTGTTCCAGGGAGGAGGGAACAGCAGCGTGGATGAAGATACCCTCATGAGCTTGCTCAATGCCAGCTGTGAAAGGGAGGCCACTGGCCCCTCACCTTTACATGCTGTGAATTTCAACAAAGTGGAAGCAGAGAAGCCAAAGGGCCGGGAGATTTCACCTCCCCGGTTAGCTGTCAGGAGTTCTCATCACCTAAGCAGCCTGCCCTGCCAGGTTAAGGTAAAAGAGCTCACATTTACATTTGCAAAAGTCTAATTGTTTTGGATGGCTTGTGGGGAAGGGTACCCATGGGAGATGAGAAAGGAGCCTGTTTTTTTCCGGGGACCACTTGATATTTTTCTGTATTTGTATTTTAAGGATCCAGAGTACAGTTGAAAAAGGAAATGTTCAATAATTGTTACCTTTTACATGCAGCAGAGAGGTAAAATGAGAAGGACAACTAAAAGGATTATTTAGTGCTCAACCATACAGTCTTCTTGCTTGCCAAACCGTAGAGAGTTGTCCACGGTTTTGCTGATTGCCAAAGCCAGTGAAATCAACAGAAAAACATGGGTTTATGCTGTGTGAGCTTTGGATTAGGCGAAGGACATCATGTCTGACCCATCTCCAGATCTAGTTTGTTAGATGTTCCAGTTGGAGCTTCAAGAAGTCCTCAGTCCCAAGTGTGTGTGGCGCTGATGTAGGGGAGAGCAGGGGGACTGGTGGAGGTGTCAACAACTGGAAGAAGCTGAAGCATGAGGACAGTGACCTTCCAATCGTTACCTTTCCCATTACCAGCTTTTCTTCCTGTATCTTATAATCATAATCAGCAGTCATATATGGTTGAGGTCAAAACTGGAGAAGGATTTCAGCGTAATATTTGCTGGATCATTTTTAGGTAAGAGGCTGAAGCTGGGCCAGTGCTGGCTTAACTGCAAGTTTGCAGTTCTCAATCCTATAAGTAGGGTTTTTTTTTCACTGCTGAGAAATTTGATTTTTGAAATAGAAAAACATTTATTCAGCCTCTGACTCCCAAAGTATGACCCTCACAGACTTCCTTCCCAGCTTATCACAAAAACTAGTTTAAAAAAAAAAAGATGGTCAGATGACTTGAGGGTAGGGGTTCCCAGAAACAGCTTTTGATACTTGCCGCCTTGGTGGGGAAAAAGGGGGAAAAATTGCTAGCGAGGCATTCTCATCGGCCATCGCCTTCATATTGTACAGTTGTAGGATATTCAGGTTGTGGGACAGTGTCTGTCCTGCCGATGTCATGAGGGACAAATGCCAATGTGATGAAAGAACACTGAAACAGAGTTTTTGCAGGTCCCTTCCCAACCAAAAGGGGAGAAGATCAGATATGGAGCGTGGTATCTTGATCCCACAAAGTGGAGAAAACAGAAAGCGAACGAACCATTAAAAGCTCCAGAAGCAACACTCAATAGCTTTGGGAATGCAAAGAAAGGGTCTGAAAAGGTACTGTGAATGTGAAAAGTGATATCACTCTTTTCTGATGTCACTAGGAGAGATTGTTCTCTGATGGGAATGTCTCTGGGCGCTGTATTGTGTTTGATAGCCACGAATAGATGTGGCACAGACCGTGTTATCTAAGCTGAGATAAATGCGGTTCCAACAGGCTCATCCCTTGGATTAGCCTGGCTGCAGGGCACCTGTATATGGACGATAGCTCTGGAAGGCGAATAAGCACAAATCAAGGTTTAGTTGAAATCAATGTTGTACATCCGGTTCCTTGGATGCTTTTGGCATCATATGTGGCCAAAATGTATTCCTATGCAATGGGCACCTCGGAATGCTTTAGGGTGTTTTTATCTTGGTTTTGTTTCACTGCAATACCTACCTTGACAAAGGTGCTGGATTCGGCTGTGGTACATGGTGTTATTAGGAGGGGTTTGAAGAGCAGGCAGGCTCTTCTTCAATGACTGGGTTTACTTAGATGTAGCTTTAGTTTCCTTTTCTTAAAAAAAAAAATAAATCTACTTCACCTTCACACTTACTGCACAGTAAGAAGGGAGGACGTTGCTCATGCTCTAGAGGGCACTCCTTCCAAATGCAAAACTGAGTTGCATGGGACTAAAATGATGCCAAGTGCAAAGGGCTGGTGAGCTGAATGGCAAGTGTCGCTCCTGTTTGATAACAAATTGCTGCCTGTAAGACAAAAGAGTAAGTTACGCAGACAGGATGCCTGAGAAGAGCTGAGCTCAGAAGAACACAAAAGCAAAGGTTATGGTTTTATTCATGTTGCTTAAAAATAAAGGTGAAGTTCACCATTATATATTATTATTCATAATAATCCACCTGGTGTCCAGCTCCTCCTGGGAACAGACTGCAGATTATCGAGGGTAGGTGTGCTTACTTGGATAACGAAGAATAACTCTTCCTACCTCCCTTTCCAAAGATGCTGGGGGAAATGACTGTGTAGCGCAGGACATAAGATTCCATCATCATAAATTATAATTTGCTAAAAACAGCTTTGCATTAACAAAGCAACCTCATTTCTTTGAAAAGAAAAAAAAGAAATCTGAGCTACTTAGAGCTGCTAGCAGTTAAAATATTTATTGCTTCATAAGTTTTCATGAGAGCTGGACAGATATATGCTGTGTGGTTTCTTTAGGCATGTGGAACCTATACAGAAAAATGAAATTTGACTTTTATTTTAATATACTGTGGAAATTAATTTAGGAGATGGACATCACACAGCTGCACAGCACACAGGCCTTGAAGGAATTCCTGGAAAGAAAGGGCTACAGCAAGCCTCGGGTGAGTCATGAGAATCTGCTGAGGCTGTTGCCTGTGTCCCCATGTTGATGTGCTTGTGGCTATTGCTGGGTTGTCCCAAGATTCTGGTTGTAAAACCACCTAGATCAGGGACCTCCAGTTCTTCCCTTCTGTGTGTTGGAGCTTTTGGAGGGGAGGAACTGGTGTAACTGCAAATGGGGCTTCAGAAGGAGCTGGGGCTCAGTTCAGCAGAGGGTCTTGGAAGTGGTGCTGGGATCCCCCTGTTCGTGCTTAATGTGAAGGACCAGTACGAAGCGCTGTCCTGGGAGCAGGTGAACAGGTATTTTGATGGACGCTTGGGACTCGCACGGCTCTGCAGCTTGTGTGGCTGATGTTATCGTGCCTCACCGGCATGCGCGGAAGGCAGTGCTACGTGTTAACTGTGGGCGCAAAAGAGATTTCAACCTCTGAATGCCCAAGAAGGGACTTCGCTGAGTTTCATCTCGTTATCATAAGCAACAGCTGCAACTGAGCAATGTGTGCACTGGATTTTTGGACCCTTTCTCTTTACATATCTTTACCTTTTCCTCTAATCGCTCTAAGTGTCATTTGAGGCTGCTAATCGTGCTTATGTTTAATGTTTTGTTTCAGTTCCTTCTGAAAATCCTGTCTGGGGGAAATGATAGTAGAGCTCCAGAGAAGACATCCAAAGCTTGCAAGAACCTATCTAAAGAGAGATGAAAAAACAAGAGAAGGATCTTTCACAACCATGAATTAATACAGATTTCTAAATTCTCTTAAAATGAATAGAAGCTAGTAGCTGAGCTGTTCCTAAAAGAATATTCTTCCCTTAGAATGAACCTAGAGGTAGCTTTGAGTTAGTTCTGAAACGGTCAGATGATAGTTTGAAGATTGGGTTTGGACTCCCAAATTCAAGGCGCAAACCGCTTGGCACTGAGCAGTGCTTGGGCTCGGCTAGAAGGCACCGATGATGGCTTGTGCTGTAACATGCTGCCTTAGTTGCAGATCCTGGTCCACAAACAACTAAGTGTTTTTGAAGCATTGTGCTTACTGCTTTAGAGAATATAAATAAGTAATCTCTGAATTCTCTAAGGCACGACTGGCTGCAGTTTATATACCTACTGAAACCTTCCACCTGAGAGCGTACAAAGTGATAGCCTTCTGCAAGACCTGAAAGATCCCACTGTGGACAAACCTTGTGCTGACAAAAGCAGACTTAATACAGCGAGACCACTAAAAATCATAGCCTGCTATCTATTACTACACCAAAAATACCTAATAAAAACAGCTGAAGCCTTTACAGAGCAGGAACTGGGCTATCCCGTAGCCCTTTGGCGTATCTGTGAGTTAAACTGCAGCTTTGCCTGGTTGGTTGCGGTCATAAGCTGCTTTCTTTGCTGAATTCCCTACTGTCAAACAATGTCTTGGACCTCAAGGATTTGTTTTGCTCGGTTTCAATGTGTGCTGTAGTGCCTACTGCTAATTAAACTTTTTTGTCAAACTGGGAACAGGATTATAAGGATAAATTTCCATGCTTCAAAAAGGACTTCTAAACAAAACTAGCGAGAAATCCTTCTTCAACTCAACATTGCATAAGCAACAGAACAGTGTTTGGACGTGGACAGACCTGGGAAGAATTAAACCCAGAAGTAGCCTGTGGAGACAAAATAAAAATGTATTCCTACAAGTCAGAGAAAATGAATTTAGCTTAAATGCACTAAGATGAACTATTCAACAAACATCATACGCGGATAAAGAACCAACCTCGCCTGTGAAGAAAAAGCTGGAGCTGGCAGGAAAGTATAGCAAGCCCAAGCGGGAAGCCTTGTCCCACCATAGTCACTTGGATAATGAAACAAAGGAGTGCACACCAAGGGAGGCGTTTGTACCCCAACATCAGCACTCCCCAAAAAAATCCCACTTTGAAGTAGTGGCCACACAGTCTGAAAAACAAGATATTTACAAGCAGGACATGTTTTGAATGGCACATCTAAGACAGCCCCCAGCAAGGGGAATTTCTCTTGTCCATCAGCACCTCTTCCCCTGCCTCGAAGGTCCCAGACCCTCCCCGGTATGCTGTCAGGGACAAGCAGACCTCACTCGCTCCTGTTTTACTGTCCTGGATTTCGGGTAAGGATTCAGAGCCTGATTTAACTTGCTATGTTGCTTTGAGTTATTTAAAACCTGGCTAACACAGCCCAGTACCAAGGGAGGGGAGGGCCGTCAGCGCAGGCTTTGTGGGGGGAATGAATCCTGCTTTATTATAAAGCTGAATAGCACACGGGGAGCTTGCAGAACACTTTGTCTTTTTTCCCAGTGGCTATTTGCTCTGCCCAAGGTGGTCTAAGCAAATACTTGTTCACAGCTGCTTGGAGAACAGTCTGTGCTTTGATTTCTTTTTTTCCTGAATGCCTCTCATGAGCGGTCTGTGCTGGCATTGCTGGACTCCCAAGATGCGCTGCAGGGTGATTTCCAGTCCTGTTGTGAGTAAATGTGAATCTTCTGTTGGCTTTACAACAGGATGTGTGAGTAAATGTGAATCTTGTCGTTTAGGCGGATGGTCCCAGGGCAGAGGCTGAGCCCCAGGGACTGGCAAGTTCCTGTGGCTGTAATCCCAAGAGCTGTGTTGGGAGATAAAATGCAGCCTCAACACAACCTATGAACTCCTGACATGACAGCACTCCTAGGCGGGTGAACACCAGGGCTTGGAAGACGAAAATATCTTTGAGACAAATTTCAGAGAGCTTAGTACCTAATCACTGAAACACTCAGAGCTGTGTCAGTACACGGCAGGAATCCCGTTACCTCCTTTTGCATTTTGCATTTCTTTGAATTGGCTGTCTTATCGCATGAAGGAAGTGGGGGGGAAAAAATCTTTTGCTCTTGAAAATTTGCCCCCCACAAGATTGTTTTTTCTTTAGGACAGCCACCTTGCATATGAATAACTAGCCCCCAACCTACCAGTCTTAAAGGCACTTTTTCCAGTGGTGAGGTTAAAATCTGAGCTGCGGATTGCAGTTCTGAGAGTGATTTAGGCGATGTTTGGATTTTTAAACTCCAATCCTGCACTGACTCACAGGGTCTTGAAGCAGCTCGGCGATGTGGAGCTGATCCTAAAATCATAAACCAGGTCAACCTCAATCTGTCATCGTTTCAGCAAGTACATCATAGTATTTCTATCCCAGTATTTCAGGAGGCTTTGCCTGTAAGTATAAATAGTTATTTAGGGAGAGCTTTTTACTTCACTGTGAAAGAGGAAAGAATATGATTATAGACTTGGCTTTTTCTTATGAGTTTTCATTGAACTGGAATATAACACACAGACTGCTGCAGAAAAATGTTTATTTACTGTTTCACTAACAAAGCTACAATTATCAGAATAAGGTTTTTGCTGGTTTAATATTCCGATTATGTGTGAAGACAGGTAAGGACTTTTCAGAACGGCTAAAGGTTTTTCCAATCAACTTCTGACAACAGTGAGAAACATAGCAGCCACCCCAAAGGTAATGCTGGACACCTTATGTGCTCATGTACAGGATGTCTCTGTGGGTGATACCCAGTGTAATGCATTTAAATGTAAGGTGCAATACAGAATCATCAGCTCCTTTATTAGGCGAGGGTTTCTTGTACAAAGGAAAAAAACCTGCTGGTGTGAAAGAAGGAATTGAATCCTGAACTAGGGTCCTGCACTAGCAACTGAGTCACCTTCATAGTATTTCTTGAAGCTTGACGCAGAAAAAGAAAACAAATTTGAGTCAACTTGAGCTTTCTTTTAAAATGAATTGAACTTGGAGCAGACTTGGAAGAAGGCAGCAATATCAGTAAGTAAGCACAGAAAGTGAAATATGTAACATGTCCTAGAAGACTTGACTATTCCTGGCACAGCTGAGGCGCTGGCAACTTTGCAGAACGCTTCAGGGAGGAGGCATCTTGTGATCATCTCTAAATGCATGCGAAAACTAGAAGCTTGCAATTGTCAAAGTGCTAGAAGGGTCTAGAATGCCCAATTGTAAACTACCTTTGAAATTTGAATTCTCAGTCTCATCGTTCAGATATTCTCTCAACTATGATTGTAAGACAGCCTTCTAGTAATGGCATGAGTTCTGCTAATGTAATCAAAGGGTCTCCTATAAAGGGTGTGCGGAGGTTTGCTGTAGATGGCTGAGGGAGGGAAGTACGTGGACATGCCTGCTGATGTCCGTGGCAGCCTTGCTCAGATGAAGACCAATGGGAGACTGACAAAAAGACAGGTTCCCCGGTGTTGTAAATCGCTGTAGTTCCCTTGACTTCAAGGGAATTACTGATTTACATCTACTGAGGGTCCGGTCTATATGGTGATAATGTCCGAGATGTATAATAATGGCATTGTGGGTGCCTGTGGGGGATATGAGAACAGAGTCTATGACAACAAGTAGCTGCTCTTGGGAGATGGCACTAGTCTGATGTTGAAAAGGATATGAAGAGGCAAGTTGGCATTACTCTGGGAGCTGATGTTTTGGACACTGTCGTCCAGATACTACGCTGCTATACATGTATTTTCTGATAGGAACGCTGACTGCGACAAGGCATTAGCATGGCAGTGGATTGAGCTAGTCAGCGTAGCAGGACGTGGGTGTCAGAGCTGCTTGAACATTCCTGATCTCCCCGTGGTAGCGGAATGGGAAGGTTGTGGTGTAGCACTTGTCCCTGTCGTAGGTATAGCAGGTTTCAGGTTCGTCGCAGGAGGTGCTCTGCTGAGCCTGGTATATCTCACCACCCAGCTCAATTTCTACAGGATCGCATTTTTTGCAGCTAGAAGAGATGGAGAATAAAATAAGCGTTAGGAGGTGTGATGAAAAGCTGCCCCTGGTAAAACCCAAATCTTCCTTGCTGATCTCCAGATGTAGCTAGAAGAGTACTCTGGCCTTCCTGGGTTTTACCCAGCAACTCCCAGATAGATGCTTTTAATGTTGTTGAACTGCTTTTGCCAAGACGGATCCCTAAAAGAGAGGGTTAAAAAGGCAATGTGTAATTTGCTGATCTTTAAGATATTTGAGACGAACAGGGATCAGAATGAAACTTTCGTCTACATGTGAAACCTTATGTGAACTAATCATGGAGATAACTTCTTGGTTTGCAACAGAATATGAAAGGTAGGCTCCGTCGGGAAGAGTTTCCTCTGTGACTCTCCCTCACCTTCTCTACTGGCCTTCAAGCATGTTTATGAGCTGCTGTGGGCAATCCTGCAGGGGAGGTTAAGTCTTAGGAAATCAACTTAGTAAATAAAATTACTTACAGTTCAGTCATGCGGTAGACAAAAGTGGTTCTGAGTGGGGACAGGGGGTCAGAGATGTTCTCTCGAGCCTTCAGGGGGACTCTGCAAAGGAGGGAAGAGAACCGCTCTCATGAAAACTGCTTATTAAACGGGACTATTCTGCTGTGAACGATTCCCGATTCAACACCTTGTCTAATACTTGTCTGCCACTTACAGGATGCGTATGTTTCTCTCCAGGATTTCTTCACCGGGATTTTCTTTGGAGGGGACAAACTTTGAGGTCACTGTTACACACTGACACTTGTTATTGACCAGCACATACTCCTCGTCCTCAGAGTTCCGTGGATAACCTGCAAGCACAGGATATGCAATCCCAGAGTCGAGAAGAAAAGACCTTGAAACCTGCTCTAGCAGAAAGCCAAGTGATGACAACGCCAGAAATGCACTGTTATGGCATCTGGATTGATTAAAGTCCAGCTTGCGACAGGCACAAATGAGCCTCTTGGCAAAGATGAGTTCAGCTGTCTTCCCTGCTCAGTCTACGGTATGCTTCTGTACGTGGAGGTGATGGGACTGGGAAGGAGCAAACAATGAACCTGGACGCTCTGTTGCTGGAGAGAGACAAATATGCAAGGGTTTCTTGTGAAACGGGAGGAAATTCCCCTTGCAAAATTTGAGCTATGCTTGGCAGCTGGCGGTTACCCAGTTCCACTCTAGTGCACCAGGACTGTTCAGCAGTCCAAACCCTAGTTTGGATCTGGCTTCTAAATAAATGCCTCTGACCTTGCCAATGTGGCAGATGTGTCAGTTTTCCTTGTGTGGTATGTTGTCCTTCAGGTCCCTGAGGGAACGGATGCCAAAAAGCACTACAGGACCCAGCAAGATGGCAGCCTGGTGACCTGGCAGTGAAAGGTAAGCGGCCCTTAGGATGGTTGTGGTTTGCAGGGAAGACTCCAGTCCTGACTTGTTTTGGTCTTCTATCTATCCTGAAGTTGAGTTGGGCAGTTGAGGACCTTCCTCAAATAAAGAACCACCAGCTTGCCTATGTCTCCTGTACTTTTAGCATGCTATTCAATATGAAACTCGGTCAAAACAGGGTAAAATATCCCATCTGTCACCCAGAGGCTTTTTGAATGTTCCTGGTGGCATGCAGCGCCTACTTACTGTGCAAGTAGATGGATTTGAAATAGCTTGTTCTTTGCTAGCTGGTTTTCCTCAACGCAGAGCCTCTGGTCTCTTCACTCAAAGCAAGCCAGCCTTGCTTTTATATGCACACACAGTCATGCCTTTCTTAAGTGGCTGTTTTTACATCCCTCTGTACTTCTACAGGCTGCTAAAATGAAGTTCACAGCTGTCACTTTGCAGCATTGCTCTTCCTATAGCATCTCCGGTCTGCTTAGAAGTACCAAAACCAGTGGTTTTTGTAAGACGGAGGTAGTTATGACTGGGCTCAGATGGACCTCAGTCCTGGGGACTGGCTTACCCTGCTTGTCCTTTGGTTTAACCATGGGGAGAAAGAAAGAGGGTAAAAGTGTCGGTCCATCGTGTTTATGGAAGATTTCATAATCACTTTGACTTAAAGGCTGTGGTCCTAACAGCTGGATTTCTGGCAGTTGCCAAAGCATGGGTCAGTAAGGAAGCAGACATGTTGCATAAGCTCATGTCTGTGGTTTTTTTTTATTTCTATGTCCAAAGCTGCTGGGTTTTACGAACAGCAGACCCTGTTGCTATAGGGACAGTGCTCAAAGCCTGTGGGAGCAATAGTGAAGCTGGGATCCAGGAGGAGCACACGGACGCCAAGCGGTACTGTCAATTTGCTGTTGTTAGCTGCTATTGGCAGTGGCGTACCTGTCACATGAAGCTGCCTGCGAGACCAAACAAGGACAGGATTGGTTGGCAGAGCCCCTAAGTGTCTACTCCGTACAATGTAATGAAAATAGCATGCCAGGTTTTCTACCCAAGGCTTCTTAGAGCTTGCTTCCTGCCCCTACAATGTGCTGGTCTCATCTGCTTCCATTCCACTGGGTTATTTTCCGAGATCCTTACAGGCCACATAATTGTGAAAAAGGCGCCAAAGTTGTGTAAGATGATGCCTCAGACTGACCACACAATTCACCTGCTGGTTTCGGATGCTATTTCTGTGACGGAGAGCAGAATACCTTCTGAAAAATGTTTGCTGGGGAGGTTTCTCAATCGGGAATGAAAATACCTTGCTCTCCTGCTTTGGGCAGTGGAGCAAGCGATTACGGGCATGTAAGAGATCTTGCCCTTTATGCTTTTCTTTATCCCTCTGCAGCGTGTCCCACTGCAGCAGGTGCCCATTGAGCCCTTCAGAGTAAGGGGTGGCTTTGAGAGTTTCTCTGTATAGCATCCAGCACAACTGGCCAGCTGGCCACATACCACTGCAAAAGGTGCACAGAGTGTAAGTCCAGTCACGCTTCTGATGGCAGCGTGCCCCACCAAGGCAGCAATACATAATCGTATCTGACACGCGGAGGTGGTCATTACTTGGAGTTTAATGGTGCTTGTCTCTTTACACCCCTTATTGCAACCTCCCTCGCTCTGCATGCTTCCTCTCTGCCAACTCATCGCTCAACACGAACGTTTCCCACTGAAGCAGAAGCTTAGAATCATAGAATTGTCAGGGTCGGAAGGGACCTTAAAGACCATCTTGTTCCAACCCCCCTGTCATGGGCAGGGACACCTCCCACTAGATCGGGTTGCTCAGAGCTTGCTCAGAGCTTCCAGCTTACTGGAAAACCCTCTTCAGTCTCTGCCTCCTTGAGTCTTAGCCTTTATTTTTTTTCATATAGAAAGTGTCTGGCTTCTTGTCCTTCACATAGAGCTTCCTCCAATGTCTGTCACTGTATTCTAGGTAATGTTGTGTGCGTTTCTTTCTAAGCCCTTAATCCAAAGCCAATATTCAAGTCAGATCCTATTGGCTTCAAAATTTGTCCCAAAACCTTTGGGAGCTTTGTGTTAATATACTTTTATGAACCTGCAGGGTTTTTTTGACTCTGCTCTAAAAATATTGTCCTGATTTAATTCCTTGTGCAATACTCTTGGCATCACTAACCGTAAAAGTTACAGGTACTCCATATGTTGTTTTTTTAAAGCAAAATCTCAAAGCTGCAGAAAAAGAAAGTTTTATCAGCAATATTTCCATGTATCGCTCAGCCAAATCCCTTTGGGGAGGAAGTAGTTAAATACAAAATTTTCTAATGTCCTCCGAAATGTCTGCAGGTTGGATTTTCTGGTGCATGGTTTCCTGCAAGATAGCGTTCCCTCCCTCCTCGACACTCAGCTTATTTGGAAAAAAATTTCTCATCTTCAAATATCAGTTTGTCCTGTAAAACACTGCAAAGCTCAACAAAACTCGGCTGCAGCAAAGGCATTCCAGAAATACCTGTTCGAACTTGGTTGCAAGTGCAAATAGCTACTTTAATAAAGCAGGAAGAGGCTCAATTAGCCCCAAAATACAGTAATTGCAATATAATTAGTAAAAACAGCACTCTTGTAGGTGCATGTAACTCAAATTTGACTTCCCCTCCGGGCTCCTTATGTGTGCATACATATCTCAAGCCACGGGTATGAATGGGGAAAACCAGGCTGGGCTCTGTGTTGAACTGACACAGTATTTCTCAACGTTTTCTGCCTTTTCAGTTCCTGGGTTATACAGCTGGTCGCTTTTCGTAGGAAGCAGTACTCTCCAAGGACCTGCCTTGTTAGGCAACAAGATGCCCTTTCCTGAAAGCCAGAGGAAACGCAGGGATGCTGTTGCCCAGCTGTTGGGATGGTTATCCTTCAGCATGGACTTACCCTTGCCAACCAGATCCGCCATGTGAATGAGGGTGTCATATAGAGATCTGGTATTAGTACAGACAGTACCCGTTACCCATCAAATGCACTGAGTGTGCTGGGATAACAGTCTGATTGCAGCCTCGACTGAGAGCCTCCAAGAAATTCAGTGGAGCTACATGATAAACTACAGCTTAATGAGGGAAAAAAGATGGCAGTAGCGATATGACAGGATTACCAGAAAGATTCTTAGAGGCCTTTAAATCTAGCAGGTAAGAGTCTTGCGAGCTTCCTAGCGCTGCGGGAAAGCAAGCATGCGTTTTTGCGGTTTGTTGCTTTAGAGAACCGATCAAAAATGGCTAATTGTAAAGCCTTAAATTTGCAGCTAGCCATCACTTCTTTAGCCTCAAGGCAGAAATTAAAATCGCACAGCTCCGCGGTGCAGAAAGACACTGAGGCGTCCAAGAACCACTGAAGCATGACTGCTTGAGCACGCTTTGAGGTTCGAATTTTTTTGACTCTTAAAATTATTAATGGCCAATTACACAAAACCCGTCACTGGTATCTTAAGCAGTTTTCCATGCTCTTAATTTCTCACCTACCTGCCACAAGGACGAACCCCGAGGAGATGGCCAAGGCCACGCACAGCAACAAAGAGCTCTTCATCTTGCCTCCCCTTCTTTTGAAGAACAGGAGTGGAGAGCCTGTGTCTGCCTATAAGGGCGTGTGCAAATGATACAGCTCTTTGTTTCCTAAAATAAACAGCCCAGCACCGACACCGTGGAAAATGTGGCTGGGGACTGAAACCAGGCATGTTTAATGCACGGAGACCTCTAGCTTTCAAAGGTGAAGAGGGGCAGGGGGTTGCGCTATTACTGCGTGTTTTCATTATGTTCACCACCAACAAGCAATGAAGCAAAGTGCAAAACCACCCTGGTCCTTAGGGGACACCTTATGGCCAGGGCCGGTGGCACTCTCCCACCTGGGCGTGAGGAGTGTGAGGGAAGAAAGTTTCCAGGTAGCCAAAAGGTGACAGCTCTGGCTCCTAGCTTTGATAACTTGGACTTAAAGATCACTTGACTCGGGATATCAAAAGGCTTAAAGTCTTCAGGAGCAGAATCCTGTTTGCCCCAGGTTCTCTGCAGACACACATTAGGGGCTCGACCTGCCCCCAAAGAGCTTGCAGTCAGAGCAGACAAGATGAGAGAGGGGAGGGGTAAAAGAAGGGGTAAAGCAACAGCAGGTCTGTGGCAAAGCTGAGCTCTTCCTCCAGCTTTGCCCACTCCATCAAGGGGTTCCTTTCCTGTTGAATGGAAAAGGGCCTCCATGGGATTTGTGGTACAAGAAAGGCTGAGTCAGCTCCCAGGGGAACGGTCTCAGCTATTGGGCAAGCAGATGACTCCTGAAGGAGGGGAGTACTGGAGAAGACTTGGGTTGTTTTTTTCCTGTCCCAGATTTGGGATCACCTGTGTAACTCTGGAAAAAATAGCATTGCAGCGTAACCTGCAATGACCGGAGCTGTGTGTGTAGCGTATGTATGTGTCTTGCACAGAAAAGGCCACTAGTGAAGGGGAGCCTGGCCTTAATAGTACTTTTTAGCAAGGACCTCCAAACACCTCCATCAGGAGTCAGAGCTATTCAGAGACCCCAAAATCTGCGTTCTCAGCTTTTTCTCCCAGTGCGAACCTCTCACGCAGCAGTTGCATGATGCAATGAGCTGCTGTGTTGCATCAGCAGTGCTCACGCTCAAGGTTTCTCCTCGGTGGTGGTGGGGAATGATGGGTGCGAGCCCAGTTCCTAGCAGGGCATCGGGTTATACCATATTTCTCCTTCGCAAACCTTGTTCTCCCACCAGACTTCCATTTTCAGGAGGGCAAGACTTGGTTTTCTTTCCTTTCTCCCTCCCCAGAACGTATTGCCAAGAGTTTTATGTGGAGCTCTCTTCTGAAGCAGCAGCAACGTGTTCCCTGTGCTCCATCTTCTGCAGAAGGTTAAAAATAAACCTGGCTCACCATGGGGTGGTAGGAGTGTCTATCTAAAGCACTATTTATTTCAGTCATCTTTTTTTGGTAACAAAATCAGATTTATTTTTTTTAAAGAAATATACAAGAAGGGGAGATGCAGGCAGCAGAATAAAGCCTGTGCAAAAGAGGCTGGTCCTGGTCTCTTTTGCCAAACTGCTCTGATAAAAATACGGCACTGGTAAAATCCAAGCGGAGGCATTCATGAGTATTTTTGGGTTTGACTGAGCAGAAGGATATTCTGTGTGATTCTGTTGATTTCGGTGGTCTTCCCTGCCTGCCGGTGCTCGGCATATCTGAGTTTCGGTTGCTAAATCTACATGTCTGCATGCAGTCCCTTTGGTCTGTACGCGGTGCCGCGAGAGCTATTTTTAGTCCCGTTCAGCCACCTGCATGTTTCTGGGGATTTCTATCGAGATTTCAAGCTCTTTAGGGGAAGACTTGTTTTATGAATTGTTACTTTTATGGACTATCCCCTTCTCAGTGTGTGACATGTTGAATTACCAAATATTATCTGGGGCAGCAGGCGCTAAAGGACCGTGGCAGTTTGGAAAGGGGCTGGCATACCGTCACCCCAGGTTTAAATTCTAGGCTGAGTGGGGAGGTAGACTCCCAACTTCATTGCGAAGCGGAGGCCAGTGGAGGAATAATTCAGAATTTGAAAAGAAACGGGACCCAGCCTTGTAGGCTCTGTTTCCTTGCACTTGTCCTGTGCCTCCCGTTGGCCCTGGACATGCTGAACTAGGATTTTCCAGGCAAGAAGCCGGGCAGATGCCTGGATGAAGTGAGGCAAAATAGTTGTGTCTGTGTGTGTCCTTGCTACGCTGGGTGAGGAGTGGAGAGGAGGACGGCCGTACCGCGGCATGGGGTGTCTCCAGATAACACACCGTCCACTAGCAGTCTGTCCTACGGCTTGCTTTTCTCCTCATTTCTCGCTCAGGAGCAGAGAAACTGGTGGATTAAAACAGACCTGCAGTGGTCACTGATCATGGTATTAGTAGTGGTGATTCCACTGATGCTTACAGCAAACCAGTGTGATTTGGCGTGAGCAGTTCCTGATAACTGGACGAACTCGCTCATATTGGAGGTCATCTCCAGCTTCACCAGAAGCGGATGATATTTTCAGCAAGTCCTGGAGAAGGTGTGAATGTCTGTAGGTGTCATTTCTTTTCTGCTCTTAGACATTACCCTTGGATTGAGAGACAACAGGTAAATTCCATTGAAATCACGGAGGGTTTATGTGGAAGTTGGTCTGGTTTTAAGGCTCTGAATTTTGAAAGAACAAACTTGAAAAAAAAAAAAAAAATAAAAAAAATGAGGGTGCTACACTGTGAGGGCAGTTGGACGGAAACCAGGGTCAGGGACACACTGAAGGCCTGGGTTTCTGTAAGTCGAGTTAGCAAAAGTTACCTGGAGTTTTAACCACACAGAAACTGATTGGAGAATTCTCTGGATGGACTTCACCCCCAAAAAATGGTAGGATTAAGCAGAAAGACTACAAAGCCTGATCAGGGGAGGGCTGTATTTTAGTGGCCAGCCAGTATAAAGTGAGAATTTCCACTGAGGTGTGGCTAACAAATTAAATGAGTGTTATGTCTCGTTGCCCCAAACCAAGTTATTCTTGTTCCAGGCCTGTATCCAGGGGAGGTGATACCTGAAAATTGGCACGGACGGATTTGGAAAAAGCGTCTTAGTCTGAAGCAAAAGA
Organism: Chroicocephalus ridibundus; assembly: GCF_963924245.1. Classification (NCBI taxonomy): domain Eukaryota; kingdom Metazoa; phylum Chordata; class Aves; order Charadriiformes; family Laridae; genus Chroicocephalus; species Chroicocephalus ridibundus. The sequence goes on from NC_086288.1 coordinate 7,150,415, forward strand.
AATATTTGGTGCAAGCGCAAATATGGAAAATTTTGACCTGGAGGTGACTATGTGCAGAAGCTGAATGTGTCAGAAAAAAGGCTCGCGAGATTGGTCTGCCCTCAGAGATCTACCAGAATCCAAATGAATTGCCAAGAAGTGAGTAAAAATGTGCACCCCTCTCTGTTTCAGTTAACCTCAATATTTGCTTGACATGTCTTTTTCCACAAGGTGGACAGAACTTATAAATAAAACCGCACCTGTTCTGCAGTGAGAAAAAAACACCTGCACTCGTTCTAAGCAGAACTCCTCTCGCTGGGCTGTGTGGCTGCTTAATTTATCTGGGTTTCTGAGCTCCATCGGACTGGGACACCAGCAGCTGCCTGACGCTGATCCGCAGCCCCCGGGGACGGGCTGGAGATGCCCGTGTCCCTCCAAAGATGCAGTTTGGTGGAGGGAAGGACTCGGGAGAGTTAATTTATGTACCTCGGATGTGCCCAGGGAGGTTTTCAAACACGTCGTCTTCTCTCTGAAACTTCGGTGTGGTTGTAGGGAACTGAGCAATGAGGAGTTTCAGTTAAGGGGGGACAGATGTCAGGTGCGCTTTCTGTCGCGATTTGGGGTGTTTTTTTTTCCTCTCGTTATGGTAAGATTACTGTACAGACGGCATTTGTACGTGGAAAAAAAACAACCCTAAAGGAGTTAAAAAAGGCACTCTTTTATTTCTCTGTGGCATTATTCGTTGCCGACACCTGTCAGGATGGAATGGAAGGGCGGCTCCTCCCGGGGCTGCGCCTATGGGCTATTGCTCTACGGGCAATCCCATGGGAGAAGCCAGCTCCCGCCGGCTCCGCACCTGGAGCGATCCCACCGGTACCTCCGGCACGGAACCGCCAGCCGTCAGCAAACACCGACGCCCGACGGCGGCGGGAACACCCGGCCCGGAAGCGGAAGGGCGGCGGGAAGCGGAAGGGCGGCCGGGCCGGAAGCGGAAGCGCGGCGCAGAGAGCCGGAAGCGGAGCCGTGAGGACGCGGAGCGGAGCCATGAGGACTCGCCGCGGCACCGTCCTGCGGCCGCCGCCAGACCCTGCCGAGGCGGAGGATGTCGGGGAGGAGGCGCCCGGAGCGCCGGAGGAGGAGGAGGACTTCCAGGAGGCGCAGTTCCGGGCGGTGATGGCGGCCCTGGAGAGCGGGGAGGAGGAGGCCGGGGACAGTGAGGAGGAGGAGGAGGAAGTGCTGGGCCTGCAGCTGCCCGAGGACAGCGAGGAGGAAGACGAAGAAGAGGAGGAGGAGGAGAAACAGGGTGTGGATCTTTTCATAGACCACAGCGCAGAAGAGGACGAAGGTGAGGAAGAGGAGGATGGAGAAGGTGAGGAGGATGAAGAAGGTGAAGAAGAGGAGGGTGGAGAAGGTGAAGAGGAGGAGGAAGATGAGGTTGAAGATGAAGATGGGGACCTCTCCATGGAAAGCGACTTGGAGGAGCGCCGCCAGGACACCAAGCTCCCCCATGAGCTCTCCTGGGGCCAACGCAAGCAGCTGTACTACGACACGGACTACGGGAGTGATGCCCAGGCCAAGGGCAAGCGTAGCCAGCAAGAAGTCGATGCTGAGGAGGAGGAAGAGGAGCAGGAGGCTCAAGTCATCCAGAGGAGGTTGGTGCAAGACCTGGGGGAAGATGATTACGGGCTGGATATGATCCAGGGCTATCTGGCTGAGCAGCAGAAAACCCACGATAGCAAGGGGCAGAAGATTGACAAGGATTTGCAGGCCCTTCCCAAGAAGGAGCAGCTGAAGCTGCTGAAGCAGGAGTCCCCTGAGCTCCTGCACCTGATTGAGGACTTGGAAGTCAAGCTCATGGAGCTCAAGGACGAGCTGCACCCGCTGCTGCAAATGGTCAAAAACGGCACTATCCCGCAAGGGAAGGGCAGTCGCTATTTGCAGACCAAGTATCATCTCTACCTGAATTACTGTGCCAACATCAGTTTCTATTTGGTTTTGAAGTCCAAGAGGATTCCGGTTCACAGTCACCCCATTATCGAACGGCTGGTTGCTTATAGAAATATAATCAATGACTTAGCTGTTATAGATCAAAAGTTATCCTCACAAGTTCGTATGCTTTTGAAAAGCTACTATGATAAGAAGGAAGATAAACTACGGAGAGAGAAGAAGTTTGCGGTGTTTCTCCCACTGGATGTTAAGAAAAAATCAAAGCGTGCTCCTGTGCTTCCTAATGGCCGGGCTACTGCTGACGAACCGTCAGATGAGTCAGACCTGGACGAAGAGGCTGCCCTAGAGTACTACAAGAAGATGGAGGAGAAGATGAAACTCAAGAGGAAGAGAACTGAAGACCAAGGCATGCTTGAAGAAGAAGCGGTGCTGGAAGGAGAGGATCCAAATAAGAAGAGAGGTGTGACCTATCAGATGATCAAGAACAAAGGCCTCACGCCCAGAAGGAAGAAGATCGATCGCAACCCCAGGGTCAAGCACAGGGAGAAGTTTCGGCGAGCCAAGATTCGCCGCAAGGGCCAGGTCCGTGAAGTTCGGAGGGAATTGCACAGATACGCCGGGGAACTGTCTGGCATTCGCGCGGGAGTTAAGAAAAGCAGGAAGCTTCAATGATACTAACTTTTCTCTTTTTCTGAGAGCTGCGAGTAGCACTACTGAATCCAATAAAAATTTTGTAAAAGATTGTGTGTGTTTATCTTAACAAAACTGGGGTTGGGGGTGGTATTTGTGGTTTGGGTTTGGTGTTGTTTTTTTTTTCAGAGGATGCTTTTCAGAAGGTACTGTCTCTAAAAGTGGCACGGGGCCCTTTCCTCACCTGGCCGACATAAAGAAAAGAGGTTTTTCTTTATTGTGATGCTGTCTTTCCGCACTGTAAATACTGGCTCTGAGAGACCACGAGGGATGTTTCAAGCAAAGGGAATGCAATGGTCTGTGTGGGATCGATGGGGAGATGGGGGTGGGACGGAGGGATCTCCAGCGGGTGGGTGACGAGGCGGGTCGTGCAACTGTCGCTGCCGTCTTTTTCCTGTCTTGTTCTGGGCCCTCCTTTTAATTCTGTAACTGAGCAGAAAGCTATTACTTAAATCTCATGAGGCCTGAGGTGCCGTTTCCCCTCTTTCTGAGTTCAGTGAGAAGCGAAGCAAGGACTTGGCTGGATTCCGTAGTTATTTGTGTCTGTGATAAACACACTCGCTTCATCCATGATAAATATATTAACTGTTGCCTGCTGCTGTAGGCCTAACACAGTATTGATACAGGACAAACAGGTAAGATGTAAGGGCGTCTTCAGTTAGAAGGTAAACCTTAAAAATATTTCTTTTACTTCCATGCCTTCTGGTGGAGAAACGTGTTTAACCCCACATTGAAGTTCTTGCTGGGAGTGGCCAGTTCCAGTTCAGGCTGTAAAGGGGGAATGACTGATGAATTTTTATTAAAAGTTTAACAAACACTGCCTCAGGTAAGACCTGCCCTTGTGTCTGGGATGGGTTTTGGGGAGCCCGTGCCTTGATTTGTCCACCAGTAGCATCTGAAAGGTAGTGCTGGCTGTTTCCTGTGTGAAATAACTTCAGGTGAATATTTTTTTTGTCAATAAATGCTACTTCAGTTGCAGAAGAGCTAGTGTACCTGGGTGGTTTGGTTGGGGTGGTTTGTGTTTTGTTTTGGGTTTGTTGTTTTGTTTTTTTTTAGTGTGTGATAGTCTTGGGGGAAGCCAAAATATGAGCCCGTGTTCTTGAAGGTGTGACAGGCCGGATGCTGTAATTCGAACCTACGGCTGCTCCGCTCCTTTTCTGCGAGTCGAATGTGCTTCCAGAGGTTTTGATGTAAAACTTTACGCCTGGGCCTGTTTCTGCCAGGAACACGCTGTTGTTTGCTGACAGGAAAATATTGTGTTAATTTTGAAAGCTGAATGTTGAAGGGAGAGGTAGAAAAACAACCAACTTCAGCTGGACCGATGGGAACAGAAGTAAGGAGACTCTTTGTAGTCCTTAACTGTCCCGGATCCATGGGATGTGAAGCTATACGTGGTGATTTTGGAGGGGCTTCTGGTATGGTAGGTAGATGTATAGGACAAAATAGTGAAATGACGAGTTCTGCTGACTTTCATGGCCCTGCATTTGTTTGCCCCCTGCTGCTGACAGGCCAAACAGCAGTTAAATGCTGCATAATAAATAAAAACACGTTTAAAAAAAAACAAAACCACCCAAACAAAACCAAACCAAAACATTTGCTCCACAGAAACGGTCTACAAAGCATTGTGAATTGATCGGCTCCATGAAATCGCCTGGGTCACCGGGGCAAAGATGAGGCTTGCTTGAAAAGGTCACTGAAGGTGTCTGCTCATTTGAGCAATGCTGTCTGTGACCTGATGGCCTCAGGTGCGCTACATAACCTGTTAGCTGTGGGGATACAGATGTCCTTCACCTGTGCTTTTGCTCCCTTTCCCTGAGCAGGCATCAACAGTGCTAGCTGTTTGCTCTTCCTGGTGAGAAATGCATAACTTACAGCCTTTTTACCGAGAAGGGAACTAGAGCTTTTCGCGAAATGATGTCGTTTATGAACTCCGCCTGGGAAACCTGATGGAGGCTGCCACTGATAATGCTGAGCTACGCTCCTGAGGCTTTGCCAAGAGGTCAGTAAAAGGTGATGTGCCGGGAAAAAGAAGCAGCTTAGGTGCTTTTTCTGGGAAGGAATTGGGGTTGCATAAGAGGCATCACGTGGGATGCGGAAAATATCCTGCAGAGATGCTAACTGATCTCATTACTACAGCGCCTGCTCACGCACATTTCGCACTTTGTGCAAAAACGAAGGGCTGGCGATCTCTTGCAGATGTGTAGGCAAGCTGTAAGGATCCTTAGTGTTCCTCTGAAAAGCTTTAGGCAAGCGGAATTCTGGCAACTTCCATCTGAGCAATAAATAAGGCAAATAATAAATTAGTGTGCTGTTAACAGCCGTGCTCCCCAAAAAGGATGGGATGAAGGCTGAAGGCGAGAGGGAAGGCAGAGACAGCCAGCAGATGGCACAGCACGACTCCCCGGACCACTGTGCAAACCCATTTTAATGAAGATTAAACGCAGCATTAGGTTCGGTTGGTTAGTTCAGAGATTGGACGAAGCCGTAAATAGCTCTTTCCCGTATGATTTTATGTATGAGTGATCATGGGAAGGCTGTGATTATTAATGCTGTGGGAGGGCGGACACGGTAATATTGCTCCAAGAAACACTTCTTAAAGGGATGTTTTGTGCTCAAGGGAAATCCCTGATGGCAAAGAGGTTTTGAAGATCCCTATGAAAATGGACATGTGCAAAATAGAGGAAGGACCACAGATGATGGTCTGGAAAATAAGAGAAGTGGAGCAAGGTGATGGTTAACGCTGGTTTGTTTGGGTTTTGTTTTTTTGTTTCCTTCTTCCAACAGTGTTTCTGGAGAAGGCACTGACCCTGCCAAGTGATGTGCTTCAGCCATGGGATGGCACTCGTCCTCGCCAGGATGGCAAGCGCCGGCTGCCCTGCTCGGAAAGGACCGGTGATGGGTTTGCCTTGGCAGCGCCTAGTGCAGGTTGGGACTTGTGTGCTCAGGTGACACCTGAATCACCCCACATGGCCTTGGAGGAGATATTGGACCCCTGTCCTTTCCATCCCCTCGCTCGGAGCACGCTAATTCCAGAGGTAGTCAGTCCCCTGTGCGCTTGCACGTAAATGATTCATATTTCAGAAGCACATAGGTGGTGTGTAGGAAGCTCTAAGGAGAGGTATGAGCTGCTGTGTCGTTCTTCTACACCTGGAAAACATGCTCCTTGGTGGGTGATAAGCACCCAGAGTAGGCCTGGTGTGCCTTTGGAAGCTTGGGCAGAAAATGTACGGTGGCAGAGAAGTGGACAATGCTTTCTGCATCACGGCCTGCAACTTCTATTTATACCAGGTAAGGAAGATAGATTCAGTAACTCGCATGGAAATACATCTGTCACTGCCACAAATGTTGTCAAGGCTCTCCTAGTTGTCTTCTGCGATATTCTGTCAGCAACAGTCGGAATGTTGTTTTACTCTCGCTAGTGAATAGAAATGCAAATATTCGGCTTTGAGATTTGTAAAATGGATTAAAGCATCTGTTAAATGAGTTGCAACATGTTGCAGGACTTAGGGCAGCACTGGACAGAGCAGTCTCCAGGAGTCGGTTCCCATCACAGCGTTGTTTTTGCAATTTCTATGTGATGTTTAGAAAGAAAGAAAGAAGCAACGTGTTTCAGCTTAACCTAAGTGCACTGAATGCAGGGTATTTTTCATAACTGGTAGATTTAAGTTCTTTTGCCCCATGTGTTGTCAACGCCACGGTCCACATTAATTGCCCTGCCTTAATGAGAAGCCTTTATTACTGTCTTCAGAAAGATAATCTAAGTGGAGGTGCCATTGGTGGGGCCTATTTGGTAGTTCTATTGCTACTTCGTCGTTCCTTACTATTAAGTAAGGAATATATTTGGGCCTTGTATTGAAACCTCTTGTCAAAGGATCTGAAAACACTGCTGTCGATGAGATCTTACCCTTGGGAAAGCGAGGGGGAGGCAGGAGATGGTGCTGTGGCTTCGCTTCATGGGTTAAGTTAAAGCATGTGGGAGTCTGGCTTCCTCATCTTAAGATGAAATTCTGCGTTTCCCTGCGCGTGGGCTCTGGTCCCGGGAGGTGACTCCACATGCAAGGGGGCTGCTGCCCCCTTCCCTCTGCCTTGCTGTAGGAACAGACCATGAAATACAGGGTGGGATACCGTGAAATACGGTGGCTGATGTCCAACTCCCCAGACGGCAGTCTGGCCGGCGATGGTAGCGGGGCTGGGGACCTTGTGCTAGCAGATGGCTTGTCTTTAGCTTGTTGGGGTTTTTTTGTTTGTTTTTTTTTTCCTTGAAGTGTGAGAAAGGTGAATTGGGCGGTGATGAAAAGGCAAGCGTTAAGGGTATGAGGCTGGAAAAACAACCCCAAAACCTTTAGAAGAGGGGCGGGAAGAAGGTCCCCTCCGTACTGCCCGGCCGCCTGCGAGAGTGTGGTGGCCCGTTTCTTGCCGACCTTGCGCGATCCATCCTTCAGGCCACCCGCACCGGGGGAGCGGTGGCCCGGCCCGGGCCAGTGGTAGCCCGGGGCGAGGGGAGAGCTACTCCCCGGGGCCGGGCCGGGCCCGCGCCGCCGCCGTGACGGCAGGGCCGGTCTCCGCGGCAGGTAGGGCGCGGTGGCCGGGGGGTCGGGAGGGGAACGGGGGGCGACGGGGGAGAACGAAACACCGCCGTCCCCGCCGTCCCCCCCGCCGCGGCGGGGGCGGAGGCCGGCCGCGGCCCTGCTTCCCGGCCGGGGCGGGGCCCGGCGGCCCGGGGCGGCGATGGCGGAGGCGGAGCGGCCGCCGCTTCTGCCGCCGCTGGCGGAAAGTTCCCGGGACGGGGCCGGCGCGGAGCTGCCCCCCGCCATGGAGCGGCGGGACGAGCCCGGGGAGGAGGCGGCGGCGGTGGCGGCGGCAGAGGAGGAGGAGGACGAGGCGTCCCCCGCCTCGCCGCCCTTCTTCCTCCTCTACCCCGGCCATGGAGGAGGCGCCGCCGCGCCGCCCGGCGTGTGGAGACCCCCGGCGGCCCGCGGCGGGGCCGCCCTGCCCGTGCTGGTGCTGAGCTACCCGGGGCCGGACGGAAGCGGCGGCGCCGGCGGCCGTGAGTAGCCGAGGGGCTCCTCCCCGGGGTGCGGCGGGGCCGGGGCGGCGGGAGGTGTCATGGCAGGGCTGAGGGCCGCCGTCCGCCGGGCTCCCCCCGCCTGAGGGAGGGAGCGGCTCTGGGCAGGCAGGAGCCGTCAGCGTGGGCTCCTGGAAATGGGGCGTTTCCCCCAAAACTCGCCCCCCTGAGCCGGCGGGAGGGGGGTGTCGTGGTGGCTCCCCCGAGGGCAGGGGCAGCGAGCGGCAGCCTGTGCGCGCCTTTGTGAGCTCCGCGCAGCCAGCGCTACGGAGGCGCCTCTCCTTGCGGGACCCTTTGGGAAGAGTTGGTGTTCCCGTTGGAATCGGCCAAGCTGTCTTTGGCTTGGGATGAAGCTCGGGCTTCCTCCTTCTGCCGGCGCAGAGAACAGACCCAAGGCCAGGTCACGGCGTGCTGGCCGCTCCGCGAGGTTCAGGTGCACGGCCGGCTGCGCTCTTGCGTGGGGCGTGTTGGGTGAGAAGTAGTTTTCTGCTTCGTAACGCTGTTTACAACACCCTCGTGGTGTATTTGGGTAAGCTGGAGTACTGAGAAGCAGTTGCGAGTGCGTTAAGGACAAATAAAAACCCCATGGGTGGGTGCAGATAGAAGAGATCTTTCCTTTTCCATCCATCCATCTTGAAAATAGCCGCTAGCTTCGTCTTCTGGGCTTGGGCAACTGAGCTGTTTGCTTTGTCGTCTCGTGCCTGAGTCCCAGGTGAGCGTTCGCTCACACGTTAGCTGACTATTTTGAGGTGGGTATCTTTTCTTTTTTTTTTTTTTTTGTCTGTCTTGAAGCTAATGTACTTTATTTAAGCCATTACTCAGCAGAGCCGTAAGCAGTGCGGGAAGAAGTCAATTTCTGTAATGCCCAGAGCAGATGAAATGACCTAACTTTGTTTTGAGCCCTATGAAGGGCTGTCTCTGACTGCCAATTTCTGTCTGCAGTCCAGAACTGCCTCCCTGATAAATTGTCATTTAAACTGGGAGCTTCCTGTCAAAACATTAATTTTTACGTTGGTTTTTTTTTTTCCCTCTAATCAGGAAGTCTTCGCCCATTTTAGTCCTGTGATGTGCGTGCAAGGGACTGAGCTATCTCCGATAGAAAAGAAGCCTTTAAGAAACATACTTAATCTTAGCCAACGTGCTTTTGCAGTTCTCATTTGCATTTCAAGTTCAAGCTTTGTTGTAAGAAGGTTTCTGTGTAGATGTGGGGAAACTGAGGCGTTGAGGTGGGCATGTCTGTTCACAAGGAGGGTAGTGTAAAAACCCCTGGTTGAGCAGCGCTTTATCCTTTACTCTGCGGTGACTATTCAGGTGAGCTTTGTGAAAAAGCCTTATAAAATGTTTATTGAAGTGCCCTTGTTCTTTTCAGCCTCGGAACTAATAGCTGCCTGTGCAATACCGTATGTCAAAGCCCACTCGGTAACTGAGTGACAACTGCAGTGACAGCAGCGTCCGAAGGGAAGAGGGATCATCATCTGTTTGCATGGTGTCTTGGACTCTTTCTCCTGGGGCAAGCTCTTATCTGTAAATCACTTTTTTCATTGCCTTTGGCTCGTTTGGGTTTGTGTCTTGGGGGTCTTTCTCGGGTTCTCCTATCTGAAAAAGCGGCTCTCACTTGTTCACCGTTGAGCAGTGGGTTCTGCTGCGGAGTTTTCCTCGTTCTCCGGCTGCGTCGGGATTGTTGAAGCAGCGGGCAGACCTTCACTCTGGCGCAGAAGGGATGTTGTGTGTTTAACCGCTGAACTTAACCCTGGCTACCGGGGGAGTAGGTGGCCTTGCAGGTGTCATTACTTTTTGCGTCTCCTCTAGGTGGCCGTTACTCTGTGCAGCGTTGGATTGCGGCGGCGTTAATCAGGGTCCGGGCTGTAAAGGTTGTCGTGTCTGTGTTGAGACTCCTCGGTGGCCCGTGGAGCCCCGTTTCACAGGTTCTTCTCAAGTATCACGAATTCAGGTTGCTGTAACCTGTAACAGCTCAGCATCGGCTGTTCCTGATCTGCTTCTCCTTGTTCTGCAACTTCCCGTGATTCTTCAGTGCTGGTGTTAATTTTGGAGTTAAGGTAAACTGAGGAGTGTGAAGAAGGCTATTTTTGCATCTCATGTGCGTATTAAAAATAAAAAATACATACTCTATATACTCTATGAATACTAATTCCTCTCTACATAGCTGTAAAGTGAAAGCGTCAATCTAAGTGAAGGGTGTTTCCTGCTGGATCACGAGTTCCTCCCTGAAGGCTGTCCTTTCCATGAGTAGTAATGAAAATAATTACTGTGTATCGACAGCTGTTATAGTAGAGGTAGCGACCAATATACCACAAAGTCGATATTTCGGAATCTTTTGGAGGTTTATTTGAAGTGCTGGGGATCTGAAGCCCAGCGGCAAATATATGTGACGAATATGTCATAACAAAGAATGAAATCATAAGATTGCGTCTGTCCTACAACTTTATTTTCTCTACAGAATTTCCTGTCAGAAAGACATTTTTATTTTTTTTCCCCTCTAATCTTTCTCCCTCTTATCCAAGCTTTCTTATTTATGAGGTAAGAGAGCTGAGATGATTCCAAACGTCAGGTGAAGGCGAGAGCTGCTAAGGGAAAGAGACTGCAAAAAGCTTTTCATGCCGGCAGCCCCTGCTTTTTTGATACAGAAGATTCCAGGCAGACAGAAGGAACAAGAAGATCTATTTAAACATGCTGAGCTGCAGTAAATCCTTAGAATACTTCTTAAATACAGTAAAAGCACCTTGATTATGCTATCTTTAAAAAAAAACAACAAAAAAAATAAAACCACCCAAACAAAGCAAAACAAAAAAACCCCACTTCTTCCTGATAAGACTAAGGCAAATCAGAGGTTGCCCACAAACCGTTCCTTGCTTCTATTGAAAGCCCACCAGATATCACGATACTTCCAGTAGACTTTTCCCTCCCCTTTTTGAATTGTACCCTCAATTATGGGAGTTACTTAAATCCTTAACTTGTGTTTCACAGTAGCTAGACAAAACCCACTTGGTCAGTTACTCCAGGAATTAAGAAATTGTGCCACTGGTTTTTGGGTTGCTAAACTTTCTTTTGCCCACTCCTGTCTTTAGCATGCGGGGTTCAAGGTGCCACTGGTATTTGAGGTAATGTCCGTATCTGTGCTGGCGGAAGAGTCGGAAACAGACTTTGTGATGTAGATGCTTTATTACTGATTTTATCTTTGTAGATGACATTCCAGGCGAAGAGATTGCCTGGAGAGGGGCCACTGGAGGAGCGTGAGCGTGTGCTTTGGGCAACAGCAGCTCCGTCGGCTCTAGAACCGGGCGCAGCCCTGATGCTGCTGTTGTGGTCATCACAGCTGGTACAGAGTGGGTAGCTGGGCATCGTAGTTGATGCAGAGTTGGAGCTGAAGTGAAAGAAAGGGCATGGGAGCAAAAGGCATGTTCACAGGTTCGTTGGTAGGGGGTTTTCTTGTGTCGAGCAAGAGCATGGGCAGAAAATAGGACGATGAGAATCGTTTCGCTTGGAAACGTGGGAGCCGCCTCACTGGGCCAGACTGTCAGGCTGCCCGACCTCGCAGAGCAACCACAGACAGGCTACGGGCTTCGGGAAAACCTGCCGGAACCCACTCATGGTTCGTGCTTGTCTTAGACTGAGATATAAAGGCTTGTGGTTCGTCAGAATTCTTATCCTGTTCGCATGGAGTTACCTCTGGCATTGCAGTCTCTCTCAGACGCGCCGAACAGCTATTTTAGAGCTCATCGGAGCTGTTTCCATCCGATGGTTTCCTTCGGCAGTGGTTCCCGTTTGTATAACATCGGTGGCTTTTTTTTATGATTCTGTGGTCTCCTGCGATTTTAAATAACCAGAAGCAGCGCGGTCATCTGGAGCAATCATCTCATCTGCCAGCTTTGCCATTTTGCTGTATGGCTGCTTTGCAATCCCTACACAGTGAGCGGGGAAAGCTTTCTCCTAATGACTGAAACGCGGCTTGCTCGCAGGCCGGGCTTGCTGGCACCGCAAGGAAAACTCCACCCAAAGGTGCCCCGTGGTGTCCAAAAGGATTTTCAGAATTTGCTTGGGTTTTATTGCTTAGGTTATTCCAATTTATTCACCTCTTAGAACTAAAAATGCTTTCCAGTACAGCTGAGTGTTCAAACACAAGTGGCTGATGCAGTGCTTTCCTTTCAGACGGTTAATTCTTACCTTTCCAACACAGTCGATTTCTGATTCTTTTATCTTGAAAACACTTTTGCAAAAAACTGCCCTGTTCCGTAATGTAGCCAAAGCCTCTATCCACCTTTGCCAAAGCTTGGCTAATAGGAGGGTTTTGTCAGACCAGTCGAGGCTGTCGGACTCGTTTGAGATCGAGAAGGTGATTCTGTGTTAACAACCTCCTCGTCATTTATTCCTCCGCTTGGTTTTCCTTTTGTCCTTTGACTACTCATTGAACCCTGGTGGAGCTTTATCACTTGGCCTCGAGTTGCACGGTAGTTTTATCAAAGGCTGTATGAAAATACAAATACTTGATACCTTTCCTTTGTTTCTGCATGAGGTGCTGTGTTGCTTTCTAAGTTTGGGGCACAGGATGGGGGTAGGGGAAGGTTTGTCTCGCGTTTTCCTGGTGCTGATAAAAGGCTCGCGGGTCGGTAAGTCATAGAGTAGTCCTTGATCAGGGGGCTTGTGTTCCTTTTCTGAGTAAAATTCTCATTTCCCCATAGTACTGTAGCTGACATACAGACATTATCTGCCTTTCTTATGGTTTTGCTGCTTGCCTTCGCTTACGCTGAAGGCAAGCTGTCTATTCTTACACTGTAGGTGTAATTTCGGCCATGTACTGGGTGGCACCTGGCGATCACAGTCTCCTCTGGACAGCCGAACAGTTCTTAGGGCTTCAAATACCCGTATCAAAACTCTGCAAGAGAAAACGAATCAGATCGAAAAATAAATGCTGAACTTGTCATTGTTGTTTATAAAAAAAAAAAAATCAAATGCAACTCATGGGAGTTTCTAAGCATATGCATACTGCCGATAACTTTTATTTCTTAGAGGAGTAGAAGGTAGGGTTTTACAGAGGTCAAGTAGTTCTGTTTCACTTAAGGTGGCAGTTGGTCAAAATTTGTATATTGTGTCCAAAGCTTTGTTTTGGGTAAAACATACTAATAAACTGAAATGAATCAAAGCTGAAAACCATTTTTCAAGTATTTAAAATATCCCTATGGCGTGTTTGCAGCAGGAGCGCTGCATAAAGGAGCATGAAAATATAACTGAGCCGGAAGGGGCAGACTGGCTTCTTCCATTTCTTCGTGTTAAGAAGCAGCAAATGGCACAGGAGGAAAACGGCTGAAGTTGAACAGTTACTTAACTCTTTAACAAGCCTCCGCTGTGATCCCGGTATGTGGGTCACTCGCCGGTGCTGAATTTGGTTGCAGACCCCTGTTGTGAAATGGGAGCCACAGGGTTACACCTAATCCTGTTTGTAGTTCTAATCACTTCAAAACAAAGAAATTAAACTGTCCGATAATTAGTTATGTTGGATAATAGCTTGCACAACAGCTTATGGTACTTTGTTGGTTCTAAAGGGTTTGTTTTGATTATTTGCTGTTTGTGTAGACCCTTTCAAAAGGTCAGGAGGAGCGAAGCGAAGGGCTGTTCTCCTGGAGCTGTTGGCATATGCCAACTTCCGCTGGTTTTGAGCGGTGCAATGTGAACGCTAAAAGTAGAGGTTGCCGTTGATGAAGGGATGCATAAATATAATACGAGTTAAAATGCGGTCAGCACGGTTTATAAACGCCATTCTCGCTTAGGGAGAAGGAACAATGGTAACTGTCGTTTGTGAAATAATTCTTCTTTGCATCGCTGTAATAATACGCTGCGTGGCTCTTTGTTTGTTTTACTCTACTGGGGGGGAAAGAGTTGCTGAGTCAAAACGTTTGGCACCAAGCAGGAAGCTTTCACCGAAAGCAACCGCTTCCTCTTGCCTGTCAGAAATAACAGCTCTTAACCCTTTTTTCCAGTTTTATGAGGTTTTTATATGCTGGGTGCTTTTTTTCAAAAAGCTGTATGTGGTGGCATGCTGAACTCTGTATCGAATGATCAGTTGTTGCGTTTCCCATGGCGAGGAAATAGACAGGCATCCTTTAGAGTGTTTCTTTAGGGAAGAAAAAGTGCGGAGAATAATTAAGGTGCCGTGCATAAATCGTTTGTATGTTCCTATCAACACGCTTTGTTGGTGAACAGTCAGCCTTCTCTGAATTTACGCGGCGGGGGGACGACGACACGGGGACTAGGCGTCCAGTTCGGATGGATGCTACGCGTCTGCTGTCCATAAATATACTGGAGCCACGCAGGAATCAAGTAAGATAAACTAATTAGTTGTTGCCTCGTCTCGTAGTTGAAGTAGGTGGTGGTACAGTGTCCTGTGTCTCTTGACCAGGGACCTCTTGTCCCCCGGAGGTGGGACTGCGCGGACTGGGGATGCGGAGGGGATTGAGATGGCTGGGAAGGGACAGGGCGGCGCAGTGCTGTCCTCTCATTTTTGAGAGGTTGAAAGCCTGTTTCTCTGCCCGCTGAGAGGTAATGCTTCTCTATCAGCCTCACCTGGGCAGCACCACTTTTCAGATGAGGCTTTCAAAGTGTGAGATGGAGTCAGGTAGCTGTAGGTGTCTGTGGGGTTCTCCCTCATTTTTCTTCCGTGTGCACGTGCCGTCCTAAAAAAGCTTAATCCTCGCTCGCTGAAGTGCTTAGAGCCTGGTCTTTTTTTTCCTCATGGTTTCCCTGAGAGGATAAATCCATCCTGTCGTTTTTTGGTGTGTTAAAAAAAATCATAGCTCAAAGGTAACCTTTGAGAAGGTTGCACAGCGACTCGAACGTAAACCGCGACTTGTGCAAACAAAGATAGTTATTTAATTCATGTCGTGACATCCAGGCACGTGAAAGGCATACAGATGTGTCTTTGTATTCCTGGCCGCTCTGTAGCGCGGGGGCGACGGAGGAGGCGTCCGCGCGGTGCGTGGTGGCTGCTCACAAATTGCCGGGCAGAGCCCGCTGAGGAGGTGCCGCAGCTGATGAGCGCCTAATTGCTGTCCCTGCATCAGCAGCCTCTGGGAAGCAGCATCCTGGGAATTGCTCGCCCGGCGCTCGGAGCAGCCGGTCACATGAGCCTGAATTTTCGGTTCAGTTCATTAGTCAGCCATTTTGGTCGACACCCTGCTCACTGCGCACAACCAATCCTATCGGCACTCGCCGCCCTCCCTTCTCCGGGAAGAAAGGGACCAGCAGTTTGATTTCAGCAAGCCTGGACATCTCTCTCTACGCTCTGCCTTTTGTTTTTGCTTGGGTAATCATCAGAGGAAGCCATTCTTTTTCCTTCTTTTGATATTTTTTTCTTTTTATATTTTTTTTTACTTTTTTTTTTTTCCTTGCCTCCTGTCTTTGATGCAGAAGCCAGGTTTTCTGTGGTGGCATAGGATCGATAGCCTCTAGCATAGCTGAAGACGACGGCAGTTGGTGGAAAGGAGGGGGGAAGAGACGAGCGTGAAGGAGCAGCGCTTTTACCTTGCTTTATACATGAAAAGGCCAGAGCAGGCTGTGCGATCCTGAGCATATCTGCCCTTTAATAGCAAGGTATTGCTTATTTTCTTCTTCAGAAAGCTTTTCTTTTTAGTTCTTATTTTTTTCCCCCCCGTTGTTGTTGTACCAGCTGAGTCATCATGTCTGCTCTGACGCCTCAAAGCGACATGCCAACCCCCACCACAGACAAGATCACTCAGGCTGCCATGGAGACCATCTATCTTTGCAAATTCCGAGTGTCGATGGATGGAGAATGGCTCTGCTTGCGCGAGCTGGACGACATCTCCCTGACACCCGACCCAGAGCCTACCCACGAAGGTACGGTCCGCTTCCCTGCCTCGGCATCCCCGCGGCCCTCGCATTGTTCCCACCGCTGCACGAGTCGGGAGGGGGTGTCTGTGGGACGAGATGCCCTTCCTGGAGAACCTGGACACCGTTTGACGTGTTAGAAGGCCGAACCGGTGCTTCAGATTGCCCTTAGAATTTGCGGCGTCCTTTGTAATCCACCCCTTTGAGACAGATTTGTACTTGATAGTTATTTTCTAAGATGTATCTGGAAGGATCAGGTTTGTATGCTTCAGGAAGGAAGGTACCACGACGTGTGCTCAGCGATAGATTTAATCATAATTTTACTCTTCAAACGGGGCTTATAGCTCCATTAGTCAGCTGTCAGCTTTTACAAATGGAGCGTGCTGGTAAAACACAGTTTTGTCTGCGTCTGCCTACAGTCAGTGGGTAGTTTTTGGAAAGCCCCAGGCGGTGAGGCAGTTATGCCTATTGTCAGGGGCTCGCACCATCACAAGTCTTGCAGCTCGCTTCTGTAGAGCCTGCTGTTGTTTATAATGGCTGGGAAGCCTGGAAAGTGGAAAGGGTCTTGCTTTCTTCTCGAAAAAGGTTTTGTGAGCTGGGTTGTTGGTGAAAACAGTTTAATAGCAGGTCACATAAAATGAGGATTGAAAGCTTTGTGAGTACTAAAAAACACAAGAGGACATCTGCACATTGCTCTACCAATAAAAAAGCGGGGAAGGAGGAGACATGATGAATTTCTGCAGGAATTTTGCACAGTAGCCAGTGCTCCTGTGGTCGCCAGCGTTGCCAGGTTTCGAGTGCCCCTTGCTGCGTGCCGAGCATTTTTCAGTCTTACAGTGAGAGGGATCCATCTTTTCCTGCCTGACCCTTTTCCAGTAACTACTGAAGTGCGATTGCACCAAGTAGTCTCGCTTGACCCGTTTGATGCTGGCTTGTCAAGTCAGTAACGTTCTGCTGGACGAGGCAACTGAAATGGTGGTGAGGATTTGAGCTTTAAAATTAATTCCCAGGTGATAATTTAATTTCCATTTGACAGCTGCTTTCGGTGGCAGCAGCCCTTGGGTTTGGATTTGCTTGCCAAATACTTAGTCACCCAGTGGGATACTAGACGGAGGATTCCAAAGCAGAGAGCACCGCTCCCTCTGGAGCACGTCCCGGGGTTTCGGAGAGGTGCTGCAGGCTCAGCAACGCAGAACCAGAGTAGCGAGTACAGGGTGAGCCGAGGGTGCAGCAATTCAACCCTCTCCCAGTTCCCGTGGGCTTGGCTGTGGCACAGGCCTGTTCAGACCTTGCTCCATCTTCCTTGTATGTTTTTGGACTCTTCGGTGCTTTGGGTTTTTTAACGGCACGTTCTAGTGTAGGTGGGCTTGATTTTTATAGATTCTCTCATAAATAGTAACGTCTCTTTTGACTTGTCATTTTGACTAGTCAGTAAATGACCTTCCAAGCAGTCTAGGGCTCTTCTCGTAGTATAGCCCGGACAACCTTTCAGTCACACTGCGAGTCAGTTCTTTACATCCTTGCTTAGATCGCACTCTTGCCTGCCTTCGTAAACAATTCAAACACGAATACCAGACTAACCCTTCCCCCAAACCAGAAAAATAATTGTTTTTAAAGCTGTGATTACAGTCACTCTCTTGCAAGTACCAGAAAGGATTAGAAACTAGTGTTTACTCATTTCATTGCTGTATTAATTAATTCATATGTCAAAAATGGATAAAAACAGAGAACTGTATCACAATGACCTTTATGCAGATGTTTATACATTCATAAATTAAGGCTGCTTGTTGGGAGGCAGAAAGACTGGTTGTTTTGGGGAAGGCGGGGCGGGGGGGGTTGGACCCGAGTCGTATTTTCAGCAGAGATGTAAGGTCAGGAAGGAGCGTTGATAATGGAAAAGCTGACACAGCTTTATCCCTGGTGTTGGAGCTGCTGCTGCCGCATCAGCACTGCTGCTTTGCCTCCGGGTATGCGCGGGTTGAGGGCACGGGATGACGGGGCTTCCGGGCACCAAAGGCTCTCCCGAGAGGAAAAGCAGGAGACCCCAGGAGCTGAGGCTGGCGGTTCTTATAATTTCTCCATAAAACTCATGTAGAAAAGTAGGGATTATGAAGAACGAGGGTTAAAAAAAAAAAAAAAGGCTCTAGAGCTCTGCCAAAGGCCTAACAAAAGGTTGCTTTGTTTTCCTTATAAATCAAGACATGTGAAAAATAATATATTGCTGTAGCAAATCCACCAGCTTGCTGAAATAAGGATTTGAAGATTCCGGTTGCTGTCCCTGGGCCCTTGCTGCTTCTGGAGAGATTTTTGCCTCTGGCCTCTCTTCACCGTGTGGTCTGCTATGGCCCCCAGCAGCCATCCTGCCTTCTTCCTCCTCCTCTTCCTCCCTGCGCACCCGTCGTGCTGAGGATGAACAGAAGCCGCTCCTGGCCTCGCATCGTAGGTGTCTGCACCCATCCTTGCGTCCCGGAACTGCCAGCCCACGGTGTCGCGGCAAGAAGAGGAAGAGAGCGGTTCTGGGTAGTGAGGAAGTAAGGAGAGAAGACAGAGGGTCTAGAACAGCAGGCAGGATGGGGAAGGTTTAAAATACAGTAGGAAAATAAGATGTTAGTCTCAAGAATTTTGACCGCTCTACGCTTCTGCCCTTGTGTAACATGCTGCAGCGACTCGGTTGTTAAATTGTAGGGGAAACTGGTGATCCCTCGCTTCTCCTCTTCTTTTCCCACACTTTTTCATCTGACTTGTCTTACAGGCCTTACACCTTTGAGATTTGCTTCACACAAGTGGCTATGGCTAAGTTTCTGCTTTGCTGTTTTTAAAGATGCTTTTTTTTTTTTCTTGTAGATGTACCAAAGGTAGGGCAAAAAAAGTAAAATCTCTGAAAACACCGAATTGCACTAAACAAGAAGCTGCAGTACTTTTTTGTTTTTCTTTCCAATGGGAGTAGTTTGTTAAGAGTGGTTAGTTTTATTATTTCACTTGTTCGTTGATTTTTTTTTTTATTTCTTTTTTACAGCAGATTACTTAGGACTGACAGTTTAAACATACAGGAGGAGGCAAAATAAGTGATTCTTATCTGCTCTGGTTTGATAAGCCTCACCAGAACACGGCGCTTTAATTCCAGTGAGACAGAGCCGTCAGAAGAAGAGTTTTAATGGTGCCGGATCTTAGAATTGGGGTGTTAGGGGGAGCCAGAGGCAGATTGCTGTGCTTCCTGATTGCGTTCCGAGGGCTCCCAAGCAGAGAGGCAGAAACTGCAGCTGCTGCTTATTATTTCCGAGGCCAGACCTGCTGTCAGCCCTCTCCTCCGGAGTCAGTTTGCTGTAGCTTTCTCGGGAATAATCCCACTTGGGGCCAATTTTGTCATAGGGGCTGGAGGGATAGGGAGGGGGCTAGTAATGAAAGGGCATAGCGATAATCACAGCCTTACCCGTGGGTGTTTAAAAACAATAGGCATCCTCCCGTGCGGGTGATGTTTGCTAGTAACACCAAGCCAAATTCTTGTTACTTCTTCAGCCAAAGGCAATATACTTTGGGAAGCGGATTCTGACCTGAGGTGAAACAGTGTAACTTTGGAGTAATTCCGTTCCTGCCACAGAGTTGGAGGTTCTGAGTGTAACTCGGAGCAAAACGTAAATTTAATTCCATTTGCGAGTAGCACGTAGCAGGAGGGTAGATGCATTAGTAGACTTACTGAGTTTCTTGCAACTGCCCGTGTTCCGTAGAGCGTGTAACGTGGATGCTCAATTTAACAATAGAAGCAATTAATTTTCAACTGTTTGGGACAATTCTGTGTGTATGGAAATAAGATGATCTTGCTATATACTGTAAATCTGCTTGGCTTAGAAAAATCAGATTATTTTTTTAAAACAAACAGTGGTTCTTACTTAGGTCATCAGAACTTTACTGTGCTACGCAGGCGTCGCAACACGCAATGTGACACTAGTGGCTATTAAGCTGTCCTTCCTTAGTAAGATCTATAATGATCACCGAGGCATCTTTAGGGACTGAGGTGTGAAAAACATCTTGATTGTATTTGTCTTGCACATCCAAGAGTGCCTGTCTGTAAGGGATTGAACACCGATCTCAACCTTTGGGGGAAGTTAAGAAATGCAAAACGGCCTTGCAGGGTTTCACTGGTTGTTAAATTTCTCCTTGGAATAAGCCGGAGGAGCTTCACGTTAGAGCAGTGGAAATTTCAATCCTCATGGGATCAGCTTGTAATTGAGAACAGGAGTACACGAGATAACTGTGTGATCTGAATTTACTTGCAACTGTCAAGAATTACAGTAAAAAAAAAAAAAATCCTGTTCCGTTTGCACTAAAATAGGGAATTGGGTGGTATGTTTATAGCATGCAAAGAGGAAATGAACTTTTCCATAATATAATTTTTGGTAGCGAAGATCAGATATTTTTTTTCCTTCTTTTTTGGCCAGTAATTTAAAAGATTTGGTTTCAGACACGTGCTTGGGGAAAGTGCCCTCAGTAGAAGTTGTAGAGCTCTTCTGAAAAAGCAAATGCTCTTCTCAATGCTCAAACACCTCTTGCCCATTGATCTCTCGCAGTGTTTGGTGAATCATCCTTCAGATTCTGCCTGTTCTCTCTGCTTTCTGGTCAAGTATTTTGCCATGTTTCTCTGCACACTTAAAAACACTGTAAGGAAGCAGCATAACCTTGTAAGTTAGATTTTTGGCTTGCAAATTGGCAGCCGCCTTGGCATTTAAGTTAGCGTGGAGGGGGTGAGAATCTCCTTGGTTTTGGTGGGGGAGCTGTGTGACACGAGGGCTCATTTGCTGTACCGGGCTGTGCTACTGGGGGAACTGCGGTCCTAATGAAGTCGTATTGGCCCGCAGGGAGTGAAGCGCACCTAGCAAGAAACACTGGTAATTCTTCTGTTTGTATTTTCTCTAGTAGCGTGGAATAGGAAAAGTGAACTGTTGGGAGAGGTGAAATTACTCTGTGGTTTGTTCCTCTCCCATTACAAAGCCAAACTGCTGGTGACGTTGTGCTGAGAGCAGCAGGGACCTTCCACGTGTTGACAGAAGCCCCATGAGATGACTGTCTTGTTAGAATAAACCTCTTAAAATACGCGTTGTGTCAGAAACCCCTAAACAGGTCAAAAGTTTGAAGGAGCTGGAGATCAGGTGTACTGGAACAAATGTGGAGTCAATAATATGCAAGATAAATGAATTACAGTGTGTTAATGGCCATAAATCTTTTGAAAAGCACTTAGGTGATGTCATCCAGACAGCACCTACTGAAAAGTACGATGATAAAGACGGTCATCTCCCCAGGGACGAGGAGGTGTCCTCCTTACTGTATTTACACTGAATCCCAAACGAGCCGGGAAGAAAAGGACATGACAGAGAGAAGGAGGACACTTGACCCTGAACCGAAGGGGAGGGCAGATCAAGGTCTTAAAAGCTCCTCAGGACAATTAGGACGATGTCCTTAGGAGAGGGAGCGAGCGCCCTGTAAGGAAGGCTGACCCATGTCAGGGCTGCTCTTTTAAGTTTTGAACTTTTGTAAATATTTTCCGTGCTGTAATTAAGAAATTGCCATCAAGAATTGTTCTCTTTGCTTTTTTTTAAGCTTCTTCAGTCTAAATGAAGTCAGAGCTGGGAAATCCGGGGCAGGTTTGTTTCCCTCAGAGATGATAAGTGAAAAGTGCTGCAGAGAAACGGCTGAAGTGTCAACCGAGATGGGAAGTGAAAGATTGGGGTGGAAGGGGAAGAAGAGTAGGTTTGGGTTTTTGGGTTTTTTTTTCCTTTGTGCAAATTATAAAGTGCCAAAATACAATGAGGAATTTCCCATAGCAGTCACACAAGTATTATTTCCCTCTGGAAAATACTTTAATTCCATGTAATTGCACACAGCTGCAACATACAGAAATACCTGACGGTAATCATGTGGAGACAGGAATGGAAGTTAGGCTGGGATTGCACCATTAATGTATGTGGTGTACATTTGTTCTTTAATTGTCCCATATGCATAACGAAGAGTGCCCTTGCAATTCCCGAGTCCCCTGTATATTTTTGTTTTTCCTTCCTTTTTTCTCTCCTCTTGGTTTGCTGCAGATCCGTGACTTCGCTATTGCGGGTAGCGCGGTGCAAGCCTTAACTTCTGTCAAAATGTCCGTGGCGCAGGAAAAATGGACGCGTCGGTCTGTGACCCCGATGCTGCCAAGTGAGGAGTTAGCATGTGTTAACACGAGAGTGATGACAGGAACAGTTTTACCCTAAAAATATTGCAGTTTATAATAAAAACATGAGCCGCTGGTGCTGGAGCGTGGGGTAAAGCAGTTTGGGGCGGCTGGATGCTGGAGGGAGAGGCATTAGCAGAGAGAACAAAGGAGGTGGTGCGGGATAGCAGCGCGAGGGTTGAATTTCTCTGCATGGTGTGGTCAGAGGAAATAGATAAAACTGTTTTCTGCAGGGAGCGGATGGTGCCAAGGTCGGTAGCGTCAGCAAAGTGCGGCTGTAGGAGGGGGGAGATCGGGGGCTCCCGAGGCAGACTGAGGGATTTTTATGTAGTGGGTTTTAAAAACTATTTTTTCTTTTTTTTTTTTTTTTCCTAAAGCAACTTCGTAAGTTCTGAATGGCTTGTTGCCAGCAGTCTAGGCTGCAGGCTGGCTGGTCGCTTCCTCGATTTTTCGGATCGCAAGGTGTTTGAACGCTATGCTGAAACTCTTCACGGGTCCCCTTTCTTAGTTCATGCTTCATGATCCACCTGTTTTGCAAACCTAATCTGAAAAAAACCGTTACATACCTCCAATGATATTAACAGCATCTACTTAATTTTCTTTCTTGACCACTTCAGTTATTTCTTATTAAATGTATTATCGCCCCTAAGGCAAGAAAAATCATAGAATCATAGGGACCTTTAAAGGTCATCTAGTCCAACCCCCCTGCAGTTAAGCAGGGACATCTTTACCTAGATCGGATTCTCATCAGAAAAATGAGATAATGCAATTTAAATAAATATAATAATGTGACTGCAGGTTTCCGTTTCATGATAAAAGTAGTATTTGTTAGAACAATGAAGGAGAATGTGCTAGCCTTAAAGAAAAAAAAAAATGATGTGAATGCGGTTTCTCGTGGAGATGCAGTATTTCTCAGTAAGCTCTTCCAACTTGCCCTTGTCTTTTGGGATGCTTTGGCCCAAAAAAGAACAAGTGGCTAAAGCAGCGGACTGAAAGTGAAAAATAGACAAATAATCCTTTAATTGACCTTCTGAAGAGCACATTTCTTCCCTTGGCACATCCCCTTCTAGAACTCGGGTAGTGTTTTTCTGTTCAGGGCATAATGAGGCATCACTGTCAGGGAAACGATCGGTTATGGCTACACGTGGTGGCTGTAGAATTTCATTTACTGAGACATGAAAGCGCCTCGGGGCGAATGTGCGAAGAGCTGCCGTAATTCCGGGCACTGGGACGCAGGCGTAGAGGAGTGGTCTTGTCTCCCCTTTCTGGAGGGAAAAGAAAGAGTTCCTGGAGCCCTTTAAATATTAGGGCTTAGAGAAAAGCACCATGTTGAGTAAAAAAAGGGGGGATTGGGAGAAAGCCACCCTTGTTGCTTGGCTTTTTTTGTTTGCGGTTTGGTTTGATTCGCTTTACTTGATCATCATTCCCATTCCTGCCTTTGTTTTTCAGTCCTGACTAACTCCTCAGCAATTTGCTGGGTCTTATTTTATATGTGTCGAGATTTTTTTTTTTTTTTTTTTTTTTTTTTTTTTACCTCAAAACTTTTTTCACTTAGGGCAAATGACCAGGCAGGGGCAGAGGGGATTTAACACCAGTGCCTTGCCTGGATGCAGTCTGGTTGTCTGGTGTTTTAGTGTTTCTGTTGAGTGCTGTTGTGGGCAAGCTTAAAAAATAACCCCTTTCCTTATCAGTAAACAGAACATGGGGACCCGGGCCTTGGGTTTGTTTGTTTATAACTCTTCAACAGAGTTAATGTTTTCTGCAAGTGTCTGTACAAAAGCTGACAGATCTGCGCCAAGCCTTCCATGGCAGCCCAAGCGGCACAACTGACATGGCACCGCTGCTGAGGACTTTCTGCGTCAGGCTCAGTTCTCGCTTCCCAAAATCGGGGCCGGGTTGGTTTTTTGGGGGGTTATTTTACTGATTTGTCAGACGCTTCTTACGCGTTTGCTAAAAACTTCTGTGATTAAAAAAAACCCACCACCCAAAAAACCCACTTCAAAATCCCCAAACAACCGGATCCTGACCTCTTTAGTCTGTCTTTGGAGCAACTTCATTCTCATATTGTGCTTGGAAAATATACAGAGAGTGTCTGGATTCATTGCTTTGTTTTTCACATGTGGAAAAAATGCCACTGCTATACAAGAAGCCCGGAGCGTTCCATCCTCCTGGTAGCTCTCGCACAGTATTTACTAATAAAAGTAATAAAAACTGGGGGCCTGGGAAGCCGTGTGGGTTGGGGAGCTTGCGGTTCTTCTGCTAGGCTTACTGCGGGTTGTGGCAGCATACTCGTAGGGGGTATCCTGGTGTGGGCTGAGATGCTGCGTTTGAGGTGGTAATGTCCATTAAACTTTATTTCTGAATGAATTCATTCTGTGTTGGCGGTTTGAGGGGAACATACAGGGTTTTGGGCAGGTCCGGACTATGGGGGACTTCTCAGCATTTATTAAAGGGCACATACTAGGTGCTTGTGTAGGTTTATTTAAAAAAAAATCACAGAGGTATTTCGGCTGTACAGTTGTGAACTTTTGCTGCTTTGTGCTCATGAGACACCTCTTCAGAACCCCGTACCACGAATCGGGTGCTGTTTCTATCCCTCTCCTGCCCATAGAGTGAGAAGCCACAATCTTTGACTTCCCCTGCAGCTACTCAGCTGTTGCATGTAGCGTGTTTTCTCAGTGCTGTATAGCAGTGTGGCAGCTCACAGCTTACCACCCGGGCCTTTAGGCTAATAACTTCAATCTTTAACAAAAAAAACCAAAAAAAAACCCCACACACAAAAAAACCCAAAAAAACCCAAAACCGATGAAACACTCTTTAATAGCAGAATGAAATAATTTTCATGCTGGTACTTCCTCCAGCATTTATTTTTAAAAGCTTTTATTTGCATGGGAGACTGTATCCACTGGCAATATCCCATATTCCTTCATGAATTGCTCCGAATTTTGATGTAGTAGTTGCTAGGTATTGCGTATGTCTGAGAAATACTAAAGCAAAAATTAAGATGTGAGCAAATTCAGGAAGATGAAGTTAGGAGGGAAAGTTTTGGTTTGTTTTCTGGATGTAATTGCTCGCTATTCGTTAGCTGCCACCTCTTTTTTAAGCATTCCTTAACTCCAGTTCCTTTCTAAAGAGCTTGCTTGTGTGTTTATTCCAGTGGGATATTCAATTCCACAATACTAATCTGCCTGGGAATCTAGTTGGAAGGAGGTAATCGTTTTATGCAGACTTAAATGTCTTGGTCATCCCGTTTTCTAAACTTGGTGCGCACCAGTTACAGGCTTTAATATTTTTCCAGAATAAGGAAAAGTATTCCCCTTGTCTTAGATGTACCGTGATAAGGAGCATGGACATGAGCAAGTTGCGGGTCTTTTTGATTTATTTACTTATTTGTGTGTGTGTCTCTTGAGAGTTTTTCCCCCACTGTTGTTGGGTGGAACTTCCAGAGAAGTGGGGGAAACTGTAGAATGTAAAAGAAGAAATGAAAGGTATGCAAGCTGTGGTTAGATGCATGATGAAATGAACGAAAATATGATAGAAAGTGCTAATTAAATGTGTGCTTTTGCCATTAAATGTTTACAAATCCCACGGTGCCTTTGTGCCAACGTACATTCATGCAATTATTGCAAGCATTTCTTGCTAGAAAGAGGATAGGACTATTGCTTGTAGGGATGTAATAGAAGAAAATATTAGTGACTCCACTGACGTTGGTAAGCTAATCATAAATCTTCTCTTGGTTATGACACGTTCTTCACTGTTTACGCTTTAGATTAAGGAAAAAAACAACCCAACCCCCAGTATTAGGTAACAGCCCGTTCAGTGGTGATGTCTGGCTTCAGTCTCGGCGTGCAGGTAGGGGTTCTGGGCTGATCAGAATCTGGTTCCGATCTTTACATGTGATGGAAACTGCTATTAAATAAATCCTTGCTCGGTTCTCCTCTGATTCGTTTTCAGAAATGCTGGAAATAACAGCTAGAAAATACTAGCTGTATTAGCTTTATGTAGTGTTGTTATGCAAAGCGTTTTTCTACAAATATTGAATTTCTCCGTCAGGCTAACATTTCTGGTTTAAGTCCTAAAAAAAAAAAAAAAAAGCAAAGAGGTGAAAGTGACTCTGTGAGTGACTGGGTCCAAGTTGTAGCACTTCAAGGTAAGGGTGCAGTAGGGTCCAGCAAAGCGTGAGACGTGTCAGTGCCCCGCTGCGCTGTGGCCTACAGAAAGTCTCCCAAACCTCCGGAAAGCTGCAACTCCTGTAATAAAAGTCCAAAAGCTGTAAGCGTAGCACGTGGGGGAAGCGGGTGGTGGTGGGACCGTCCCCAGGGTTTCGTTCTCGCAATAGGAGGGAATTTCGCAAGCGAAACTGCCTGTTGCTCCTAGCAAGCAGAGGTGGGTGAACCTGGTGGCGTCCCTCCCTCGTCACCCATGACAAGGAGAGGAGAAATCCCTGCTGAATCGTGCCCCGTTGATGGCTTCAGCCGGGGTTACGTGGGCAGGACCCAGGGCACGGTGGTTTGCTGCCGTTGTCGGTAACGTTTAGCCGTAGGGCAAGAAGTGAAGAAAACTGATGGCTAAAACCCAGCTATGTGAATAACAGAGTTTCAAAGGATGAGAAGGCTGTTGGTCAATGGTAGGAAGCTTTTGGGGATGAGTTGAATTGTTAGTCGTACTGATATTTAGCCCCCCCCCCCTTTTTTTTTTTTTCCTTTAAAGGCAGTGACTGTGACAATGGTGTTTGCCAGCCGGTGCTGGCTCCTACGGCGGGAGGAGGCTGCCGATAGCTTTTCCGTGGGAGGGAGGAGGTCCTAGCAGCGTGTGTACTTTGCTCAGGACTTTGGCCCCGTTGGCCTGTAAAGGGGAATCGAGCCTTTCTCGCGCTTTGGACGTTCGACCGATTGCAAATTAACGCTGGGGAGAGCGGGCATGTAAGTCGGGAGCTGAAAATCCCGCAGGGTTCGGACCCTCCGCGGCTTCCTCTGCCTTTGTTTTCTGGGTTTGAAACCTGGGAATGAGTGTGTGCGCTTAAAGGCGTTTTCCTTGTCCTGCCTGCTCCTCTCCAGGATAGTTTCCTCCTCCCTGTGCCCGCCAGCCCTCTGCAGGCTCCCCGCATGGAGACAGAGGGGTTTTCCTCTTCCAGGCCTCAGTGCATCATAATTGGAATGAGAACATGAAACCCGTACCCCGCGTCCAGGCTCTGTTGGATCACCTCTGCAAGACTTGGCGCTTGGAGTGACGCTCGTAACGGAGTTCAAGCTCTGTTTAACCTGATTTAACATGTCCTCAGTATGTCCTTTTCCTGAAGCGTGCTTGCTTTTCATGCGTAGCTGTATTTCCCTCTTAGGGGGTGCTTTTTGGGGGCTGGCTATGAGGAAACTGAAGCAAATGCTGACATTGCATAAATATAAAAAAATTCAGTGCTTTGGTCTTACAAAGAAAATAACGCTTTTCTTGCTTTTCTTTTTAGGACGTGCTTTACAGAAACGTTGCTTGTCTTATTGCAGAAAGAAGCAAAGCCTCTAAAGCTTAACCGAAGCCTACCTTAATATGATTCTCAAGGAAAAAAATGCTTTGCTGTGTTGCTTTGTGCAGACTAATAAACCCTTTTGACTTGCAAATCTCTTCCCGCTATGAATTAAGTCTTGTATTATGCAAATTTCCCTTTCGGTTATTCTTTTCTTATACCTTGATTTTTTTTTTTGAATCTTTCCTTTAGATCACGGCTTGCATGACATTTTCTTTCTTTTCCTTTCTTTTTGCTGTTTGCAAAGACTCTTGGGAGGATTTGACAGATGTGGTGGAGCAATTGCGTGCTGATGATACTGAAGGTGCGTGCCACACCGACATCTTTCAGCTATTATTTCCGCTAATGATTGGCCTTTGACTTCTTATTTTGAGCCTGAGTGCAAAATACCGTTTTCCTTTCCAGTGCCGGTAGCCGTGGCTCTTGGAACGTGCTTGTCTGGTTCAGCCAGGTCGGCAGCCGGAACACGCTGTGCTCATTGTACTCTTGTGTGGATGTTTGGTTTCTGCTGTTAGCCTGGTCAAGAAAATGTCTTTGATCGCTCCAGTGTATGTATTGCTCTTGCAATTGCATCGGTTAACATTTAAAACGCATATCGTGAAGGCTTTTCTTCTGAATTCTGTCAGCCACTCCGTGGCTTCCATGTGGTCGGTTTTGGTTTCCAAATTCTTACGGATATCTTTTTTGAAAACCTGTGCATGCAATGTTGCTTGAAAAACTGCTTTAAAAAATTTGGGGTATTTTTTTACTTCAAGTAGAGGTAGAAAATATGAGTCAACAAGGGGCTAGTTTACTTACATGAAATGTGTTCTGAGGTGATTATTTTCTGAGCCTGGTATAAACACAACTTAAAAGGTTGTGGCAACATATGGAAGCTAAATTGTAAAAAATATTTCAGAAGTCACCCCAAAGTTTCGATTTTCTGAAGTATTGCTATTTATAAACTCGAGACTTTGCAGAAGTAACTCTAAAACTTGCATTGCAAATGTTCTATTAAAACTTGTGAAGTACTAAAAGAGAATTTTTTTTTAATAGTGCTTCTTACTTGATTCTTTAAAACGGTGCATGTGTGAAATAGTGGAATCCCCAATTCAGCGATGGGCTCGAGAAAACTTATAATTTGATGACTAAACGCAACTGTTGATGCTTGGGGTGAAAGCGTTTGCAGCACAAAAGGCTAAGGTCCCTTTTGGAGGCAAAGGAATAAGAAGGGAATTTTCTTTTTGCGGCTGAGAAGTTTTAACTGCTCCTCATGGGGAAGAAGATAAGTTTCAGCATAGAAGGATGGTTCGGGGAATTGATCTCTACAGGCCAAATTCTTTTAAAATGGCAATCTCAAATTAGAAGCTAAAACTGGAGTTCTTGATATCTAAAAGACTTACGAGCATAAGGCCTGTTACTACGAGGTCAGCAGAGGCATTTCGGCTCTTTTTGCTGATTTGCACATTGAGCATTTTCAAATGTGTCGCGAGTCGCAGTGGTCACGGTGGCTATTTTACCAGCACTCTGTTTTCAGATGCTCTGAATTCAGATGCTCTGTTTTCATGATGCTGAACTCCAGTTTAAATGATGCAAGGCCTTAATTTATCTAGGGGTTTGCTTTCCACATTTATTGGACATTATACGTGTTCATGATTTCACGAGCAGCTGGAACTAATGCCGTTCCTAATGTGAATTTGCTTAACTGAAGCTCAGTGCGCCGTAGGTGGCTGGCTGCTTCGTCTTTGAAGGCCGTGTTTGACGATTAACCTGTCTCAGTTAATCCGAATACAGTATGAAGTGTCTGCAAGGTGCCCTTTCTCTTCCATACACAGAAGCAGATTTTCTAAATTTCAGGTCGCTCTAAGTTTGGGTTCTCGATTTGGTAGGGATTCAGTAGATGGAGAACCTAGCTCAATTATTAATTAATTGGCATTACTTTGAGCAGATTTGTTCAAATCTGCAGTGTTTCGTGCCTAGTTGCATTTGATCGAAGTTCTAGCTTTATTTTAGTTTCTCCTTAATTCTTTTAGGGTTAATTCAATACGAGGAGCAGTAAAATCTATTGTCACCAGGTGAGAAGCGCTTAGATCGCAGTCACAGCTTAACCCTTGGAGATTTTTCCTTGACTTTCAGATTCCTGGGTACATATTATGACTTTCAAACAAATTACAGAGGTTCTTGGTTGTTTTTGAAAATGTTGTCTTTGTGGAAGCTTCTCAGGAAGCCTTTGCTTTTGATGCTGTTAGCATGTGAATGATTGTGCCTCTGTTTTACCTCTTTAGAAACCTGGAAGTTCAGTGTTTTAAGGAAGGAGTGGTTTTTTTTTTTTAAGAGTAAAAAAAGAATTTTTTACCTGATTATTTTACCCTGTTGTTCTGGGGGGATGCAAGTCCAGTTCAGTCATGACCACTGCCATCCCATGTGCGATCTCGCTGGTTAGAAAACACGTCTGTTCTGTAGAAGCTACAATATTTAAATAGGAAATGTCTTGAGAATTCAGGATTGCTTCAATTGAAATGCAAACCGCATTGAAAGGCAAAACTTAAGGGCCAAGATTTTACCTTTTAAGGCTTACGACATGGCATGTACAGTAAAACATGGGTGGAGTTTTTGCAGTTTGAGGCAGAAAGAGAAAGTTGGAGAAGATACTAACTTGGAGAACTTCAATTGCATATCGGGGTCAGGCTGTCAAAGCAGAAAGTGTCTGGGTTGCGTGAAAGCCAGCCTCGTAATCTTGTGTAAAAGTAATCTTTGCTTGCTTACCCTGCCCTTCTGGACTCAGTTTTAAATGTGTATGTATTGCAGCCCATATGACAATGGTATAAATTCCTTAAGATTTAATTTTTGGAATAAATCTTTGGGATTTTATCCAGTTTTATCCTATATAACAGTTACTTGATTTGCAAGATGAGAATCTTAGATAAGCTGCATATGCACAGCACCATCTTTCACCGCAGGCTAATGAAGCAGAAACCT
Organism: Chroicocephalus ridibundus; assembly: GCF_963924245.1. Lineage (NCBI taxonomy): Eukaryota > Metazoa > Chordata > Aves > Charadriiformes > Laridae > Chroicocephalus > Chroicocephalus ridibundus. Next base: position 7,180,631 of record NC_086288.1, read on the forward strand.
TTAATTAGTTAATGTGATGAAAACATTTTTCTGTTCTTTAGCCTGTGACTGCACTTTTGAATCATAAATGAAAACCTGGCCCTGCTTTTTTCTTTTTCCCGAAGTGCTTTCATCAGCTCAGATGTTCATTAGCTCTTAAAAGCGTTTAAAGAATCTAATTGTCTTGAACATGCGTCATATACCCCTCTATTATTCTTATTTGTTAGGGGTTTGGGGTTTTTTTATAATTAGGGTAGTATTGACCCAGCTGACACACAGCTGTCGCAGACCTCTGGGACTCGTGGAAAACCACGTGCCTTGCCTCAAAAAGTGTATGGTACCCGTGACCCCAGCATGGGTCTGCGCGAGGCAGCAGCTCTCGATGCTCTTCAGAAACGTGCGGGGGTTCCCGTGAGTATGTAAGGCAGTCGGACCCTAATTCCGAGCGGCGTCCTTGGAATTAGCTTTGAATTAGCTAATTCAAATTAGCTAATAACGGTAGCCACAGTAACACTTTCTGTGCATGTGGATGCATAGGAGCATCCCTTCAAAGCCTGGCCAGGCAAATAATCATGTTCAACCCGTGTTCAAAATGTATTTAAATTATATTAAGAAACCCAAACCTGTTTGCTTGTTTTACCACTGCACCATACGTTGTCTTAGGTAATTCAGATCTACTAGAGATTTCTGCTGGTTGGTCTTGGTCAGAAGTGTGGATATACTGTAGGTGGAGTTGTGCTCCCAGAAGTGTCGAGGGAGCGGGCTGATGTGTTTTTTTTACCAGATAAGCTTATTCTGAGCAGATTTTGAACCGTGGCACAGAAGCAAAGCATAATTTTGTGACAATAGTTGTCTGCAGCAGAAGCAAGGGCAGTAGCGATGTTCATACGCTCTTGAAGGGCAACTGCAATGGACGGTGTCAGAGGTGGTGTTCATTAGTTCTATGCAAAAGTACACAGAAGAAAATATATATAATTTTTTTTAATTGCGTGTACAAAAACTAGTTTTTGCAAGCGCATGTATTATTACATCTGACTTCTTGAGTGTGCATTCCTAGTAATGGTGACGCCTAGCTACGTTGCAAATCGTAAAATGGATTGCAAATCACAAGACAGGTCATCTGCTCAATGTACGTGCCGCATCTATCACCTTAAAATAGTGGTAGTTCTGCAATAAAAATCACCCGCTCAATGAAATCTTGCTACCGTCCAATGCTGCTATGAGAACTGCATTCCTAAATGGGTGCTTTGAAGCTTTCTAAACTATGAAAATAAATTCTGAATGCTTAATCTTAGCCTTTTTATAAGGTGTGAGCCAAGGCGGTGCTTGAAGAGTTAGTGAAACTCAGGGAGTTTGATCCCTTTGTCCCTCAGCAGTAGAAGCTTGGGTGGAGACACAGGAACAACTGGACTCGTTTGCCACTCCTCTGAACAAGGCGGCATTTGTCCATGGCAGCAGATGTGGCTGGAGCATGGCTAGACGTGTGGCTGCTGACGGATGGCGATTCCCCGTTGACGAGGGGGACTCGAGTATTGCTGGTGGCATGGCCACGGCGCTAGGTGTGAGGATTTCTTTGAGTCATCAACACCATCCCTGGTAAAAGCAGCCTGTCCTCTGGCAGACGGGCCACCTGAAGCTGAGCAGCGATGAGACCTCACCAGCCTGGGTGCCAGCAAGCCTTGGAGCTGTGGGAACCCGGCCATGGCGTGCTTCAGAGGCAGGTTCAGCAAATCTGCCTTTGTTCCCGGGTTTCAGAAATGCTCTCTTTTGATTCCCTTCCATAATCTCTCAGCTGTTTTGATTGAGGGTGTTTGTGTCTCTACGTCAGTAATTGCATTTTGTCTCCCAGCTCCCAGTGTCTCCTTGTGTCTGGCATAAGGAATTTCAGTCATAGAGTAGCAATTGCTCCTCTTCTTGCCTTTTTTGGGTTCAGCTGTAGGTTACTGAAATCAAATATTACTCCTGTCGGCTACATGCCTCTGGGTCTGCAGTGCTCTTCAACCCGCAGGAGATACCCAAGGTTGGAAGGGGGAACGATCTGATGTTTCGTTATTCTGTGGTTCTGTGAAGTTTTGCTCTCTCTTTGGCTGGAGGGTGGTGACAAGGTGCCTCATTGCACCGAGAGTACATTTGAGATGACAAGGAGTTTGTATTGGAGCAACTGGCCTCGTCAGTATCGGCAGCGTGATGAAGCAGGATGATGACTTGCATCATCAGGACAAGTCCTGTAGGAGACTGCAGTAGTCTCTCAGAAGACTGTACCCCTTGGCCTCTTTTGGCTAAGCTGTTGCATTTTAAATTGCAAGAAAACATTCCTCACAGTTGTATTCACAAGAGGTTGAGAACTGTTAACAATCCAAACAGCTCAAGTCCACCTGCCTAGTAAAGATGTGATGTTTATTCGGTGGCAAACCTACTGAATACAGACCCAGACTTCTGCAAGGCTTCGTTTAGGGACTGGATCCACTAGGACGAGGGTTGCATCTTCCCCTCCTCCTTCACCATGAGAGATCTTTTAAGCAGAGACGTAGGAACTTATCTCAGCTGTTTGCTTGTTGAAATGATAGAGCCTCCCAACAGTCAAAAAGAGCTTGAGAAGACCCCGATGGTGGTGAGCGTTGCTGTCTGGGTGGTGGTGCTCCATAGAGCCTGCAGGATCAGCCAGTCTTCCATCGCTTAGATTTCTAGACATTTTTATGGCTGCTTTCATCAAACTTAGGTACGTGCTCACCTGCATTTTAAATAGAAATATATCTCCTTTTGTTCCAGTTGAAGGGTTTCAGTCTCTGATGTTTACTTGCTTGCTAAATGCAAGCATGCTTTGACAGTGTAGCAGATAAAATGTGTACTCTGTGCTTAGCTGTGTAGTCTTGGATGTCCTCTGGTCGTGTTTCTGCTGCTGGGTGTAGTAAATTCACTGGCGAAGGTGGCAAATTGGTTCAAGATTCCGTGGCTGTTTCCGGCAGCCCTAGAATAAATGTCCCTTACAGGGATGAAACTGAACTTAAGAACTTAAGAACTGAACTTAAGAACTTAAGAACACCCAAGAACTTAAGCTCAAAAGTTGGACACGAGATCGCAGATGGGAACAAACAGAAAACATGCAACTGATGGGACACGGTTTTCACGGCAAGAGTTCCTCTCCGTTACTGTGCATCTTCAGGCCTAGAGCTTAAGCACACTTTATTAGTTGTGGTCCTAGGTCACAATTTCACCCTAGTTAGGGGACAATTTGTTTCTTGAGGTGTTGGGAACGCACTTGATGGTGTTTGGGAAAGGAACCACTTGGTGAAAGGACAGGTGTTGGCATGGGCACGTTACGCAGGTCAGAGAGCGGGAGGCCTGCAGGCAGGGTGTCGTTTGGAAAATGAGTGTCTGTATTTGTTTCTTGCCACTGGCAAGTATAAAGGTCTGCATATTAATACTATGGTAGAAGAAGAATACAGTCATGGAAGACCTGTGTGCGTTGGGACTTGGAGCGAGCTGTCGGAGGAGCCGTGAAGGTCAGCTCCTTACTGTCAGTGGTAAAAACCAGGAGTGTTGAGAAAACAGAGAGAGAGAGGTGGGAATTGGATCCGTGTTACATCCAAGTTTTAAAAAAAAAAAAAAAAAAAAATGTGAGAAGGAAAGATGCAAGACAGGATAGCGACACACACGGACGGATTAAGAGTGAGAGGATTCGTGGTTATCTTTAGATGTAAGAGCAAATCACAAGTGGATGATTCGTGGTTATCTTTAGGTGGAAGAACAAATCGCAGGAGGGGAGAGTTCTTACTGGTTCGTAGCTGCTGGATGTAGCTGGGGGTTTGGGTTGGAGCAAGTGGTGGCTGTTACAGTCAGTGAAGCGTTGTCAAGATGTAAAGTACATCATCAGCAGCTGTCTTCAGACTTCTCTTTCTTGAAAATTTAAAGCTTATGTAGTTATTTGAAGCATTGAGGTGCTCTTAATGTGATACGTTGCCTATTCCCATGTCATTGTGGCTTCGGCCGTAAAGTGGTAGCTAATTTTGATTTTTCTCAACAAAAGGCCTGAAGAGAGGGCCTCACATGAAACTGTAACTGCTCCTAAAAGTGTCTTCGAAGCTGGGGGACAAAAAGAGAGAGAGATGGGATATCTTACTGCATAAAAAATAGCTTTTGTTACTCAACAGCATTTTTTTTTTCCTTGTCTTAATAGATCCTAATTATCTCATGGCTAATGAACGCATGAACCTGATGAACATGGCGAAACTGAGTATCAAGGGGCTGATTGAATCGGCGCTTAACCTGGGCAGGACGCTGGACTCGGACTATGCACCTCTTCAGCAGTTCTTCGTTGTGATGGAACATTGCCTTAAACACGGCTTGAAAGGTAACCTTGCCTGAGAAGGGGTCCTCCCGGGCTGGTCGTCGTAGCGTAGGAGCGAGAAAGAGCAATCTTGTTCTAAAAGTCTAGTTTTAAAAGTCCACAGTAGACTAAAGAGAGGCTGAGCAGGGTCACTGCTGTCATCCCAGCTGACTTGACGGGCCGCAGGAAGGATAAAAAATCTGCTGAAGGAGAGAAGTTAACAGTTGTTGCAGGTGCTTGCTGTTTTTAAATAGCTTTTCAGATGACTTGAGTGTAGCTAAGAGATCAGTGATAAAATCATCTCCTTGGCAAACTCATGACTCCCTTCTTCTCTGCACTTCCTCATGCTTTAGGGACACAATGGTCCTCTTGCTGGAAGAGGAACTGCAACACAGAGGTCCTTTCTCAATAGTTAGTTCTATCAAAAGTGAGGTTTTTGGCTTTGTGCAGTTCATGTCTTACAAGCTGCTTTCTAAAACAGCAAGCAGACGGTGTATTTACTTATATAATATGGAGTCACAACTAAAGTTGTGAAGTATGAGACTACTTTTCTTGATGTGTTGATACAGTAGCTCCAGAAGAAAAGCAGAGGATATTAAATGCCCTCTCAGCGCCCACGTGTACATCCTGAGGCGCTTCTTGAGCAGTTGTGCTCAGCGTTACATGCAGAGTAATGGATGCCGTGCTGGTGCAGGTAACGTTGTGCAAGGGAGACAGGTTCGTGTTCTTCAGCTGCTTTGTTTATCCGTTCCCCGGTGTCCCTACTGCTGGTCTTAAGTTCGAAGTTAACAGACTTCTCGCTCTTGGCACTGCTGTTGTCAAGTAGCAGTAAGAACTATGGAAGAAGGAAATTAATTTCCAGCTTCAGGACCTAGGGGTCAGTAGAAGGCTTTTCTGAAGGAGGAAGGGATGCACAGAGGAGCCCCGGCAGCTATGGAGAGGGAGCGGGTTCAAACTGGTGTGATCCTCTTCCTGGTAATGGGATGCTCAGGGAGGGGAAATTACCGTGCACACATCAAGTGTGGCTTAGGGACAGGGATGGCATCCTAGCAGAGATTTTGACCTCTAGCAGCGAATCCAAGCTGCTGGTTATCACCGGATGTTGTTGTTTTGGCGTACTGGGGGTGTGTGGAGTATTTCCTGGCCTCTGTTTCCATCTCTTGTTGCCTCATTTGAATGACACCGATAATAGCCGCACCCGGGCATAAAAAGTCCTATTTTGTACTTCCGGCAGCAGTCCCAGAAGAATCTTTCTGGCAGTTTTTGTCTAGTGTTCATTCACTTCTGACCATGTTTGTGAATGTATTCAGTCATCACTAACAGGCTTGTTTTCTATCTTTCGTCTTTTGTAGCCAAAAAGACTTTTCTTGGGCAAAATAAATCATTTTGGGGACCTCTAGAGCTTGTAGAAAAACTTGTTCCTGAAGCTGCAGAAATTACAGCAAGTGTCAAGGATCTCCCGGGGCTGAAGTAAGTACGGTCTTTTACTGCACGAGTACCTAATGTGTTTTTTATTGTAAGAAGGATCCTGAAGAAGAGAAGGAAGGGCAAACATAACCTTCAGGAAAACATCTGCCACCTTCTGCTGATAAAAAAGGATCATGACTCTCTTTTTGTGCTTAATCAAGGAACTGCAGAAGGAGGTGATGGCACGTATTCTTTCTGTGTTGAGTTCATGGGGTGTTATGGACAGTAGTGCATTTATTGCTAGCACTAAACGAGTGACGGTGTGTCTCGGCCTTTACTGACTCTCTTTCTCAAGTCAGACTGAAGAGGAAGGGAATTGGAATGAAGGTGAAGACAGGTTAAATAGTTTTGAGGCTGCTGGAGGTCATTTTTCTTACAAATAAATGCAGGTAAACTTGTAAAGTTTGTAAAAGGGAGGCTCACTCACAAGGTTGGGGAACTTACTAGCTTATGTTAAAGGGGAGAGGAAAGAAAACCACTTAAAGCATGTATTGCTTTTAAAAATTCACAGTCATTTCAGACATCACGTTCAGGTTTGCTTATTCCATGCTAGAAAGAAACTGTAACAGGCTTTCCACCTGAGGAATAGAAAAAAAAAAAAAGTGTAAGAAAGCCTTTGTATGCATAGCAGGGCTAAGGATTAAATCTTCTTTGCTGAAAGAAGAGGCGGATAGATTCAGTAAGTATTTTGGGTTGGTGTTTAGCGATGTACGTATGGACGTGCAAGTGCTTTTAATGGAGATTTGTGCAGGACTCCTCCTGGAGCAGCTTGGAGCGCCACCGCTGTTGTGCCAGAGCTCCTGTTACCTTTTCCTGTTGTAAAACAGTATCGAAACATTAAATAAATGGAAAGAAAGAACAGCTTTAGAACGAGTTTCTAAACCTCAGCTTTGCGTCCCTACTAACCCTTGGGAAATGTCATGTCATATTAGTGACGTCAAAAATGGGCCAGTAACGAAGATGACTTTCATGGGCAGTTGCTGCTTATGCTAGTTAAGGTTAGAAAATAAAGTGCAGTTTGGTGTGAGACAGCTAACGGACTGCTCGACTGGGAAAGAAATTTCCTTCTAATCGGAATACTGCTCAACACGGGGGATGTACACCTTCCTTCGGAGCATCTGGCGCTGGCTCCCGGCCAGCGCGCCGGGGTGGGTGAGCCAGAGCTGTGATGCAGCATTGTCGCTTACCGTGTTTTCAAAGCCGAGAGCTTCAGATTGCCAGGAGAAACAGAGGGGGAAGAGCTGCGAATATAACCCAGCGCGTCCTGTGAGTGTGTTAATGAGCAAAATAGTGGGAGAGAACAGTACTGAATTAGTGTTTTCAGTTGGCTTTCAGGATTCTCACCCAACTTCACGCCTACCTGAAGGAGCGGTGCTTGGGCGTCTGTGCTGTGCTGTGCGCGTGTTGTTCTGACGTGCCTTATGCACTGACTTTGAATTAGAAGGTGACGTGTTGAAGCAGCTGATCTCTGTCTGTGCATCCAGCAGGGGTAAAGTCAGGGAAATATTTTTAGTAGAACAACAAATACGTAATTAGTTAAGAGGGAAGCGGTGATTGCTTAGATAAACTTGACTGCAGCTATGTGCACTCAAATGCCTTGTATTTCCCTGTTTTCATCAGTGCCAGCTCTGTCTTTGAGATGGAGAAACTTTAGATAGGAAAGGGTTATTAAAGCTGTGTGTGAACATGCATTGCGTTACGCCTGTAACTGTTTTGTTTCTGGCCTTTGTAGGACACCTGTGGGGAGGGGAAGAGCTTGGCTTCGCCTGGCTCTCATGCAGAAGAAACTTTCAGAATACATGAAAGCCTTGATTAACAGAAAGGATCTTCTCAGGTGAGCGTTGAGCTCGCTCTCGGATTAGGTTAGGTTCACTTCTGCCCGCTTGTAAGATCTTTACGATATTTTACACCCAAATGGTAAAGTATGCATGCACTTTTTGTGAGAAATGGTAATATTTGTGAAACGCAGAGCTTCCTCTGAGGGATTAAAGATGCTTAGTCTTCCTTCTTAATTTAGAAGCTGTTACTTCTCCATTTTGTCTCAAGTATCATAGAATCATAGAATTGTCAGGGTCGGAAGGGACCTTAAAGATCATCTAGTTCCAACCCCCCTGCCGTGGGCAGGGACACCTCCCACTAGATCAGGTTGCTCACAGCCCCGTCCAGCCCGGCCTTAAAAACTTCCAGGGACGGGGCTTCCACCACCTCTCTGGGCAACCTGTTTCAGTGTCTCACCACCCTCATGGTGAAGAACTTCTTCCTAATGCCCAGTCTGAATCGTCCCAGCTCTAGTTTTAATCCATTCCCTCTAGTCCTACCACTACCCGACACCCTAAAAAGTCCCTCAGCAGCTTTCTTGTAGGCCCCCTTAAGATACTGGAAGGCCACTGTAAGGTCTCCTCGGAGCCTTCTTTTCTCCAGACTGAACAACCCCAACTCTCTCACTCTGTCCTCATAGGAGAGGTGCTCCAGCCCTCTGATCATCCTCGTGGCCCTTCTCTGGACACGTTCCGGCACGTCCATATCTTTCTTGTAGTTTTGTAATATCCATTAGAATAAACACAAATTTTGGTTCCAAAGAGATGATTTGGGTGAAATATTTGTACGGAGGGGATACGGTATTCTCTCTGTGCAAAATCTTGGCCCTTGGATATATTTCTCACCTTCTCACTTCATTACCATCTGACTTCGAACATGTCATTTCACTTTGCTGTATCTCTGCTTCCCACTCATAAAACAGCAATAATTTTGTAGTTTAATTGAAAGTCCATGGGTTTGAACTATGTCTGTGTAAGTAGGATTTAATAAATATTTGGTGTTTGTTTACTCAAACACATAAATTTCTGTTAGCTGTCCGTGTAAATCCGTAGCCGACTTGAGATCAGAAAGGAGAACCCGGTATTGTCCGCTGGAAGATGTGGTGGTGGCTTGTGTTAATAAAAGGGTGTAACAAAGTAGTAAAGTATGCTACTTAAAAAAACAAAAAACAAACAAACAAAAAAAAACCCTCTGATATTAAGCCCCGGTCTTAAATCTTCAACGTGCTGTACCATTACTCCAGAATCGTGCTTATCTTCCATCACATCTGCACAGCTGAGGAACCAGGTCTCCAACTTGCAATGTGTTGGCATATGAAATGTCAAGGATCCCATGCTGCTTGACATCATTTTAGTTGATTTTTAAACACGTAACTCCTGTCTTCCCTTGCCGTGCATCCTGCAGTGAATTTTATGAGCCTAATGCACTGATGATGGAAGAAGAAGGTGCGATCATTGCTGGCCTGCTAGTAGGTTTGAACGTCATCGATGCAAACTTCTGCATGAAAGGAGAAGACCTGGACTCACAGGTACTGAGTATTCAGTTAATGGGGTTTTTTTTCTGCTCTTCTTAATTGGAAAAATTTTCTGGTTTATTCATCTGAGATACAAGTTTGTTGCAATATGTAATAGAAGACTAATATAAGCTTGTTCCTATGCTTGTGGTTTTCGGTTAGATGGCGGCGCTGCGATCAGAGGCTCGGGGTTTTGGTTTTCTCTTTGCTGTTCTGCTTTGCTAGGGCCTGCACGCGGGTCACTGTGGAGCGGAATACAAATGAAAAAGGAGGCAAAAACGGGGAAGGACATAGCCAAAATGAGGGGAGAAACGAGCAGAGCGGTGAATTCACTCACGCTGTAGGATGAGATCATCGTAGCTGTTAAACAAAAGAAAATGAGCCCGCGTGCACTTGTGTCCCGGCTTGCATAAGCAGTGTGCATACAGATATGGTGATGATGATGTTTTGTCCTTACGTCCTAAGGCTTGCTTGCCAACTTGCTGCTTATCCTGCTATATTTATGCTTAAAATATGCCGTGTTTTCATTAATTTTTGATAGATGACTGGCAGAATGAATCCTTGCTTTAACACAACGTGTACTGATGTTCGAACTGAATGCCTCTAAACTTTCATAGGTACGGACAGTGTTTAGTCTTAGAAAAAGCGTTTAATGTAAAATGCAACTTTTTCTAGGTTGGAGTTATTGATTTCTCAATGTATTTGAAAGATGGGAACAGCACAAAAGGCAGCGAAGGGTGAGTACGCGCACAGTTGTCCTGCTTCTTGTATCTTGGTAACTCCAAATGTTGAAGTATTCGGAGTTGCCCTGTAAGCTGTTATGTTTTTAATTAAAAAGCTACTTAGACTGAATTGCTCTTGTATGATAAATCATAACATACAAATTGAAGTATCGGGAGGGATCAGGGGAAAAGGAAAGTCTCCCAGAAATTCTGTGTCTTCTTCCTTAACTGGCAGTTGAAGATAAAAATACTGAAAAAATATTTTAAGATGAACCTCTGCTGAGTTAAGTCCGCCAATCTTTAAGCCCTTTTCGGTAAGCAGCTTAGCGGCCTTCGCTTCAGTTGTATGGCTAGGAGGATAGTGGTTGGGTTTTGGCACCATAGCATCCTTAGGGGGAAAAAAAAAAAATCTCCAATTAGAAAAGACGGTTAAGGGTGGTAAAAGTGCTTGTGCAGCACACACCAATGGAGCTGTGCAACATGCCGAGCAAGAGGCTGAAACCAGCAGTGCGGGCACGCTGACACAGGGGTTGGGTGTCGCGATTTTCTGAGGTTCTTCAAGAGTACTTCTTCCTTCTGAGGAGCTCCTGCTAGTTTGAACTCATGTATATCTTTAATCCTTATCCCTGAGGATCAGGTGTTTTGATGCATTTATCTTATCTATACTTTCATTTTTAGAACATCCCCCAGTTAAGATTTCCCGCTGGAAGTGCGTGCAAAACACGCATTTATTGACAGTTTTCCTTGAATGGATTTTGGCAAGATGACTCTTGCCCCAATCTAAATGTAGTGCAAAACCAGGCTTTTTTCTCGGACGTACTGCCGTACTCTTTGAAATGTCGTCCGCCTTAAAATCCTTCTGGTTTGCGTGTTCCAACATGCCTGAATGTCACCCAGGTGAATGGAGCAGAGGAGTCGGGGGCCAGGGGTTGATTATAAAGGTGTAGACTGCAACTCGGCTTTGTAGTTCCTTTGCATCACGTAGACTCATCCGAGACGTGGGTTATCGGTACGCGGGATATGTGGGCTGTGTCGCTGCGTTTCCTCTTAGACCTTTAACGGTGTCTCTTAGTGCTTTGACTCCAAATGGCTGAGCTGAACGATGCTTCTTTTTTCCAGAGATGGTCAGATAACTGCTATTTTGGACCAGAAGAACTATGTAGAAGAACTCAACAGGCATTTAAGGTAAGACATGAATTATTTTATTCTTTTTTGTATAGTATAGCGAAAAACAAAACTGGCTTTTAAAAAAGAAGGAATTACTGTTGGGTGTTTTTTCTCTTCAACAGTGCTACAGTAAACAACCTACAGGCCAAGGTGGATGCCTTAGAAAAATCCAACACTAAACTGACCGAGGAGGTGAGTGTAATAGAAAAGCATCTGATGTTTCGGAATTGGGGATTAAAAAGGTAGGGGAGGAGCTATTTCCAGATTTCTGGTGTACGTAATGATGGGTGTTTAACGATGGAACTGGAATAACTGCCCTGCCAAGGCATTACCCTGGCTGTTGCTACTAAGCATGAGGTGGAAAAATAACCGAATGTTTATGTTAAAAACCAAAAGCTGTTGAATACACATTATCCCTCTGAAATCTTCGAGTGCTTTCTGATTTTTGGAAAATGTCTTGGAATTAATTGTGTGGTGGATACGGTTTCAAATGCCGTATGGCTGATGTAGGTTATGAGACATCCAGCTGTGACAAATATTTAAATGCCTATTTTGACAGGTGCAGAAGTTTGCTGCAGTGTAAAGATAGTGATTTAAATGTTTCGATACCTTTTCTCTAGCCTGTCACAATTTGCAAGAAACAAAGGAAAAAAATGTATAGGTAAAACATTGTTCGGTCTGAGCATGAAAAATGATGGGTATGTGTGTCATAGGTGTAACTTGTGTTTTAAAAATGGCCTTGCAGTTCATTAGTCATGGCATAAATGTAATAAAATCTTTCTGGGGTCAGATCCCTGACAAATGGGTGATAGTAGACCTCATCCTAACGGTTTCACGGTATCCCATCCACGTGTCGCTTAGCTCAGCAGAACGATTTTGATTGGGATGTCTCGGTGCTCCCGTAGGACAACTATGAAATAGAAATTCATTTTTGCTCGTTCCCCCTCGTTAAAGGAGGTCTCTGTGTCTGGTTATTGAGCGTTTACTCTAATAGATGTATTCCAAAAGGTGAGAGGCTTTAGCCGTGGAAATGAGCTTATCCACTCTTGCAATTAAGGAGTAAGAAATGTTTCTTAAAATCAAAATTTCTATTTTAAAAAGGCGGTAGAGGCTGCCTTTCTCAGTGCTACTGTAATAAGTGGCTTTTGATTTATTACCTGCAGAGTATGAGTGCCGTGCCCATTAGGCATGGTACCCACGAGATTAATTGCAATGTTGACAGAAGTATTTTTTGATATTTTCTTTTTTTTATTATTTTACTTGCTCATGTCTTAGTGAAGTCTGCGTGCGGTTCGAAGTAAGACTTTAAGTGACACTGGAACATGCTGTGCCGAGCCGGGCTGTTTGCAGGGTGCAGCTAATGAACTGCGTCACACGCCACATCAATTTGTGTGTTTGGCTTGAGCTATACCAAAGACTCACACTTCTATCAGGGGAATTTCTGTTTGGGTTTGTCACTTCATAACACTGCTGACCTCTTGGAATGTCACTGAGCTTTGCTGGTGTGCGAGGCTTACGTAAGTAAGGATTTACAAAGCCAGAAGGAGCTTTCTGAAGTTATGCTGGCTCAAAGCGACGTGTTAGCCTGCGGTGATACCTTCCTTGGGAACTTCTCTGAGGCCTCGTAAGGATGGGGTGTGCTACTCATCCTCCGTTTCCAGCCAGATCTTCCTCCTCTGGTGAGGTTCTCATTGTGCTGCTCCTGCACATGACAGCTCAGGCAACTCTACCCAGCAGTGTACCCAAACTACTGAAGCTTTAGCAAACCCATGCAAGAATTTCTTCTTTGATATACTTTTCAATTGCTAGAAGTCAACAAAATTTAGCTGCCATGTGCTCATGTTTTTCCTTTTTGCTGTCTTTGGCAAGGGAAGGGGAATGGAGTGAGGGTTTCCACTGAGTTGCGCTAACCCCGTGTTACGCAGGCTCTAGCAGGCAGAGAGCCGAAGAAGTTGGTAACTTTACTGAAAGACAGAAACCAAAATAGGTTGGGAAGTCTCTGGTTTAGCTGATAGCGGAAATTCATCACACTGGCACTAATTGATGCTTTTTCAGATAGTCTTTCTCCTTGGTAGAGGCCAAGTTGTCTTCTGCTGCTCCAAATGTTTTTTTTCCCTTGCTTTGAGTGTAAAAACTGAGTACAGAAAATGTGTCTAGAGAGGGGGGGAAAAAAAAGGTCAAGTATGTTTTTGATATGTTACTGTTGTTCTGTTTTGTTCACAGCTTGCGGTTGCAAACAACAGGATTATTACACTGCAAGAAGAGATGGAACGGGTTAAAGAAGAAAGTTCGTACATCTTAGAGTCCAATCGTAAGGTTGGTGTGTGTGAACCCGAACTGAACCTTTCGGGCAGTCCCAGCCCAAATTCGACCGAGAAGTGTAGGTGTTTGGAAGAGACTTTATTTCCTTACGTATCTCACAAAAACTGCAATAGAGAAGAGGGACGCCAGGTGGGTCCTCCGCAGAGGTAACAGATGGACCCTGGCTGCGGTAAATCCCGCCTGGCCGTAGCTGCTGAAACCGTGAGCGTGCGCACAGCCAAGACGTAACACAGCGTATTCCTGCCTTGCTGTCAGGAGGGACGGGAGGAAGGAGGGTTTACTGAGGGGGTGGCAGAAAAATTTGGATGTAGGAGTTCTGCTTTTTTTTTTTTTGTCCTGAAACGCTGCCCTTTTGGGAGATCTGTAATCTTTTTTCGTTGATTTATTGAAAGCGCTAGTAACTATGGCAGAATCTGGTTTTAGTTCTAAAACCCATAAGATCTTTTTCTGAGGTTTTGTCACCGTACTGAGTATATTGTGAAAGCCCTGAAAACGCACGGTCTGCGTTTAATTCATATCCATCCAAGTGCAGTGGGGAACGGGGAGATCAAGCCACTGCACGTGGAAGCTGCGTTAACTGAATGGAGCTCTGAGTCTTGATAGTTGCAGAATCTGTTTTCCGAGTGGTGGGGAAAGCAAATAATTGGCAAGCGCGAGGGTTAGTAGTATGTATTGGTAGGTTAATTAAGTGTCTTCATTAACTTAGGCCACTAAAGACAGAACTGCTGATGGACATGCACTGACTGAGGCACGAAAACAGCTAAAGGAGGAGACTCAGCTGCGGCTGGTAAGGAATCTCCGAGCTTGGACCTCACTACAAATGCCTCTTTCGTGTAATAACTCCATGTCAGACAACCACTTTTGAAAATGTTTGGCGTGGGGGCTTTTTTCATTGCTGCCTGCCTGCGTCTGCCTGATCGGCGGCAGTCTTGTCAGAAGCGGTGTCAATTTTGTGGCTGCGTTGATCGGTTTGAGGTCTGTTTCGCAAAATGAGCAGTCGGCTTGCGTTTCTAGGTGTGACACATCCCCTTTGCAGATAAGGATATCGCCGCTATCTGAACTGTTGTTCAGTAGAGTGCGTTCAACTGATGGGGAGAAAAATGCCTGAGCAGAATATTCTTAGGAAATAAAAGGTCTGCCAGCTTTTCACTAGTCCCCCCCCATTGGAAAAATGGGCCCATATTGTACTTTCTGCTGTCGACATCGCTTTAATATTGGGCTGAAAATGTGGATTTGTTGTCCTTGATTGTCTGTGATGGGTCAGATCTGTAACTGTGAGGCTGTGGCAATACAGCGCGCTCCTGGGTCGTGCCTGCGTTGGCAGGAGCCCCGGTTTAAGGGTGGTTTTCTCCCGGACGGTGAGGAATGCTGCCTGGTGATGGCTGACTGATCCGGCTGTTGCAGGATGTGGAGAAAGAGCTGGAGGTGCAGATCGGGATGCGACAGGAGATGGAGCTGGCCATGAAGATGCTGGAGAAAGATGTTTGCGAGAAGCAAGATGCGCTGGTGGCACTCAGACAGCAACTGGATGATCTCAGGGCCCTAAAGCATGAACTGTCTTTCAAGCTGCAGGTAGGGAAATAACTAAATCCAATGCAGTGAATTCCAGGTAAAATTGATAGCTCTTGTTCTTCTCCCCCCCCTCATCTATTTAAAAGGCGCTAGGCGTGGAAGGGTTAAAGGCTGTGTAGCGTACTTCAGTCTTGCTGCAAGGAAGCTGTAATCCATGAACAATTGAATGTGTTGGGGGTTAAAGAAAAATAAAGAAATTCTTCAGTTTGTTCTCATGACGATCCGGAAATGTCTGTGTTTGGCTGGGGAAAGCATCTTCTGTGCCATGGTAGCTTCTGTTCCAGTACAATCTAATATTTAAAGGTGCACGGTGTAATTACACATGTTGCTGTCTGACGACAAAAGCAGCCTCTTAAGACGACGGGCAACACAAAAAGCTCTGGAATAAATTCTAAAATAAAATTCAGAAGAGGGAAGGGTTGCCTCTGCTCTGCTGGAGGCAATCATTCTCTGCAAAACAGCCGAATTACATGAGCAGGCGCTGCATTCGTATGTATTGTACGGGAAGCTTCCTTGATGATGGTACTGCCTTTTTGTGGGGTCTGGGGGTATCCCGCACCTCTGGCAGGGTGTTTGTCCTTGCAATATTGACCTGGCATTTGCTTTCTGAGCACCTCCTCCTGCCTCTTTGGCTCCTGGCCCTTTCGCTTCGCGTGCCGCGTGATTTACCGTGGCTCATTTTGGTTTTACTGCTACTTCTAAAAACCCACGATGCTGCTTTTTGCAGAGTTCAGACATGGGAGTGAAACAGAAGAGTGAATTAAACAGCCGTTTGGAAGAAAAAACAAATCAGATGGCTGCCACTATCAAACAGCTTGAACAAAGGTAAAAAATGAAACTCTTACAATTATAAAGTCGTGTGTGTATTCTAGAGGTGTTCGTCTCCTGATGAACAGCCTTGTACTTTCTGAGGGAGATGAGCTTGGAAAAAATCCTCATGTGCAAGTAAATGGAGGAAGGCGAGGGGGCAGCCCGGCTGTTGCTGGGAGCCGATAAAGGCAGCCTGAAGGTATAATGTCTCTTTGGGCTGGGCCAAGTTGGGTCCTAATGGCCGAGTTGCTCTCAAGTTACCCTCACGAAATTAGGAGGGCCTCGGCGTATAAGTTGGGTCGATTTGAGGAGGAGCAGCGCTGCTTTTGCCCTTCTGTCTTGTTCTCGAAGCCAGGCTTTGCGGTGGTTTGGCCAAAAGTTCAGAAATTCAGTCTCTGCGAATTGCCTTCGCTGCCACGCTAGCTCCGAGAAAATCACCGCAGCTCTCACTGGCATGTCAGGGACTTATTTAATGAGTAGGTCAACGCCCTAAATTAACGCTCTTGTTTTAGGGTTTATATTCTGAATGATTCCTTATAAAAAAAGTAGTTTTGTTTGTGGAAAATTTGTGGTTCAACATGTGTTATGATGCCTGCTCAGCTAATTGATGTGCTCTTTTTCTCTCGCTGTTCTTATTTTTCCATACTGTTTTTCATCATCCCCATTCTGACTTACCGATACAGTGAAAAGGATTTGGTGAAACAGGCAAAAACCTTAAATAGTGCAGCAAACAAACTGATCCAGAAGCATCATTAGACGTTTTTATGTCTGATCACCTCACAGCTCTGACATCAGAACCCATTTATGAGGGGAGAACTTGAGAATTGCTAAAAGCAACTGTTAAAATGTTAATTGTCACCTAAAGTTGATTTGGAAATTGCTGAATTTTTAAAACCAGTGAGTTTTCCTTCAGAGATTGAGTCGGGTATAAAATTCCCTAACTTTGCCATTTAAACTGTGTTAAAGTACCGATGAGTTGGCCAATAAACACCCCAGGAAAGCGTAAGGAATGGCAGATATGTGGCTCTGTACATCCCGGTGATGCAAACCGCATACAGCAGCACAAGTCTTCAACGTTTGTGGATACTAGATGCGTTGGTCAAGCCAATGTCAGATTGGCCAGCTCCGGAAAGTCAACTAGTTTTGTGTTACCCTTTTTTGTGAAGTAGACAAAAAAAAAAAAAAAAAAAAATGCATCCCTGGAAGTTGTTGAAAGTAGTTGTGTGCGTACCCCAAGCCGTCCCCCATTTCACTTCTGTTCCGTGGGGTCAGCCCCGAGCCCAAGGCCCGGGGGCGCGACTCGGTAGCTCGTCACCGTCAAGACCAGCCCTCTTGTAACCGAGACCGCTTGCAACCAATTTGCCTTAGTGACTCGGTGGGAGGCTGGGGGAATTCCGACTAATCCTTATTCCTTTAAACTTCATGTGTGCAGAGTTAGTAGCTAGGTGTCTTAGAGTAACATGATAGAGTGGTAAGTTCAGTGGAAACCTCCTTATCTTTGCATTGCCTTCTACCTCTGCCATGAATCCCTCTAGACATCCGTTGCGGTTCTTCCCGACGGAAGGAAGCTGAGGAGAGAGGTGTTTTGGTAGGTCTCTCCGCTTCCTCGAAAGCGAAGTTACACGTTTTACTAAAAAAAAAAATCTGATCTTTATATTCTAGCATTTAAAAGAAACATAATAAAAAAAAAAAAAAAAAAAAACAACAAAATGTGCAGTGGTGGGGAGTGGAAACGGTAATTTGGTACTTGACTGTTCCTTGTCTGAGTAGTTAGTGGTTGAAAAGGAAGAGTTGCCTTTTACTATTACACTTCTTCCGTTTGCTTCCCAGTTTCTGTTGCTCAATACGAATGGAATTTGCTAATGGAAGAACAGCTAAAGCTTGGAAACGGCTCCGAATAAGAAAAGAAATCGCCAATTTAACACCCCAGTGCAAAACTTTTAAGTAACTGTAGCTTGGAGTATTAGAAACTAAAATCCTCTTCCCTGTGGCCACACGTGTCACCGTGGTGGCCAGACACAGCCTTTAGGTTATAAGTGCTCCTAGAGATTGATTTTTTTTTTTATTTTTTTTTTTTTTCCTTTCAAGAAGGTGACATTGGAGGGTTTTCTGGGTTGAATAAGGGGTTTTTTTGCTCTGGCGAGATGCCTGTAGAAATTCTTCGGTGCCAGTTCTCCCTTTGTGCTCCTTGGGGCAGCGGGTGGCAAACGTGACCGAAGGGCAGCTGGGGAAGGAACTTCTGCTGATTCTCACTGGGCGCGTTTCAGAGCCGGGGGGGCTCAGCCCGGTCCTCCCGTACCCCCGCTTAGCTCCTGCCATGGACTCCCGCACACAAGCAGCCTTGGAGAGACCCCTTTTAAACCTCTTTAAATGCCCAAGTCGCATGCTTGAGAGTAGCAACATAACCTTCAGTAACCTTTTACTAGAAACTCAGTTTAACAACCTGGGGGGGAAAAAAAAAATAATACTAAAAAGGCGGAAGCTTTCATCGAGGTATCGGAATAGCTAATTAGAACAGTTAACTCCCCCGCCCCTCCCCAGATTTCTGCTGTAGAAACAGGGGTCGGGCTGGCTTTGTTTGCTGTCCCAGTAACGCTAAAATAAGACAGAATTAAGATTCTGGCCGTTCGTGGTGTCAGGCCCGAAGCGGAAATGCTTTGGCGTGCTAATGCCTGGGCGCTTGAGGTGTCAGTCGGTGGAAGAGACCAGGAAAATGCACTAATTCCCAATATAGTAGCTAACCTATGTTGCAAGTTCCAGTTACATGTGCAAAGCTGAAATGTAACGTACATTAAAATCAAATTTGACTTAAAATTCTGTGTACTTGAGGTTTGCTTTGAATCTGGATACAAGTGATGTTTTATGTTTTTCATCTAATGGCTGTAAACTGTAGTAATAGAATAAAAACTATTGAAAATCAGAGCTTCTGCCTGGTTCACCTACATCTTGCTTTTCTTTAAAAGATTTTCCTCCTTTCCATTGTTCTTACCATTCCTTATTTTGGCTTTACCTTTTCACTGGGTGTTTTTTGTTTGGTTTGGTTTTTTTTTTTTTATTTGTTGCTTTAACTCGGTCTTCCTCCCCACCATGGCTTTTGTTTTTTATCACAAGTTCATGTGGCTCAAATCCAGATTGCGACAGGCAGAGAAGGACCGGCAGTTGGCCCAGCAGGACAACCGGCTCTTCAAGCAGGAGTTTGGGGACAAAATCAACAGCCTCCAGCTGGAAGTGGAAGAGCTCTCCAGGCAGCGGTGAAGACATCCTCTTTCTTCTCTATTTTCTGGGCTGTGCTTACCGTGTCTGGTAGAAGGCGGTAGGAGTTGGAGACAGAGAGAGACAAGTGGCATTTGAGGTGACAGGCAGGCAAATCTTTTAACACACCTGTCTTTAGAGTTACAACTGGAAAAATCGGATGGGAAGAAAATGCAAAAGAACTGCGTGGTCAGCAGAAACCACCAGCAAAAGTGCAAATCTTATGTGGCGGTGGAATATCAGAGGCAGGTTGCAGAAGGTCTCTTGGGTGGAAGTGAAATGTCAGGATGGTTTTTGGAACGCGGAAATGTCCGCAGGGGCCTTCTGCACCACGGTGAGACTTGTTGGGCAATGACCTTCTCTTTTGAAAGCCTACAGCGCTAGAGATGGGGGACAGAGATCACCACCAGCTGCAAATCTGGTTTGGGAGGCTGGGGAAAATCCTCGGTCTGCGCTGAGGTCGCGTTGCGGGTTATCCTGCTCTAGGGAATGGCGGAGAGCTGGATGAGCGCTTCCAAGCGCAGTCAGGTGTCTGACGGCAATGTAGACCTCTCCAATGTCTAGTGTTGCATCAGACTTTGCACTGTAATAGCATAATTGGGAATCTCAAGCTAACAGTAAAAGCAAACTGTGTGCTGCTCATTGACGGGGCTGCAGCGCTACGCCTTTGGTCTCAGTTTTGCTGGGAGGCAACCAAAAAGTTAGAAACCGAAGGTAGAGAACTTGGCGAGAGCTATCCTGTTTCCCCTTGCGGTGTCACCACTTTACCGGTATCAGGAAAACAGAGAAATCCTCTTAAAAGAGAAGAGCGTCTTCCCTTCCGCAGCTGTGACGCATCTTCTGGTTGTTGCAAGGTCACCGGGATGAATTGCGTGGAAGCGTTGCTGGCTGCATTTTTTTATTTTGTCCTCTCCTCCCCTGCTGGCACAGCGTTTTGTTTGCTTTTTTTTAAGAAGCTACAGAGGGTGCCCATGAAGCCAGCAAATGGTTTTTATCAGGAATTTGTAGGAGGTCCTGGACCTGAGCTTAGCTGTCGTCTTGGGTATAAACGGGGAATGCATTTTCTCTGTACGTGCTCCTTACACTGAGTCAGTTGAACTTGGCGTAGCTGCCTGGGGAGGAGATGTGCAAGCTGGTCTATTTTTGCATCAGTGGGACTCTTTCTGGTTCCTTCCTCGCTTTAAGCTAAATCAGGAGGACGGTATGAAAATGATGGAGCCTCCTTCACTGGGAGGCTGTGCTGCGTTATTTAACGGGGTTTCTAAAGCAGAGAGTTGCGGGAGGGTGCTGCACTGGGTGGTGATTCTTGAATTGTATTCCTTTAAGAGGAAACGGGACTTTCTGCGTTTGTGGTGGTGGTGTTTTTAAATCACGTTATAAACAAGAATTCCCTCGGGCGGTTTGTTTTTTTAAATGTCAAGGCGGGCGAGGATTCGTTTCTGGATCTGAGTCTCCAGCAGCTTTACTCACTTCAGTCAGGCTATGTAATTAATGAGGCTGTAGTTCATAATGAGTTATTTAAAAAACAGTTGGAGCGGTATGGAGGCTAACGAGGGTAATAATGGGTAACGTTGGTTTTTATAGCAATGAGGATTCTGAATATACAGTACTAGTCTTGCCACTGCTTCTGCCAGCAGATACGCAGTTTCTAGGCTTTGATTTTGGGGCAGGAGTTGTTCCCTACGGCAGCTCCCATATTTTATTTGTCAATTACTTACTGACTTCAGCAAACAGGGTCCCTGGCACTTCAGTCGCTGCTGGTCCACGTGCCCCAAGAGCTTTGTGGCGGTTGGGCGCAGGGCGGCTGCAGCCCTGGGGATGTGGAGCTTCCTGGTGGCCCAGCGCAAAGGGTCTGGGATCCACGGCTAGGTCTGGAGCGGTGCTGCTCTGCAGCCTGCTTGGGGCTGCGCCAGGGACCTCAGATGGGCTTCTTCCTCTGTCCTCCACCCGCTGGTGAGTTGTCCTGCGGAACGTGAATGTGCTGCGCTCAGCCGTGTCTTTGTTTTCAACCCGCTGGGCTCATCTCTCTTATCCCAGCCCAAGTCCCGACCTGCTGGTGTGCCGTTGCTCAACCAAGGGCGGAGCAGGTTCTCCTCCTGGAGAGGAGCCCTTGGTTGCTCCACCGGGACCGAGCCCCGCTTCCAGGCGAGATGTGAGAAGAATCACCCCAGCTCTCAGGGAGGAGCATCCCATCCGTGCCGTGTGGATGGCTTTGGGAAGCGGTCAGGGATGGTGGCTTTGGTTTCAGAGCAGTTGGCGTGCTGAAGAATGGCTTTTTGAACCGGGCACTGATGGACGGCTCTGTAATAAGATGAATAACTAAGTATTTGTAAGGATTTGCAGGCGGCGTCAACAGATTTATTCCCTGCAAAATTACGCTAGAACGAGATGAAGAACTTCTAGACTTTTCCATCCTGACGTAGTATGGCTTAACGCACTGCGAGGCACCTTTTATTCAAAGAGGCATTTTTCAGCTCTTGAGCTGGGGTTTAATTGCTTTGGTGTAAAGAGAAGGTTAAATAGTTCATTTGCTCTCCGTGTCGAGTGTTACGGAACCGTAGCCTTGACTCATAATTCCACAATATTTGGTATTCTAGGAGCCACCTGGAACTAGAGCTGAAGCGGGAAAGAGACAGATGGTCACACAGTCACCAGCGCAGCCAAGAAAACAAAAAAGGCACAAAGAATTGGCTAAGACAGGTAATGTGACTTTGATTCTTCTTGGCTTCTGTTGGAAATACGGTTTCACTGAACTCCTCTGCTTTTCCTGAGCTTTGTTAGGCAATAAATGCATTGGGTTAACGTGCCACCGCAAAATGCAACGTTTTTACACGCGCTAAATAGCCAGTTTATTGAGTTGAGCCTCGCAAAAATATTGCAAGCATTGCATTTTATTGCAGAACGCTGATTTCTTCTTCCAAGCTGGGACCTGACAAAATCTTGACAGTAATTGTGATTTTTTTTTTTTTTTTTTTTTTTTCCTTCACTAGTTAAATAAAACCAAGGGTAACGCAGCAGGAGAGGCGCTGTAAACATTACGTCTTACGAAAAGCAAACTTGCTTGGTTTTATTTCTTGTATCGTAATAAGGGATATCCTCCTGAAAGAGGTAAACAGTAAAACTAGGAAGACAAAAATATTTGTGGAGGGCGTTACAAATACCTTCCAGTGTTCTGGTAGTGCTGCGCATTAGTGCATTCGGTGGGTTTTCTAAAGTACAGTGTAGCGTTCATTTTGAGACTAAAACTCACAGTCCCCAGGTGGAACTCCTTTTTTAGCGGTAAATTTGCGTTTGAAAGTGAAAATCTGCTCTGCGGCTCTTTCTGTGAAGCGAAACAGGCTCTTTTGCTGGGAATTGGCAGCGAAACAGTTGTTTTGGAGAACCGAACCTGTAACCATGCGGGCTGTGCGGGGCTAGAGGTTGGTCTGCAATTCCCACGTGCTGCTGCCCTTGAGACCTGCCTGCGCTGGGCTCCCCTGGCTGCCTGAGCCGTTCCGGGTTTTTCTTTTTTAAAAGCAATATTACTCAAAATTGCAGTGAAGTTATTTACGCATCATGATCCTTTGATCAAAAAGCGATGCTTGCTGCGGCACAACAGCTGTAATTCAGTAGAAGGAATCGGAAACTACGTGTGGCGCAGTTGGCCAGTAAAAACGAAAAGAAGAAACCCCCTGAACTGGGTGGTCTGATGTTTAAAGTGAAGGTTGGCTACTCTCCGGAAGGCAGAAAAGCTGCTTTTTTATTTTAGCTGCTTAGCTGAGAGCCCGTGGCCGGGCTTGAGCCTGTGTGGGGTTACCCTGCTGTACTCAGTAGGTGAGCGCTGTGCCACGAGCGAGGAGCCCCCGCTAGGAATAAATGGGCCAACATGCAAAAAAGCCGTTTCAGAATGGCCGCTTTCTTTTTCTTTTTTTTTTTTTTTCTTTTTTTTTTTTTTCCACAAAACTTGTGTGCGGCGCTTGCTGCGGTGGAAGTTTGCGTTTGCAGACATGGAGGAGCCGCGCTGAGCCTGTAGTCCCGACGTGAGAGGTGGGGAGGGTTTCTTTCCTCTCCTGGATTTGTCTCGCGGATCAGTCTTTAAAAAGCCTGTTCGGCCTGTCTACCTTTTCACCCCCTGCTGTTAAAATAAACACTGGTGACGGTGAAGTTTCTTGTACCTCCTGGTAAAAGGAGACCGTCGGACGTGTTTAAGAGTCCACCCCTAAAACATGAAGCCAGCTCTTTGTTCACAGCAAAAGGCAGGCACGTGGAGCTGCTCGTAGGGAGCTCCCGTGGCGTTCATGCACCTTCACGTGTCCCAGCACAGCTCCGTGCCGAGGAGGGCGGAGCGCAATTCCCGAAGCATCGGCGTAAAATCTCCCTTGGCGGTGTGACGGGGCTGAAACCGGTGTCTCCGTATATTTAACTGACGGGTAACTGTTTCCTTTCGGCAGGATGGGAAGCTCAAAATCCAGGAAGAAAACGCTAAAGTGAAACAGCCCCAGAGAGAGGAGAACAGCGTCCTGCCCCACAAGTATGGAAGATGAGAAATCTCATTTTTGCCTTCTCCTTTCCTAAGTCCTGCTTCCCCTTCTTGGATTTCTTTGGGAAGTTTGGAATAGCGCGACTTCGCTTTCTAAGAAAGGTTTTTCAACCTAATGCCTTTTATTGAGGTCTTTGCTGCTTTTTCCTAGCTCTCAAAGGGAAGAAGGAGGTTCTACTGCTTGCCATAAGTATTTCTGCACCTGAAAAGCACTCTCTCTCTCCCATTTGCCTCTGAATTTGTTTCGGTATTCATCTGTTTAGTAATTTTTCTTACTTAATGAACCTTCGTAAGCCAAATGCTGCAGAGACCGGGACCTCTGGTACTCGTGTCCAAAGAAGGTATCTTTGTTGGTGAGGGGAAGGAGAAGGTTGGTGGATCAGGGGTGTTGGGCGCTAATAGTCGGTGGCTTCTGGACAAGAAGAGAAGCTGTTGGAGAAAGAGAACTTGAAATCGTATTTCAAGGAGATGGTTGTACAAAAATGTAGTTCAGGGGGCGTGTTTCTAAACTCAGTATTACAGAGGAGGATTCTGGGTGTAGGATTTGTTTAGTGTTTGAAAGCTAAGTTTCAAATCCGCTTTTAAATGCGAGAAGACGTTTTAAAAGCCACAGGGAACAGCTCTGTGATGAGGACTCTGCTGGGAGATGGAAAGAGCCTGTTGGAAGTACTCTGGATGTCAGCGAAGCAGCGCAGTGCTCTGACAGCGAGCCGAGCGCCAACATAAAGCTAATCAGAGAAGTACTGTCCTAAAAATAGCATAAGCCCAATTCAAATCTGCTTTACCAGATATTAAAAACCTTCCAGGCCTTAGAAGCTTTCTGCCCCCGTTTCATCTTGGGTGTTTAAGCGGCGTGAGCGTCAGGCTGCCCGTGTATCTGGAAGGCCTCAAAACACCTTATGGCCGAGTTCACAGACGTGTAGGGGACCAAAGGTTTTGCACTGATGTTGAAAGCTGGTTTTAAATTGTGTTGGTACCATCTAAACAGTCTTCCCTGTGTCCGTGCTCCCCTTCCTCGGCTCTTCCGAAGGCGCTGTGCGACTTTTTTTTTTTTTTTTTTTTGTTTCTCCTGCTCTTCCCGTTGAGGTGGGAGTGCTGCGTGTCTGAGCAGCACCAGCCACGTCCCCCCCGCCCCGCTCTCTGCCGAAGCTTATGGCCGCCTGCCCTCCCAGGCGAGCCGACTTGGCCGCGCGGTTTTGAAGCAACGAATCCAACACTCGGTGTGGGTAGGGTTTTACAAACAGGACGAGGGAATTCTCTGATAGTCCGTGTGTTTTTTCTCAAGTGACGCGGTGGCTGAAGCGCCGGCTCCACGTGACGGTGTTGTTCTCTTGCAGGTCACCGAGCGGCACGCAGGACGAGCAGGTTGGTGACTCTTTTCCTTGCATTGAAATACTGAAGGGCGAGGGTCCTGAGGGCGCTCCTGGGCTGCTGCAGCAGCTTCCCTGCCCGAATACCCTCAAGTTTGTCCTTCAGGTTGTGCCTTGGTGAGGGTTTGGCTGCAGCAGCCGTTGTTCCCTAGCGGAAGAGTGCTGCTTATCTCATTAGAAAGGCTTTCACTTGGCAGCGCTGTGCCTACGTGAGTTCACTTTGCCTCCTCAGCGCAACCACGCTGGTTTTTAGATGAATATTAACCCCTTTTCTTATTCCTTTGCCCCATGCCTTTGCTGGGTTGGTGTGTCTAAAAAGAGCAACGGAAGCGTAGTATAATAGAGCGTTTGTGAAAATGGTGGTGTTTAAGCTTCTTGGTCTGGGCTAGGGCTTTGCCAGTTGCTCTGTGGGGTAGAACAAAGGGGTGTTTTGATCTGTTGGTTTGTTTTGCTTTTTCCACGTATCTCAGATTGACCAGAAGCCATTCTTTCCCCCCCGGGTGCCTGGCAAAGCACAGCTAGACCCTTAACCTGTCAGTGGGATGCCGCGACAGTCGTGCGCTGTAGCCAGGGCGACTGTAGATCACCCTGCAAAGGCTCGGTGGCCCCGTGTGGCCGCACGGCGTGCTGTGGGCAGAGGGGGGTGGAGAAGACAACACCGGAACCCTTCCTCCCCGTTGTAAGAAGCAGACCAGCCACAGTGCTCTCGTACAGCTGCCGTGTAAAGCAGAGAATGTCTTGTTTCTCCTTGGGGTTTAGGAACAGCTGTCAGGACCGGGAAATGCCGAGATGTGCCAGCTCTGCCAGGAAGAAAGCAGCCGAAGTGCAAGAAAGGTAACTCCCAAGACTTGCGTTGCCTTCTCTGTCATCTGGTGAATGTGCGTCTCCTCTGACTTGCATTTTGGAATAGCACAGGTTTCCTACTGGTGACCTGGGACAAAGAAATGAGCCCTTTTCTGAAGTCCACCGTACCCTTACAGTAAACTTGTCAAACAGTGGTTGCCTGAGGGTTCCCTGCTCTGCTCTGTGTTCAGTGGTTTGGTTTTCCTTCCCCTTAGCAGCTTCTTCCCTTTTTAGCAAAGTGGTTTTTTTCTGGGATCAATCAGAAGTGAGAATAGGAGGTGTTGACACTTGTTTGTCATCTCTCCGCTTAGGGCGCCAGGCTTTTTTTCTCTTCTTATTATTATTTTTCATGTAAGCCCCCCTTGCTTTCCTCACTGCTTTACGCTCTGAGTCTAGAGGGATGACAAGAGGCTCAGGGATAAGGGCGTTCCGTGGGAGCGCTGCCTTCACCCAGATACGTTCCTCCACTGATGCGGAGGAGCAGTTGGGAAGGAGACAAGGCGCTGCTACAGCTGCTGCCAGTGCAGCAGGTGTCCTGGTCACACTGGTAGCCGGGGGGGAGGCATTGGGTTGTGTTTTCGCCTGGTTATGGCTAGAAAATACACGTGTGTGCCTCTTGTGACACACAGCTCCAGTAGAGCGAGTCAGTCAGACCTGGGATGGTTTGTTACTGGTAACTCTTACCTGCGTTACTACAAGCCGTCACCTACTCCCATTTGACCTAAGGAGCTTTGCTATAAACTGCTCCTGAGCGCAGGAGCCAACTTCTGGTTTTCGGAGGGGACAAGAGTGGAGTTTTGGAGCGTCTTTCTCTAGCCCGGTGGAGCATTTGGTTGAGGGAATGATAATGAGAGGAAAAACATAAGTGTCTTCGTGTTGTTTGTGTCTTGAGCGTCTCCTTAATTTCCCTGTCCTCCTCCTCTGTTCCAGAACATCTGCAAGAACTGTGGCGGCATCTTCTGCGAAGCCTGCTCGGCCAACGAGCTGCCCCTGCCGTCCAGCATTAACCCCCAGCGCGTCTGCAACCGCTGCCACGCGCAGCTCATCCAGCAGTACTCCTCCAGCCCCTTGTAGCGGACGCCGTGCAGGGAGAGCTCACCAACAAACGGTTGTGGCTGAGGATGGTTTGTGGAGTTGTTCAGGGGGAGCGTGAAGAGAAGACACTTGCCTGCGTTCTTTGGAGGCCAGATGGGAAGCAGCTTTGTGGTGTTTACAGTTTCTTGTGGCTTAGAACAGTCTGAGCCTTCCCTCTACAAAAACCTTGCCGGCTCTCGGCGCTGAGCTTGTGCTGGGGAGAGCGGCTTTGGGAATGTCCCCAAGGTGTCCCCACGCAGGGAGAACAGAGCGCCCTCGCCCCAAAATGAGCCCCGTGTGTGTGTGTGTCTGCCTGTGCAAGTCAGGAATGGTCGTGTCCTCAAATGTGTGGCGTGAAAGCTGCTGCTGCTAAGCAAAACCTCGCTGGAAGCACGACAGGAGGGTTTTTAATCCTCCTGTCTGGCTGCACTTGAAATCCCATTTCCCTTTCCCAGTTGCCTTTGACAATCCGGCTCAGCCATGATACGTCAGTGCCGGGTGTCCGGAGGCCAGGTGAGAGGGCCCAAAACACTTTTTGGCTTCATTCCTTGGTCTCAGCCCTCCGGCCCTGGGCTTGCTGTGCGAATCGGCGGGGGGAAATCTAACCAAGCTGTGAAAGTTCTGAAGTTCCCCTTCTACGTTTGAGGGGCTGGGGGGGCAGGGGGTGCCCGACGGGAGAACTGAGGACCTGCACTGATCTGGTGTGGGGGTGCCCCGAGGCATCTCGGGCCTTCCTCTCGGGAACCCTCACGGGGACTCGGTGACTGCGCAGCAGTGTCGAAAGCGACGGATGTCACCGCACCTCCCACCGCGGTGTGGGAACCGGAGGCATCGGATCCCCCGGCATTTAGATACCAAATCCTCGTGATGACACAGATTTAGGGCTGCTTCGCTCCACCTCTCCCCCTTGTCCACATCAAAAAAAAAAAAAAAAAAAAAAAAAAAAAAAAAAAAAAAAAAACCAACAACAAACAAGATTGTAATAAACCTGGCATTTCGCTTTGTTATTTGTTAGACCAAAAGGAAGGCGAGATGCAATGGGAATGCTTTTTGCCTACTAGAAATTCTAATTTGAAACACAGCGTAGAGAGGTTTCACACTTCACGCTAACGTCGTTCTTTGTCGTTGTTACCTCATGAAATTTTGTCCAAAAAGCGGTGGTTGGTGGCTTCCTCGTGAAGCACGGAGCACGTCAGGGTTGTGTCGGGACTGGTTTATACTGGAAGCCTGCTTCAGTCTGGAAGACCACAGAATGTTCTGTAGTCCTTAGGAAACCGGTGTATTTCTGTGTGACAAATGCATTTGGGTTTGTACAAATTTTATTAGGGGTTAGCGGTTTAATTCCTCAGGGGGGATTTTCTGTTCATTAAGCGTGGCTGGAACCTTGTTAAAAAGTGTGTCAGAGCTGAGGTAATTTCCGCGGTCGGTGCTAGTTTGTACCAGGAATTTTTCTTTCCTAGTTCCCCCCAGGCCTCGGCGTGTTCAGCCACCCAAGTTCTCCGGCCCCTCTTGGTGCCCTTGGAGCCAGAGCGCTTCCCAGGGGGGCAACTTCACATGGATTTTCTTTTTCTGCTCTTTTTTTCCACCCCTTATGAGCGTTACTCGATCCGTTTCTTTGCTGCTGTCCCGTAAAGCGGATGAGTAGTCGTAAACAGTCTTGAAATAGAAGGAAGCCTAGAACTCAAGTGTGGGCCCGCTGCTCTGCGGGGGGGAGACACCAGAGGTGAATGGAGACAGAGAATTTAGTGTGAATGGTTTTGTGTACAGACTGTACGCATTTACGAGATTACGAATTCCTGCACCCAAACCCAGCGTGACTCACGCCCCGAGCAGAAAGTGAGACCCAAACCATGTCCATGTTCGAGGACTAAACTGGAAACCCGGCACTTGCCGTAAATACTGTTAACGGTGGTGTGTCCAGCACGTTGCAGCTCCGGAGGGACGGTTTGTGACTGTCCCGACAGCAGCGGCTGCCGCTCCGCTTGCTCCAAGCGGAGGCTGTGACTGTTGTTCCCGGGGAAAAGTGGGACGGCTGTTGCGCAGCGCCACGGGGTCTGGACAGACGCGCAGGAGGCAGCTGAAGGCCCTTCAGAACCCGGCTCTGCAGCTGCGAGGGCAAGGTCGGAGCGAGACGCTGCCAGCTTGGTGTCAGCACCCACCCCTTTCCGGGCATCTGGGGCTCCGGGAATGGCTCTGCCTGGAAGGACGGGATGTTGTATGGGGCGTTATGCCCCGTGATGCTGCAAACGTTCACAGCACACTTGCTCAGGCTCTGCTTGCAACGCTGGGTGGGGGCTGACGGTGGCTGTTTGGGTGGATGGGGGGGGAGCAGAGGGCGGTTTTTCTGATGTTGATTTTGTTCCATGTAATAATAAAAACTTGATCACCCGTATCCTGCCTCCCGCGTGCTTTTTCCATTCCACACTGCTTTGGCTCTGTGTATGAAGGGATTTCAAAACCAGTAATGGGTGACAGATACCGATGGAGATGGGGAAGCACAGGGTAGGAGGGATGAGGTACTGGCGCCTGCGGAGGCGCGTACGAGGACGTTAACGTGCTCTGGTTGTGTTAATTGCAAATACTGGTGTTTTATTAATGCTTTGGACACCCTTGTGCAGTCGGAGACTCCGACTGCTCCATCCCGCAGCACTTCCCGTGCCTCCAGGACAGCTGCAGCTGCTTTTGCAACAGACAAGCTGTCCAAAGTATCTCAACACAATTTATTACATGCTTTTACACAATGCTAGAACTAAATTTTATACAGCTTATCCTTGTTATGGAGCAGAGACACTCGGGCTCGATCTTTACGCTCATACCCACGGAATGTGTTCACTTTGGCCTGAAAACAAAGGAAGAGGAAAAAGAAAAAAATCACTCCTTGCCTGCAGATTATTGCTTCATTTTTTTCACATGCACCACTGCATTTTGTTCCAAATTATCGTCTCCCATAATAGAATACCAAAATTCGGCAATACTAAAAGATCTCACCGAAAAAAAGGGTGAGATGACATGAGCAGCTCCACCAGGTGACACATTTCCGTGGGTGGCTGCAGCTCACACTCGCGCGCACACACACACACGGTGGGGGGGGGGGGCGGCAGGAGGTTAATTCTGCTGGGGCCAGAAACTGTTGTGGATGTTCGTGTTCTCTTGAATCTGCCCCAAGAGCTTATCCCGGGCCTAGACTGGAAATCCAGAGATGGGGATGCTGGGCGGGTGCCTGGGGGGTGCCATCCCTCCCTGCAGCAGCCGTGGGGGCCAGGACCTCAGGGAGCAGTGACCATGGTCCCCCGCTTCCAAAAGGCAATTCATGGAAGAGCTACAACTTGGCCAGGGCTGTTTATAAAGGTCACGGGAAACTTTTTTCGTGGTACAAACATTCTGCCTCACGGCTGGGGCAGCCAGGGGCCGGGGGGGGGCTGCTGTGTGGTTTCCGTAAGGAGCGCGACCTGATGGCGTGAGAGCAGCAAGAACTGCCACATCACCCTGCGCCCGCCTCCCTCCTGCTCACACCCAACGCAGCCCACAATTTTTACCTTGTAAATGGCAAGGAGAGACACACGGTTTCTGTGCAAGTAACAAATAAAATAACAAAAAAAAAAAACCCAGACCCAGAAACTGTCCCGGCACAGGAAACCTTCCCCCTCCTTGTTACCATTGTGGCAAACATTACAAGCTGTTTGCACTGAAAACAGGGTGACTATCACACTTTACCATGACAGCGGATGGATTAAAATAAAAAAAACACACCCAACTAAAAAAAAAAAGTTACCAGGAGACTGTTACTTTGTCAAACTCCACTGTCTGTACTGGTAAGTAAGAGTCACCACCACCCCACCCCCCCCCCCAGCCTAAAGACCAGTTACTGTCAATCCATGGTTGGGGAAAATGTTCAGCCACATTTCCTCTTCCGTGCCAGGGATACAACCCCAGCAGCACCCTTATTCACACACTTGCGGAGTTTTAAGGGGAGGAGGAGAAGACAGAAGCTCTCCCGCAGCCCCAGCTGGGCAGGGCGAGCTGCTGGGCAGTCCCAGGGCAGCGCAGCCCCCGCTGCCACCGCGGGAAGGAGCTGCTGCCCCTTGGCCGCAGGATTTCTATCCTGCGGAACCCCGATTCGCGGGCCGGGGCGTCCAGGCTCACTGCCTGACCTCGGATGAGCCCCTTCAGCCACTCCAAATGTTAGCATTTAAGCCAGCTGAAATCCAAAGTATCAGAAATAGTAACCCTGAGGCATACGTTGCTAAAAATGGAACAGGACCAACAGAGAAGGATGCACTTACCAAATCTGAGCCCGTGCCACTGTCATGAGCAGTCTTGTTTTGCCTTCGGATGTTTGTTCAGGAATAATTCAATGGCACTGCACTCTGGGGAACAATTTGAGAGAGGCCGCCTGGGTTCGCCGATTGTACGTGCTATATTTCTTTTTTTTTTTCCACAAATCAAATACCACATTACAGGGTAATTTGGAAATGTACATTTAAAACGATCCTTTTACACAGGATGTTAACGGCAGCTTGACAAGCTGTGCCAAACTGCCCAAGGAGCGGAGTCCTGGGGTTGTTAAGACACACACACCCCCCCCACCTCCTCTTTACTTACGCAGCTGTGACCCCTCCTTAGCCATCGCGGCGACCGCGTCCTCTTGGCTCTTGAAATGCACATCCGCTTCTCCTGTGGCCTCTCCCTGGGAGTCGTATTCCACCATGATCTTTGTGGGCTTCAGCGGCGCAAAAAACTAAAAAGAAGTGTGTGGGGGGGAGAGTTTGGTGAGAAAGAGACAACAGAACAGTAATGCACCCTATTCCCCAGAAACTTGATGTTTTTACTCATAAAGCCTGTCCAGCTGCGGGGAGCTCGAGTAGCCAGCACCCCCCCCTCCCCTCTTCTCCGCCTGGGTGGAGCCGAGGGACCCGTGTCACCTGTCCCACTCTCTGTGAGCTCCCAGCAGAGTCATTCTTGACACGAACAAAAAATCCTCTCACGGCACAAATATTCTGTACATGTCAAAGTCATTACGTGCAGGTACGCTCGCTCTGTGACGCTGTATACTATTAAAATAAATTAAAATTGGTATCAAAAAGATCCTGAAAATAATTTCTTAACAACCGGCTTCTCTGAAATCTAGCCAAGATGACAATCGGCTACTCGGGTCAAAGTGACGATGGTAAGAGAGCCCAGCAAGCTTTCATCCATTCTCATTTACGGAGGTGAGCGTATCGCCGTTGTGCCAGGGCTTCCCTGGGACCCTCGGCAAGCTCACGTTTCCAAACACATTCAGCCTGAAGCCTAACACAGACACAGATAAATTAAAAATCTGAAGTCACTCCGGCTGTAACAACTAATCGAGGGTTTGCACTGGCGATTTCATTCACATTTTTAGTGTTACTCACATTTATTATGTCTTGGGCACTAGCCTGGCTCGGAAAACCCCTGACGTGGACAAAGTGCAGCAGTGATGAGGCGTTCGCGGATTCTAAAACGGGCCTGGAGCTTTCTGTTCCTTCCCCGCACAGTTCTGTGGAACGGAGGGAAAAACCCCATCATTAATGCTCACAAGTCTCACCTCCCTCGCGTGAAAGCTGTACGCGCGCGGGGTCACGCTCACAGCAGACGACGAGAGCAAAACGAAGTGGCCTCAAAGAAGACGCACGATAGGGAGGGACTCACTATTTTCTCCTTCAGCATCGGAGCCTCCTGTGCTGCTCAATCCCCTTTCTTCAGGAATGAACTCCTGTTCTCTTCTCACTCTGGAGTAGGTCACCATCTGCTTGTCATAAGGCATGTGCCTTTGCATTTGATGCTTTCTACTTACGTACACTTCTATATACCTAGAATTACAAGGAAAAAGATTGCGTGGCACCCCCTGCACCTCCGCAAAGAACTCAAGGTTTTGAGACAGTACCATTACGTCAGGATGTTTTGCTACCTCAGCTCTGCTCAGGTGCCAGGTGTGAGAGCCACGGGACGGCGGGCAACGGTTCTGAAGAATTAATTAATTTAAATTGCGCAGTTAGGTTTAATGAAAGCCCTTTTCAACTTGCAGTGACAGCTGCTCTCCTCTATAAACTCGCACATTGTGAGACAGAAGACCAGTCCGCTCCAGACAATCTTTAGTTTACAGCCTTATACACAGTTATCGTAGAAGATATCAAACACTTACAAGCCAAAAGTCTGTTCTGTCGCAGAAATAGAGATTTATTTCCTCTGAAAAAATGTTTTCTAGTTCTTTGGGTAGCATGCATCCCTTTTGAGCAGCCCCGAGGCCGTTTTCCCCTCATTGCATCTCTGCAAATTGCACTATTCCCAGCCCTACAAACCCCTAATTAAAAACCCCCGGCCCCTAAGCACATTACTGGAACTGGCAGACACACGAGATGCACAGGGTCCTATTAAATACTTCAGTGGAGCCCTAAGATTTTATTAAGATTTTAAGATACGGCTATGAAATTGATGCGATAAAATGTACCGGGGTGCGTGTGAAAGTCGTGGGTATAATACATCAATATGTAATGCAACATTAAGGGACTCCGGCAAGATCCTGCTTAGACTGGAGAGAAAAAGAAAACAACCCCCCCTTATTTGCAGGTTTAGTCAAATTATAGCACCTTATGTTACTATCTGGCCACCCTGTCACTCAGAGCTGCCTGCGCTCATCTTTCAGAGAGCTGGCAACAGCACCAGCTGGGCCTCCCACAAATTCCACCAGCAGTGGTGAATTAGGCAATTTCCACAGCACTGAAGGAATAACGTGAGAATAATAATAATAATGAAGAATCTACAGGAAGGGGAGTAACCCCGCACACAGGCTGCCGGAGCTCCCGGCTCAGCCCCCACGAGCCCACGCTCAGCACTGGGCACAGCTGACAGGCATTTCTGCATAAAACTGACAGCCCAGGACAAACGAACGAGAGCAAAGGGACGTCAGGTTTGGAAACCACTCTGTTTCTTGGCTGACCACACAGAAACGGAGGTACATCAGCCGGGGTAGGTGAGCCAGATCAGCCCTTGTTTGATTGTGATGAAGAAAACGTTAACGGCAGACTGAGAATTAATTAATCTCCAATGAGGGTAGGGAAGTGTGTCAGTTAATTATTGGGCACACCTACAGAGCAGCTGTTTTCTGATAATATGGGCGGGGGGACAAGCACAAGGAAGTGCAGACTAGGAAGGGGAAATCAGGAAAGAGAAGAAAGAAAGGAAGTAGGTGCTGTGTAGAAGAGGTAAGGGTTGTGGAGGTCTTCTGCTGCTTGGTATTCAGAAAGGGAACTCAGTGGGTGCTTAAAGAAAAATCAGAAATCTCAGCAGGTTAAAAGCAATCTTTGTGGGTTTTTTTTTTTTTTTCCTTCCCTGAGTGCAGCTCAGGATTCTGGGGAAAAAGCGGTATATGGTTCTGCTTGAAAAAGAGAGGCTCTTGTGAGGGAAGTATGTGGCACGGGGCCCTGGAAGAAAATAGGTAAAAATGGATTCTTGAGGAAGAAGAGCCCAGACGGAGTTGGTGACCAAAAACTGCACGGTGTGGGCCAGCAGTCAGCGTGGGGAATGGATTCAAGCCAGAGGTGAGTGGCAGTTGTGCTTCACACAACGTATTGTCCAAGGGGATTGACAAAATCGTGGAAATCACTAGGGAACCTGGTGGAAATGCTGCAATGTCTGTAGGAGGCGCTGGATCCCCATGCGCTTGTGTAATGTTTCGGTTACAGACTATTTCAAGGGGTGCTATTAAAAAAAGAAACACGTTAAGCCATTAACAGTCTAACGCGGCTATGAGAAATATTTAGCTGTGATTTCTACTGAAATTTGAATCTAAAGTCTGAGCTCTAGGTTTTAAGGGTAGCAAAGGCAGAAGCTTTCTTTGTAATGTGAGTATGGGATAGTCGTGTAGAAGATGAGCTGTTTCACCTGGTAAGAAGCAAGCTGGGAGGCACACAGCATGCTTCAGACCGTGCTCTTCTACCCTTTGTGAACCCTGGTGAAGTACCTACCTATTTCCCATATATTCCCGGTGTCGTAACAGGGCTTTAGCTGCCATTTCAGGAGCGGCAAACTGAACAAAAGCTTCTCCCGTTTTTCGTTCTCCCCGGTAGACGAAAGCTATGTCAGTGACTTTCAAACCTATAGAAGGGTTGGGGAGAAAAAGGCATTTATGTTGTCAGGAACTTGTGCCATAGCTCTGAGAGTCATCTTTTTCCTTTCTCTTCTGGTTTTGGACCAACTAATGAGGCAGTTAAATAGTTCTGAAACAACTGCTCCTGCTGGCCTACATACCTTTTTTTTAAAACTTTCTTTTAAACTCCAATTTGCTGGATTTGTTGAAGTTAGTTTTCACAGAAGGCTTAATTGCCAATAACAAATCCAGCTGAGGCTTCAAGTGACTATGAAAACAACAAGGAAATCCAAGTTCTAGACAACAAGGCCGGAGCACAGATGTTCTTGAAATTTTCTCTCATTATGATGGTAATTTATTCCCCATCTCTTCAAAACCCAGTTGAAATTCACCAAACTTCAATGCCTGTTCTGCTATCTTCCTGGGGAGCCTGTACTGCACTGAACAGCTCTATCTGACATGATACAGAGCGTCCACTAGGTTGAGCTCCTACACTTTTTTTTTTTCCAGGAATGCCTTTTCGCATACCTCTTTGTGCCTTGTTACTTTCTCAAAGGGTGTCTCCAAGCTCCTAAAAAAAAAAAACGGAAATCCTTGTTCCATAGTGCTGCCCTCGTCACCTTGTTGTGATAACTCTGCTAGTAGAAGCCTTCAAATGTATTGAACTACTGGTTATCAACTGAAAACTATTATTGGTGGCCTTTGCTTTTGTTATGATGGTGGTTACCGTGAGTCTTAGCGCTACAGGGCTCTGTCTGCATGCCTGCCTGGAGTGGAAGAAGCGGGGGGGAAGAAATGGTTCTGGTTTAGTCTACAACATCAGCTTTACCTAAGGATATGTCAATTTATTCTGCAAAACCTAGAAAGGCTTTTCCTAATGAATGCAACACTCGCTCTGCTGAGAACTGTGCAGTTAACTTTTCAAAACCACTAACAAGCCAGTGGAAAAAAAAAAATCGCTGTTAACAGTGGTATATGCAATCTGTTGTGATTATACATCTGTGTATGCTCATGCTGCGTTTTCTTGTCATTTAACTACTGTACAGGTGTTTTTCCCCCTCTTAACTTTGCCAGACTACGCGCTGGTAGCAATCCAACTGCAGACAATAGGATCTAGGTTCTTCCTATCTTTCCTTCCCCCACCTCCCTAGGAGCGCTCCAAGTACTGATCCTAGGTCAGACCTGCAGAAACTCAAAGGTGCCAGAAAACCTTGCAGACAAACCCTTGCTCAGAAAGCTTTAGTTACTTCTAGCTGCAGGGGGACGACAACTCTTCATGGTGTTTCAGGTGTTCGGGGCTGCACGCGCTTTTTGCTTTCTCTCACTTAGAGGAACAACAGCCCAGGTAAGCACCAACTCGAAGAAGTAAGCGCAGCATAACCAAACAGCACAGGCTAGGCTGAGTTACCTGAGAAAAAAGCTGCAATATCATCCTCAGTGGAGCTGAACGGAAGGCCTCTGAGTAGCACAACTCCATCGTTCATGGCTTGTGACTCATCCCGCAGACTTCGGAGCAAGCCCTCCACGTCGCTATCGTGTACTTCAAAAACTGCAAGGAACACAGGTACAAAACACGTTTTAACCGCATGGTACTCCGAAGGTGGCACTCTGCATGCATTCTTCGGGGCAGCTTTTTCTCTCCTGCAAAACTTCCCGTTTCTTCCCCCACCCCATACTCTCTGGTCCCGCAATGGTGCCCCTCACTACAC
Organism: Chroicocephalus ridibundus; assembly: GCF_963924245.1. Classification (NCBI taxonomy): domain Eukaryota; kingdom Metazoa; phylum Chordata; class Aves; order Charadriiformes; family Laridae; genus Chroicocephalus; species Chroicocephalus ridibundus. The sequence goes on from NC_086288.1 coordinate 7,217,202, forward strand.
AAACCCCTTTGCTTTTCCAGTCCAGCCTAAGAAGTTTTGGCTTAATGGTGCCTTGTTGGCTAATTCGCTGCTCTGTTCCACATCCTGCCCTTCTTCCCACCAGCCCGCTTTATTCTCCAAGCAGTTCTTATTCACTTTATCGTGAGTTTTCTTCCACTGTAACTTCTGTCATTTCAAACCCACCTTTCACGTAGCGTGGGCCCATATACCTCAGGTGCTTTTCCAAGGCTCTCTGGACATCCGCTTTTGACTCTAGCTCGATCAAGGCATCCCCTCTGCGTCTCCCATCCCTGTTTAAGAGGAAGTGTATGCCGTTCTCACCATTTCGAATTCTACAGCCTAGAAATCAAGGAACACACGATACAGAAACATACGCAACTGCATCAAACACAGGGGTCTTCTGATTGCAGATGAAAACTGAATATTTTGCGCAGAGCTATCCGCCTCAGCAGTGTAAAATACTGTCTTGAAACAAAGAATAGGAAACTCCTATTTCTAACCTGAACTCTAACAAATACTTATCACAGTTAAGAAACTGATTTGGCATCCACATCTGGATAACATACATCCTCATTTTGTTGGTAAATTTCATTGTTTCTGAGTTACTTGAAATTGAAATAAAATGCTACAGTCTTTTGGTCTCTACAGCTATGCTCTGCCTGCTATATGTTCCCTTCCCCTAGGACTTCAAACTGACTTAATTTAATTTTGACAGGTTATTAAACCATTTAAAGTCTACTGTGCAAGGATCCATCATAGTATTACAGTACAGAGCCATCAGCCCTGCAAAGGTACGCCTAGGCCTATTAATTAGGATCAGAAAGCAACACTGAAGTTCAAACTAGTAAGTAAAAAGCATTACAGTTTGTTTAAAAGAGGGGACCTGGGGGGGCAAAAGCCAACTATAATGGCCTTCACTTCAAATTGGACTGCCTTTACTGGGGAGACACAGGCTAAGAAGGGAAAGACTTGCTCAATTAAATATAAAATGCCATGAGTTTCTAGTCATTGTCTAGCAGTCTGGAAGCTGATTATGTGAATAATTGCAAATAATTTCGCATTAATACTAAAAACATCATCTTTCTCTGGCTCGTGATCTTTACATTCTCTTTCTGCTAACTAATCATTAACCACTGGGTGCCATAAAACCACACCGAACAGTTAACGCGGGAAAATTAAGGCCCCATACTATCAAAGAAGGTGAGCACGTCCTCCTCGGTGCAGGAGAAGGGGAACCCTTGCGCCCTGATGAGAAAGACGTTGTCACTTTCTGCCTTGGCGGACTCGGGTTCCTGCTCGGAGAGGTGACCTTCCTGGGACGGAGCATCTGTAACCTGCAAATCGGCAAGAAATTTAAAAAAAAGAAAAAAAAAAAAAGCCAACTCAAGAACTGGAAGCACGCGGCTTTCGGTAGTGTACTCGGCTACGCTCGGCTTTTTGGGGAGGAGCGTGGCAACGGGCTCCTGTGGGGTGGGCAAGGAGCGGGTTGGTTGTGGCCGGTCCGTAGAGCTGCCTCCCCGCTGGTGGGGGGGAGTAAAGGCCCCTCCGGACCCGTCCCGAGGCGGCGGGGTCCCCCGCGTCCTCCCCGCTGCCTCCCTGGCTGCGGGGTCCTCCGTGTCGCCCCTCGCTCCCTCCCTGGCGGCGAGGTCCCCCGTGTCCCCCCCGGCCGCCGCCATTTTAGGCCCGTTGGAGCGGGCCCCTACCTGGCTGTATGTGCGGACGGCAGCGCAGAGCGCAGCGGGAGCCCGCGGCGGGCCCGGCCGCGGCCCGAGGGCGGCGGCGGCGCTGAGGAGGCTGCGGGCGGGCGGCGGGCGCAGCCAGAGCAGCGGGCGGCAGCCCAGCAGCAGGGCGGCCAGGCCGCGGCGCGCTGCGGCGGCCATGAGCGACGGGCGGGGGCTGTGGGGCGCTCCGCCTCCCCTTCCCAGCAGCCGCCGGTGGGGCCGGGCGGAGGTGGGGAAAGTCCTTCCCCGGGAAGGGGCGCCTGGGTCGGCCGGTGCTCACCCCTGCGTCCCGGCCGTGCCGGCTTATGGAATCAAAGAATGGTTTGGGTGGGAAGGGACCTTAAAGCCCACCCAGTGCCACCCCCTGCCCTGGGCAGGGACACCTCCCACCAGCCCAGGCTGCTCCAAGCCCCGTCCGACCTGGCCTTGAACCCCTCCAGGGATGGGGCAGCCACAGCTTCTCTGGGCAACCTGGGCCACGGGCTCACCACCCTCACAGCAAAGGATTTCCTCCTAATTATCTCATCTCAATCTCCCCTCTTTCAGGTTAAAGCTGTTCCCCCTCGTCCCATGGCTCCCCTCCCTGCTCCAGAGTCCCTCCCCAGCTTTCCTGGAGCCCCTTGAGGGACGGGAAGGGGCTGGAAGGTCTCCCCCGAGCCTTCTCTTCTCCAGGCTGAACCCCCCCAGCTCTCTCAGCCTGTCCTCACAGCAGAGGGGCTCCAGCCCTCCCAGCTTCTCCGTGGCCTTCAAGATGCCCGTTTAGAGTTTCTATCACCACTAACATTCCGATATTATTTTTTTGTAACAAACAAAACAGAAAAAAAAAACCCCAAATATATTTGCAATGTCAAGATTTAAGTCAGGCTTAAGCACAACAACCCTTTTACACCCCTTCCCTGTAGACTCTTTTAAAGGGAGATTATTTTCTCCCCCTCGCTCCCATCCTAGCTTGACAGTCTTGGAGGCGGCACTGGCTGAACCTGTTTGCGAGGAACGTAATGCCTTTCAGACAATCTGGAAAAACAGTCCTGCTCGTATTGCTGCGTCTAAGAGGGACAGGGAAGAAAGAGCCGGCCGCGGCTTCTTGTAAGTGGTCACGCTGAAGCCAGAAGAAGAATTTTTAGGATGAAGCAAAAAGAGCAGGAAGAGAAGAGACAAGCCCCAAAGAACCCCAACAGACAAAGGAGAGTGTGGAGGCTCAGAGCCAGGGTGTGTAGGCAGGTCTCCGAGAGGTTTTTAGGAAAGAGCATGCGCCAGGCCGTTAATTTCTCAGAGGCCTTGAATGTTTCTTATCACGGTTTTGAAAATGTTAACAAGCTATTTTAGGTCATCTTCTTGTTGCTAGTTTTTGCTTTTATAATCTATTTCTTGTAACAAACTTTCGCATGACAGACTATTACCTTGATAATGGCACGGTCTCTTGACAATAGCAGCCTGAGTCTCTTTGGAATTTTCAAGGTAAATCACGTATTATGCACATTTTCAAAGGAATGTTGACCTCAGTGCTCAAGTGGTTCACATTCCAGTTTTTCACAGTCTGTGTTGGGTTTCTCTTCAAAACCTTCTTTAAATAAGCAAGCAGATTTTATAGGAGCAAAAAAATTAAGATAACCATAGGAATTCCTCTTGAACGCTTACCTTTATCTGGATTGGCTTTCGTGCTTTAAGTTTAATTGAATAAGCGAATGCCTGAATCTTACGGTCCGAGGGAATGCTACGTGCGTTCCTCTCTTGTGAACCAAGCAGAGTGCAAGGAAGAGTCTCTTTAAGAGTTGCGTGTCTTCCACCTATTTTTCCTTCCATGTATTTGCTTCCCAAGTACAGTAAAAAATATCCCACTGCTGTTTGTCTCCTATCTTGTCAGTGTGTGCGAATTACCTTTAGAGGGCACCATTTTGTTGGGCATCTGTTGGCACTGAAGTTTTCCAGGAATGTCAGAGCTTCTTTAGCAAATCTAAGGGATCAAAGCCTCTGTACCTGTGATTGGGGGGGGGGGGGGGGAATCATCCTAGGACAATAGAATTTGCATTTATTCACTCAACAGAACTGGTGTTGAATGAGATGTAATGTTACCATAAGTAAAAATGAAAAGACTTGGAGACGCCCCCCCGTACTGCTCTTGACCAAGAAGTTAAACTTATCTACCTTTGAAGATGCCTTTTTCAACACCAAATGTTAGACAGGTTATTGGCAAGAATAATTAATACCAGCTACTCTTTACTTTGATAAGAGGAAAAAAAAAGTGTTCTCAGTTGATACTAAAACAAATGCTTATCTTATATTTGGAAGCATTACTTCTCACTCTGTGTAATCTGTCACCAAGAAAAACTGACCTTGTATTCTGTGGTGGTATTTTCCAAAATTATTTGTTTAGCTCAGATTTGTCCTGCTGAACGCTGAGACGTTTGCAGGAGACAGATAGCGTGCTTAGCCTGAGCGAGCCCACCAACTCTGGAAAACAGAAAAGAGAGTGTATTTTGCGTGGAGAAATTTCAGCAGCACGAACCCCCCCGTAGACGGAGTCCACGCCATAAATACTGTTGAGATTTGTGGAGCAGGTCCTGCACAAATAGTTGATTTCTGAGACGTTATTACTAAAGTGTATGAACATTGTAGCAGGAATTAGACATATCTGGGCACTGAAACATTTATTGTTCTCTTTGCAGTCCAGCAATAACAAGGCCGATGAGTTGTTCTGTCCCAGCCCCAGAATGATGGTGACTCTTGGGACCGCTGTATGATAACCTCACGGTTGCTGTAATTTCTTTGTGCATTGCATTTTTTGTGGAGAATAATTACAAGTACATACCACAAGTTCGATCTGATATTTATATTTAAATGCGTCACTACATTTTTATCATTGGCCTTCTAGGTATTGCTCGTTCACAAATCAAATCCCTTACCTTAATGCACAAAAAACTAAAAAATGGACGGATGCTGTCAGTTTAATCCAGAATGTGGGGAGAATATTTACAGAGCTTAGTATTTACGTACTGTAGTATTTACATTTCAAAACGATGTATTTTTTTTATTCCCAATAACGTACATATTAAGTTTAGTGATCTGAATTTTTGAACTTTCTTCAGCTAGAATGTTCTGTCTTTCCTAAGCTGTGCAGCCAGAGCTGGAAACTTCAGCCTAGGACCGAAGCGCTTTGTCAGCTTGAGGGCCTTTTCAGAGTAATTCTTTAAGCTCTACGGTGTAATGGATAAACCAAAATGACAGTCGCGAGACCGCGGGTGCATTCAGTGTGCTTTTCCTGGAGCGACTGAGCGGTTTGACCCTTACGTAAGGCTGCAGCGTGCTGCCGGTCCCTCGTGTCAGCAGCGTCTGAAGCGAGCACTTTATCTGACCCTTTGCCATCCCGAACAGACCAATATTAATGCGAGACATAAAATGTACACATTGCATAACCCTTTCTCCTGACAACCGCCCAGGCCGAGTATTTCCTCCTGACTGCTGCAGTAACAGACATTTAATTTTAACTTGCCACTAAAATAAAACACTCTGTGGGTAGAAGGAAGCGTACGGGTGGGAACAGAGAACCGAGGTTATTCATGTCCCAACGTGAATGTGCCAGAAAGATCAGCAATACTTTTTTTATTGAGTTTGATTTACGTCGCCAACTTAGTCTGACAGCGTCTGTTAAAAAGTGCCCCGAGACCCGTTTCGTGCCTGCTTTTACTAATACAGCCAAAAGGAAAATTGCAAACGTCATGAAGTGCTTTTTAATTACGCCTTTGCTGCCCAGTAAAACGCTTGATTTTGAAAGTGTCCTAAGGAGAGTAGCGTAATTTTAATTTACTCAGAAATGCACTGACCTGGCATTCCGACTTGGTCTGAAGGACGGAGCCAGAAAAGGAGAAAATGCAGTTTCAGCGTTTAAAAACATGAGAGAAGCAGACGACTGTCAATGTTGCCACGTAAGGCGTTATAGCTGACACCCCTTATGTGCCGTACAGAAACTTAATGCTGTGTGGGATCGTAGCATGTTTCGATGTCCTGAATTTGCCCGATAACGAATCTGAAAGCCGTCGGGTTTTCCTCTGGCCTACCTGCAGCAGCGTGGGGTCGCCAGGGCTCGCAGAATCCCCCTGGGGCAGGAGGGGAACGCTGGGGGTCGTGCTGCCTGTCCTGTCCCTTCTCCAAAATCCAGCTGGCTTGTCATTGACCTAAATGGAGACAGATTTTCACATGAAATTATGTAATTTCTGCCACAAAGAGGTGGCACTTGGATGTGGCTAAGCCTACAGTGGAATGTGTGGTCCTCGTTTGATATTTTATTTCGAAGCGTTCTGGATGCTGCTGTCTATCTCTGTTTCCCCTGGAACATATAGACTGACTGAGACAAACCCCAAAATTAAGATGATTGTTCCTGGTTTGGGGATGGGAGGTAGGGATTCCCAGACCCCGGAAACACAGCCTTCAGCTGTCATCTGGTGTCAAATGAGGTGCCGGACATGTTCTGCGATGCACTGCACACCCTCGGTTTGAGCGTCACGAACAGCCCTCTTGCCTGGAAGAGCACGCTGTGTGATAATAACCATTGCCAGCAAAGATGCGATTGTGCTTATTTGAAAATGTATGCTGAAAAGATACTCTGGCATTAAATTTCCACACGTGGGAGGACAGGGAGTTTTTAACCATGCTCACACAAGGTGAGGTGGTTCAGGGCAGAGGTCAGGGGAAGGACTTGCCGAGGATTTGTAAGAAAAACTGGATTGGTTTTTTTTACCTCAGTAATTTGCAGCTGCTCCTATCTTCACATCTGAAATGTGTCCTTTCTTAGCTGACTGCTGGCTGAGTTAAAAATTGGTCGCAAATCAAACAGTTGTGTTGAAATATTAGAAGCTGTTTTGACACGTTTATTTAAAAAAAGGGTCAGGCTGTTGGGTGAGGAGAGCAGAAATGCCAGTTAAGATCCCCCTATTTTTTTATATGACTGTGGTGGTTATCTGTGGGTTGGGTACCTGAACCCCTTTGTCATGCACCAGAAGAATGAGGACAGGCCACCTGAGGAAGCCTGGATGGTATAAATAATGAAATTGTCATGTGTTTTGAGTCCCTGGCCTGACCTGCTAAAGCAAAGCAAGCTGCTCTGGTGCTGTACCCTGCTGGCTTGCTCCGCAGGAGGCAATTTGGGGTAGAAATGAGATGAATACGGGCAGGCCGCAGTTTTCATGTGAGATCTGGATGGGGATTTCAGGGCCAGGACTACCTAAAGGCTGCCATTTGTGTCACACTCGTGCCCAAAAATGTATGGCCCAGTGACAGCTACAATACACAGGTTCAACCGAGGCTGTGCCCTGTTTTTCTGTCGCCTTTGGGTCACCCATGGCTGGGGGAAACGCTTCCAAGGACTGGGCCCTGGGGCTGAGGCAGCTGCTGTGGGGTGTCTGAGGGGACAGGGGGATATGTGGAAGGACGGGGTCTGAGGGGAAAGGGAGATGTATGGAGAGACGGATGCTCGGGGAGGTCTGAGGGGAAATGGGGATATATGGAGGGAGGGGGTCTTGGGGGTGTCTGAGGGGAGAGGGGGATCTATGGCGGGACAGAGTCTCAGGGGTGTCTGAGGGACCAGGGGCAGGAAGGACACGGGGACATCCGTGCCCGGGGACAGGCGACGGCCGGCCGCTGCCCTGAGGGAAGGTGGGCGGCGGGGGGCGATGGCGGCTGGGCGGGCGGCGGCGGGAGGCGGGGGCCGTGTCCCCGCCCCGCGGCGCTCTCCCCGCACCCGCCCGCCCTGCGCCGCCGCTGCTGCCATTGGGAGCCGAGCAGCGCCGAGCCCAGCCGAGCCGAGTCCAGGCAGCCGCCGGTCCCGGTCCCGCTCCTGCCGCCATCGCCATGAGCTTCTTGTTGTGAGTAACCGCGGGGGGCTCACGGCGGCGGGTGGGGAGGAAGCTGCCCCTGCCCGAGGAGGGAGAAGAGTCCCTTCCTCCTCCTACTCCTCTAGCCCGTCCCGCCGGGCAGGGCAGCCCGCCGAGGGGACGCGGCCGCCGCCCTGAGGGAGCGGGGCGGCCGCTCCCCGCCGGCATGGCCGCTCTTCTCCTGACTCTCTTCCCTCTCCTCTCCGGCGGCGGAGCGAGCGCCCTGGCCGCTCTCTCCCTTTGTGCCCCGCTCCCCCGGGGGGCCCCGGCCGCGCTCACGGCCGTAACGGCCGCCCCCCCTCAGCCGCGGGAGCCGTTAACGGCGGCCGGGGGCCGGCCGGCGCCTCGGAGGGCGTTTGGAGGGCGGCAGTTCGCCGTGGCAGTCGGGTTTCCACCTTCCTTATCGGCCGGGCGGCTCCGGCAGCGAGGAGATGGATTTAAAAAGCAGCCACACGGGGCCAATAAATCCGGTGGGTCGGGGAGACCTTCCCGGTGAGCGCTGTGTTGCGAGCTGTGGAAGGGCGAGAGCCGCCTTCAGGGGGAAAACCCACCGATCTGCTGGAGTTTCCCTCTTGTAACAATATTTTTTTATTTTCCCCCCTCATACTAAGCACGATAGGCTCGGGAGTTGTTGCCTCTGCGGTCGGTAAGTTAGAACTGGACACCGTTGACGCAGGTTGGGTGAGCAGCGGCGTGTAAAAGTTAATTCCAGGTTAGGTCATGGTTATCGGATGAAGCGAGGGTGATCTGGGACAGACGCGGGGAGCCAGCACGGATGCATCTTGCTAATGAGAAGGCAATTGTTTACTGCGGCATAAAAAAGCTCCCTTAGGAATTGGTGGCAATTTAGGTGTGTGCAAAACCTTACATTTTGCCATTTTGCTTGGTAGACAACAACTGAATGAACTTTGGTCCCTCCCCTTGGGAACAAAGACGAGGTACTTCTGACAATTAACATAAACCGGTTCAGTGACCTATTAATTAAAAGTGAAGATGTGCTCTGGGGAAAGCAGGGAAATCCAAGCAGCTGAAAAAGGCGCCCTTGCAGAGCCAAGCTCCATTAAGGCCTTCACCCCGCGGAGTGCTCTTGCACATTCAGAGTTCCGTGCGAGCAGTTAGCGGGACCGTTGCCATAATATCTGACAGTTGCTACAGGCTTATATTGATAACCAACAGATGTATATGTAGCCTGCTTTTAGAGAAGATACTTTATCTTGGGAGCTGGAGTGTTCTAGTAAGTTGTGTTCTCATGGAGACAAGTAACACCGACGCTGGCTTCCTTCTAAATCTCGCTGTTGCGTTTATCTTTTAACTCTGCTGTACGGAACCGGCTTGCCTGTCATTGCGCTTGTGCTGCCTTACCCCCAGAGTGGTTTTTGAAAGACACCTCTCAGCTGCGGGGTGGAAGCTGCGAATGGGAGGTGGGTACAAATGTCTGTCCGTGGATTCAGGCGCGGTGCTCCTAATGAGAAGCCCAGCTGTCCCCCTCCTTCATCATTCTCAGCTGCTGCAGTGGAGAAGGGGGGGACGGGGTCTCGAGTACCCTGGTGTCCTGGGAGTCTGGTTTGCAAATTAGAGAGCCTCCCGCTCCGTGTCATTTGGCTAACTGGTAACGGAAAAGCCTGAAACCCTCCACCCTCTGTCACAGGCAATAATGAGATGCTTGTTTTTTTTTCCAGACCCTTCTGAAACCTAGGAAAGCAAACCTTTACCCCCACCTCCATTGTTTCGAGTGGTCCTGCTGGATGAAATACGGAAATGGAAACTGAAGTTATTGCATGGCAAATCTAGAAGTGCTGGCAACGCTGCCTCGGCTGTCGTTGGCAGGGTGTTGTAGACAGCACCTCATTTGCTCATCTGCAGTCTAGAAATAGATTTTCAAAAAGTAATTTTAAAATATGCCTGGTAGGCCTCAGGGAGACCAAGGAAACTTTCTTTGTTACTGGCAAGTAGTTAGTTGTTTTTTTTTTTTTAAGTATCCAGAAAGTTAGCATCACCTTCTGTCAAGCCTGAATTTTGTGTTAACCTGATAGAGTTATTCAAAGATACTGGTTGTATATCTTTACACTTTTACAGATTTAGTATTTGTATTTCAAGCTGCAACCATTTTCACAGGTGTGTTAATGTAGTTTTTCATAGTACTTTTTCACCCCCTTTTTCACTGAGTTTCCTTGGTATGGAGGTAGCAAAGTTGATTGTCCGTGCTGTTTTCTCTGCGTCAGTGATGCTGTTGCCTTTTTGCGAACTGACTCACAATTTTGAACTCGCAATAAAGATGTGGCAGATGAAGATTGTCCTTGTGCACTTAGACTAGAAACATTTTCTAAATTACGGTGAACCTGTCACGCAGGTTTATCGTCAGTAACTTGGCTGCAGTTTGTCAGTTTGACGCTCAAGTGCGTTATCGAAAGCCGTGTTCTGCTTGCAGGCTTGCCAGTTGTCAAATAACAGGGCGATTGTGCTTGGATAACACAGAGTGCTTGGGGCCCCCCTCGCGGGCCCGTTGCATGGTCCTTGTCCGTTGACAAATCCATTGCTATTCTTCGCTGTTGCTAGGGCCAGTGACATATAAAGCTACACGGGGCGGGGGGGGGGGGAATCAAGGGAAACCATTGTCTTCTCTCGTTATGGGTAACATTATAAAAAGACTGTCTTGTGAGACGAGTCACTGAATTAATACAACTCGGGTTTGACAGCAATTGTTATTTTCAGCGCTGCTATTTTCTCTTTCTGATCTGTTTCTTCCTTTCTGAAAAGACTTTATAAACCTCTCTAATGGTTGAATAGGTTATCCTGAATCTTTAAAAAAATATTTCAAAATGGGAATTGGACTAGAAAGTACCTTCAGTTCCAAAAAGAATCAGCTTGATAAGTTCTCTCTAAAAGGAAATTACAGCATGGTTGCAGGTACTTTAGCTTACATCTCCAAGGAAAAAAATCAAAGATAGTTCTGGTAGGCGTGCCATATGGCAACACGCTTGTGTTATCCTACGCTGGCAAAACTTACGTAAAAAAGCTAGATGAAAACCATTTATTTTTAAAAGGAAAAGATTCAGTTTTATCATTGAAGTTGTGAAACTGTCTTTCTTAAAAAATAAAAAAGCCATCTATGTATTAGTAAATCCCTCTCAAAATTCTCGCGTGTAGTTTTTTAAATATGAGATTAATGTAAGTAGTCGTAACTGATGAGACTTTGAAAGACTAGGAGCTGATGGAAAAAGCAAGTAAGGGTGAGGACGAGTAGCTGTTGTTTGGGATGCGTATATTTATGAATGCAGGCAAAGTTAACTTGTGAACCAAACTGGGAGAAAGATGCGCTTTTCCTTCTCTGTCTTGTTATATGGCACAGTGGAACCTAGCAGCTTCTTCTGATGGTGCGCACGGGTTAATTTTTTTGTTTCAAATTTAATTAAAATCATAGTTTGTGTGCCTGTGTATGTGAGGAAGGTGCGGTGGGGCATTACTTTTTTTCCCCTATATTTCTTGCAGATAAATACCAGAATCAGAGCGGGTGTGTTTGTTTCCAGATCAACAGGCGTTGTGGCCTTCCCGATTTCCCCGTCTGCTCCTGCTTTTGAAGAATATCCTGGCTTTTTGTTGTGTCCCCTTCCTCAGCTTCCCTAGAGGCTGAGTTGCTGCTACTTACCAAGTGAAAGCCACTTCTCAAGTGGGCAGTGTTTTTCACCTTAGTGTAGCTGGAGAGCAACTGAGTGCTTTGTGAGTGCTTCTTCTGTAGTTAAAAGTTGGTGTGGTATTTATCTCCTCTTTATCAAGGATTCCCGCAGAAGGCTGTTGGGCACTTCTAAACTGGCATTTTGATCATTGAAAATAAACGTGTAGGCATTTACAAACTTAGAAATGGGAAATACATGCCTGTTGAATGTTCAGATGTTTTTCTCCCTGTATTTTAAAGTACTGTTTTTCTTCAGTTTTAGTTTGATTAGTGTAATACTGCTGTGCAGGCCGTGTTCCTAGAGCAGAGGTCAGGGTAGAGGCTCTCGACACACGAATGTATTTCTTGACTGCAAAATCTGTTGTTTAACCAGTACCGTTAGTGTTGCATTCAGCTTGGATGAAGAGTACTGGGAATGAAAAGTCTCTCGAGTTTGCTTATGAGTAAATTGGAGAGAGAACTGCAAAGCTATTGCCAACTTTTTAAAGTGTTGGGGTTTTTTTTTGTGTTCTTTTTTTTTTTTTTAAAGTCTTGGTAACAGTAATTTTGAGTTTTGGGGAAAGCAAAAGGATTCCTTAGAGGTAGAGTTTATACGGAGTCAGCTCTGATAATTAACTTTGCAGAAAGTAGCACGTTTTTCTTCCTTTTTGGCTGCTTATAGCTTTCATTGGTAGTGTTAGGTTAACGGTTGGGCTCAATGATCTTGAGGGTCTTTTCCAACCTAAATGATTCTGCGATTCATTGAATTATTGGCTGTAGAAATATATGCTTTGACCTGAAATTTGTGTTTAATATTGTTGAAGCACATCACTTCACTTGTGGGGTTGACTCGGTGTTTAATTCCTGTTTTGAAATGCCTGCTGTCAAAAGATGTGCCCCTCGGCTGGCAGCTGGTCTCTCACCTGCAAGGAAGGAAGCACCAAGGAACAGAAAGCTTCACGAAACCCTGGCAATGAAAAACTTACGCAGAGGTGTTTGTGTTGCCCCTCGTGCTGCCTGTGGTACAATTCTTTTTACAATTCTTGGACTCTCTTGGAAAAGGTCTTTTAAAGTGCTTGTCACTCTGCTTCCCTCCTCGTTTATCTTCCCCAAAGACCCCAAACCAGTTTGTTAGCGTGCAGTTTGCCGATAGGGTTAAGCTCACTGAGGCACTTCTCATCCTTCTAATGAGCTGGTTGAAGATGCTAAAGCAGCAGAAAACTTAATTCCTTTTTGGTGGGATTAGCTTTTTGCTAATTTAGTTACTTGGTGTCTTTGTGTAGTGACACGAGGGATGGTGTTGGAATAATGGAAGCAGCAGGAATGTCTGGAGGTGGCAAAAGACAGGGAGGAGGCTTCTTCCTTTTTCTGTGCAAAGTGGCAATAGAATAAGCTTGTAATCGAATAAGCTTACATACTTGCCAGTAAGGTGGGTTGGGTGTCGCCGACCTGACTGCAAACTTTGGTTGGCTTTGTGTATGCGTTACTCCCTATGTAGGTAGTTGAGTTGTTGCCATTCCTCTATCGCAGACTTTGTTCTTTCTTGATGAGTTGGATGAAATGTGGGAAACTAGCGTACGCTTCCAAAAAGTAGCTGATCAAATGTACGTATGATGAAATGGAAATAAATTGTAGCCCGCAGTGCATGAGTGCTGTCGGCTTATCAGTAGGGTTGGAGGAGGAAGGTGCTGCGGAGCTGAGTTTACGCTGCTGCCTGGCTTTTATTTCAGAAAGAACGAGTCTGTCCTGGAATAACAGAGCTGCGCAGACCAGTTCAGGCTGTGAGATGTCTGAGCTTGGAATTGCATTTGAAAAAAACTTTTGCTGCTGATAGTCGGTTTTGGGGAACATGTAATTGATGAAGTGAGCGATTGGTAATTTGAAATGTTCTTAGATGCTTCGGTTCTCGGTTTAGAAGCATTAGTTTGGGATGAAAAAAACCACAACATACGAAGAAAGGCATTGTTCAGTGTGAAAGTCGTGTTTACTACATCGCAGTGATGTCCGGTCTTAATTGCTTCCTAATTGTTTGCTTTTATGCCACAATTGTTTTCCCTTGTTTGTCCTTCTCTCTTTGTGTTTGCAATGTAAGCGAACCTATGCAATTAGCTGTTTACATTTGTCAGCCGAGAACAGTGGTGGAACAAGGATCACTTTCGGGGGATTTGTGTACGTGTAGAGTGGCTCGGTTTTTAATCTCGAAAAGGTGCCAAAAGCATTTGATAATTTTCTGTCAAGTCTTTGGATTTAGGAGCTCTTCACAGCAACAGACAACCATGGTGCGGACAGCCCAGGGGTTACAGTTACATCTTATGCTGTACGTGTCCCGAGCGATACATAAGTCTTTTTTTTATAGTTTGCAAAAGGATAAAATATTAGAAGCATTTGTCCACCGAAGGGTGGCTTAAGAGTTGCAAGTGCCGTAATATGTTTTCGTGCCCAGGGCTGACAGAATGAAGCTGCTTGTTTTTTTTTTTTTTAGAGAAGTAAATAGCTGCATTTAATTACGCCACTTTAAGTCTTCCATAGTAAGCAGTAAGAAAGATACTGCTGCCAAAGCTATCAGTAAGCCTTTGACCCACAAATCAACCTCAACTGTATGCTTTGCGATCCTTTTAGTGTTTGTAAACTAAGCCACTTCCTATTAGACATGAGCTACAATGAACTTGCTGTTTGGTTTTTGTCTTTTTTTTTTTAAAGCAGACAGAGAGGGAGATTGTGGGTTATATATTCAAATGCTGTAGAATCTGTTTTCAGCTGTAACTGAATATAACTTAATTGCTTTTCATACGCTTTGTAAATTTTTTTCTGGCCTGTGAATTTCATGAGGTGGGATTGTCAGGATCCAGTGCTTTGCTGCCTGGTCATCTCTGTGTGTGTTGCTTTTTTAAACAGAGCATCTCCTTTCATTTTGCTTTGATAGCACTTCCGTGGCACTAGTGTGATGTTGGCTGTCAGTATTGGAACGTCACCTGCTGCATGGTATGTGAACGTCACTGAAGAGAGGTTGTGATGGACCGTGCTGTGCTGTAGGAAGGTCAGCGTAGGTGAATGACGCTGCAAACGGGAAAAGTCCTTTTTGGAGTCTCTACAACGACAACTAAGGGCAAGAAAATTCTTTTTCTTGAAGTTTTCAGGGGGCTGTCTTCCAGGGGGAGGGCTGTCTTTCCCCTTGAAGACAGCTGTTGCATTTGCCTCTTCTGGAAGGAAATACATGGAATTTTAAAATTGAGCAGGGTGCTATAAATTTCCCTCCAGAGCAACAGTACGTTCTGACTAGGTTATCTAAAACCATGTGTGTGCAGCTTTTCTGGATCAGTTTAAAGCAGATCATAAATAAGTAACCGCAAAGTTCATTTTATAATTTTTAGATAATTTCCCAGAGCCAGCTTGGTGGTTAGTCTGCACGTGGATCTCTCAAATGCCTTCCCAGGACGCTGCTGCCTGGGCCAATATTTTGGTCAAGGGATTTGGAGGAGGGGAACGAGAGCTGGAGATTGGATGTCTGGAGAGGCGTGAATCCATGTGTGGTTCTTTGATAAAAAGGTTGAAACGATTTCTTAGTTAGCTTAGTAGGTGTATGCCTTCCAGGACCTGACACCTGGTTTTGGGCAGTGTACTAAAATGTGTTCTGCATCTCAGTCGTATTCTGTTTAATTCAAGTCTTTGCTTCCCACTTCAGATATGTAGCCGGAGTCAGCAGACAGTAAATTCATGCGTATGAGATGGTAATTTTGTGTTAATAAAAAGACAGTCCCCCACTGTGAATTCATGAAGGCAACAGTAATTTTTTCCTTGCAAATATATTTTGAAACTCTTAAAAGCGCTGCTTGGAAGCGAATTCATTCACTCTTCTCTTGCATTTTTTTCGGTTTTTCTTCAGGAGAAAGGTGCATCCGCTCTGGTCTAACTTGCAAATGTAAATGGTCGTTCTTCCTTTGTTCTGTCTTTTCCCATTCATCTTGAAAGCCAATTGTGGCCTTAGCTTCTTGTCCCAACTTCCCTTCTGGGTTTTTTTGTTTGTTTGTTTGTTTGTTTTTTTGTGAGGACACTTCTATCTTGTTCACCCTCTCCTCTCTCCCTTCTCCAGTTCACAGCTGTTCCTTGACAGGATTCCATTCCTTTTGTTCTTCTTACATACCTCCTGTGATCCTACCCATATTTCAGTTCAGTTTTATTTGAAGTTTGCTTCTTTTCCACGTACTTGGATTTTTTTTTTTGCTTGTCTATCCTTGCACTTCATCTTTAAATTTGGTAGCTTACCTCCAGAGTTAATTGCTTGTGTCCTAGAGATATGAGCGCTCCTGACATACGAAGTCTTAATCCCTTCCTTAGTGAAGAACATCTTGCAGATAAGAACTCATAATGCCTGGATTTGTTGTCTTTATCACAAGTCTAATTACTTTCTTTATGACAAAGAGAATAAGTGAGTTTAGGTAAGCTTTGCTAAATTCCTCTTTCGCTAAAAATTGAGACATCTGATTTTTGATAGAGAAATAATTTCAATCCAGATAACGATTGGGTGAGTTTCCTATGTTGACCTTAATAAAATAACCCATATTTTGTTTTGCTAGCTGGTATTTTAATTTTGTTTTCACCAACTTTAGTAGCACAGTCCCGGTTTTGCTTGAACGGAGTAATTGTTTTAGGGACTTCTGAGCGTTCTAGATTCAGGACTCGCAATGGCCTTACTGTGGCTTTTACTTGTCATACTTTGTGGCAACAAAATACTGTTTTTTCTAATGTTGAAGTGTAACTCTTACAAAAAAACCCAAATGTTTCTAATGTCCTATTACTAACTTCTATGGTTGACAGCTCTTCATAAAATTTCTTGCTGCAGTGTGAGTGAAAAAGAGGAAAAATCTGAATGTTTAAATTCACCATAGAACAGTTCAACTGACTGTGGACTCAGCTGTCAAATGCAGGAGCTTAAATAATTTCAAAAGAAATGTTCTCCTGTGAACGTAGGAGCTATTGTTCCCCCTCAGATGCCTCAGACGGCTGGATTTTCCTGATATGATACTTTGCAAGGTATAAGCAAATTTTACTGAAGATAGTTATACGCAGCACACACAAGATCGTATTAAATATGGGGGATGTGTAAGAAATACTTGGTGATGAGATAATGCAGTGTATTTTTGGAAAGCTGTTAGATTATTCATTACTGCCTCCCGTCCATTTCGTCTTCCTGTTGTTCCCTGTGTTATTTCTTGCCTCTAATGATCGTTTTGTTATTTCTTGAATTCGGACTCGGTTTTGCCTATTAATCAACGTATGAATGTGATCTTCTGTGTATGCTTTGAGGTTTTCTGTTGGGAAGTTGCCGAGTATTTCTTATTTGCCGTGTTCATATCATCAGCCTCTTTTGCATGGGGGTTACGGTAAAAGATAGCCTTTTGTAAAGTGCTGAAGTGACGACTCCTCCATTACAATTTAGTTGTTTCTTCTTCTTTAACTTTTACCTTTTTCCTGAACACATTAACAGATTGTTCTTTTTATTGTGTTTAAAAGGATTGAAGACTGTCTTAAACTGTTTAGCTAGTCTTTTTTTTTTTTTTTTTTTTTTTTTTAAAATGCCCTGCTGTGATTTCTTAGGTTGTATGACCAGATTTGCTTTAGTCATTCATAAAGCATTGGTTTTTCAAAAGCACTGATCAGCATTTTGGGAAACCGTCCATGTTCTGAGGCATGTTCTCCAAGCACTATATTTGGTGTATGAGTGAGGATCTAATTTGATTCTAGAGCCAAGCCTTTATTGCTGCAATTTATCATCCTCAGCGGCTTGTAGATCACTTTCTGTAAAGCTCTGCTTCCTACTTTCTTAAATGTATTTAAAGGGTGTGACTATTACCGGCAGGTACAGTTTAGGATGCAGAGGCCATTAGTAATGTAAAGACGTAAAGAGAATTTAGCTGAACATAAGGAAATCTCTGTAGCAGGAGGAACAGTTTGCTATAGAAAGTAGCGTATACCTTTTGTATGAGATGCTTTTGTCCTTGTTTTATAAAATCGAAAAAGTACTACGGTAAAGAAACCGTAGGCAGGCAAATACTGTTAATCACCTGCTTTATTTATTTGACAGGCCGCCCCATTTCCTCCCGCCCCACACGGCGGGTGATGCTCTATGGGGCTGGCAGTGTGGAAGTCTGCCCCAGGCGAGCTGCAGCTCTCCAGCCACTTTATGGTATTTCCAGTTACTTGTTGAAAATCTTGAACTCCTTCCTGCGTACTTAAACCGTTTAGTAAACTTTCTTTCTTTTATTAACATTTCCAGTATCTTTTCTTTAAACACAATCAGATGTGTTATTGAAAGAAAGAACCCAGACTTGCAGCTTTATATATTTCCTTATATTTCTTCTATTGTTTGTTAGTTGCATCCATAATGGTACTTTCTAGTTTCTGATCGTCTGTGGGTGCTGACATTCTGTGGTTGATTTGTTTCCCTCTCTTGTTGGTATGCACTTGGACTGCCAGGCCAGGACTTGCACATTATTGCCTCCCTCTTAAAAAGAAAAAAAGATTACTGTTTGGTTCCCTTATGTTCTGCATGACGTTTGAGTTGTCTAATACTGCTTTCCGTGTTTCCGTGCGTCCGCATAATGTGTGCTGTGTCATCCTCACTCCCACACGTGTTACCAAGCATTTTCCCTCTCTGTCATTGTTTTCCTTTAGAACATCACATTTTCTTGGAAAAATCTGAGTGACAGCTTTTAAGAATTCCTCAAAAATACGCAAATTTTCTTCAGCCTGCATTTGCTCTTGGGTCTCTGTCTTCCTGATGTTTATAACAAGTCAGAGGGAGACTGTCTAAGGTGATTTGGATTGTGCACTTGACAGGGCTGAGTCTTTCTGCAGGATTTGATGGGTATGGAGCACATAGGTGTACTTTCATTAACAAATATTAAGTAATCTTCTGTCACGGGCATCTAACTTTGTTTCTGAATTTGCTTGCCACTGGGCAGAACCGCATGCTCTGTGGCGTGAGTTCTCCTACAGCCATCCTTGCTGCAGGGGACGTACCCCATCCTTTTCAGCAACCTTTCAGCTTCTTTCAGTAGTCTGCTGTTTACAATGTGATTGAGTCCTCTTTCTTCAAAGGAAAATACGCTCATCTACAGCAGGAATAAGCGTTCAAATGGCTTTTTAGTGCCAAGTTTTATGTATGGGAAAGGGTAGGTTTTACAAAAGAAGCGTAGTTCTTGTGTCTACCGAATGATTTATCGGTACATTCATGCAGTAAACTGAGGTGTGAACCTTCGTGGAAACTAAACTTCGAACCATAACTGGGTGAAGTTCTGACTTCTGTTTGAATTCATGCTGTGCCCTGCCTTTTAAGACAGCTAATGCTAATTGACAGGAACAAGGGTTTCCCGGGAAAAGAGGGGACCATTAGCGAGAAAATAGTGCTATTTAGTTTGCCGAGAGATTAATTAGTGACTGAAATGGTAAAGATACTGAACTCCATCTCAGTGGTCAGCAGGAAAAAACAAAGCAGTTGGAGAGGAAGGAATACTGCTTACCTTCTTCAAAGCTGCAAGTAGCCTACTCTTTAAAAGAAGTAGTACATGAATATTAGGATACTAAAATCTGCAGAAACAGATCTGGTTTTGATTATGCCTTACAGTTCCGTGATACGTGTGTGTATACGTACACGGTAAATATTAGCATTAAAATAGTTGAGGAACCTGGATCTGGTTGAAAGAACCCAACAAAACAGCCGAGACCAGTCCTCAGCTTTCTTAAAAATCTAACTTCTATTTGTACTAAGACAGAAATGCTGTGAGCGAAGACAGCGTTGCGTTTGCCTCGGGGTAGTCGGGGGATACCTCAGAGCGTGCAGCGTAACGTGCTGGACAATGCTGATTCCTCTCCTGTAGCAGAACCTCAAATGGTATGTCAGAGGAGAACTTGGGTCTCTGCTAAAAGCTTCTTTCTTGCAAATTGGAGTGAAAACGTGTTTCAGGTGATGTTTGGTGATCTTAAAGCTCTTGAAAAAGCCTGTGGAGAAACTTGCGAGCAGCAGTGCGGTGACATTCATAAAACATGCCGAGTGAGCCTTCGGGGAGGCTGCGGATTTTATACTGCGGACGCGTTCAGTCCCTCTACTGCCTGCGTGTCTGCCTGCTTGTCTCTGCAAGTCAGTAGGGCATGCTTGGCTGAATGTGTACTTCTTCCTTTTTTCATCGAAGTTTTTCTCTGGCGGATACTCTTGTATACTCCTTTTTGTGTCTCAGGCCTGTCCCTCCTTGCGTTGCCCAGAGCTGCCGTTAGTCCTACAGAGGACAACGCTTGAGAAGTTGAGTCATTTCCGCAGCTGTTGGCTGCTCTGGGAATTAGTTTGTGTTTTTGAGTGCGCAGAGCGAGCTCTGGTAGCATCCAGTGAGGGCAACTGTGACTTGCTTTGTTTGTTTTGAGGATTTTCCAGGAGATGAAAGTGTATTGAATGAACATGTTGTCAGTGAAACAAGGGAATTTATTTTGTGTGTGAGCATAGCAAACTGGTGATGATTTCCTGGTTATGGGATGGTGTTCTGGACGCTTCCTTGTTCCTTGCATTAGGAATTGTGATTACTTGGCAGAAGGGTTGCTTCCAACTGGGTGAACAGCAGGAACACCATTGCCACCTACATGGGTGGGGTTGTAGTAGACACGACTGTTACAGCATAACACCTCCCCCTTGTTTACCGGCACATTCTGAGCTTGCAGACGGAAAAACGGAGGCGGAGAGACGTAAGGAAGCGTAGGTGCCCGGCTGGGCTAGAAAACGGTCTGTGGCCACCTGACATCTTTGTGGATTTGGCACCAGGCATGCCGCTGCAGGGCAAGCGAGGCCATGTGTCAGAGTTAAATGGCCCGTTTCCAAGGGCCAGTCCCCTCTCCCCTGCTCAGAGCTCAGACATCAAAAGTTTGTCTTCAGCTGTGTTCTGGTGCACGTAAGAGCATCTGAGTTCTGATGGACGAATCTCGCATCTGCTTGATTTCACTGACTCTGAAATGTGTATGTACAGGAGGAAAAAAAAAAATGTATTTTAAGAATGTGGACGTGTACATGTTATGACAGCTTTCAACACTGGGAGGTGGTGGTTGGGACAAGCAAAAGCAAAATCATTCCTTAAGGCTACCTTAAATAACTTTCTCCTTACTGGATGTGAATCATCTGATAAACTTCTGCTTTTTTAACATGTAGAGTCTCGTGTGTAATGGTACCTGTATTTTTTAGGAGCTATTGAGGAGATGATGACTTTTTCATCTGCCTTCTCTCATACAGTCTTGTGTGAAACTTCAGTCTAGGAAGACAGCTATTTTTCCGAGAAGGGGAGGCCGGGTTTTAGTCCTTGCCTTCATGGGTAGAGAATTAAGAATCTCATAAAATCACCTATTTCGCTGTCAGTACTTTGGCAGAAAGAGGCACTGTTTCAAATGAGTTGTAATGATGATGGGCGCTTTACGCCTTGAGAAGCACGTTCAGGTTGAAAAGCCTATAGAAAATGGAACTTACTCCACGGTGTAGCAAAGAAAAAGGCTGGGATGAAGAAGGATGGATAACCATGTTTCGCTGTTAAGAAAAACGTGGGATTTGGGGTTTTGTCTGGATTCGTATTTATTGCATTTCCAGACATCTGAAGAAGCTCTTCTTTTAGGAATAACCTGTGCTTTATTGCCATCGTTGTCAGTTCCATGTGCTGAAACATTGTTTGAAATTCCTCTGGTCTATAATACTTTTTTTTTTTCTTTTTTTTTTTTTTAGATAAGGGAACTGTTTGGTTCATGTTTGCTGGTGGCTTTTTTTTTTTTAATTATATGATGTTCAATACTTAAAAAAATGATGTTTGAAACTAAGCCGTTTCCTTCCTCTCCCTTCTGAAAGGACCCTGTGCCTTTTATGGAAAGTTGTTTTGTCTCTGGTACCTTGGAATTTATTTATTTAAAAATCTGAATTTCTTGTTAAGCTGCTAAGCTCAAGGACCTGGGGCTTTTGGGTGGAAAAAAACACCTGGGGCTTTTTTTGGGGGAAAAAAACACCGTAGAGCTCTGTGGGGAAGTGGGTGCTGTAGGCAGGAGCTGCTGGGTTTGCACAGAAATGTCTGGAAGCCTAATTATTGCTTTGGCAGAATGGAGTACTTTTTCCTGAAGATGCTCCGCACGGCTTTCCTAATGACAGTGCTCCAGGAGGAGCAATGCCGAAATCTGGAAAGCAGTAACTTGGCTCCGACTCCTTGGGTTATAAAGCGTGGCACCGGGCTTTTGTAGCCTTGGCAACTGGCCGTGGCTTGGGCAGGCGAGAGGTGAGTTAATCACACAAAGACATTCCGTGCAAAGCGGAGGCCTCTTGGTTACCAAGTGCGGTGTTAGCTTTGGGAAGAATCGTTTCTTAGGCGCCCTTACTTTAAAGGTTTCAAACTTTGATATTTCTAATTTCAGTGGCTTACTCTAGGTGTAGTAGCCAATTTAGGTTATTGTTTTATCTCGTACTAGCTTCTCTGGGAAACTTTAGCTGTGTGCCATTGAGCTAAGTATTTTCAGTTACCGTTTCTTACAGTAGAGCATATAAACAATAAACGAGGCGTATTCTGTTTCTATAGAAATGACCATGCGTCTATTGAAATTTTTCAAGTCAGGGCAACAGATCTTCTTTAAAAAACAAAACAAAACAAAAAAAAACCCCAAAGAAATAAAGCAAAACAAAAGCCCTGGGTCTGGAATTGCTTTTCTAACCACTGCCTTACCTTTTGGGAGAGCAGCTTTGTGGTGGAAGGAGTTGGCAGCTCTTAACTCTTTCCCAGACAGGCTGCTTTGATTTGCTTAGCGATCCTGGCAGCGTCTGTGTTTGCTTTCATGTGAAGACAATTACGCTTTTTACAGCTTCATGTTTGTGACATTTACTTCTGTTAGATGGGAGCCCTCTTTAGAAGCGTGGTGTTTTTATTAGCGTTCAGAAAAAGATAGTGACTGTATCTGAAGAATTTACGCAGAGGGACGTTTTTCAAGGTGAGAGCTATCGGCTTGTGTGCTTAAGAGTCTCTGCTTACCCGTAGGCTTGCTGGCTTTTAACTCTTGGATTGTGTTAAACAGCCTTCAAATACCTCTTCGTGTTGAGTTGTAACCCAGTATCGTATTGTCCTGAAGCACTTCAGTCTTCTGAATTCGAGGTGGCTGGGCTGATAGCTCCGTGTCTCATTTCAAACCGTTAGCCTGCTCTGTTCAGGGGGTCTCATAGTCATCTTCATGGCAAGTCATACCTTGAATAGCTGGGCTCTGGGATTTCTTATCCTGCCCCGGAGCCTGGCAGAAGCGCTCCTTTCTCTGGCCAGTTGCACCTGTAACCTCTAAGCAGGGGACTGGAGCTTCCTTAGCCATCTTTTTCTGTCCTAAGTTGATGGTTACTTTATTTGTCTTTAAACCTAAGGCATGGTGGCACGTCCAAGGAACGGAAGGTTGTGGAATGCCTGGATTTGTTACTGGCAAATTAAAGTGAACTCACTGAGAGAGGCTTATTTTAAGGAGTGGGAATTTGACTGGGAAATAATTGACTTTTTGGTATTGTAAGAGCGGAGGAGAGTAATGCCTGGCTCACACGCATCTCTTTTCAGAACAAAAATGTTGTGACTACTCAGTTTTATAAATAGAAATGCTCAAGTTAAATCTTGTTAGTGCAGATTTTGAAGATGTAAAACTTAATTTTACCTGCTGTCCTTCTGATGCTGTGGTTGTCACAGGGAAAATGTGTTTAAGTGCTGCAACTATTGATTTGATTTCCAAAAAATGGCTTGAGCTGTTAGTTTAATTATTGTGTTGACATGTTGGCTATTGGAAACTAACATGATCATAGTCTGATGTGTCTGTTCTTAGCAGGATGTTATCTTTTGAAGGCCCATGTTACTGTTTGAAGGCTTGAAATGTTTGCTTTTCTGGAATTTGGTTTTCCCCTTACAGTGTTTCTGTGTCTCGGGGTTTAAGAAGAGGTGCAGCAGGAGAAAGAAGGCAAGGAGGTACTGGGCTAAAACTTGAGGGCTTTTCTGATAAATTTACTCGTTGGCCTTTAGTAGTGAGTCTCTGCCTCCGTTTCCCTGTGTCTAACAAGACGCTAATGATGCCTACTTCAAAGATACTTTGTGAGGATTAATTAATGCTTGCAAAGGCCTTTGAAGATGAAAAAGGAGTCGTCGAAATATGAAACGTTTCCATGCCCCAGGTAAATGATCTGTGTGCTGGCTTGAGTTTGGCTTTTTCAGAATCTCTTGAGCACTTCCATGTGTTTTGAAGGGCTTATTTCAGTTGGACCATGGTGGTGAACGCTTTTGGGAGACAGCGAGTGGTATAGCTATACTTGCAGAGGTTAGTTACTTGCACCTGCCCCCAAGGAAAGAAAGAAAGACGATGTCGCGCAACTTCAGCAATATATACCAGTCAGAAGAATATAGGTGGCAGGTGTATCCTGAAAATGCAGCGTTTTCTATTTGTTTTTTTTTCCCCAGGGCAAGTTTCTGTCCTTTCCAGTGTTTGATAAAACAGTCCAGTGATGATCCCTGTATGAAATGATTTACGGTAACGGCAGCACTCTATTCCTGAGTGTACGGGTAGCCTGAAACAGACTGGAGGAGCAGTGCTCGCTATGCTTTACGTGGAAGTTGAATGCTTGTAATATTTTGACATAAAATGTTTATTTCCTGTAAAACATGTCAGCTTGGTACATGATGTGCAAGTAGGTGTGCAGGGCAAAAAAAAAAAGGTTTTCAGATTATCACATCTTCTCCAGGGTGGTGTCTCCTCATCTTCCGTTTTGCCGGTGGCATAAGTAATCACATACTTTGTAAGTGCTGCATTAGTTGAAGATGCTGTAATGAATTGTTAGTGGATTATGGTCTGGTCTTTTTCACTCGAGGAATTTGAGGAAGACTTTGGAGCACTGTCAGTGTTTCGGTGGTTGAGGTTGTGGTGCTGCAGTGAAATGGATAGGTTGGCAGCCTGGGTGGAGCAGGATTTGGGCTTCGATCTGCATCCCTATGGTTTATTGTGAAGCACGCTAGGTTCAGGGCAAGGATTTTTTGGTCGTCGGTTTGAGCTGTGTTAGACGCAACAGTCGGTAAGAGCTTGAGGTTAGTTCTGTGGTAAGAACAAGCGGTGAAGTCTCAAGTTTTATGCGTAAGAATCAGAGAATCATAGAATGTGTTGGGTTTGAAGGGACCTTTAAAAGTCATCTAGTCCAACCCCCCCACAGTAAGCAGGGACATTTTTAACTAGATCAGATTGTTAAAGAGCCTAAAGGAGCCTAAAATTTTCTGGTTTAGTTCAAGTTTCCCTAGATATGCAGCAGACTTGATAGAAATAGATAAAAAGCCCCATTGAAAGACTCCAGTGCGCAAATAGTTGGGTGTGAGGACGTCTAAGCCAGGCCAGCCAAAATGCTTCTTTCCGGAGTGCGAAGGTTTAAGTGGCTCCTTTCCTGCAGTTAACAAGAAGCGTATCAAGAGTTTAGGCTGGCTATTTAACTGCTTTGATTGTAAAAGATCTGCCAGTGTTGCGTTTGAAGCTGAAGTGGGCTGTTGAGGCAGCTCGGTAAGCGGTGGAAGCAGGATGCCTGGAAATTTTCCTTTCTTCTGGAAACATCATCTTGCCACCCTCAGACAGAAGAGCCTGCAAGAATCCGCATCGTTAAAAACCCTCCCTGTCAGCAGATGACTAGATAAAATTACAGCTTTGGAAGAACTCTGGTGTTTTTGCGTACGAGCAAGTTGTGACGTCTTTGTGAGGCCAGGCGGCGTGTGGGCTTGTGACAGCGCAAAGAGCTTTGTGTGGCTCGGAGGTGGTGGCTTCCAGACTCATCCGGCTCGGGGAGGCAAGCGCTTGAAACACGTTTCCTGATTTAGTGCTAGGTGGAACTGCATCTGGCACTGCTGTAGCTGTACTTACCTATAAAAATAGAAGGGCATAATTTACTAGAAATGCTGGATGTGGGTGTGAAGGGAGCAAAACGTCCTTGGAACTGTAAGATTTTTTTGAGAAGGCGGTTCTTCTCGGAAGACTAAAAATTGGTTGTAACAAATAGTGGGGATGATGCAACGTGTTCCCCGTTCCATGACCTTTTTTACGTCCAAGCGAAATGGGATGTTCAGCGTGGCGTTTCTGAGGGTTTCTCTGTTCCCTTTCACTTCTGCATTAATGTGATGTTTTGATGTTTCAGAAGAACTGAACGAGAGTTCAGAGACTCTTATCAGGGAAAGGCAGGTGCTGCCGACTAGCTCGGAGCATTTTAAAATCTAAAGAGAAATTGCTCACAGGTATAGCTAAATTCTATTACGGAATGTAGCTGAAAATAAAATGCCATACTTGATCAAGACGCCTATTACTGCGTGTAATGTTGGCCACCAGACAGAAGTCTTTACTTTTTTCACCGAGTGCTCAAGGAGTAGAGGAAGGACCTGGAGCAAGAAGACGTTATAAATCTGTCACATGTAACAGATTGACATAGAGGAAAAAATTATTTATTTGTTTTGGTTTTTTAAGATGCTTTCATCTCAGTGTTGGGAATTGTAATGTAGGATAGCAGGAGTAAGGTGCTGCTGTGCTCGGGGCTTAGGCAGCAAGCAGGATTACTTAGTAAGGTAACCATTTGAAGGGATAGTTAACTGATGGTGCTAAGGCATAAATAAATGAGGATGGGTTTTTATTAAATAATAGGAGAGCTTCTGAACTAATAAGGTAGTTGAAGTAATGCTTGCAGCAACATTGGGAACTAGACTTCCCAAGAGCAAGTGTGTCCTATAAGGGTTTTGGCTTGGAGAAGCTGTATTAGGTTGTTGAGTCCCTGAACTTCTGTTTGTCTCAAGGAGTATATGACCGTGCACACAGTTAACAGGTTTCACATATGGTGAACTGCATAAATGCATGGAATTCTGATAATTCATTGCCAAAATTGCAGGTATTTCCATAGCACGTGACGACTAGCAGCCTGCATTTATCCTAATTGCTTTTCCTTTTGGATGCCTGCCTGCCTTTCGTGTGAGACCGTTTCCGGCGCTCGTAGGATGGCTGCGCTGAATTTGAGAAGCGGTGATCAGAAAGGTAGTGGAGGCAAACATGGAATGGCTTATTTAGAATAGTTGGTGAGACCAAATAGTTGTGTATCCTGTTGTTACAGCTTTTGCCAGCTTACGGGAAGAAACCTGCTGTTTCTTGGCAGAGGGGGACAGGGACTAAGTGACACCTAATGATTTTTCCAGTGTGTTGTGTGTTCTCTCCTTCCTTGATCATAGGAGATCTCTGCTGGGCATTCAACAGACCTACAATAATTTGGTTTGTTATCTGGCAAGCTCAAGGTCCGGGGTAGATACGGTATGAATTCTTACGCAGAGTTTTCTCAAACTAAACTGTTTTGTTTAGGGAGTTCCTTCACCATGCTTTCCTTGTGCCTTGTTCTCGAGCCTTCATCCCTTCCCTTGGTTTATTTTTGCTAAAATCCAAACAGTTTCTTGGTTTAGTTATTTTGTAACCTTTTTCCACTTACTCTTTTGTATGTTTCTATACCATCTTCTCCTCCCAAAGATTTTCTGCTGAAGCTGTAAGTGGGGTGGAATCCTCTTGGTATGTGCTTCCTCTGTCTGGATAGAGCTTTCCCTGTCCCGCTCGGGGAGCTCCCCGCACCCAGTAGTAGTCTCTACAACGAGCTTGTAGGTCTTGCCTCGGGGAACTGCACCAGACCAGTTACAGCAGTTAAGCTTTTCAGTCTTCATTATTGTATGAAAATCACAGTATTGCGAAAGAGAAGCAGATGAATGTTAGCGTTTGAGATATGGTGAAAGGAGGATGTAGGCTTTAGGAATTGGGGTTTCTGTGTTAGTGTGTGTGGGGAAGGAATCTGCTATTCTCCTTTCTCGCTTTTAACGAATGAATGAATGACCTGAACTTCGGAGTGGTGGTAAGTCTGTCGAAACCTTTGTTATGCTTTCCACGAAACTATTAGGAGTTGGTTTCGCTCATGGTCTAGTTATGATGGAGCCAGATCAAAATCTTGAGAGCAAGTTAGGAAGTCCTGTGCTTGTGTTTAGCATGCGCTGGTTTTATTCTGCTTACACTGACAGGCGTGGAAAGATAACTATACCAGTCTCTCTTGCTCTTCAGTTGTCGTGAATGCCGCCTTGCGTCAGCCTTGTCCCTGCAGCCATACACCAAAGCAATTGCCAGATGTTTTAAGTTGTATTTTTACCCCCTATGTTGGCTATAAAGTGGATGTGTTCCTGAAGGGAAACACTCGGGTCTCTTAAGCAGTCAATTAAAAGATTTAGTTTTTTGTTTGGTGTGGGTTTTTTTTTTTTTTTCAGTTGCTTTTTCTTCAGCGTTGGTTTGAACCTGGGCTGGCGACAAATGCAGGCGGCTGGAGGGGTGGGAGGTGAAGGGAACTCCCTGAGCCGCAAAGGCTTCTCACTCCCACTGGGAGGCAATTATTTTATTGAAGATTTGAATCTGGTATCCTTGCGTAGGGTGCGACGCAAATGACTGGGGACTGGGTGCATGTTAGAAGTGTCCTGTAACAGAATATATGGGAGCCATACATTTCCTCTTCCTATTTCTGACTTCTAGTTGCATTTAGTAGCTGACAGCGTTAGTATTGGACCATGTAAATCTCTAACCCGCCAGACTCGTGGGATCTGTTCGATACCTGAAGATGCACCCGCAAAGATGATGTCACCTGCCCAAGTGGATTTGGGGGACTCAATAGACTTTCCTCCTCCGTTGCTCTTGTTCAAGTCTAAACTGAGATTTAATGAACTGCTGGGCAGTTTTGTCATGTGCTTGGGAAATGACATGTTCTCGGTTACCTGTCATGATGTGTTTTGGAAAGCAAGATTTTTTTTGTTGCATTCTTTGGTACGCATTGTGTCTCTGCTAGAGCTGTTTGCATTCAGGAGTGTAGAAACAAGTGATCTTTGTTCACATTCTGTTGGTGGCTGTAGGGTGGTGTGGTGGGGAAAATAAGATGCAGAATTAAGTTTCTAGAGTGCTTCTGTGTGGCAGTGTAGCTACGCTAGCATTGCCCCAAATATAAGCTGCAACCTTGGCGTGTTCAAACATGCAGTTTAAATATTTAGTGAGCTGTGGAGAGCCCTTACAGCCTACTAGCAAAAATTTCTGTTTGGTCATGTAAAGAGTTCGTGAAAAACTGGCAAAGTCTTTTATATAAAGAAAAGAGAACTGGATAACATTTGTAATGAAAATTCTGCTGTCTGGGTTTCGCATCTTTCCACTTTCTTTGATTGGAATTCAGAGCTCGGTTTTCCTTTTCCGACAGAAATCTTTTCTCAGCTTATACCCTAAAAGACTCACAAATATTGGCTTATTTGACAATTTTCTGCAAATATTTAGCTTTACATGCCATGTCTCCGACATGTTAGGGGTTAGTGTGCCATCCAGGCTGACTGCCGTCATTTAAAATTCAAATGTCTAAGCTTTTTTCTAAGTCCATGTTTTTCACACAAAATTATAGGTGAAAATCAATGATTTATATGAGAGTTGTAAAAGTTGTCATCCTTATTTCTTGGCTAACTGGTGGACTGAAAGGTCTGTATGCTGTGAAACCAGAGGAAAAGGACATAGAAAGTTTGTGGCAAGTGTGGAATTCTGTCAGTGTTCTGCTAGAATGTTAGTTTATTTTTGAGCAACTGTATCTAAAAAACTTTAATTCCCAAACAATATCAGATACTGAAAAAGTTGTTTTTTTTTTTTAATGTTGGTAGCTAAGATAACATTCTGAATCGATAAGGCCTGCAGAAAGTACGCTTTCCTAAATAACAGCAGCTTGGTTTTGAGGAATGAACAGTACCTATTTAACACATCATACCTGATTTGAAAAGACAGGGGTCTGAACAAGCTGTCCCTGCCTCCTTATTACACTTGTGATGGCATTTCATGTCTCACGAAGGTGGGTGTTGAAAAAGAACATGTTTTTTTCTGTTAAATAGATAGTATCTTTAATTACCATGAGAAGCGTCCTGACTGTTCAGAGGAAAGGTTTCTATTTGGCTGGACGGCTAGCCTTGGTATGTGACTGTCCAATTTCTGGGGAAGGAAATATTTTTGGTCGTATCTTGCCCATGATCTGGTTTGCTTAGAGAGGGAAGGGAGTCTGAGCGTTCCCAATTGTCCGGCTGGCTTAACAGTGAGCAGACAAGAAGGCAGGGTAGGGGAGAATCATTTAATTGTTTAAAACAAGTCAAAGCACCTGTTACTTTTGCATCCCAGTTTTTGTTAACTGTCCTTTTTCGACATGAAAATATGGCAGTGGGGAAAGTATTTAATGTTAATCCTGTGCTTATGCGTGACTTGTCCGCTCTTTCCTTTTTCCCTTCCCTTTCCACAAGTTCTCTAAATATTTCCTCTTCCGTTTGCAGTGGCAGTCGCTCTTCCAAAACCTTCAAACCAAAGAAGAATATTCCAGAGGGGTCTCACCAGTACGAGCTGCTAAAACATGCTGAAGCCACGCTTGGCAGCGGTAATCTCCGGATGGCCGTTATGCTTCCAGAGGGTGAAGACTTAAATGAATGGGTTGCAGTTAACAGTAAGTGGGCTGACCTTTTTTTTTTTTTTTTTTTTTTTCCTGTAAGGGGGGCGTTGAATGTGGGCTGACACTTGTGGGAGGACAACTCTGTGCTCCTTTCTAGTGGGGTTGGCTCTTCTGTCCTGCACGCACCGCTCTGCTGCCGTTGGGAGAGGCGAATGTCGTATCATCGAGAGCGGACACGTGTAGAGCGACTCACCCAGACAAAAACTCCTTAATCTGCTTGTGCTGAAAATACATTCCTGTTAACAAAATAATTCTTATTCTTAGTCTGAGGACTTGATTGCAAACAAGTGCTGAAGTAGAAATGTCACCGCTGTTTTCAGAAAGTAGCCTGTCAGTGCTGTCTTAATATGTTTAATCTAGTTCTTTTTCAGCTAAGCTTGTTACCCTGTGGTATAGTCGAGCCTCTGCATGCTAAGTGTAAAACCTTAATTAAGTGTGAGGGCCAGCGCTAAAAGATGTTAAAGGCTGAGGTCCCGTGTATGGCCTGGATTTCCTTTTGCCAGTAACAAACCCACAGGCAGATCTTTGCGATTTTCCTAAAGTTAGTTCCTTCCTTTTGTTTCTACCAAATTGTGAGCCTTTGCTCCGCTAAGTCTCTGATGGCATTATTTTTACTTCCTCTAAAGCTGTTTGTCCTAGCTCTCTCCTCTCCTGCTAGGTCAGGCCGAACAATGATGCCCAAATTAGTGTTTGCTGATTGCTTGACCGTGTTTCCTCCTCCTTCTTCTCCCAGCTGCATGAATTTGCTGCCTGCCTTCTCCTCTTAAAGAATGGATTAACGCGGGTGCTGTCATGCTCCGTAGCCCGTGCAGAGTTTTGTCTGCCACAAACTCTGTGCCCCGTTTGAGTGTTTCCTCATCTTCTGTGCCTTCGGCTTGCTGTGCTTCTGTGATCGAAGGTTATTGATGGTGCACTGCAATGCAATATAAGTTACGCTCAAGATAAATGTCTTCTCATTGTTTATGTGGTTCTATTTCTTCTTGCTCTATGACATGTTTGGGAAGTGAAACTGTCGTACTGACTTCAACCTTCCGGTTCTTAATTAGCCACACAGTGCTCAGCAATATGATTTGCCACCGCTTCCAGGGAATGTTGAAATTGCTGACACCATTCTTTAGTCACACTGTATTGCAAAACTGTCTAGAAAAAACAGCCAGCCCATTTTTATGAGTAAGCATTACTAAAGATGCTGCATGTATTGCTGGCATCCTTCCCTTTTGGTGCTTCCTCCGCTCCATGTCTCTTCTCTGCTGTGCGGCAGCGGAGTTTTTCCCCTCCCAAATGACTTAACTGCTAAATTAGCTGGGTGGCAAAAGGCACACAAGCACTTGACAAAGGAGTGGGAGCTGCCTTTTGGTACCAGCTGCGTTCTTTAATGAAATGCTCCTCTTCCATGCCTCCTGCAGCAAAGTGGGGTTTTAATGTTTATTTTTTTAGTGTGTCTAGAAGCGATTAACTGATTAGATGGTCCCTTCGTTGACAGCATCTCTCTCCCACACCTAGTACTGGCTAATGGTAACTGTGAGCCCATTCCGTAGACTGAGAAATCTAATAAGGAAATATGCAACTTAATGTCATTGGTTTTGCCCTTCACAATAGCGAGAGCACAGGAACGAATGTGCCCTGCTCTGCTCCTTCTTGCTCAGCTCTTAGCCTCGCTGACGTTTTAACAGTACGGAGCTGACTTATATAGAGATTTTTCAACTATGTTTTTCAAATACAAAAATCAGAAGGTGGGAAGTGTGCAATCAGTTTGTTTTGAGTTTCATTTGAAAATATTAAAAAACAGTTTCAGAAGTACATCTTGCCCCTGTCTTTGTAATAGAACACCACCAGACTCTGCATTTTTTCAAGTAGAAAAGCGCTTGGAAAAAATAAACTAAACCCTCAAAACTTAAGAACAATGAGTAAAAAGAGGAAGTGAAAAATATGCAAAGGCACTGCACAGCTTGACACATGTTGGAAAGGAGGCCGTTGCATTTTTCTTGTTTGTCAGGCGCCGCTGGCTGCGGTGGATGGCTGGTGTGTCTCATGGCCTTTAGAGACTTGCAAGTGCGGGATTCACGATCATCAGTCATCTTGTCGAAGTCTGTGGGTTTTTTGAACACGCTTGCCTTGAAGCAAACATTGGGCTGTGGTCTCTGCTGGGAGGGAGCAGGGAATGGAAACTTAATTAACAGTTCTTGTGTACACTTAAGAAACAAGGGCTGTATATAACCATTTTTTGCTGCCTTCAGTGTTAACTGCCTCCTTCCCCTGCCCAAACAAACTTTAGGGTCCGCCTTGTCCTCTGCAACTTTAATCAGCCTTTCCCAATGTTTTGCTGTTTTCTGGTTTTGCTGTGCAGGGAAAAAAAAAAAGATTTTATTGTTGGAGATGAGCTGTGCTAGGTTCATGCCATACGTTTTGTTTTGGTTTTTTTTTTTTTTTAATTTGCTTTGCTTTTTGATACCTGGGAAGTCGGATGACACAGATGTAACTTGTATCCTCAGTAACAGAGTTAAGCAAGGAACACAAATGTGGCGTATTTTTGGTGTTACCCAGAGAAGCTGTGGCTGCCCCATCCCTGGAGGGGTTCAAGGCCAGGATGGATGGGGCTTAGAGCAACCTGGTCTGGTGGGAGGTGTCCCTGCCCAGGGCAGGGGGGTGGAACTGGATGATCTTAAAAGGTACATTCCGACCCAAACAATTCTATGATTCTGTGAAATGTTCTTTGAAAAGATAGTCTTTTGGAACACAAAGCCTGAGGGATGTCAGCATCAGCTAATGGGTAGCAGTTCTGTCTGGTTGGAAAGTTTACATTGGAAATCTTTGTTTTATTCCAGACTTCCAGTAGAATGTGGGATTCTAATAAAAGGCACCAAACTTTCAGAAAAGGAAATAACTCTGCTTTCTCTTTCCCTTTTGTTCTTTCAAATGAAGGTTTTGCTTCTGGAACAATTAAATAGTTCTTACCAGAGGCCGTTCTAGAAAGTTGGTGGTTGTGTTCTGCACCTTCTTTATAATACATCTTAAAAAGCATTAACTATGAGATTTCCCCCCCCCCCCCCCCAAAAAAAAAAAATAATCCAGAACTCTCTTTAGCAGTGTGCGTTTTACAGTTAAGGCTGTAGGAAGCTTGTGTTGCCATTACACTGCAGCGTGTCAATTGATGGTTTAAATGTTTTACAGCTGTTGACTTCTTCAACCAGATCAATATGCTTTATGGAACCATTACGGACTTCTGCACAGAGGAGAGCTGCCCCGTGATGTCTGCCGGCCCAAAGTAAGATGATTTTTTACGTGTTCTTGAGAGTGTGTAATTTTTGAGATTATTTTGCATTTGAAAACCTGAGACTAGCTCAGTTGAGTGCCAAAGATAAGGTCACTTCTGTGAGTAGGAAGGATGTCTTTTCTTCTTACCTGTGAGGGGAGGGGAAAATTTGAACCTTTGTTAAGGGAGGGGGGAAGAGAAAAGTGGGGCTTCGGTGTTGTTTTTTGTTCGGTTATTTTTTTCCCCCCTCTTTAGCTTGGGAAGTAAACAGACTATTGAAACTATTTTTTCCTTTTTTTTAAGATGTTAATGAGTGCTTCCCTAAATTAAGATCTGAAGTTTTTATATGCTGGCGTTCATTTAGGGCTTACCAAAATCTTCCAGGCCTTTTCAGTAGGTATGACAAAAATAAACTTGTCTACAGTAGTAGTCTGAATAAGAATCCCCTACCCTGTCCCTCAGTTGAGTTTCACTTCTTCGATTCGTCCTTACGCTTTTGTACGGACATCCCGTGTTTGTGTTTTTTGCTTGCTCTCCAGCTGATTAATAGAGGAAGATACCTGCGTTTCTAAGCCAGTGGCAAGGGAGGGCACTGCTTCCTTTTAAATTACTGAAAAATCTTAAATAAACACTAAAGAAAAACAAGCCTCTCCTCCACTTCTTCCTCTTTTATAATGGCATTTGTTGTTATTGTCTGAAGCAGTAATTGCCAGCCGGTGCACGGTGTGGTGGGGAGCTGAGGGTGCGGAGAAGGGGGCGGTTGGGCGGAGAGGGCAGGAGCTCGGCAGAGCGAAAGCAGCCAAGCGGACCAAGAAAAGCTTTGGCGCTGCATTCTTAAGCTAAAAATGGACGTTGCTGAATGTCAAAACCAGTATGGGCAGGCAGACCTGCTGCTGCAGAGCGGGGAGGGGTGAAAATACAAAAGGAATAATTAAGTTCACCATTATGCAGAAGGAGTTGGGATAAGCTTGTGCAATAACACGGCCCATTGTCTGCTTTGTGCTTTGGCATGCGGAAAACAAACTCTTATTTATTAAATACGAGCATGAAAATATTTTTTTGCTTTGCTGTTTGCCTGCTGAGAAGCAGTTATTTGGGGGTGGAGGTTAATTATTAAAGGTTTAGCTGTCTGGTTGCCAGAATAAACAATTCAGTTCTCTCCAAAGAGACCGATAACCATCAACCGAAATATATGTCGTGCTCAAATAGTGATGCGGTGGGGTAGAAAAGAGATGCTAGAAGACAGAAGATGCGTTCTGCCGAGGTTTTAGTTAGGTGATCTCGTCCGTAGGACTTGTAGAGCATTCCCCAGACTCTGCAGCCCCCCGCGTGTGCTCAGGGATGGGTTTTGTGAAAGGATCAGAAGCGTGGTGAGACCAGGAACTGGTGGTTTGTGAGGCTGGCCGTGCCTGGCAGTAGAGCATACACGGTGTTTTTAGTTTGAGTGAGCGTGGCTTTCTTTAACTTCAAAGGTGGCCTGCAAAATTTTTTTCAGGAAGGTACTGCTGGAAAATGTGTCGGCATGAAAGCAGTGATATTTACAGATATTTTTTTCTGTTTCTTACCTGTTTCCTGTTCTCTTCTGGCTCCAGCTGTATCAGTTGAAGAAGGATCGAGCCATAGGTGCTCGTTAGTGCTTCTGGGCTGAGGGTTG
This sequence comes from Chroicocephalus ridibundus, assembly GCF_963924245.1. Lineage (NCBI taxonomy): Eukaryota > Metazoa > Chordata > Aves > Charadriiformes > Laridae > Chroicocephalus > Chroicocephalus ridibundus. The sequence goes on from NC_086288.1 coordinate 7,251,908, forward strand.
CTATCTGCTCCCATCCGTGGCTGAGCTGCCACCAGTATTGCATCCGCACCCACTTCAGACCAAAGAGTGGGAGGTAGCTGAAACAACTACATAAGGTCATTTGAAACAGGTTTGGCAGCCTTTAGTATGAGGAGCTGGGGAGAACCAAAAGCAGCTCTGTGGCTATACAGTCTGATTTTTGCGTTCCCGCTGGAAAAGCGTCTATGGTCCGGGTATTAAAAAAGGGTTGTAAGGTGCTGGTGCGTACGTAGGTAGCTGTTCAGAACTCGTCACGGCGCGGTCACAATTTTCAAAGCACAACCGTTAAACTTGTAGCAATCTATGGAAGCATTCAACCAGATGTCTAAGTGAGAGGATAACTAGAGCAGAATTGTGATGTTTCTTGTATGCACTGCCTGGTACTGGTGTTTTTGTCTTGAAAACTCCTTTTAAAGAAAAAAAAAAAAAGCAAGATCCTTGGCAACAGACAGGTCACCTAGGTTGGTGTCTGGGGTTTTTTTTGTGTTTTATTTTTGATATAGGGAGGATTATTTCTAAAGGGCTACTTTGAAGCACATGCCTGGGGCTGTATGGCTACAGCCCACTGGTTCTTTTTGGTAGCAATCTTAAACAGAAGGGCTTGGCTGAGGCTGGTAAATTTTTGTTTTGGACTTGTCTTTGTTGGAAGGATTACTGACTTAGCCTGCATCAGGGTGTTAGGACATTGAGTTAGTTAAGGATTCACGTAAAGTTCAAGAACTTATCTCCTCTCTCTTGCTGCACAGCTCTCTGTCTAACAATTTGAAAAAAGTATCGGTTTAATTTGTTCCAAAACATATGATTACTCATGGTAATGTTCCATTCTTCTCACTGCACCAACAAACAACCATTTCTTACCCAAACAAACCCTAGTTGGTTATCGCTTGCTATTCTTGTTTCAGTCGCAGTATCACCATCAGTGCAACTGGCATGACAACACGTTAAGAACTTGCATAGGAGTAATATGTTTATTCACCAGCATCGGGTGAGGGGAATTTTCTTCTATTTTTCCTCCCTGGTTGTAAGACTTCAATAGGAACACAAAGGAGGGACGTGGCTGCTGCACCTTTCAAAGCTGGGTTTCTGAACTGGGGCTCTGAAATCCATATTTAGGCTTTTGTGTGAGTACACTACGCTCACTCTTAATAGCACTGAGATCCTTCTGATTTTCCTGAGGTTCACTGCTCCCCAGTGCTTCTGTCTTCGAATGTTCAGATTGGAATCGCTGGGCCCTCCAAAGGCGACAGCTCCCATAAATCCTACCTGGGCATAAGACGATGTAACGGAATGTTCCCGTGCAGCCTTCTGCCATAATCAGGTCCTTGAAATACCCTGTGTCTCTCCGCAATATCAGTCCTTTGGCCTTTTTGTGACGCTCCGCTCTGCGCATGTGTCACGTGATGACAAAACAGAAGAAGTATTTTTCAGCAGTCTCGATGGAGTACAGTTTTGCTGAGATTTAGAGATGACGGATCCAAATAAATGTCTGACAAGCTTTTAAAAAGCGTTACTGAGCCACTCCGTTTTATTGCTGTTGGACAGGGTAACAGCTTTCATTTTACTCAAGCTGGTGTTTTGGGTCTTTTTGTGTTTTGTTTTTTTTGTGTTTTTTTTTTTTTTTTTTTTCTCTTCTTTTAGGCCATGTACATGTATGGTAGAGGAGCTGGTCCTGTGATGTTTTTTATACTTAAAGATATTTTTTTTTAGTGTGAGACACATAGTTAGTTTTTCTGTTTATAGATGGCAAATAACTTGGTTATTAATGTGAGAGATTTCTCACAGAGTCCTTAGGGATTCTTAGGTTTTCTCCTGCGCTTGCTGAAGTGAGCTGTGTATTTCCTGCTCTATCCTTCACGTACTGTTTTGCCCTTAAACCTCTACTAAACTGTTGAGGTTTCTAAAAATGCATTTTCCGCAGAGGAATGACCTATCGCAGTAAGGTTAATTTGTTTCTATCACCAGAGCTGTAGCTGTTTCCTCACAAGCTTGGGCTAGAAATGGGATTGTACCCTTCATTCCCTGTAGCTGTTCAGATGATTCTGATACGTGGGAATTATCCGCATGTGTTTTGGTTTTCTTTTTTTGTTTAAGAAGCTGGGCTGGGATTTAATCTTGAAGGAAGAGTTCATTTTCTCTTCCCTTGCCATCCCCAAGCCTTTTGAGAGGCTAGGAATAACCGTGAATATTCCAGCAACTGCATGGAGCATGGGCTGTTTGCCAGAATACTTTCAGATTCTCTATACGACTTAATTTTTGTCAGGATATCTCTGGTGTTTCTTAGGAGCTGTGTTACTTAAAGCATCTTTCAATGGCATTCCTTCCTCTGAAAAACGGAGGCCTAATCCAAAGTGTTGGGAGGTGAGGAGGAAGGGAGGCTTGTCATGGATATATGTTATGAGATGATGAAATTTTTTGGTGTTTAATTTAGTTGGTGGTTTTACTCTGTCTCCAGACTGAAGCTGGCACCTCAGCCAAGTGTTGATAGTTGTGCTAAGTTAACAGCGCTTAAATCTCAGTATTAGGGTGATACTGGCTGGTGAGGAATACCGATTTTTCAGAAATCCAGACACGTTTTGGTCCATTCAATGCGGATGGAATTTTTGCATGGGTTTTGAGATACAGTTTTAAAATGCTTTCACACCCTCTGATTTGCTGCCGTTATAAAAATGGGATCTTTTTATACCATTGTGAGCGGCATGCTCATAGTCACTTGTAAAACTTGTTTATTGTGAAAGTGTTCTCCCAGTTACTGCTCTGACAAAACTGTATTTGTTAAACAAAATTAGAAGCCAGATTTATCAGATACGGTTAAGCTTTGCATAAAATGATTTGTATGATCTTTAAAATAGAAGACCTTCTCCAGTGTCTGCACAACACCAGTTGGAGATAGCAAGGGAAAGTCTAAACAGTGGTGGCTGCAGCCCAAACATTGTGGTATGGTACTACTGTGCTTAGAAATAGCAATCAAATTGAGCACAGTTGAGCACGGATCCTCCATGAAAAAAGAAATATTAATCATTAATAACATATCTTTTAAAAAGAACTGAGATAAAATTCTACATGAAGTGGGTATATTTCCCGCAAAAGCATGGCTGAGCTGACATCTCTATCCTTGTATGTTTTGGTTTGTTTGTTTGCTTTTTTATATTTTCTATTTGGAAAAGAGGAGTGTTGCAGCTAGCCTGAATCATTTCTGTTTGTTTCTCTGGGAGGATTTCAGAGCTGCGGAGCTCAGCAGTCCTTTCGGCTTCTGGCTTGGCAGCAGGCTCGCCCCACGGGTAGCTGTTCCCTTCTAATTTCATGAGGACTCGTTGCTCTCTGGTTGTGCACGTAAATGGATGCCGTTCCATACATTTTTCCATGGCTTTTTAAATTCCTGAAGTTAAAACAGTAGCTGTAAAATGAGGGATGCGGGAATCTACTCATTAAATGCGCTACATAGAAGATGTCAACGTTACTAGCTCTGTGAATGGAAAAGGATGAAAAGAGCACGCGTTATACTGTTCATAGTTGTGTCAGTGGTTCGTAAAGGTGTGACGTCACCCTAGAATGGAAGAATTAAGCTAAAAGACAGTTACTGGCCTGCAGCTGTCACGTGGGTCAGTGGTATAACTGGAGATTCTTGTGGATCTTGGTGTGCTGCACGGTAGGACTAGACCTTCAAATATCCACCTCTTCTAAGGACGGCTGTTTAGTCTAGAAGCTTTCTTGTAACTGTTAGCTAAAAGGCACTTTATACCAGCTTCCAGTTTCTTGATAGCTTTCTTTGGCATTAACCTACCTCTGAATCTATTCCGCGTCTCTAATAGGATCATGATTTGGGATGTCTGGCAAGAGCCAGTGTAGTTTGGTGGTCGGTTATGCAAAAGCTGTAAGAATATTTTTCAAACGTAACGAAATTCCATAAATGTTAGGGGTCTGATGTGTCTGGCTGCAGATGTTGAGCATTGCCACTGGGTTTGCAGTGCTTCGCTGCCAGTGGGGGTGAAGCTATGGGTGCCGTAGCACCCATTGCTAGGGCTGACTGGGGGAAATTTCACGTTAGAAGTCAGTCAGGTGCTTAGCTTTTATTTGTGGGAGAATCTCATGTAACTTCTTGATGTTTCACTTCAACTGTATGTAATGTTTTTTTCCCTTTGGAAGAGGCCGGGTTGGGGGGGAAGAGCTTTAAAAAGAACAAGTAGCTAGTGGCCTTTCAAGGTTTGGAAAACTGCTTGCGGTGCGGCCCCTTTTGATGTGCGGGGAAGCAGGTGTGATCGCAGGCTGTCACGTACGTTTTGGCAACTGAGGAGATGAATGAGTTGTGCTGTAATGGGTGAAGTTTTTGAAGGCCTTCATGGAGTGCAGAAGAGAGTCCAGCAAAAGCAAGATTGCGGTAGGGAGACTGGGTGGAGAGCAGATGCCTCAGGAGCGTTTGGACCTTGGTTTCAAGGAAGGACTGTGGGAGGGTGTGGGAGTGCGGGGAGCGGAGCAGGAAAGCAGCCTTCCAGACCTTGATATGAATGATTCACTTGTCTTAAGAAATGTCTTCTTGTTGTCGTCCCAACCCAGATATGAGTACCACTGGGCAGATGGGACAAACATAAAGAAACCAATTAAATGCTCTGCACCAAAGTACATTGATTACCTGATGACTTGGGTCCAGGATCAGCTGGATGATGAAACGCTATTTCCTTCTAAAATAGGTAAAGTAAATAAGTAAAATTGAACAATGTATTTGGATTATGCTTGTACAGGAATATTCAAGTCTTAGAGCATTAAAAGGTGTGCTAAATAACCGACTGGAGGAAGGGAAATTTAAAAGGTTACATTATACGTATAAAGGCATTTTTATCTCTTAAGATAAAATTTATGTGGTAGTACATGAACTCTGATCCATGTGTTAGTACTCCTAATAAACATGTCACAATTTTGAATGCAGGAAGTACTGTTTCTATTTAATAACTGACCGTGTTGATCGAATCCGATGGTTTTTTTCGTTTTGAAGAGTGGGTTGTTTCCTTAGGGATAAGGGTCTCAAAACCTTATAACCAGTAATTGGTACAAACTGGCAGCTTTTTTGATGCAGGAAAGATGCTTGATCCTCATGAGGGACTACTTCTAGGCCTTACCTCCAAAGAAGCTGAGTTAACGGTATTTTTTCCTTTCAAGTGAAGACGAAAGATGTACGTTTTTAAGAGGTTTCTTTCAGAAAACCAGGAGGAAAGTACTAACAACCACCAGTTCGGAAACGATAACAAGAAGAAAACCCTGCTTCTAGAGGCACGAAGGACTATTTGTTCTAAAGCTCCTAATTGGCAGTTTTCCAGCACACCGCTACTTACAGGCTTATGGTCCATTGTGGAAAAAAGAAGGGGGATCTCTTATTTGCTTTTATTTTGTGAATAGTTTCTGAGGCGTTTGACACATTTTCAGTAAGCCTCTTCAGAGTAAAAGGGCCACCTGTCAGAATCAAGTGGCATTTGATTTTACTTACAGTTGAGCAGATATGCAGAGAAGGCTGGTTAGTTTGGGAAGAAGTGACAAAAAGCTAACTCTTCCCAGCTCAACGTTTTAGTGTTTCAGGGGAAGAGAGTTCAGAGCTGGGGTAGAAGTCCTCTACTAATAGGAATAATATTAAATAGTTACAGTTAATATTACAGTTGTGTTCGAAAGAGTACACCAGGACTTGCTGAAGAGGTTTCTTTGTTTTAATCGGATGCATTTTTGAAAGGTAGCGATTCAGAAAGAGCCTTAAGGGCTGCGATGGATAACCAACTAAATAGGATGCAGCAAGCAAGCAAGCCAAGCTTAAGTAGGAGTATGAAAATTTTAGTAGTAAGGTTTTAAAGCATTGGTGAGATCACGATCGGCCTCCAGCATCCAGCTTGGTCCTTCAGACAGGACTTCAGCGATGGGAAAGACTGCAGAAGAACTAAGCTGACTGGGGAAACTGCTATGCAATGAGAAGCTAGGCAGGTTTAATCTTTTTAGATGGTTGATACATATCTTTTTTTAGCCTGCGGATGTGTCGACTAACAAGATCATTGCTGCCAGTAGCCGGTTGCGCTTTCCTAACCAATTTTAATACAACTTGTACGCTGACAAAGATCTGCTGTTGAAACCGATTTTACCTGTCCTGGGTCACTTTGAAATGTGAGGTTCATTGAAATGACTGAAAGGAGCGTGTTTCGGAGTCCTTCAGCAGGCAGTTAGGAAAGCTGTAGCCTCTGGCTAAGGGACGCTGATGAGCAGGCTGGAAACAGCAGTCTTTTTCCTGGGCACGAGACGGGTGGAATGGAGCCGATTTCTGATTTCTCTTTAGCCCAGAGGGGTGTAAAACTCAGTGACGGACACCAGATCCTACTGTGACTGAATCCTGCCAGAAGGGAAGAAGATTCTCGGTCAGAGAAGGCTCTTCAGGGAACTATACTGAGGCATGACAAGACGTAGTAGCTGGAAGCTGAAGCTAGGAGGGTTCAGCATAGAGATGTGGTCAGATTTGTCTTGGGAAAAGTTCACAAGCCGCTGGTCTGCTGAAGGAAGGGAAACCTCCCCTCCAGTTTTTTAATGAGCTTGTCGCTGTGCTTCAGCCTAATAAGTGCATCGTGTGATTTATAGACGGAATTGCTGAGTGACACAGAACAGCCCTTCTTGTGCAAGAGAGAGGGTTGGGTTATAATGGCTTTCAAAATACATGAACGTGGCATGAGCGTTTAAACATAAACCCTCTGTTTTCTTATTTCTAGGTGTACCATTCCCAAAGAATTTCATGTCAGTGGCAAAGACAATTTTAAAGCGTCTCTTCAGAGTTTATGCTCACATTTATCACCAGCACTTTGATCCAGTGATCCAGCTACAGGAAGAGGCACACCTTAACACTTCTTTCAAGCACTTTATATTTTTTGTTCAGGTGAGTGTGGCAGGAGCGTTATGGTTACAATTAGAGTCTGGAAAAAGTAACCCATCAGAGTAATGGACCTTCAGTTTCCTAACAGCTGGTTTGTTTGTAGGAGAGTCAACACCTCTGAGACCCTAAGACAGTGTCTTACTCCGTTTGTATGTCCATTTACTGCTAGGAGCATTCAAGAAATGGAAAATTTTTCAACTAAGTATTCATGTGCTGCAAAATTGAATAACGTAAAGTGTTCCCTACCAAATAAATTAATAGAACAGTAATTCCTGACAAAAGAAAGAGGGAGGATGGTATCTGAAGCTACATTGAAAAGAGCGTGCTTGCTTCAAAGCTGTGTTCACCCTTCCCCTTACAAACAAGAGCAGCATCTTACATTTCCTTCCTTTAAGCGGGGGAAGAAATGCTGTAGGCCGTTGAACACTGATATTCAGCCAACGGCGAACAGGCAGAAAACGCTGTAGTCGCTAAGCCTGGACTGGAAGAGCCCACTACCAAATAACTTCTCTCTGAATAAGACTTCTCACCTGAGCTGCATATATAAAACTCTGTATGTATGTCTTTCTCCTCATCCCTGTTACAGGAATTCAACCTCATTGATAGAAGAGAACTTGCACCACTTCAAGAACTGATTGAAAAACTCACCTCTAAGGACAGATAAAAGGAAGAGGATTTCTTGAAATCACTTGTTTCTTTACGCGAGCGTGTGGTATTTGTTTTTTGTTCGTTTGTTTTTTTTTTTTTTTAAAAGAACAAAACAAAAACCTGTGCTGTTACTGATGACGGCCAAGGTCTACTTTCTGTGCTTTTATTAGGGGAAATCTTTTATCTGTTAGTGACACGTGGTAAATAGCTTTTCTTTGGATTTTTTTTTTTTTCCTTCTTCCCCGATTGTTGTTAATTCATTGTGGAATTTTAGCAGGTCCTGAGCGTTTGTAAAGGAAACGTGCTTGGTTGGGGGATTGACTCTGCTGGTGGATGGGTTCTTGTATTGTGTCAGTGGTTGCCCGTTCTCATGAAGTCCCTAAAAGACTTGCTTACATTCTCTAAGTGCCTTGGCAGACTCACTTCTGAGGTGCAAAGCACATTCAATACTGAGCATTGCTGGAAACAGAAAATATGAACTAACACCCAGGACACTTACTGATACTTCTTTTAGAAAAATATATATATATGCTTACACTAAAAAAAAAAAAGCCATAACTTACTGAAATCAATGATCTCCAGCTTTTAATACAAATACTTGTCTTATTTTTTTAGAGATTAATATAGAATTTTTCAAAACTAGGTATTTCTTATTAAGAAAAGCAATGGCGAAGTTCTGGTCACTAACGCGAAACGATGGAGGTGGTTGTCAAAATTACAAAGAACCTGCGCTTAGCAAGTAGTTACATGTCTGTTGCCATTGGTTTTGGCTTTTCATAGTTGCTTTTATTTTTTTAAACAGGGAAGCATCAACCTTTGTCAGTCACTTTGCTGAAGTTTCCTAGCATTTGCCAAATGAATGGTTAGTTTGCACACACATATAGTTAGGGAAAATACTCCACATAAAAAAAACGCGCTGGGGTAATACTAAGAAAAATCTGGCTTGAAAAGAAACCAGTGAAATGATTGTAAGTTATGAATGCTGGCTCTGTGGAGGAGCTGTGGTGGCCACTGTTTCCAGTGGTAGGCAGTGCATCTTGAAGGGTGTATAATTTCACGGACCGCTTTGGATTTACGTTAGTGTGGTGGTGTTCTGCCCCATTTAAAATGGCAGCCCAGCTCCGAGGAACTACAGCGGTTGGGAAGAGAGTTAGGGAATTTGTAGTGTCTTGTAATTTGGTAAGCGCATCTTCTGTTTCTGAGAAAACCTAATCAAAACGTGGCCTTCGCCCACCTGGGTTAATGTCTTTGCCTCTCTAGCCTTGTGTTTCCTCAAACCGGGAATGGGAATCGCCTGCGAGAAGTTAACCTCTGGGGGGATCCACAGGGGATCACTTGGAGATTTCTGCTGCGATTCTATCAGTCAGGTTTCCCATTGCGCAAGCCCCTATGTCTGTCTGTCTTGTTTTTTTTAATGGATCTCGTCAAAGCCATTGGATTTTGGCTTCAAAGGAACCTGTATTAGTTTCTATCCCAAGATATCGCTAGTTGCCAAATACAGTACAGTAGGGGCAGCCAGCCTTTGCTAGATTGTGACTCTGCAAAACCACCATTTTTAGGCCTGAGTAATGTGAAGACCGTAACTGGCTGGTGCACGCTAGACTGGCTCTCGAACCACTACAATTTACAGGTGAAGCCAAGGTTAGCATGCGGCAGAAAACCGAGCTTATGCTTTGTGCGCCCTTGCTTGACTGAAAACGCTGAGTAAAGTGGAAAACACTGTGCAGCAGCCGGCAACATCTTTAAGTGGCCGTTAGCATAACCAGCTAATAAACATCTAAGCACAGTGATAAACATGGACTCATTTGGGAGACCAGAATCACTACTTCCGAGTTAAAATGATGTATTTCAGAAGCATCTGAAGGTTATTTTAAGAACTGTGTTCTCTTCAAGGGAGTTGAATTTCCTAGTCTGCTTAAACTGCTTCCTGGAGAAGCAATTGAATGTTTTGTTAACCTCTTCTGTCTCTCTTCTTTATATTTTATTTTATTTTATTTTTCCTGAACAGATGAGAACAATTGAGGAAGCCTAGTATTGAGCCAGAAACTGGCATTGTGTTCCTGTTTCACTGCTGCTTGTTTAGAAATGGAAATACTGAGCATTGCGTGGTGAAGAAGGGTCATGCAGTGAGGTTCATACTGAATTTAGGTTTGCTACACTAATGTTAGACAGCGAGGCTGACTGCGGAACACCTGCAGTTTCGCATTTGTAATTAAGACAGCGCTTAGTTTCATTTGAAGCTTCGTTCCGGTTCAAGAAAACGTAGAATGTATTTGGCTCCTTGGCAGATCAATGTTGCTGCCCACGATAATCTCCTCAAAGGACAAGTGAAACATTCAGTTATCCCTATGTTTTGGCTTTTTTTTATGTCCTACAGAATTACCAAGTTTTCTCGATGTGTGCATGTCAAAGGAAAGGACTTTGATATTGTGTTTTTCTGGGATTGGGTTGGAGTTACCACAGTCCATGCTGAGTCAAGCTGCCGATGCAGAGAGCGCTTTCCCTCAAATGTTTTAACAAGCTCCTACTTTAAAAAAAGATGGAGTCTTATCCCTTCTCAGCCCTGAGGATCTTGACTCTTCCACGTGTGTACATGCACGTGGAAGGAAAAGGGGGGAGATACTCAATGACTGTTACCTCTTCAGAGAGTTGGGGCTTGGCAAAATAGACATTAGAGGCAAAAGCAACCAGGAGGCCTTGGCAAGTGGCCTGTGACTGCAGTATTCACCCCAGTGCTTCTGTCAGTCCTTCTTGCTTGTAGGAGAGACCTGGTCTGGCAAATATTGGGTTTCGCATTGCAGTTGTGTTGGCCAGTGGAAGAGTCGGTGCTGTAGCACCTGGATGCTGCTGTCTGGAGCCGAGGGATGGGCTGGTAAGAAAGCGGGAGCTCCCGTGGGCAGAACGTCCCGTGTGTTGGACTGGGCGAGTACCATCCAGTGCTGGCTCTGGGTGCAGCACTGGAGGGCTCGCTCAGGTCAGGACCGAAGACTTAGTGTCATTTCAGAGTTACGGGAGCAATCGGCATCCACCTGACTACGCAAAAGCAGCTTAACTCCCAGATTTGAGCAGCTCTATTTTAAGCAGGCTTCAGTCATGCAGGAAGCTGAATTGAAGAACGTGCTCTTACACACGCAGCCTTTTCTGCGTGCTTCTATCTGAGGAGCGTTTAATGACTGAAAATTTCCAGCTACAGAGGCGTGAAGAGCGCTGCCGATGCAGTTTGATATTAAAAATGCTGTAAACTTTCCAACAAAAACCTCTTCGAGTTGAGTCAGTGCCGCTGAAGAGGCTGGGTGTGCGCGTTCACCGTGCTGCTGGTCAATGCTGACTGGAGAGGAGCCGTTTAACCAGTGCCAGAGCTCATGTTTCTCACATCGCAGCAAGACACGAGAGGGAGAATGGCAGAAGCCCACGCCAAGGTGCTAAATAGGAGATATCCTCCATTAGATTTCAAGCTGTCTCTTTGGTTTGGTGTCACGTACCAGCAAGAAACTCGAAAGAAAAATATTGAGAAGTGAGGATTTCCTTGGAGTGATACCTTGGAGTGCAGTTGTTCTCTTTTTTCTTTTTTTTTTTTTTTTTTCCTTTTTGGGGCATACTTCTGCTCTGGAAGGGTTTTGTTTGTTTGTTTGCTTTTTAAGTAGACAATTCTAGAAATCGAGAGGCGTCTGCTGCAGTTCAGCCAATCAGAATTAGAATGTATTATGTCAACAATAAATTAGGGTATTTTTTGTATTTAGTAGAAAACACTTTTACAGAATAGTTTCTAGGCATGTAATAAAAGCTTGGAGATCATGATTTGCCTGACAGCTGTATGAACACATTGTTTAATTACACAACACTTGAAAAGTAACAACATGAAAGATATGTACGCAGTGTTTGGGATTTAGTATCCCTATGCTGTTGATATTTGCAGCTTTTAATTGTTGGGTTGTTTTGTGTGTTGGGTTTTTTTTTTGGTTTTTTTTTTTTTTTTTTTTTTTTGCTTCAAAAAGATGTGGGACCAGAAGCTGACAGGTATTTACACTCTTGAAGTAAGGGCAGATGGAAATGCTAAACAAAAGTTGCCACGTTTTACCAAACGGAGTCTGGTTGGAGTGAATGTGTTTCTAAAATAGTGCATTTGCTGGGGGGGAAAGGGGGGGACACCCCCCCCCCCCCTCTTTCGCTCCCCAAATAAAACCCAGAGCAACGAACCCTGAACAAACCCCGCGTTACAAAGGGACTCTGGTTTGTGTCCCGAGCGCTTTGAGACACAAACTTCCAGCTTTGTCCTCGCTGGGAGCGGAAGGTGCTGGTGGGGTTCAACCAGGCTGGGCTGCCAGTGCTGGCTGAGCCCTCCCAGTTTAAGAAATCCTGAAATTCTGTGGTTTGTGGTGCTTTTCGGCTACCAGCGTATTGGAGCGTGTCAGTCATTTGGGTGGGAACTTCAGGAGGTCATCTACCTCGAGACGGGACGGGGCGAACTCCGCCGAGTTCAGCCACCGGTGCGCAGTCGGCACTGTTGAGATGGTTTTGGGACACATTATGTTGGCAGAAATAACTTTTCGAGTCAGGGATACAAGTTAAATCACGCAAATAGCAAATAAAAACGCCACATTCTGCTGTCGCAGGTAGCTGAAGGGAGAAAACAGGTTTCAAGGGGCAGGTGGCCCGTCTGCAAGTGTCGAGTTTCTTTTACTGCTTACTATGCAATGTCGAGCTTTGAACTTTGGCTTTGACTTTAAGACGTAGAGGAGCACTGTCCCCGTTCAGTATTTAGGACCTGAACACCCCCCCCCCCGTCTCCCTGACACTCATTTACAGGTAAGGATACCTATTTGCTGCTATCGACTTTACCTCCCTTTCAAGTTCCTTTCCGTGTCTCGCCCCCCCGCCCCCCATCCCTTTCTCTTGACTCACCGGACGCAATTTTACTGTAAAGACATCCTTTTGGGATACTTACTCTTCTCCTCGCTACCCTCTCCCCCCTTCCTACCTGCCAGAGTGCTGTATTACTGTATATAAACCGCCCCCTTTTAGCCGGATTATTTAAAAACCCGCAGCCCGAACACGGACTCCTGGCTTTCCCTTCATTAAACGATTCCCTGGTTCACTGAGTCTTGTTTCCTTCACTGCTCATAATTGGGTTTTTTGTTGGGTTTTTCTTTTTCTTTTTTTTTTTTTTTTCCCCCCCAAACCGCACTCCTAAAACCACTAACAGTTTATTTATCTCTTCCTGGAGATCTCCTCCTCCGAGCTGAGACTAACATCGAAGTCTTCAACCTCTTCATTTTCCTGCTTTTCCTACAGTTTCCTCTTGCCAGGTTCAGGATGGCAGTCTAGGTAAATACGACGTTTTTTGTTGGAAGAACCGATTCCCGAAATCGTTTTCATAGAGTATTGTATTTTTAGGGGAAATTAATTTTTATAGCCACTAAACGATACTCATTATTTTTGTACGTTGGCGATTTCTGACGCTTTTCAGAGGCGTGTCGCGGAGGGGACGCTTTATTTTCATGGCTCTCCTACTACTGGGGTGCGCTGTGGTTGTGTTGCTTAGTGCCCAGAAGCACATACCTCCCCGTGCGACGGAAGAGAGAGGAGGATTGCAATAAAAGTGCATGAGGTTTGACTAAAAGGCCATTTTGGAAGGCAAAAAAAAAAAAAAAAAAAATTACAAAAGCAACACTAACCTTTCCCTCTCCTTTAAAATCCTGAAATATATGGGAGAAAATGCGGTGTAAAATAGAAAATGCAAGACGAGAACCCTCGCTGTAAGCTAACTGTGCCAATATCGCTTCAGTTCTAGTCACTGATTGATATTTTAGTTTTAAATGAGGACGGCTTTTGATTAAAAATAATAAAAAAAAAAAAAAAGAAAAAAGTTGAATGTCTGAAAAATCTGCACCATGTTTATTTGAGAGTTGTAAATAATGTATACAGATTGTTGTATGTGATGGGACAAAAATATTTAAAGTCTAGATTTTTTTCAATAAGAAACTGAAGGCTGTTTATAAGAGAAAATAAATAGCTATGTTTGACCATGATTGTCTTTATTTCCTTCTTGAACTTATTTCTAAATTATCTCCTACTTGTAGATAGATTTATTATTTCCCCCCCCGTATATTGTACACATACGAAGGTTACACACATCCAAACTAGATTTTTTTTTAATTATTTTTTTTTTGTAATTGCCTCGTCTGAACTTGTGAATATTTGTATTGCAGGCAGCCACAATAGCAATAAAACCACCTGATACCCTTTGCCGTGCCCTGTGTCGTGACATGACTTTACCCGGTAGGGACGGAGCCGGGTGCGGGATTCCCGTTAACCGGGGGTGGGGGGGCCCAGGAGAGCTTTGCTCCGGGGAGGGTGTCCTGTCCCAGGGCACCGGCGCCGCACCACGTACTCCGCTTTTGGCTCCACCTGGCAGCTCCCCTGCCTTTTTCTTTGGTTTTTCTTTCTTATTTTTCTCCTAAAAGCCGCCTGTGACCCGGACATCTTCCAGCGCTCCAAGGTTCCTGCCCCCCCCCCCCAACCCCCGTCCGCATCCGCTGCCGCCTCTGCTTGCGTTCACGGTGAGTCGTCCCTGAAAAAAAAGGGGTGAAAATCTGGCTCTGGCTTCCTTTCCAAAAAATGGTGCGGTTGAGGGACTGTGCGTTGGTGCCGGCTGCTGCGCTGCCTGTGCCCCTTTCATGGATTTGAGGATTTTTTGCCCCGTTTAACTCGGTCAGCCTGTATGGTCGTGTGCTGTGACGGTGCTTTGGGAAACGCCTTGTTCAAGTGTGGGTTTGGTGTCTGTTTGGGGGTTTTTAGGGTTTTCAGCAATAACATTCTAAACAAGTCGCCTTGCTCTCCTTTAAACCCAACCCGCCTGTCACTTGTCAAGGTGTTTCTGGACGATTTTGGACATAACTGGTTGCTCACGAGCGCCTGCCGGTGACCTCTGTGGCCTTTGCGCCCGAGAACGGAGCAACTCGTCTCAGGGGTGGCGCCCGCCTATCGATGTGCTCTTCCCATCCGCAGCTCTGCCTCGATCGGCAGCTCGGCGCTCCACCGCCCGCCCTGCCCCCGGCCAGGTCCGGCGCCTTCTGCGCCCGCCGCGTTCCCTCGCCTTTCTGTCCCCCGTCGCCACCCGTAGCCGGGGGCGCCGGTGGTGGCGCCAAATTCGAAGGCGGGCGCGAGCGCGACGGTTATTTCTGTTGAGGCGCTTCTCTCCGCTGCTGCCATGGCCACCCCTCCCAAGCGCGGGCGGCTGGAGGGCCGCATCAAGAAGGTCGCCGTGGAGGGCAACATCGGTGAGTGGGGAAGGGCCCTCGGCTGCGGGCACGGGCCTCTCTTCTGGCAGGGCTCTGCGGCCGCCGGCACCCGGCTTTCCTCGCCGCCGCCTCCCCGCTTTTCATCGGGGCAGGAGGCGTGAGGCAGCCAGACGGAATGTGTTGTGGAGAGCCTCGAACGAGGAAGGGCTGAGAGACCTGGGGCTGTTCAGCCTGGAGAGGAGAAGGCTGAGAGGGAAACTCATCGATGCGGATCAATACCGGAATGAAGGGTGGAGGGCAAGAGGGATGGGGTCAGGCTCTTCTCAGTGGTGCCCCGTGACAGGGCAAGGGGCACAAACTGGAACACGGGAAGTTCCCCCTCGACCCGAGGGAAAACTTCTTTGCTTTGTGGGTGCCAAAGCACTGGAAGAGGCTGCCCAGAGAGGCGGTGGAGTCTCCGTCTCTGGAGACATTCAAAACCCGCCTGGACGCGTTCCTGTGCAACCTGCTCTGGGTGACCCTGCTCTGGCAGGGGGTTGGAGTAGATGATCTCCAGAGGTCCCTTCCAACCCCCACCGTTCTGTGATCCTGTGCATAACTTCAGAAGCTTTACCTTGACACTGGAGGAATTAATGCTATAAAAATGATGAGATTTGGGAGGGGAAAAAAGCTTTCCGTTATGCCTTTTTTTTTTATTTGCTCACCTTTTTGCACTGAAGTCCGGGATAAGGCTTCTCCCACACCTGTCCTGATTGTAACGTATAACACCTGCGTAAATGCAGGCTGCTAGGTCAAACTCATCATGTTCAGTACTTCTGCTAATTAACAAGAGAAGCCTGCTTGGCTGCCATAGAGAGCAGGGAAAGTTATGGGCTGTTCATAGTGAAATACTTGTTGGTTTTTTTTTTTTTTTGGCAAGAGGCTGTGCTTAAAATGGAAGATAGGAGTTGCCAGGGTCAGTTTGGCGATACGTACTTTGGTGGTTGGTAGCCAACTCTCAAGTTTAAATATTTCTTTTTAAAATATCCTGAGCTTTTTTTTTTTTTTTCACTTGGGAGCACATTAACGACTGCTGTGCCGTAGGAAGTAACTGATAATGCATTTTTGTACTGTCATTTGAGAAACCACCACTTCTGCTTTACGTTTCTTTCGTCATCGCTTGCCTTTTTTTTTTTTTTCTTTCTAAAATGATTTAGGAAGGCTGCAACTTTGTGCCTGAGACCGGACCGCGGAGTATCTAAAAAAACGTAACGCTTGGTGTTCTAATTGCAAATGTAACTTTCTAGAATTTAGATAATTGATCTGGGCTGCGACTTTTCATCAGTATTGATTTTTGTTAAATTTGGTATTGGTGTTGTGTGGTACAAAGTAAAAAAGAAAAACTCCAGTTGCTCAGTTAATTGATGATCTGTGGTACACAATCGTCTCTGATCCATGCTTGTCGTGAAGTCAAAAGTACCTGGGTGTGGGACACTCGTTTATGGGACTTGAAACCTGAATTGTGTAGTACTTAAATGATGACACTAGGGGTGTTTTTTGACTGCCCTTCTTCCTGAATGCTTCTTCTACAGCCGCAGGGAAATCGACATTTGTGAATATCCTCAAACAAGCCGATGAGGAATGGGAAGTTGTTCCTGAGCCTGTGGCTAGATGGTGCAATGTTCAGCAAAACTTTAAAGAGGATTGCGAGGTATGGCAAAAGAAACTAAGATGAAACTTTTAAAATAAAATAAAAAAACAAACCCCAAAGCAGTCAAATGTTCTTTTAATTTCAGAAGACCTGTATATAGACTAGGTATTTTAGAAAATACATGTGATAGCAATGTTTTCACTGATTCTTGTCGTAATGTTTGAGTTCCTGTTTTCCAGTCTGCTCGGTGTATTATAGAATAAATCTTATTCAATGTCAGGATATAAATTATAACAGCAGTAAAAGCCCGTTCTATTTTACGTGTAAAAGCAAGGGATGGAAAAAAGTTAGGCACAAGTTACTTTGAGTGACTGTGAACTGACTATGGGAGAGCAGAGGGCCGTAAACCAGCACAGTACTGCACACCCATTTTGTTTCTAGTAAGAATATTGTACAGTATGAACAATAGCCTCTTTTTTCCTTTTTTCCTTCCCTTTTCTGAGGAAAGTTCTTAGCATTAAAGATCCTAATCATTGCTTTTCTTATATAGTTTAATATCAAAAAGTAGACTTTCGCTTTCCCATCTTAAATAAATCTGTTGTCTTCATTACCCTACAGTACCAGGAGAAGGAGAAAAAAAAAAAAATTTTCAGAATTCCATTTTTCGGTGCATGCATGCAAAGAGATATGTATTCCTGCTTTCGTAGTTGTTGGTTCTTATGAAAGTTTCACCTGAAATACTTCAGTTGGCGTAGTACTGTGCTTTTTAATACAAAGTTTTTCAAGGATATTGGAATCTTTTCCAGAGGGTGGTTCTATGCCTTTTGTTCGGTACTGATAAATAAGGGTCTTCTGACTTGGGAAAGGTCACTGTAGCTGCATCTTCTCTGATTGATTACGAAGTAGAGGGGCATACCCTGGCTAGTGGAACCAGGCCATGTCCCCTGTCCCTAGTGGACTTGTGTCCCGTGCCCGCTAGGATTCTTCCAAGCGGTTTCTAGGCACGGTTTGGGCAGTAGAACAGCCCGAGGACTCTGCCGAAAGTGCACGGCGTGTAGTTATCTCCTTTTGGAGTCTGAGAAAGTTCAGTGCTGTGGGTATTGCTCTTGTGTGCCGCTCGGCCACAGCGTCAGAGCGTGGTGCTGGGCATGTTTGGTTTACTAGCGTAGGTATGGTTGCAGGGAATTAGAGATGAGGATGAACCTTGAAACTCCGTAATCTTAATTGCTATCACCTAGGTGTTGACTTCAATCTCTAGATTTTTGAAAATATGGCAGTATTTGGATTTGGTGTTAATGTAGCAAAAAGATTGGGACAGAAGCAGTCGTCTTTGGTAGGCTGTGTTTTCCAGTAAAACTGAGGTGCTTTAGCGGCTGTCTGGAGGTGTTTGATCTCCCTCGTGGGCTGAGGGAGATCTTTGGCCTGGAGTCTGTTCTGAACCTCCCAGTTCGGAAGATGAGAGCGTAATCATTTCTTCAGATGCTGCATCAGCAGCTGGTAACATAGGAATTGTAATTAATAGATGGAAAAACAAAACGAACCGAACTTTAAACTCGCTCTTGTCAGAGTAAAAGGAACACGGATTTTTCTACAATGTTGTTGACTTTTTGCACTGTTAGGATGTTGTTCTTTGATTAAAACTTGTAAATAGTGATCCAAGTCCTTTGGTACTTGAGCATTTTGACATTGCCGATTGCAGAGAGTTGCTTGTTCATCTCGGTGCCACAGGAGGAATAACATTACTGGCATTTACACCTTGTATTACAAATAGGGTTGAGAGGTAAATCATGCAATTGTAAACCTGAAATAAAGGCTGAACAGCTTTAACGTAGTAGAGCAATTCTGTTTTACCTTAATCGTCCATCTCCTCAACTTAAAGGTCACTGTATTTGTTTAAAACCAGGAGCTGACTACATCACAGAAGAGCGGCGGAAACGTGCTTCAGATGATGTATGAGAAACCAGAAAGGTGGTCTTTCACTTTCCAGACATACGCGTGTCTCAGCAGGATCCGGGCTCAGCTCAGATCCCTTGAGGGCAAACTCAAAGAGGCGGAGAATCCTGTGGTCTTCTTCGAGCGATCTGTCTACAGCGACAGGTATGCTGGTCTGAAGTCCTTAAAGGGAGGATCAAGATTCTCCAAAGTAAAAAGCAGAGTGTGACTCAGTTTTTTACCCCCTTTCGACATAATTTTGATACTATTTTTTTTTTTCTTTGTCTCATTGGCGTTGACAGCAAAGTAAAATTACTGGTTTGAGAGTTTATAGTTTTGTTGTATAACCTTGATTAACTAGATCGTTCTTTGTGGGTAGGTTTTTTTATGATCTGTGTATGCGCGTTTCCCCTCAAAGAAATGAGAGGAGTAGGCATCAAGAAGAATCAAGAACAATTTCTTTTTTTGTCACTTAGTTGTGTTTTCTTTTATGTTTCTTGAAAGGGAATATTTCATATTGCTGTACCCTGTGTTTCTGGATTGGAAAGGTTAGATTAGACGACTAAATCCCTTCACGTAATCCTGAGGTGTTCACTGTGTTCTAATACATTGTAAATAAGTGACGGCAGCGTACAAACCAGTGGTGGTTTGTACCCCAGCTGCAAATGTTACTGCTTTTTGTGGACGCTGCTGTGGGCAGCTGCCGTGGCCGTGGTTACAGGATGGGATACCAGCTGTTTAATTCCAGTCCAAGCATACATCGAAGAAATTACAGAGTTACTGTGCTCAGCTTCTTTTCTAGTTACTGTGCAGTACTTGAGGGCAAACAAAGTGATAACTGTGTTCAAGCTGATTTTTGTTTATGTAACTATTTTGTGTCTACAGATATATCTTTGCAGCTAATTTATATGAGTCTGATTGCATGAATGAAACGGAATGGACTATTTACCAAGACTGGCATGACTGGATGAATAAGCAGTTTGGTCAAAGCCTAGCGCTGGATGGGATCATTTATCTCAGAGCCACTCCTGAGGTGAGGAAGAAAAATTTATGACCGCACAGAGAACAGGTTCTGTGCCTTGCCTGTAAAATTTGATCGTTGTCTATGCTTCTAGGGTATTTATTTTTTTTTTAATGTAGGGTTTAACTATGATTCTAGACTTGTTTTATGATAAAAGAATAATATGCTTGCAGTCAACTCCAGTAAGGTCACCATTGTGTGTCATTGCATACTACTGTATCTTTGTTTCAAGGATTGCTTTGAATGTCTCTGGCAAGGAAACAGTTGAGCAATCTCCTTGAAGTGTAATCTTCTCAAAATCTTGAACGACCCATGTCTTTCACCGATTAGAGTTCATTCAGATTGTAGTATTCCCCTGCAGACTATAATACTTGCGTTATGACTAATACAGTCTGGAAATACTTAAACAAAGAATGTTCTTTCAAACGTAGCTTGTGCAAATTATGATGATAATGATTTTCTAATTATAAAACCAGAATATACGATGAGTAAACAAAAAAATACCACTGGAACTAAAAAACAAACATCAAAAAAAAACCAAAAAAGGAAAATTGCTGTGATAGATATAACAATTTATAGTTAATGTTGCAGCTGATTTGGGGTGTGTGTGTGTGAAGCGCTTTCAGCTGGAGGAACGGGGCTCAGCCAGATGAATGCACCTACTGTCTGTGAGGCTTTATGACACTGCTTTGATCTTTGGGCATCTAATATTTTCTTAAAAGGGGGGAGAACAACATCATGAATGTATCTTTTGAGTACGAAAGTTAGAGGAACAAGAGAAGAACACAGGAGTTTAGAAGAGCTCTAATTGCGGCAATTAACTTAAAGGTCCCTTCCAACTTTCACGCTTTCAACCTCGTTATTGTTGTAAACAACTGTGTAATGTTACATGCTAGACTTTCTCTCAGGGCTTTTTTTCCCCGGGCTGGCTGTTGAGGGCTTTTTTTTCCCTCTTCAAGTCAATAATGTATATTTAAATTACAAAGTACAACAGCTTTGGTTGCCTTGTTATTGAAGCTTTGGATGTGTTCAGGACAGGAACAAATTACTTACTACGTTTGAAAAACGCGTTCCTAAGAGCCAGAAATACATAATGAGAATTTGAAATGCCTGTCTGTAATGTCAAATGGGTATTTCAGTGCTCTTTTCCTGCAATACTCTGGTGCCCCTTCTTTTAATAAAGAACTTATTTAGACCTTTCCTCGTAGTGGAGAAATAACGGGATCCATTTCCTTGGGTCCTTGATTTTGCGGGTGGTCTGTGGGCTCCGTCAGCTGAACATGGCATAGTGTTTCTGCGCTCATAAGGTAGTACGTTGAATATTCATCTTTGGCAACGAGCCGCATCTTGAGCACAGTGGGAAGGGTTGGCAAAAAAAACTTCAACAAACTAAACTTTCTCTGTAGGTCTGCAAAAACAACCAATTTTTAAAATTTATTTTAGTATCTTTTGCCTTTAGAAATGCTTAAATAGGATTTACTTGCGTGGAAGAGACGAAGAGCAAGAAATTCCCATTGAATATCTGGAGAAGCTTCACTACAAACATGAAAGTTGGCTTCAGCATAGGACTCTGCGGTAGGTTTTTTTTTTTTAAATGGTTACTTAAAGATGGATAAATATTTGCAAGGATGTTCCATAATGCTTTTTCCACCGGTGAAACTACATCTTTTCCTATGATATGTGAAGTTAAACTCCAGGAATATTTCTATCTATACTTCCTTAGCAGTATTGGCTTTACAGCATGTTAATTATTGCTAGGACCTGCAACACGCCTTGAGTTCTCTTCATATAGAGCTCTGAATGGCGCAGGATTCAGCTGCGCTAATGTTAATACACAGCTGAATTTAACTTAACGGGTGCTGGGGGAACAGAATGTTCAAGAATCAATAACATATCCTAGGAGCCACACTGTAAATTCAAGCTGCTTTATATTCAGAATTCGTGGCTGTAATTTATATATGCAGTTCTTTTCGTGGGATTCGTAATGAAAATGCTGACAAAGACTTGAATGATGTATACTTTTTTCAGCTAGTAATATTTTCTTTGTTCCTACCCCAATACAGAACGCATTTTGAATATCTACAGGAAATACCTATTTTAACGTTAGATGTTAATGAAGACTTCAAAGGCAAAAAGGACAGATATGATCACATGACTGAAAAGGTAAAATTTTACAAGCAGAAGAAACCGATGATTCATTGCCAGCATGTCAAAATGAATTCAGGATACTTCTTGCATCTCCAAGTAGAGCATTCTTTGAAGTCAGACTAGACCTAGAACCCGTAGAACCTGTTTTTTTATGCTATTTCCTACATTAATTTTCCATTAAAAAAGCAAAGGGGCAGGAAATACTCCAGGCTTCTTTGCAAAGACTTTCACTAGTAGCTTTGTTTGCAAATATAATTTCTAATTTAAATAACCCTCAGCTGTTTAAAAGAACTGTTATTTGCTCCGTCCTGCCTCTAACATTGTGCAGGTATCCTAAGAAATGTGGTGGGGGTGGGAGAGGATGAGGGTAGCTGATGAGGGAGAGAGGATGAAGGCTACACAGGTCCCAGTTGGATATCTGGAGTAAAGTCTTCCTTGTATGAGGTGTGAAAGCGTCTAATTGACAGTGCCAGTTAGTCAGTAGAAGAGTTTTGGTTCCAGGTACTGTGAAAATACAGTAGAAAACCAGTACAATGGAAAATCGAAGGATGTTTACTGAATCTGCAGCCGAATTTTGATCCAAAGCAGTGAGCCAATGGCAGACTATTTTAGGTTTGGCAGATATTTCTAGCTAAACTGTATAATCATCTTTCTAAGATATTTTAAGTCGTGGAGTTACGTTCAGATAACGGGCAGTCTTCTAGCCTGCTGCATTACTGCTTATTTTTAGTCTTGTTTATTACATTGACACCATCGTTAAGGTTTTTCCCTTCAGTTGTGTTTATAAAAGCGTTATTCAAACCCCTGCTCAAAAGCAGTGGTCTGAAACTTCAGGGAATGCTTTTCAAATGTAGCTCTTTATTTTGTTCAGGAAGGAATGCTGAATATGTATCTGAAGTATTTTCTAGTTTGATTTGAAGGCATGGAAAAAAAATGTCTATTTGATATGAAAAGAATTCAAGTTGAGGTTTCTATTTGCATTAAGAAGATCTAATCCTTAGCGCAAAAAGGTGTAATATATTTTTTTAAAGCTAGGCCAAACCATCAGCCTCTTAACTGCTCAGGTGTCTGGGATTTGAATAATGATGAGATGCAGCTGAGGATAACTTGACTTTTATTTGAGTAGTCGCAATGAGTTGCAGACCTTAGCAACGGTATGTGCACATTTTTCCGCTCTTTGGGAATAAACTGTCCTTTGATCTCCACTTATCCACTGAGAAGTAGAAGTGCTCACCTGATTAAAACCAGCTTTCATCATCTTTGCCTCTTTTAAAGCTTGTTAATTGATGGAATGACTGGACATTGCAGCTGCGAGGTGAACGCGCTTCCCATCTGCACCATGAGATAAGGCCAAGCTCAGGCACCTCAATCGGGATTTCAGAGGAGTTTAGTGCCATGTAGCTCTCAGGTTACCTGGGAACAGCCTAAGCCCTGTGTTGGCCTTATTTTTTTGGCGTTTCCTAAGTGGAGTCCCAGAACTGCTACGTTCTTTATGAGGCTATTTGGCCTTTAGTGTACGCTTAGGTCCATCGGGGACCCAAAACCCGTATGCTTCCTTCTCCCCTCTCTTGCGACGCTCGCTTTCAGAGACTCGTCCTGAAACTTAGCCTAGCGTGTAAGTCATGATAAGGTTCATCATGTAGTATTAATGTTGTGATTTTCTAAAGCAGAGGGTGGCTTTCTCTTGATGCCTTTCAAGTCGGAGTATTGGCACAGTTATGCGTTCCCTTCTCTACGCAAAGGGATTTCACCTCTTTTATTTTCCACCTCCTCGAGCCCTGAACTAGGAAGGGTCACAGCTGGAGAATGCGATCCAAGGTCTGTTTCCGTTTCACAGCGAGAATTTGGATAAAATGTTTACAGATGGCTCTGTGTATGAGAGCCTCTGCCAAAAGAATAATACCATGTTCTCCAGCAAATTGTTGATTCCTCTCTATGCAGTAGGCCAGCTTGAGTGGGCAGAGAGGAAAACGCTCCCAGTTGAGGCCGTATCACAGCATAGTCGCTAGAACGCTCTTCAAACAGAGATAGAAGTCGTGTGCCTAGGCCCTGGATTCCTTCTGTCTTGTATCTGCTGGGTGGTTGTATTTTAAAAAAGGTGGCGTGGCCCTTGCTGCCACCTCTTCCTATCCCTGTGCTTTAAAGGGAGGGAGTAATTACGCTTTTCCTTTTGGGGAGGGGGAGTGGAGGGGACACGACAAAAAGACATGCGTGCCTGTGGCAAGAAGCGCCTCCTCAGCACGTTGTCTTCCTGCGACCTGTGGTACTGACCTGAATTTAAGGTGTTCTCTTAAGTGACCACGCTTCGAAGTGTAATGCTATCCCGCTGCTGGGCACGCTGCCTGGTTTGGGTCCGGTTCTCGTGGATTATTTGAGGCGCTGTCCTGGGTCTTGGTGCTCTCTGTAGGATCGTGGATTTCCAACTCGGGGTTCCAGATAACATTCTGTGGGCCAGAAGATCACTATTAGTTTTTAGGTAGCTGTAGCCATTTGAGTGGCTCTTCAAATATTGGAAATGGAGTTTGACAGCAGCTGAACTATTTATGGCATTGTTCTACGGGATCAGATTTTGTTCAAGTGCTATGGTTTTGCTAGGTATTGTTCTATTATGTATTTGCTAACCTCAAATTCCAAGGAACGTGCCAATTAGATGCACTGGGTGGTTCATTGTCATTAAACATGAACGCTGTTCTGGTAGTGGGTGTGACGTGGTGTTTTCCAAATGAGGTGGTCATTATCTTCCTCGTGTTTAGGTGAGACCTGCTTTTAAGATAATTCTTTGGCGATGTAGGGCTGTAGTTTAGGACCACAGGAGGAACAAGCATCATTCCAATGCGTCTCTCTCCGCACCTGCCAAATTACAGGTACCGTGGCTGAAAAAGATCTTGGTGGACAAGAAATGGCATAGTCAAGCCTAAGATTATCCTTCCCAGTTCCTGTAGGCTGTAGTAAAGCATAACGCAAAGGAGAGGTAAATGTAGTTGCTGTATTTTTCTGTTGATAAATACTTAGTTTGATTGACAATATTTATTTCTTTTTGCAGGTCAAAGAATTTTTGAGCACGTTATAATCCTCTTTGAAGCGCGGGGCTGAGTCAAACTGTTCCAAACATCTGTGCGATCAAAGTCTGAAGTACAGCGTCTGCTTTTATAGAAGGCCTCTGGAGAGGCAGGACTCAATCCTGTTGGTGTAATTGTGAGGAACAAACAAACTTTGTGAATAGGGAAATGACTAAATAAATCAGTAGGTCTGTTCAGTATTATATTAACACACACAAATTCAGAAGATACGAGAATTCTGAGAGTTCCCAAATGTTGCGCCTGTTTCTAATCAGACCGATAAGTTTTTCTGGAGTATTTTATCGTATTTTTTTAAATTTATTTTGTGCCCAGTAGCTATTGAATTTTCAAGAAGGTTGTGGATTTTTTTCTTTAGTGGAATTGGTTTGTAATGAATGTCTCATTGTTCTGAGGAAGAAAAAAGTAAACCCCATTTTTGCTGGTGAGAGCATTTTAACATAACCTGGAGTTTTATATTGTAAAGTATAAAAAAAAATGTCGTCTGACAATTCTGGTAGATGAAGTTCTTCATACAATACACTGAATTAAAAGAAATCCAAATATGACTGAAATTTTGTAGATATCAAATTAGTTTTTATATCTGTTTTCACTGCGCACTGCATGCTAGCATGTTAAGAGGCTTTCTATTCTCTAGCATGTTTGTTTGGTGTTTTTTTTAAGGTCTTAATAAAACAGACCTGGGTTTGGTTGTTGGTAAGTCCTCTTTTCCTGTGGAGGAGTATGTTTGCTTGACGGGTACCGTAAAAGGAAGAAGAAAATTTTGCAAATGGCCTCTCTCTGTAAATGACGTGTTTCTAAACCTTTCCTTAATCACATTTGGGATGTCAGAGGTGGCTTCCTGCTTTCGTTCCAGCTTCTCCATTTGCTCGCTGGGCCTTCTGGGTGCTTATACAAGATACTGCAATATTTGAAGCGGGCTGTCCGTTCTCATCTTCTTGTAGTAAGAAGGGGGAGACCTTTGTGGAGTAGCTGCTGTTTCAGTGTGTGTTGTTTTGTTAACTGAGCCACTTCCGTTTCAGGTGCAGAAAATCTGAACTACGCAGGGTACACATCTCAAGTACTGTGTTTTATGAGCTGCTTTGTTCTGCTTTAAACATTTCTGACCGATTGCACAGTTGGCTTTTGAACGCAGCATTTTACTGAAGAGCGTTTTATTGTCTACCACGGTGCCTGCTAATTTGAGATGAAATGTCGTCTTTTGTGGTGGGAATTGTGCTGGCGTTCTCTAACCGTTGACTGAAAAATAAAAGTGGTTGGAAAGCCTTTTTGAATGCTTGGTAGCGTCGGCTCCCTTGTCTCGTGAAAGAAATAACGTTGTAGATTGCTGGTACGTAATACCAGAGATCGCTGGTTCGTAACACTAGTACGATGGATGAATTTTAGATTATATATTCTCAGCGTATTTGGTGCATGAGTTTTCTAAGATTTCTGAAACACTGTGACTGGCTTCAGATTGTTTTTACGTATGGGAAATGATCTTATGGAATAGAAACAGGATTATATAAAATGTATCATAGAATTTACTGATCAGTACGAGTGTTTTGTATAGTATTTATGTTATAGCGGAATGTAGCAATAGTATGGTAGAAGATCTTGGTTTGGACTTCAAGGTTGTCTAGTAAAAGGAAAGACTTTTAAGATCTTTGCTCCAGAAATCAAGTGAGGTGGAACGGATGAAGATTCAGTTCAGATTTACTTGAAACACATAGTAGAAGCCTTTAAAACATTCTTGGCAACAGTCAGAACAGTAACAACTTATTTTGACTAACAGTGCAATTATTCCTACAGTTGCAGCTGTCAAAATTGTGGATTTAATTACAGGAATTGGAATGACAGTGCTCATTGCAAGCAGTAAACAAGCCTGAGTTCTAATAAAGACTTCTTTTTTCAACCCATCACAGAGCACACAGAAATTCTGTGGCAGGTTATCTGCAGCCCGTTCCAGAAAGCTTTACAAAATCTCTTGACTGCCAAGTTTGGGTTTGAAGGAGCAAAGTCGTGCCCAATTATTAGCAAGTTTTTAATTGCTGTGGAGAGAAAACAACAACACAACTAAAACGCACACCCCAGCCGCCCCCTAGCTTCTCAGGGATTTGGAACTGGCTGGGCTGAAGTGCACGGAGCTGCAGTGATGGGTATGTAGGACAGATGGAGCAGAAAGAGAAGCGGGGATGTCCTGAGACTCTTCTGCCTGTGCCTCCGCTTAGACCGCACATCTCTAACAGTACCTCGGACTTCCACGTTTGTCAGTATTCTTTTCCTTAAATCTTTCTAAGATTTAAAAAAACAGGAATGGTGTTGGTTTTTTGCCTATTAGACATATGGAGGGGTTTTGAACTGATACTTCCTCTTTGGCGATGGTATATTTTCAGCTTTTGAGTGGTGTGTCCCTTTCTCTCCCCTTGGGTAAGAGGTGCTTTGGTGGAACTGGCTAGAAACGCTTGCTTGTTTTAATCGAGTGTCGTCACGATCGGGATGCGGGTTCTGTTAAGTTTTTTCCAGCTAGGCTACAGGTTCAAATACTGATTGGTAGCGTTTGAATTGCTGTGCAAGTGTACGTGTGAGCAACGGACATAATACTGCCTCATTTTACTTTCAGTCCTTGTTGTTGTTTTCTGCATAGTGGATTTTAAGTTCTATTAATGCTTCTTAGAGCAGCAACTGATTTTGTATGTAGAACTTCATTTTGTATAATTTTGTGCCAGTTGCTTATTCCCGCTGTTTTCTGTTTATTTAAGCAGACTTCATAATAATGGACGTAGATAGAAAATGTGATTAGTGTCGAGATTACTCTGTTCTTTTCCCAGTAATTAAAGACCTCAGGAATCTATTTGTGAAATAAAAATGATGCAAGAGAAATTCACCATAAACTGTTAAGTATAGACCAGGGAAGCACATATGTAGTAATAATTAAGTTATATCTTAGGGAAAAACAGCGTGCGATTGCTATTGCCAAGAGGTTTCAGCACAGCGAGGTGTAGGGACTCCAAGGTTGTTTTCCCAGCTCCCGTTTAGACTCGTTGCGTGACGGTGAGTAAATCAGTCTTTGCCTCTCAGTCTTTTCATCTTTAAAATATTGATAGCACCCCGTGTCTTCAGAAGGCTGGGAGCATTAGTTAGTTAAGATTGATGTGCTGTTTTGTAGGTCTGAAGTGATAAATAATTGAGAATGAAGGCAGCCCTGGTTCGAGATTTTCCACTGGTATAATTTGATGTCCTCCTGAAAGGGGTCGCTGGCCCAGATTCATGGCCGATAGAAATTAGTTATTTGTTTTAAAAGATATTAAAAGCCATCAGCGCAACGTCAATTATGTTAAAGTTAGTTCACGGAAAAACGTGGCCACGGAAAACTGTCACCGCTCGTGAGGAAAGGAAACTTATGACAAGTTTAATCTTGAAATAAAAACTGATGGGGAGAAGTGTGCTGCAGTCGCTGCAGTTTGTGGCAGCGGCGAAGCTGCGAGCGGGATCTGCCACACGAGGTCATCGTGTCCTCGCGTCTCGCTGAGCTGGCTGCGAGGAGGGCATTAGTGTTTTAACCGTGAACGGCTTTGGGAAAGGGAAGGGAGGAAGAGGTCACTTCCTCGCTTTGCCAGAGCAAAAACATTAAACTGATTAGTGACTACTCTACTGAATGAGCTAAATCTCGAGCTGGAGGGAGGGGGGAGTAAAGCAAGCGCTGCTGGATTGAGTGAAAGGCTAGAAAAGGCTGAGTTAACGGGAGGGGTTTTGACACCAGAAGGTCTTCCGTGCAGCCACCAGCTGTTTCTGTTCTGTGAGTGAATATTAGCGCATGGATAACACTAATCCTGGTGTGCCTGAGCGGTAACAAGTCTTCCAGCGCTGAGCCACCAGGCCCGAATGCAGACAGTGAGCGGTACTAATGCTGGCAGCGCGCTGGGAAAATAAAGCAATCATGAATTCTACTAACTGAAGCCACGCACAGTACTTAGCGTGCCAAATATAAGCCTGAACTCTGTATGGCTCCTCTGAAATTCTGATTGAAATCCAGTAGTGATGAGGAGCGTGGATTCCATACTGGGAGTAAGTGGTGAAGTGGTTTATTGTACCTTACGTTGGTATTGGGTGTAAAATCAATGTCATGTGCAGAGCCTAAAAGTCTAGGCTGTTGTGTGTTGGTGACTTGTTCTTCACTCTAGCTTTCAATCCTTGGGTACAAATAATATGACAGCGGTGTAAATAAGACTATAGCGTGTGTGTTAAATTAGAATATAGGCTATTGCCCATTTCTTGGATTTCTGCTGACTGACTTCCCAGTGTCTTAGGGCGTACGTTACATATATGTATTTCCAGAATGTCAAGGTAGTCCAGTTTGCGCCACGTGTGTTTGCTGGCTAATAGTACTGACGGGCTTAGAAACTAAAGCACTTGGTTCCTGAGTTATTTACAAAGAAGTTGCGGCTGCAGTTCATTTAGGAGCACGTTCCTGTGTTCTCTCCAGATTTTTCTGTCCTGCATTTTGTGCTTTCCTCTCTGATTTCCTTCTAAGTTGTCATGACTTGTCTTTTAATAACTATTAAAAACATGATCCAGTACAAGTTGTAACAGACTTGTTAAAGCCAAAATTTCACTTGTATGCAGCGTACTTGGGGATGTGGCTTCTGCCTCTGTTCCAGTTGGGTGTCTGAGGTTTTCTAGTCCTCTTGTCTGAGCAATCCTCCTGTGTTTGCCCACTTGATTGCTGGGGCTCTTCCTAACTCCTCCTGGCTTCTGCACCGACGGTGGATGATGTATGCCGACAATATGCTCTTTTTTTTCATCATCGTGTTCAGCTTTGCCTCCGCTAGCTTCTTAAAATGACAGCTATTGCTGTCTGCTAAGTTTCCAGGGCACCTTTGGCTCTGTTCTCTCTGTGGAGTGAGCCCGTGGCCTTTACCCTGCCCCTCTCAGGGTGTACAGTGGCCTCAGGTCATTGACTGCTTTGTTGCAGTAGAGTTCCGGGCTGGCTCTGCTTGCGTCCCGGCTGTGCTGTGCCTCAGGAGGAGAAGACCCGCTGTCATCGGAAGCAGGACTTGACTTTTTAGGTATCTGTTCCTGGTCTGCTCCACTGCTTCTTTCATGACTGTTTATGGCAGTGGTCCAGCATAGTTGGGTAGGTGTTTCATGTGTGCTTGTCCTTGTCAATGGTTTCTTTGCTGTCTCTGCTTTATTATTATCTAGGGAATAGATGTCAGCTGACTAAAAGCTTGTTCAAGTGGGGTTTCTGTTGCAGTGTACTGTGGCCGCAGTCTGACGACAGCTTGTTAGGATGCCCTGGCTTTTATGGCCTGCTTTAACTGCAGTTCTTGCTGAAGCGTCCTGTAAACATTCTGATTTCTGAATGGTAGACTTGCTGTGTATCGTGACGAAGCAATATAGCTCCGTTTTGGGGAGTTGAGCAGTTTTAGGTCTTGGAGAGTTAACTGAGATTGCTTGAGGCTGGGAGGCCTCCTTTTCTCGGGCAGTCTCTCTTATCAGCTGCCTCACGATATTGTGCCTACACCTACAATTGGGTTTTTGTAGCTAAGGAGTGCCCCTACTCTTCTTAGACGTTCAGCTGTGAAGTACTTATTGATCTCACAGTTTCAGCTCTTACCTGCTCAGCCCTTTGAAGGTGATCGCTGCTTATGCACAAGAGTAGCCTTTTCCTCGGAGGACAGTGTGATGCTTGTGGTCTAGTGGATGATTGTTCTGCTGCTTCTGGCTCCCCGTTCTGTTGAGCACTGGTGCATGGACAGGACTCATCTTTGATGATGCTAAGATGCTATGGCACGCTACGCTCTATAAATCACTTCTAATTGTATCTGCCCAGTCTGATGACTCTATCGCACACCTAAACTTGTGCGATACAGCTAGAATCTTCATCACATTCGAGGTTATTTAGCTCATGGAAGTAATGGCTTTTCATGCTATCTGTTGGTGACTTAGAGTTGGCCTAGGCACGCAGTGGGGCTGGCAGAATTTGTCTATGCCAGAGATGAGTCACTGACTCTTTCTGTCTGAAAATTTCCTTTTCTCCCAAGGCTGTTCACCCGTGATACACTCAGAGTGATAATGCATCTTGGTTTTATGTTTTATTGACGGTCTGCACTTGCCCGTTGCTCTCGGATGAGGAAATCTCCAGCATCTGGTTGCACTTTTGGCTTTAAGTACGGCTGTTAGCATTGCTTCTGGGATTGCCTTTACAATCCAGCTGGAATGATATTGGCAGTAGGTCAGAAAGCATTGCTGAAAATGTAGCAATTCTCTGCTTGCTGTGGAGCATGGACTGAAGGTCTCCGGATCTGTTGAGGTCCCTCTGCAGAACCCTCCTTTCAGCCGCTTTTTGTCAGGAATTTTCTCTGTCTCCGCATTTGTTGTGCTGTGTTTGAGGGCTTTTTGTTTGCCTGTTCTACTCGGCTTGGCTCTAGCACCGGAATATAACCTGATTCCTCTTGCCTTGGATAGGTGTAGTTGCTTTAGATCTTGGAAGACAATTCCGTAGGGGATTAGATCTGTCCTACGATGTTTCCTGCTGGCTGGAATAGTATGTCCGTTGAATGATCTTGTCTTTCACTAGGAAACATATAAGGTCTTGATATTAGATGTAGATACTAGAATTCTCAGCCTCTCGATGTAAGTACCGATTTTCACTTCTGCTTCGTGATTTCAGGGTGTTAAGTTTGGGGTTTTTTTGTTTGTTGGTATGTTTTAGTAAAAGT
The DNA here is from genome assembly GCF_963924245.1 of Chroicocephalus ridibundus. NCBI lineage: Eukaryota > Metazoa > Chordata > Aves > Charadriiformes > Laridae > Chroicocephalus > Chroicocephalus ridibundus. The sequence goes on from NC_086288.1 coordinate 7,283,216, forward strand.
CTTTATAGTCTCTGTTTTAGGGAGCACTGTGTTCATTGAACAAGGCAAGTGATATGATTTTTTTTCGAGCGTGACTCCATGCAAAGTGTCTTTTTTCTTTCCGCCTCCTTTTATTTGAGATAGAAGGTGGCTTTATATCTTCGATTTTGATCTCCTGTGGCCGACTCAGTGTATGGATTTCTAGGCAAGAAAGCCTGGCAGCTAATGGTACTAGCAAGGTTTTTCCTAACATCCCGCCTTTCTGCTGTGTTTCTCCAAGTCAGTTGTTGTGAATCTCGTTAACTTGATGAGCTGCCAGTGTATTTTGTGTATCATGCGCTGACTAATGTGGTGTTAGGACTCCGAATAAAACGCAGTTGGCTTTCCTTATTTACCACAAGACCTCAGCTGCAGTGTAGCTTCCTAGAGGTGAATGAAATGAAATGCAGATGAAAATACTGTGCTTTAGATTCCGCGCGTCTGCCCTGCGGGCTTCTTCATCCACACCAGCCCTTTGGGAGCTGGTGCCACCCCCAGTCTAACTTCCACCCTTGTTTTTTCGGTGCTGCCTCTGACCTATGTTAACAGTTGCAAGATCACAGTACTGGTTAAACAATGGCTATTACGAGTGCATGGAGTTTGGTTTTACTTTTTTTTCTTGGTTGGGTTTTTTTAAGGGGATTGTGGGCTGTTTGTAAAATCAGCTTTAATCTGAAATAATAACAGAAGCGTTAGTATTTGAAAGTCCTCGCTTCTAGTTGTGGCTGTTGCTGACTGTATGTGGTCTTGGACAGGTTGTTTTTCTGAGCGTGACTCATTATTAGCACCTGTGCTGCTGATAAACGAGTGCCTTCAGATTTGTTGTGTATTTTTAACCTTTTAACTGCTGTACGAACGGCTGAGAGGATGGAAGGAGCTAGAGGGAAGTTCTTGGTGGTTTTCAAAGAGAGGGACTCGAGACTGACGTTAAGGGAAGGAAAACTCGCTGTGAATCTGGACATAATCAGCGTGTGGATATGCCTGAAATGAAAAATAAGATGTAAGCAAATGAGTAGAGTATGCCTTTTTACCTGAATAAGATGTAATGCTAGCAGGAGCCACGATGTGGTCTCTGTAAACGATGCTCGGTGCTGCAAAAAAACAGACACCTGGGAAATGTAAAAGGTGGAAATACTTGGATGGGAGTTGTCAAAAGGGAACTGTGCTTAAAAGTTCTACTAATGTGATTTTTGCAAGCTTTTGTCTGTGGCAATGAGGACAGACTATAAATTTAAGGCCACTGGAAGATGAGAACCTGCTTCAAAAGGCTGACCGAGTTGAAGAATAACTTGTAGTTGAAGAGTTTTGGTGCAGCAGAAGCAGAGTGAGTAATACGAAGGCTGGTAACCATTTAACAAGAAGAATAGCGTAAGAGAAAGCTGAGTGCAAAGGAAAGGGAAATAAAGCCTTTAGTCTGTGGTGTTGGCTATCGCGAAGGATAAATCAGAAAATGAGTCTGGTTCAGGCTGAAGTTAAATAAGCCAACATAAGAAACATGCTAGGTTTAGAATATTTTGCGATTAATCCGATTTTGCTAACGCATTGTAAATCTAGACTATCTCCATGGTATTCAGCAAATCCCACGTGCTCTCCAGGTGCTCGTCCGGGTATTTCATGTATTGATTTCTATTTAACAATCTGTAGACCTAGAGAGATGAGTTGTTTGCTGATAGCACAGAGGATGACAAATGGTCCTGGGACAGTCTTGCTCCCGTTCGATCCCACGAGCTGGAGAGGCAGACAGATGTTGGAGAGGGAGACAGTCATATGGTAGAGATGATTCTTTTCTTATTGATATGGCTTTTATAGTTTTATTTGTCTGGCAGGCTATGAGAGAGAATGAGATGCCCTGGACTAAATCTTTGGCTCATATTCATTATTGAAGCTTCGTTTCAAAATAGTTTCACAGAAATCAAACCGAGAAACAGGTCGTAAATAGAGGCGGGGAGGCTTTCTGCCCTTGCAGGGAACAGCTATGCTGTAATCCAGGGTGAGACGGAGGTATTTGTAGGCTCGCTTTGAAGTAGGCTACTGCTAAATAGAATCCATTAAGATCTCTGTAGCACGCAAAGTCCATCGAGAGTTGTAGGACACACTGTTTGGGGCTAGCGGGGCTATGCCGTCAGCAGTAAAACAAACAGTCTTTCTGCTACAGCGACAGTCGCTGCGATGTGGACGTTCTTTTCGCCGAAGAGCAACGTTTCATCGACTTGCATCCGCTTTGCACAAGCGCTGAGAGAGGAGAGTCGCATCCAGAGGATGGTATTTCTCTGTCCTTCAGCGACCAAAATGAAGGTTCTTAGCTTTTTTGAGAGGCCTGCGTGGCTGGCAGATTTGGAACTTGTGGACTAGCAGTTCTTGGCGCTGGTTTAGACCATTTTTACAGGTTGTGACATGCTTTTTCTGGAACTAATGTAAGCTTCCTGAGAGAAGGCTGGCTTTCTCTGTTACCGTCTGCAAATCCTTTGGCCCTTGGCCTCAGGGGTCTGCAGCCCACAGCTCACAGTTAGCGTTGTAGACAACTACAATTAGTTTGGTGGTTTCTGGAGGAGCTAGTTGTGTTGAGAGTGATGGAATTAGGAGACGTTTTTACTGTGCGTTGGAAAATTGTATGATCCTTAAACCAGAAATGGGGAAAGTAAATACTTTAGGAATGTCTTATTTGAATGCCCTGAAGGCGTTCTGAGGGACAGTGCAGTTTAGGGAAGCCACGTGCAGCACCTACACGCTGCCTGTGTAGGTTACCAGGGAAACATGCATTGCACGAGTTAGGAGAGGTTTCGCCTATTTGTAAGGGGAGTATGATATTTTATCACAGTAACAAAGCTGAGTTTGAAAAATGGCTTTGAAACCCACATCAAGTTTTTCGAAAGCTAAATGAAGGAATTACTAAGACCGCCATCTGCTAATCTGACAACATATGACAAATAGATGTATTGTTTACCCCCCTTTTTTGAGAGGACGAAGTGGAGACAGAGTGTGGAGTGGATTGTCCGTTCCCTGTGTGACCTTGGACATCAGAGATGGGAACAAAATCTGTTTTGACCTCTTGCCTTGGACTGTACTGCGTTGCTTATTGAAACGACTGAGCGAGGGGCGGGTACGGGCAATGACCTGAATAAAGCAGAACGTGTCCCGTAACGTGCTGAGCGAATGCGTCGAGCAGAGACTGGACCAAGTAGGTTTATAGATGTTAGAAGGAAATGGATTGATGGAATTTTACTTCCAGGTTTGGAAGTACAATGCTGAAAGGTCTCTTTAGCAGTGAGGGTTTTTTGTTGTTGCGAAAGAAGAGAAGGATAAAAATTGACCTGCTTTTCTGTAGAAGGCAACTGCAGAAATAAGTGGGAAGTGCCACATAAATAAGTGGAAAGGGCTATTACCATATATCAAGTTTATATCCCGTTCCCGATAGAAGGAAAAAGAGAGAGAGTGCAGTTTAAGGTAATCCCGGTGCTGCTGCAGCTGGAATGATCTCTGCCGCTAAGCTCTGTTACCTTGAGCCATTGCCAAAGCTTCAGCGTTCAGGGAGCAGGTGGGTGCTGGGTTCCGTCTCCCCAGTGACGCAGCAAAACCTCTGGTCTGGCTCCTGCGCACAAGACAATTGAGTGGGCAACAGTGGGAGGAAAGAAAATGGAAGAGTAAATCCCTTGAGGAACTTTCTCCTTCCTTTTTTCTCCGTGTGCCGTCTAGAAGGTTTGTATGCGCCGGGCCACTTCGCAAGGGGAGCGTTGTGTGTTTTGCTCCCTGTGGATGGTGCTGATGGGTTAAGGAGACTTGCTCTGTGCCTGCAGGGGCGATGCAGTTGGTCATGCTCTGCCATCTCGATTCCATATCTAGACACTGGAGATGATGGGACAGTGCAGCCACAAGAAGGTAATGCGAGTAGGAGGAAGCAGTTTTAAGGGGGCCGGATGCTCCCGTAGCAGGGTCAGGCTCTTACACCCCTGATTGAGTCAGTGAATAAGAGCTGTTTTGAAGGGGATCTACTGATATTTTTTCGCTGCCAAATAAACATAGGTTAAAGAATGAAGAAGGCCATTATAAATCTGGCAGGCTATTTGCTCTCATGTCTTCTGCTGGCACGGTTATTTTGCTTAAAAAGAGCTTTCTGGCGGTGCAGGATTTGCCTGGGAAGACTGGAGTAAGTTCTTGTAGCGAGAGTGTGCTTTCACCAGGAACGGCGATACTCACCCTACAAGCCCTTTGCTGGTGTAAAGCGAGGTATAGCTGCATTGACAATTAGCTCACGGCATAGACCTGGCTGCCGTGTAAAGGTCTGGGCAAAGCACTTTATTTGAACTCGGTCTTAGTTAAGCACGTGTTGTAAGAGAATGGGGGTTTCTCTTGGTTTTTTTTCCCTGGCATGTAGCGTATTGTCAAAGAGGAACCCATCAGGTTAGTGTGTGTGGGGGTTTGTGTGTGCTTTTTAGTAGCACCTCCCAGGTAGAACATGCTCAGAAAGGACTTGGAAAAGAGTCATTTTCGGTCCCAAACTTGACAGCGTTTTTGAGCCGCTCTTACCTCTGTTTCGTGCCTTTAATTTGGTGGGGGGCGAGGGAAAGTGATCTCTAATCCAGCTAAACACACTGACTCCAAACTTGGGTTTGTTTGCCTGAGATATGCAGACGGGCTCTCTGTAAATGTTTAATGAAGGGGGTTAGAGTGTGGTTTGCTCGGACACTTGTACAGTTTGAAGTACTTGTGTTGTGCTTTGGATAGGAGTTGTGTGGTTTTTCTCTTTTTTTTTTCCTTCCTGGTATTTTAATTCTGCTGCGATTGAGAATAAGAGCGTTCTATTTTTAAGAGTCACTGATGGGAGATGGAGAACTGAGGTGTCTAACATACAGCACAGCTTCTTGAAGAGAGCAGGTATCTAAACCTCTGTGAGAAAGCTGATTTCCCCCTCCCCAAGCAGATTCTGCTCCGGCGGGAGTCACGTCACGAGGGGCAGAACTGGGCTGACTCTTGCTGCTTTTGGAAAAAAATTACTTTAGGAATGTAAAAACAGTATTGTTGAGATACTAAGATGAAAAATGTACTGCAAACGTAAATAACGTGGAGGCAAATTGCTCTTGTTTCTGAAATAGGCATTGCTGTAGTATTTAGAGATCCATTTTGCCCTAGAGCTCTTTGTCGTCTGTCGGTAGGTATTTGGGTGTGGTTAGACCTTACTAAGAAAAGGCCAAGGGCATTATGACTTCCTTGTAATGAATGGATTTGATTAGAATTCACGTAGAGCAGGGAGTCTTTCTAGAGGCTGGTGAAAATCTCCACCCCAGCCCCATTTCTCATTTGCTCTCTTGTCCTACCTTCTGTTACAAATGGGTCGTTGCCCCTGGCATAATGTTGCACAACCCCCGTTTCCAGTGACTTGCAGCAATATTTTCTAATTAAATTGTTTATTGGTGTTCATCTATTTGTTTGTTTAAGGCTGAATGCTGAGTGAGCGAGATAGATGTCTCTCAAGTGGCTGAAAGAACAAGTTCAGAGGCAGTAGAGAGTCATTAAAAGGTTATTTAAGAACTTAAAAACAGCTTTGCTGAACTGTGGATTTCTTTTGATAGAAGCTCCATCAAAACAGTCACTAGTAGTATTTCAGCCTCATGTGGATTGTCTCAAGTGAACGTTTCTCATATGCTTGTAGCACAGAATTTACTATTTGCACAGAATTGTATCTGTTAAAAAGTTCAATTTTTCCTTGTCTTTTTCATTACAAAGGTGGCCTTTGTTATCTTTTTCTGCAATTCTGGCCTCCTGAATCATAGAATCATAGAATTGTCAGGGCTGGAAGGGACCTTAAAGATCATCTAGTTCCAACCCCCCTGCCGTGGGCAGGGACACCTCCCACAAGATGAGGTTGCTCAGAGCCCCGTCCAGCCCGGCCTTAAAAACTTCCAGGGACGGGGCTTCCACCACCTCTCTGGGCAACCTGTTTCAGTGTCTCACCACTCTCATAGTGAAGAACATCTTCCTAACGCCCAGTCTGAATCGTCCCATCTCTAGTTTTAATCCATTCCCTCTAGTCCTACCATTACCTGACACCCTAAAAAGTCCCTCAGCAGCTTTCTTGTAGGCCCCCTTAAGATACTGGAAGGCCACTGTAAGGTCTCCTCGGAGCCTTCTTTTCTCCAGACTGAACAACCCCAACTCTCTCACTCTGTCCTCATAGGAGAGGTGCTCCAGCCCTCTGATCATCCTCATGGCCCTTCAAATCCTTCAGCATTTTCTTATTTTTACATGACTTCTCAGCTTTGCTTGACATCTTCATGGAATTTGGCTGCCTGGGATCGAAGGGGTTATATTTGGTGGTGTCAAGTGGGGGACTCTGCCAAGAGACTTACTGAGCCCTTCCTCAAAGAATATTTTTCTTCCTTTTCCTTGCTACAGATGAAAATGGTGGGATCGGGTCTGGAGTAACTCCCCATCAACTCCACTAGATGTTTGGGTACCAGCTAGAAAGCAGCAAAAAGGGCTTCCCTCTTCCACTAGGTTCTCGTCAAGTTTACTGTGTCATTTGAGGTGTGTTGGGCAGCTCGTGTTTTTATATGACTTATTGTTGGGTTTATTTTCCATAATCATTTGGGAAAGCTGATGATTTTTTTTTTCCTCCTAGTCCAGGAACAATTGCTCATCCTTTCCCATCACTGAGGCAGCTGGTTGGAAATAGGCAAAGATTTCACAACTTTTCAAAGCCAACTGTATTCCTTCCCTGCTGAGAGCCCTCTGGCACTCTCCTTATCTGTCGTAGACAAAAAACGCAGCCTGTGTTAACATGCTCCATTGCATTTCTGTCTCTGCCACCTCCTAACCTGGCACAGCCCAGGATTATTCTTTACTTTTACTCGAGGATTGTGTGTGATTGGGCTTAATCCTGTGCCCCTTTGTCATCAAGGGATGTCACCTAACTCGCTTCACGCTTCTTTATGGAAACTATTGGTCTGTTTTCGTAGCGATGCTTAGATTTGCAAGGGAGCCCAGCTTCTGTGTTGAGTGCACAAGGTGAAGTTTGCTTGGGCTTTCAGAAATGCTTCCTGCCCAGCGGTGCCTTTTAAGCCCCGGGTGGATTTGGCCACGTTCTGCATGGACTTTCAGAAGGAGCTTCTAGGTATTGTAGCGTTCATGAGAAGATGTGCCGCAGTGTGTAGTCACTCAGTGATTCCAAACGTGGAGTATTGCTCTGTAACCACACACAGCATAGTTCCTGCTCGGCAATCATAACAGCTAATTATGGTTTCAGTTTTTGCTCTCTCATGGTCGCCTTTCCTGTAATCTCTTAGTACACGGGGTCTGGGTTTTGGTTTTCTTATGGAGAAGGATTCTCTGAAGGTTTTCTGTATAGAAGCCTGGCCAACTCCTGTCCGTCCGGATGACTGAGAACCAATGGGTGTCCCAGTGCTGAGGCATATATACCCCTCCGCTCTGCCGGCACTCTGGCAAGAAAAAAGGTGATGTGTAGAGACAGTTTCACTGTATGGTTTTGGAAGGGAGGTAATTAGGTAGCCAGCATAGTAGCAAAAACATGGCTGTACACCCAGGTCATAGAGTTAGAGTCATCCTGGGGCTGTTGAGAGCTTTGGGGTTTATCAAACTGAGTTTGAGGTATCACAAAGTGAAAAGGAAAAACAGAAAGCAAGCTAAACTGTTTACTGCAGGCCTCCTGAGTTGAAAGCCTCGAAAGTGCTCAGCGTATTGCAAGAACATCAAATATGCCAACTGTGAGGGTGTCGTTTGTGCCCTGGGCTTTTTTCAACTGCCCCGCACTCTTTGGTCTACAAATGACCTGATTCGCTTGTGGTGTGAACCGAGTATCAAGCTCTGGAGCTGCGTTGCTCCAAGATAAAAAGGCTGGATCTGCAGGTTCCTGTTTGGTCAGTCTGAACCGAAGACAGAAATCTTGAGGTTTTTCAAATGCCAGACTGTTTTCTGCTCGTTTCCATGGTAGTGCTGCCATGTGCTTTCCGTTCTTAATCGCTGGTGAGCTACAGTGACATATCTTGTTGGCTCAGAGAGGGCACTCTTTGAGGTTCAAGTGCTGTCTTTTTGGTTCAAAGAAGACCCTGCAATAACAGTTAAATGCTCACATCCCCCTCTTCTCCCCTGCTCTCTATGCTGTGAGGCTTCATGCGTAGACCAGGGAAGAACGCAGGGTACCTGGAGCTCGCCGGGCAGCTGGCCCCGGTGTTGTGCGTAGCTGGGGGGAGTCGGGAAACTCGTCTTTCGGAGAGGGAGCTGGAGTAAGGCAGTGAGATTGGGAAGCCTGGCAGTAACTCCTAAACCAGAAGATAGCTCTTGGGGTTGGTTGGTGGGCTCGCCTTGAGCAAGCATTTGAGATACTCAGCCAACTGGGCCTTCCAGCCAAGTCTTGTTTGGTGAGGATGGCAGGGATGGGTGATGGGATGTTCTTGCTCTCTGTCACCTTGGAGACCTGAGCTGTTGTGGGGAAGGGCTGTCGGAGTGTGCCCTGGGTGGTGCTTTCAGCCTAACTCATGAAAATCAATCCCATACTGATGTACTGACCCTCCTGAAATTGTCCTTGGTGCTTCTGGATTTCCCAGATTTGGCCACAGGTTAAGCAGTTTTGGGTGCGCACATGTATGTTGTGGGGTTTTATTGTTCCAGTTGGCTACTGCGGCTTTAGGCCATGTCTTTTGCTTTTACTTCTTCCTTTCACCAGTGAGTGTGGATTAGGAATAGACTGGCTAATCTGATGCTTCAATGATGGCCAAAATAGCCTTGGTCTCCCTGGTCGTTCTTGAAGTTGTAGTGGCACAACCCACCTGATTTCATCCATCTCCTTGAGAGTCTTTCCTCCTTTTTCTACTTGTGAAGAAATGGGGTCTCTGTGTGCGTGGTGTTTGCTGTATGAGAGGGGGGCAGAAGCCCAATTCTTGTGATAAAATAACAATCTTAACTGCCTTCATCAAGTCCCACAGTTGCTTGTCTCGGCCGCAGAGAGGGGAAAAAAAACTTCTTGTTGCTCTGTGATAATAAGCTGGTCTGGTGTCCTGATGGGAATCCACCTCCAGCAGAGCCCCAGGGGCTGCACAGCTAATTGCAAAGAGTTTTAAGGTGAAGCCTGGCTCAGCCAGGCTGCTGACTGTTTCACCTGGCAACTAACAGTCCTTTTTTTTTTTTTTTTTTAATTTTTATTTGCTGCAGTTTGGCCCTGGGCCCTTTCAGAGGCCTCTGAGCACAAGATAAATAATCTCTTGTATTTGTCATAGGTACCTGTACAGTTCCTGGTGTGGCTGGCAGTCTCTGAGACTCTTGCAATCCTCCGGCGTATGCTGCTGTAAAGCTGAAAGGGGACTTACTCCAGAAGTACAAAGAAAGAGCAGAAATGCATCCAAGGTAACGGAGGAAGCCCACAGCGACGGCTGTGGTCGTTTCTTTCTGACCAATTCACAACCAATGTATGCTTTAGCTGTACAAATGACTTAATATTTTGGTCGGGAGCTTCTAGCTTGCGGTTATATGACGGGAAGAGAGGAAAAAGGTTAAGGTAAACAGATATTCTCCAGTGCCTTTGGGATTTGGCTGTGGGCTGAGCGAGTGTGCCCTGGGTTGTCGACCGGTGGGAAAATATCTTGTGGGAAGAACCTCAGCAGTCCTGTGAACCTAAAGGAAAGAGGGATTAGACTCTGGGGTTGCTCCGTGCCTGGATAATGCCACAGAAGAAAAAGGAAAACTGGCCCCTGCAGAGTTTAAAAGGTAGCGTTAACAATGGGACACTGTGTCTGTGCTACTGTTACAAAAGGTTTTAGCATTTAATTACAGTTGACTTTTAAAACAGGCTTTCTTGTAGGTAAAAGAACATTTTATTATTAAATCTGCACTTACCTTCACAGGCTCAGGGATTTTGAGTGTTTGAATTGGTCGCAGAGGCAATTAAGCCCCCAAATCCCTTTTGAGATGAGATCATGCCAGTTCTTTCCGTAACAAGGGTGTACAGTGTTTATTCCTGCTTTTTACACAACTGCCATTTGATTTTTTTTCTTTTTTTTTTTTAATTGTCTTTTGGCTCAGATAACTAGAGCTAACCTCTCTTCTTTCATTGCTGCAGCCCTGTGACTGTTGCCTTGTAATTATAAGGCACCTGGGAGGAATTTAGTCTAACAGTGATCTTCCTTCAGCATGTTGTTACATCACCCATGGAAAGACCAGAGCGATAACCCTTTGTCCTAAGGAAATTGTAGAAAGTAGAGCAGCATAAGCATGCTGGAATTACTATTTTGAAAAAAACAATGTGTGGCTTTGCTAGGGAGAGGACCGGATGACCTCAAATGAAACTCGCCTCATGGAGAAAGGAGGTGTACCACTGAGGAAGTCCAAGCTTTGGAACAAAAAAGTCCAGGAAACAGACTGCTTCTGCTTAAGCTTACGCGGTCTCCTGAGATGACATAGTGAGGTAGAACCAGTGACAGCTCGGAAAGTCATGCTGCTGTTTAAAATGTGCCTTCCTACTATGATAGGATGTGCTTTAATGCTAGCTGTGATCCAAACAGCTGACGAATGACCAAAGCTTGGATACAGACTCCCTAGATTTTTGGTCCCAGCTGCCAAGCAATTGAACGGATGCCCAAACAAGAGTGATCTCAAAGGATAGTACTGTCCCACACTAAAAAAGGAACAGTCTATACCACAGACATTAGGAGTGTCATCTGAAAATTAGCGTGCTGTCCCTCTGTCTGTCTTGAGATGAGAGTTGTTAAGATCTTCTGTTGTTAAGTTCTCAATTCGATATTTGAGGTGTCCGGTGTCCTTTAGCTTTTAACTAATGTGGAAGCTCCCTTGGTCACTGAGAGGTTTCAGACCAGTGGCCTTCAATGATGCAGGGAGCAGCTGACCTCTCAGAACTGTTAGAAATTGTTTTCTTAACTTAGTTTCCAGTTGCTAGGAATGCGCGTTTTAACGTGGGCTTAGGTTCTTTGTCAGCCGGTGCTGGATTCTATAAAACTTGGAGCTGTGGAATCACACAATATGAGGAGATGCCTGACGCTGCGTGATTGTTTTTTTTTATATAAACAACTAATAATGTGTAGCTTCACTTAAATGATAGTCTTTTTCCCCAAAACGTTTTGTTTACACCTTGTTCAATAACGGGTCATATTGGTATGCAATGGCAGGTGTCTCACAAGCGTTTGACTACGTTGCCTGACTATTCCTGGTTGTTTTTCCCAAAGAAGAGGAAACGCCACTGTCACAGGCTCATATGCAGTTCTCTCTCCAAAACTCTTGCATGGAGGCTGCCGAGGAAGCGCGCCAGCTCTTAGATATAGGAGCTTTATGTTAGAATGCATTAAGTAATGGTTGGAAGGTCCCAGCCACAGGAGACTATGCAAGGGGTATCTCTGGAAAGCAATCTCAATGCTGTCTGAAAACAAAAGACTCCTAAAGTTTCAGGAATGACTGTCGTTTGTGGTTATTTGTGTGGTTGCGGTTTGTCCCCTTTGGAAATGAAGCCCCACGCTCTCGGGGAGACAACCTGAATGATGGAAACTGAGGGAACTGAAGTACCTTGGTATTTCTGAGGGCGCCTCGCAAGGTGCGTACCCCTTGGAGAGGCACTCGGAATTAATTCCTAGCTCTTGAACGCGTTGGCTGAAGAAGGGGCCGCTGGATGGTGCTGTTGTCTAGTGGTTGGCCAGCATAAAAACTGGTTACTTGAGAGGCTTTACCTGTACCGTTAAGGAGTTCCGCTAGCAAACCGATCTTTTTAAAAGGTAAGGCTCTGGCCTTCAAGACTGAGAAGCGTGGTGGTGATGTGTAATATGTAATAATGTTATATCTTCTTAAGAGAAACTTCTGCCTCCTGGTCAAGAAGGGGAAGTTAAAGCAGCGCGGCTAGTTGTGGGCGTCTGGGAGACCGTATTCATCAAGGGTATAGAATGGCGAGCAAACAAGTCAGCGCCACCACATAAAAATCCCAAGTCTGAAAGGTAGCAGGTAAGGACTTGGTCTAAACCGATGCCTCTGAGCTTTCGCCAAGTTGTAAATTTTTATTTCAAATAAGCTGCTTGCTTGAAAATCAAAAGAGCGATGAAGAGTTAAAAAAGGAAGGAAAAGTCAGAAGTTGTTTTAGGAAGACAGTTTATCCCAGAGGACAGGAGTGAGGATGTGTATCCGTGCGCCGCAGGGGCGAGTCTGCACACAGACTTTTCCAGAGGTAAAGAGTAATAAGTCCAGAAGAAAAGCTACGTGTGTGTACAGCTTGTGGAGTTACTGAGGTTGAAACAAGCATTTCAGAGAAACGCAGTACCGTGCTCTGAGAAGGCTTGCATGGTCAGACATCATTCTTGCTGTTGGCCTTGGAGCAGAATTGCCGAGTCTGAACCTCAGATCTGAGGCAGACACTGTTGGGATCAGGGATTGCATGGAGTGAGGGTTCAAACTAAGATGACCATGGGATTCTGTTTGGCTCTGGGTGATGGTTGAAAGCCATGTCCTGAAGGAAAGTGCTTTTTAGCAGAAGGTTTTCAAACTTTAGTTTGCTCGAGTGTTGTGACAAAGATGTTGGTCAAGAGGGGGTTTTTAATATGATTAGTGTTTTTGAGTACCGTTGCTTTCACGCGCACAATCCAAGATGGCTTAAAGCGTCTGTCTTTTTCTTTCTGGAAGTGAAGAAGGGAAAGTCACTCCTTCAAAACCTGTCGATGTTTAAAATTAAAATAAGGCAATTGAAGTGTATTCTCTGACTTGACCTTTGGGCTTCCTTGAACTTAAACAGTCCGTCTTTATGTCACTTTATCTGCCTTTTACCATGCGTTTAAAATAGGGCCATTGCTAGTTGCCTGCCTAGTCAGGAGTTCAAAGTGAAGTAGTGTTTATGACACTATGTGTTTAAAGCATGGAGCTCTTTCAGAGGAAGAGCTTGGAATTGGACTGCTTCCAAAATCCAGTTTTAATAAACTGCGTGTGACTTCAGAAAGGAACTATTTCTTCCGTCATTTTGTTGCTGTTGTCACAAACAGCGTGTGTATCTGTGTACGTATGCCTACATACGCGCTTTGTGCGAAGCTTTGGGATACTGACTGTTGTGACCTCTGGATTGTAAAATCCAGTTGGAGAATGCATTTGTGTAAGGACTGGCTTGCCTCTTCTTTTTATTTTGTGTCCGCCAGTTTGGGCTAACAATTTGCAAAACTCCTTGACTCCAAAGAGTGTTTGTGGAAGCTGAGAAGACGGAGGGTTAAGCATTCCCTGTAGGAATGTGGGGCTAGCTCGTGGCCTGAGATGGAGTGTTTCACATGCAGTTCTGCTTCCAGCGCTTTGTTTTCTCGGCAAAAGCTGTTGAGGATGTCACATGTGGCTGTTTTGCCCTCTGGCATTCAGGGAAGAGCTAACTCTGCCTTTTTAGCTCCCAGTCCTGGCATTCCTCGTTCAAAATTCCTGGCTGACTACTCGAAGCTTTCCTGTTCATGTCTGTGCAAAGGTTTAGGAAAGTTATTAGAAACTAGCGATAGCCAGAGGGCTGATAATATAGCTCCAAGTAAATGATTAGAGGGTGCAAGGTGTCACTCTTTTTATGTTTTTTTTAGAGTATGCTGCCAGCTATTCTGTCTGTCTGGTGGAGTTTGGACAAAAAATGACTTATTCCTGTACGAGAGAGCAGTGCTTAATGGTACGAGCACTATTGTTTTGTTACTTATCGACTAGTTTTGTTTCCTCCACTCTCGAATGAGAAACTTTGGCCGCGTGTGTTCTTGTCACGATGCCTTCTGTGACCTTGCAAAGAAAGCCAGGGAGGCTAACTGGGAGAGAGCGCCTTAAAATTGCTGTGGGAACGAGTTTGAAATACGGTGTGTTCGGAGTGGCAGCAGGATAATAAAGGTTCTGCTCAGCCAAGCAGAAATGCTGAGTTCACGTTGGGGCGGGATCAGCTATCCAGCAATGAGCTCACCGTGGCTTCTAGTAACGGAATTTCAAGTTGTCTCAGGTTTAGTGAAAGCATGAAAGATAACAGTGAGAAAGTAAACCTGCTTTCCTTGCCCTGCTCCTTTCCCTTCTCAGCCAGAGCGCGGCATGATGAAACGGCCTCAAGTTGCGCCAGGGGAGGTTTAGGATGGATGTTAGGAAAAATGTCTTCACGGAAAGGGTTGTCAAGCGTTGGAACAGGCTGCCCGGGGAAGTGGTGGCGTCGCCATCCCTGGAGGTATTTAAAAGATGGGCAGATGTGGCGCTGAGGGACGTGCTTTAGTGGTGGGTTTTGTCAGCGTTAGGTTGACGGTTGGACTCGATGATTTGAAAGGTCCCTTCCAACCCAGGCAATTCTGTGATACACTGGTCATGGGCCACGCAGTTCTGTCTCCTCGTCCCAGCAAGGAGGACATCCGTGCTGTACAACACAGCTTCCCAAAGCCGCTTGGGCTGCTGGCTAGAGGGAGCTGTGCGGGTGACGAGATGCTGCTGGTAGAGGGGTAAGGAATTGAAAGAGGATGTGGGTCACATTTTTTTGAAAATTCTTGATCACATATGGGTTATGGCTTGATGCCACTGGAAAAGTAGACAGCGCTTCAGGTTTAGTCATGCCCTGTGCTTATTATAGTTGCGTTGTGGGATTCCAACAGCTTGCCAACTGCAAGTGCCTATCATTAGATAGCCCAGCAGCGGAGCAATCTGCCTCCTGGGTGGGAAGAGCCACTGACAGCTGCCCAGAGATCCTGGGTGGGAAGAGCCGATGCGCAGACAAATGACATGCTAATCCCGAGTAGGGAAAGGGGCGTGATGCCAGCCGTGCAGGACAGGGATTGTTGCCAGGCAGGTGTCTGCGGACCTGGTGGCTACCCAGAACAGGCATTCCTCTACTTCTGCCAGCGCTGGCCTGGCTTTCCCAAATTAGTAAACGCTTGGACAAAGCGTAATAGAAATAACATAGCTGGGAAGCTTACTCTGCTGTGCCCAGGTGCGTGTGAGGGTCATCGAGAAGGTTAACACGGGCGTTTCTGCAGTGTAAGCTGCATGCAGGAAAATTCTTCTGACCGACTTCCAGCTTGCTTGCTGAGCTCTGACTGCAAGGATAGCGGAGAGAAAGCCTGAGAGAGCTCTCCAGGGAATGAGCAGCAGGACGGGCTTCGGAAGGACAAAGTACTATGCTGAAGTTTGCCTGTCAGCAGCTGCTATCTTCTAATATGAAATTACAGCTCAAAATGTAGACAACGAATATAACAATACAGTGGTGAAAGTGAATTTCAATGCTAATGGCTGATTTTTTGTTCTGTTTTAACTCATCCCAGAGTTAACTTTGAATTTACTTACATGATTAAGGCATCACAACTGCCTGTTTTCGAGAAGGACTGGCATTTACATGCAAGCTTAAGTATATTTACGTAAGTGCGATGCGGACTATTCTTGCCAAACTATTAGAATTTCCTGGTAATTGTGTTGCTTAATTTATGGCCAACTGCGTTTAAGAATGACCTCTCCTAATGTGGTATTCAGTGACTCTATTGTAGTAGATAAACTCCCCAACTTAGCAATATGACATTTGTCTTCCTTGCATAATAGTCTAAAACCCCTTTAAAACAGAAAGAAACGTATATGTTTGGATTTATTAAGTTGAGGTAGGTCTAAACTCTTTCTGTCTGAATGTTGATAATGCTTATCATTAAATGGAGATGCTGGCACGTGTGTATAGGAGGCCTATGATGTGTAATAAATACAAAGCCCATAAATATTTAAGGCCTGTTACATCCAATTCAACCTTTAACACATCCTTTAGTACCGTTAAGTTGAAAATAACTTAAGATCTAGGGAAACAGCTTAAAACAAATCTGGGAAACTCTGTCACCTAAGGAAAATGGAAATGAGGTTTTAAGACAATACAAACCATCATGGCATTACCTATAACGTTTGATTTATTAGCACGTGCTTCACGCAGAAGCCTTCAGCTGCCTGTGACCAGAAGACCCTTGGCTCTGCCCACCCTCGGCCCCTAGCCCACTGCGCTCCCCCCATGCCCCGATGGCGTCTTCTTGGGCATGGCCATTGGCCACGTGCTGGGCCTGGTCTGGAAGGGCAGACCCCTGGACGGTTGGTTTGGGCAGCCTTCTCCCACTGGGAGTAACTGGGAGGTGAGACACCCACCATCAGATAGTTGATCCAGAGCATAGCTGTCTGGTGACATGTTTTAAAGTCCCGGAGTCATGTTGGGAATATCCTTTCCCTCTACCTGAGGCGACTTGGCCGAGCAGATGGTGGATCCTTGAACAGAGGTTTCAGATGGAGCATGGTTTATCAAGAAACGATGCATTCCTGCGGGGTCTCATTTAAACATGCTGAAGCTCTGGAACATAGTTGATGTTTATTCTCACAGGTATCTAAAAGATCTTTTGAGCAGATGTGCGCTTGCTTGCTTGCTTGGAAAATGTGTCTCTTAAGAGTTGTTTTGGGAGTTGAGAGTCAAGTCTTCTAATGGGAGGGATGACGCAGCCAACACATCTGTAGCACTGGAACTGTGCTTCTGTCCTCAAGTTTTTACCTGTTTGCAGTGGAGAAGAAAATTCATCTTGTTTCGATGTATGTATTGGTTTGAAGGACTGAAGGTGTTCAGGATGACTGTTAAGGGGAAAGCAAGGGGTTACTGACGTACTATAAACAAGTATTTCCAGGGCTTAGGATTCCACATCTGTGGACTGTGGCGGTGCAGGCTTAGCTAGTAGTACTAACAGCCGTGGTTTTGGAGTCTTCATCTTCTGTCTTCTTCCAGTGAGTCAGCATCTATTTCTGTGCAAAAAGTCATAACATGAAACACCTTAAAAGGGCTGATCCCTACAACAATAAACAATTAAAAGGAAAAACTGAATCCTTGCTGCATTAGAAAATCAAAGCTAAATTGAGCTTCCAAAGAGCACCGTTTTGTGATGTCCTTGATAACAGCAGCAACAATAAAGGTCACGAGAGCTCTGTCATCCTGAGACGTGATGTTGCTTGCTTAGAGAAGTGGACCCCGCTGAGATTCAGATCAGGTACGTCTGATAACGGAGATGGAACAGCCGTGTTTATTTCTAGAATGTGTCAGCCGACCTGTTTCTGGTCCTTGCTCTTCTGTAACAGTCAGGTGTTTATTTACATGGTCCGAAACTCAATGACTTCTCCCGTAAGAGGGAGAATACGGCTTCTCCCGTATCTGAACACTTCGTACCTTTCCTTCGCCTTTTGCGTGCTGATGCCATGAGATCTTAGTGACAAAGATGGAAGGGGAACGGGGTGTTCCTCACCTAAGATCACACTGGTGCCAAAAAGGACGGTTTCACCCTAATCCTGGCGGCACATTCCTGCCCCCGTCCCCAGTGCGTTGCTGTGCTGGGGGAGCAGGGTAAGGTAGGATTAAGCCTCAGAATTCTTGTTACTTCCCTTCCTGCCCTCGGCATAGTTTAGAGAGGTTATTTTTCTTGGTAGGCGACCAAATCTGAGGTCCAGTATATCTTTGGACGTATTGCTTTTGAGGACATTTTGTTATTTTACAAGGAATTAAATCGTAAATACTGGTGGTGTAAAAATACAATTTTGGGAGAATATGCATATTATAAAATATCGTGATGATGTAGCGGACATAGAAATCTATCAAACTGTTTGTAAAATGGTCAGAAGTATGGTGTTTGCTTTGTGTGCTAAGCCGTACCGAAGCAAACAAAACCAATCAGGAATCTTATTGACAGACTCACACAGGTGAAGAAAGCGTGCGCTGGAAAAACTAGATGGATAAGAATGTGTCCACGCCTGGGTCTTTTGTATATTTAGACCTTTCTGTTTTAAAATATTAACAGCGAATTTGGAACTATAATATAACGATGTGATTATAACACATTTGTGGTCACTGCAGCTACACTGTCTGCAGTACCATGCTGTAACCCAAGGTGATAGATGCTGGAGGTCAGCGACTGGTGCTCTGCAGGTTGTTCCTGTCATACCCTGGGCGAGTCTGGTGCTGGTGGAATGGCTGAACAACTTGTATTTTTCTTTTCTGTCTCCTCTACTGCAGATATAACTTATTTGTGTTACTGATAGGGGTGCTGGGGCAGAAAAAGAAAAGCCTGCTTTTTCACGTCCCAGGCTGAGCGAATCTTTGATCTCATTTCGAGCCCTGCAAGCAGCGCTCAAAGTTGGTGTGCACGATGATGGGTGGGTAGAAGCTTTAAAGCACTCGGAGTTGGAGGAGAAGTTACAGTCTTTTAGGGCTGAAAAACTGTTTTCCTCTTTGTCTGCTCCACTAAGTCGGCCATCGATTTATTAATTGGGAAAGGAATGGAGCAGGGAGGGATTTGGTGTTTACTGACAAGCGACTTCTTGTTCATGGTTAAATTTCCTTTTCTGGGGCTGTATGCACGGTGACTGTTATGGTGCGATGAGTGATTAAATAGGAACGACCTGTCAACAAGAGTGTTTTCTTAGGGGGGAGGATAAGATGAGAAGAGCAGGACAGCCAAGCAGACCAAAATACCACTGGAGACAAGACAGGGTGGATGAGAATGAGTTTCTCTAGTAGTGGATGGAGTATGCAGATGGGGCCAGGTGAAGGCACAGGGGAAAAGGTTAAGCCCTGAACAGAATAATCAGGTTTTCCTTCCAGATCATGCCTGCCCAGGGTAGGCAGAGGAGAAGGCAGTAAAGAGAGGCCAGATTTAAGCGAGCCCTTACAGAATAAGGGAGAAGAACACTGGATTATGAAGCCAAAGTTCAGGATATCTCCTAGAACCTGCAGGAGAGGTACTGGGACTGCCCTGTAAGCAGGGACTCTTGCGAGGATTGCGAAGAACACGGCTCCGTTGCCAAGGGAGAGGGGAATATGCTGCTTAGCAGTTGACGGGACTTTACCAGCAAAATCTGGATGCTTCTGTAGCTTTAGGCGCTTCTCCATACAACGCCAAAGACAGGCTGCTGTTGTAACGTTTCCGGGAATGCTTGGTCACAAAATAAACGCGGATGCTAAACATTACTTAAGCGTTATACCTGCCTGAGTGATTTGGTGAGAAATGTCTGTTTGTTCTGCTTGCTGCTGGAATGCGGCATGTTCTGCGAGACGGGATGGAGCTCCGGCACCAGCTATGAAAGCCGCAGCAGTTTGGGACTTAACAGGAGGCATCTGTATAGCTGCAGCACGGTCCTCGGTGTAGGACCGTGACTCCAGTGTTGTGCCATTGTACGTCGGAAAAGATACATGAAATTACTTTTTCTTAAGTCCATGGGAGCTGTGTTCAGTGCTAGTTCCTAACACGGCACTTTTGGCAGCAATAAAAGAGACCGTGTTTCATTGGTGATCAGAACTGCCTTTGGGGAAATTCAGCTGCCCGAGGAGTGGACTGACTCGCGGTTTATGACATTGGCTAATGACACTAAGTGTGTTCAGAGCGACTCAAAGGAATACAGGGCTGCCACATTATAAATCTTGCTTCCTGTTTTTCCGTGAAGTTTGGGGAGAGATCCTCCCTCAGGCTTAACTAAAACCTACTTACTCTTGTAAGCTGGTTGGTAGCACAAGGTGGGAAATGGATATGCAGAAGGATGATGGGAATGAAAGAGGATCCTTTCATGGAGCTCTGCAAATTTGTTTTCCACCTCCAAAAAAAAAAAAAAGAGTCTGATTAGGTTCATGTGACTTTATAGCATGTGGGAGAAAATATCTGTAGTTGTTGAGCCTGCAGGACTGTGTTAACCTTTAAGGTGTATGGGTTGACTGCTGGGAGCTGACGGGACAGTTGCGGTCCTCCTGTTGTGGAACACTGCAGTATGGTCAAGTGACTGAGAGAGCTCCATCTCCCTAAAAAAGCAAGAATTGCCCCTCCCTTGCTTAAGTTCCTCTGAAACTTTTTAACTGCTCCTTTTCATGCTTGTACAGCTCTGCTAGTATTATAGCTCAGTTGTGCCGTCTTCATGATAACAATTTGTGGGAGGTTTTGAGAGGGCTCGACACTCAAATCATCCCTATTCCTGTGGCGGGGATGCTGACGCGCGGACGGCGAGTAACGTGCCTATAGCTACTGATCTCAGTGCGACGGCTGAGTGTAGGTGGTGGTGTAGCTTTTATCAAATTATCTAGGGAGAGGAAAGATTGTTTATGTTTTCCTGTAGTATGTTGGGGGTCTCTGAACATGGTTTTCTTTAGGACTCGAAGAAGTTCTTCTGAATCCAAATCTAAAGGTTTTAGGTCTCCCTTCTACAAATTTAGAAAAAGGAAAGTGGTGAGCACATTTAGATTTTATTTTGCGTGGTCGCCATGTAGTATTTTCTGTTGAGCCTGCTTAGATTTGTAAAAGGTTCTGCATGAATGTCATAGATGAAGTTCTGTGGGTTC
Source organism: Chroicocephalus ridibundus (assembly GCF_963924245.1). Classification (NCBI taxonomy): domain Eukaryota; kingdom Metazoa; phylum Chordata; class Aves; order Charadriiformes; family Laridae; genus Chroicocephalus; species Chroicocephalus ridibundus. Next base: position 7,303,527 of record NC_086288.1, read on the forward strand.
CAGTGCTAGTGACACATTCTCGCTGCTTCCTGGTATTCAGTAAAACCAGTGGACTTGAAATAAATAATGTCCAACTGCTCTAAATTTAGCATAAAATTAAGATAACTTGTTGACTAGTGTTATTGTTCCAAAGAGCGTAACGTTACCCAAGAAACCAGCAGGACTCACAGACGTGTTCTGTTGGAGAGTGTTCACACAATATCCTCCATAAACTGTTGTCTGTTGCTACGATACAATTGGAGAAGATCAAATGGTGGATAAACATTGCATAACTCATCAAAGAGATCAAGTAACGTATGTAGGTAAGGGACAGAGTTGTGGCATGGGTAGAGATCTGGGGAGGGGTAAAGATCTGAGACTGGAGAAGAGTCCCAGAAATGCCAAGTGCCAGGGAGCAACGTGGAGGTAGATCAAGAACCTTGCCAGTGGAGGAAAAGAGAGGATGGCATAGCGTTAAAGCCATGTGGGCAGGGAGGAATAGACATCCGAGTTAAAATACTGGCAAAAGTTCTTGTAGGAAGCTCCACGCGTGGCACATCTTTCTCGATCCCATGCTGTCTTAGAAGGATTTCTCGTTCTTCCCGCAAAAGGGAGTATGGAAAGCTTCCTCAGGAAGTATTCATCGTAGAATCACAGAATGGTTAGTTGGAAGGGACCCTGAAGATCATCCAGTTCAAACGCCCCGGGTGGGCAGGGACACCTCGCACTAGACCAGGTTGCTCAAAGCCCCATCCATATTCCCGCAAAAATATTTATGTGAGTTGGTGTTTTTTTTAGAATTTTGAATTATTTTACTTTATTCCATCTCGTCGTTTAGTTAGGTGCTTCGTCATTTTAAAGAGCTGACCGCTCTCTTTGTGATGACTGTTTTTTATAATGTGAATTTTTCACTCTGTCAGAGTAGCCAGGTAACAACAGTTGTCTGCGTTTCCCCAATCACCCCAGACTCCCGACAGTTGTTTGTTTCTTTCACGTATTTATGCAGATTTATTGCGTCCATTCTTGTCTTCCCGTAGCAGAAGAGATCAAACAGAAGATAAACCACTCATGCCTGCAGCAGCGCTCCCTCGTTGCCTAACTGCCTATTCTTCTTCTTCTTCCAGATGCACCTTACTCCATCCCAGAGCGGGCAAAGTGCTTTGGTAAATAGATTAGCTTTGTACTGTGTTCTCGGGGTCAACAAACGGAGAGCCTGGAAGGCTGACAGAAGAGGGAGGATTTTCCAGCAAGCCGCTAAATCACCGCTGAAGATGTGTTGCCGCTCAAACCTGAAGTTAGAGGAAGTTAGCTAAACTCTTGGAGTCGATTAGTAAGAAAAGGCTTTTGGCAGGTTTTTCAACCTGGTGCTTGTCTAAGTTGGCAAAGAATTTCAGGCGATTTCAGGAAAAGCGAATTCCCCCACTTATTTTACTGGGCGCCAACTCGGGCTCGGAGATGACACTTCCCAAATTGAGTTAAACTTCACTGCTTTTCAATACGAGGAGGAGGAGGAGAAAGACCCTGTTAAAAAGAGCTGCAGAGACGGTTTTAGAGCTCTTGTTTCTGCTGACCTTTTAATAATGCACAGCAGGACTGAAAGTAGCAGTGGGCAAGTTCCTCGGCTTCAGAAAAATGAAAGCTATTTTCTGAAGCTGGGCTGCTTCAGCCAGTGACATTTGTGGCGCATAAAATTTTACATTACCATTCTACAAATGTGACAACTGGGTGTCAGCTCAGAGAGGAGGCAGCCGCCTTTATGTCTTTGCATCACGGATAAATTCCGTTGTGTTTTGGGTTTTGATGCCTTTAGTTTATTACCCATGCTCAAGTGTGAGAAGAAACACTACAGACCTAATGATAATCGCTTTTAATTAGATACTGCATCAACTCCTGCCGTAAATTTAAAGGATATGAAAAAATAGGATACCAGCAAGGCTAGAGTGAAACTTTGTAGGTGTAGCTGGAAGGGAAGAGAAAACAAAGATGGAAAAAGAAAATTCATGGGTGTAGAGGACCACAGGAGTTTGATATGGACGGGATGCACAAAGGAGGCACCGTTTCTGTCCAGCTCTTCCTGCATAATCACATTTGGGCCATGCTTAATAAAGGGGAGAGTGTCAATGCAAGAGTTCTCTGCACTCTCACCAGCTTGAAAGCTTCCATCCGTTCCCTGGCGAGGAGGACTTGAACGGGCAAAATCGTTGACGTAGGAAAAAGCAGCTTTTTACCAGGTCCCCTGGGCAGCCTGATAGGCTTTTTCTGCTCCTAGCTTTGCAGTACAGCTGGGAGAACTGGAAAGAGGGAATTTCTTGAAGGAAACCGGTAAAATCTGGGCTTCCTTTTTATCCCACGCCTGTGCCAGCAGCTGGGAGAAGAGAACAAAGGTATGGTTAAAACTGTGATCAGGTCGTTTGGTGTCGGTGGAGGGAAGACAGAAGAAGATGGATGGTACTGGTGGAAAGGTACTACCAGCTTAGTAACACAGTTCTTGTTTTTTGGGTTCTTTCTTTTCTGTATTTGGTAGCAAAGGAATTTTGGACAAAAATTCTGGTCGCACAGGAGTCTGAGCCATTTCAAACTGCCACGCTCTGTCCTGAATGTGAAATAGAAAACTTAGAAAACTGTTATGTAAACAGGGTCTCGCAAAATTACCTGCTTAAACAAGGTGTCATCGCGTGCCTCCTGTAACATGAACAGGAGCCAGTGGTGCTGTCCTGCAGGAGGCAGGGTTTGGATGTTATGTATTGGGATGTGGTGAGCTGTTAAGTCTCCCTGTGTCTTTTCTGCCTGCGATTGTCTCTACTGCAAAGGAAGTGCTTTAAAAGATCGTCTTGTAAGTATGTAACTGGGTGATTTGTTGTTGTTGAACCGCGCTGTAGTCCATGGTTTGCAATGTGTCAGAAGAGCGAACAGCAAAAGATAAATAGGGATCCCAGAAGAGTAATAGGAATTAATAAGTGTTTTCAAGTGGTAAAATAATTTTCTTGGATACTGGGTGGTGTGGACAGAGTACTGACGGAAGAAAAATGAGGGCATCAGATCTTGTTGGAACAGTGCAGCTCCTTATTCATGATGCTTTATTCCTCCTTGTCTTTGTTTCCTTTGCTGTCATTTCCCCGTGGAGAATTCCTTTGTCTATAGGCTCTTCCAGGCAGGGGTTCTCCTGCCAAAGGCACCACAGGATTCTGGGTTCAACTGGGACAGTCCTTCAGACCAACAAATGACGGTACCGCATTTGCTGTCCCCCTGGCCGGAGCCCTGTGTCAGCAGAGCTGATGGCTTTGGAACACTGCCTTCCTCTTCCTCTGGAAAAAGCAAGCTCAAAGCTTTTCAAAACCTGAATTTTGATATTCTTAACTTGATGCATTAGGTTTGTCAGGTTGTTTTTATCTGCTGTCTACTGTAGCTTGTTTAAAATCTGCGGTGACAATAATATGCTGACAAACATAATGCTTTTTGCTTTCAGCTTTTCAAAGTTACTTTAAAAAAAAAATAATCCTAAGCCTTTAATTTTGTTTACTGCTTGATGCCTTGAACTCTTCAGGCTTTCTGAAAACCAAGCTTTTTGTTTTTTAGAAAAAGGAGGAAAAAAACGTTAACAGGAAAATTCTTAAAGGGTTCCTTTTGAAAGCCTTGAGCTTATAAATGGATCAATTATGTCAAGTTTTCCTGGGAATAAACCTGCACCTTTAAGGCTGAGCACCGCTTTGCTTCCAGAAGGGCATGGCTGGGAATAGCCTCCCTCCGCTGCAGGGTCCCTGCGCTTCTGTGTGCCTCGATTTTCAGGCTCTGAGAAGGAACTCCTCCTTGCTTCTTGGACGTGGAAATTAAAGCGTAGAGAAGTTCGAGACACTTGCCTGGGCTTTCAGGGCAAGCCAGTGGTGTTTGCTGAAATCCAAGTCAGGGCCTCTGAGAGAAATCCCACTGGCAAAACAACTGCGAGGGACAGGTTGCTGCGCTTCCTTAGTGTTAATAACACAAATAAATGAACTCCGTTCTTCTGTGGTTCTCAAAACGCCTTATAAAAGGAGTTTAGGATCTTTATCCGCATCCTACACACAGGGAAAGCCAGGCCATATGCAACAAAATGCCGTTGCTCAGGCCATTTAGCAGGATAGTGGCATCCTGAGGAATAAATTGCACATCCTTTCTGTTCCAGATGAGTGCCCTAGCCACTAGGCGCCTCCGCCATCCCCTGCGACACCACGCTTGTGTAAGCAGCTTGTCATCGCTCGGCGGGATTCGAGGGGACTAATTGGCAGCGCTGGTAGCATGCTAGCCAGGCGAAGTGTCGTTCTCCGCGGTGCATCACGTTGCGCTGCCTGCATGTAATCTGAGATAATGGAAGCAGAGGGAAGCGATGCCTGCAAGATTATACAAGAGCCAGTGCGGTGAGGACAACGCATTTCTATAAATACAAGCTGCAGATGCCTGACCCTAACGGGAACTAGAGCAAGCCCTACAGCTGATAGGGGATTTTGGTGTTTCTGAAGGGCTGGGACGAGTATCCTCCTTTGGCAAGCACAAGCTACAACTTACACTGTAGATGTTCTTCTGTCCATTTATTTGAATACTATTTCCCCTCCTTTCCTCGCCAGTATTAATTCTGGGGTCTTATTTCCCTGCTTTCTCTCCTCCCAACTGCTTGCTTGATATCTTCTTCCCTGCTGTGGTGGGTTCACCTCTAATAGCCTAACTCTGCATCCTTCCAAGTCGTTCTAAATTACCCACCTCTGCTCCGGCAGGAATGGTGACAGGTCCTCTTTAGAGCTCGTGACAGTCCTTCCCTTGATACCGACCAAAAATCAGATGAATAAAATATGTTTGGCAAGTGCGTGGTAGAAATCTTCAGACAGGGTATATATAAACTAGTAATTTTATGGCGTATGGATGTAGTAGTGCATTTTGAAGAGACTCTCAATGCTACCTCAACAATTACAGCAGATGAAATAGATTTCTTTTTTTCTTCACGTGCCTAAACAAATATGTTTGGGACTGAACTGGGTCTTTTCCAAGGGAATGTTCTGCTTCCTCGTGTTTTCAGGAGGGATTTAGAGGGCGATAGCGACACGTGGTGAAAGTGAGCAGACTGGGATGGTGCGGCGATCTGACTCCAGCCTGCCATCCCTGCGAGACAGGTCAGAAGCCCTCTGGTAGGGTGCCCAGAGGCTTGGCGAGGCGGGGTGGTGCAAACAGCTTCCTCCCCTCTTCCCAAAGCGGGCCTTGGAGAAAGAGGCGCACAATGGGGCGTGGGGCGTGGACTAGGGGACTTATCGCTTGTAGATAAGAAAGAGAAACTGGTAGCGGCATCTTGAACGTCCCTAAGGCAGAGCAGGTGAACTGCTGCATCAGCAGTTCTGCCTTGGCTTTCAAAGACATCTTTTGGCGATCAGCTGCCTCCTCGGGAGTGTCCTCCTGCCGCAGCTTTAACAGCCATATCCTGGCCCTTGGTGCGTGCCCTGCCTCGGCAGGGGCAGGTTTTGTGTGTCCCGTCCTGCGAAGCAGGCTCTCAGGAGAAGGAATTGGCTTTCACTTAACCTTTGTATCTCCTTCCGCAGCTTATCTTTAAAGGCACATCTCAAGCCTTCAAAGCCACAGTGTGCTCTAGTGCCCTGTTACTTGGTTGAAAACTGTGCTAGCTGTAGAAGCCAGAAATGTACATTTTAATAGGCAGTTAAAAATAGCTTTGTTTGTTTTAAAGCACCCTCCCCTACGTGGTATTAATTTCCATGGAGTTGAAGAATTTTAAATTCTCTTGGTTTCTGTGATGGCTGCACACTGAATTTGGAATATTAGCCCTTCCAAACAGAGTTTTAATGACATCAACAGTAAGTTCCTTCCAATATACCGAAATCCTTACAAACTGTTATGTCTTAAAGGAGAGATAACTGCTGAATACTGTGCTCTGTTCTACTTCTGTGTCTGTGCATTCTTTTTCCTTTTACTTGTACGTTTGAATTGAACACAATTCAGTTCTTCATTAGATGTTCTTGGACTGGTAGCAGTATTGCTTTGGCTTTATTCTTAAGCACAAGGTGATGTAAGGGTGCCATTCCAGCTTCCCAAAGAAAAAAAAACCCAACGGCTGGTTAGCACGCTGTGGTTATGTGTTCAGGTGTATCAGAATTATAAGTTACCAGATCATTTGGCAGTACCGACTTCATCTGGAGCAGGTAGGAAAACGCAGCCATGTTTCTGTGTCATAAACCAGAACACGTGAGAGCATGCGGTAACTGAGCTGGCTGCGCCAGAAGAGATGGTGTCTAGTCGGTCATAGATGTTGTTCCATAAAATGCTGAAAATCCTGCATGGGTAGGATTGTGCCATCCTGCATCCTGGGCTAGTGCCGTCTGGTGCTTTGTACTGGGTGGCTGTGGAGACCTTGTTCTGCTGCGACGTTTCCCAAACCAGGCTCGCTGGTTTTTGGCACCGTACCTTCTATTTCTCATTTACTCTCATGGTGATAGGTTTGGCAGTTGCCTTGTAGAGCTTCAAGCGGGAAGATGTAGCGATGGAGTAGGGAGACACCTTCTTGAAGGAAGGGGATGTGTGCTAAGAGCTGCCTGAGACCTGAGATACGTGTAAGGACCCTGTTAAACTTTTTTTATCCAAGTAAGCTGCGGGAGATGAGAAAGACTGCGCTGCATGGTGCTGGTCTGAATGTTATTTCGATCACTTGGTACCATTCTTTAAATCAGAAACGTTTTAAAAAGTTTTGAAACTTGTTTTCCCGCTTTCCCAAAAGCCCTAGCAAAAAGGTAGCAAGGAAGAATAAGGGTTGTGAAGAGTTAATTATGGAAGGAAAATCTCTTCTGAGGCTTAACTGTAGGCTAATAATGAGTTTCCATTGCCTGGCGGTATGCTGGGATGCGAAGAAAATGGGTAAGGCGGAATGGGGCTAAAGCTGGTTGTGTTCCCTCCATGCTGCAGATGAGTTAAGTCCATTCCTCTTTGTCCTTCCCTCTGTAAATCACAGACCATAGCACCTTCTCTGTGTGCCTGGTCCGCTCGGGTACTGAACATTTTGGAGCAGAGGCTGTCTCCGAGTCTGTCTTTGTACAGCACAGCAGGGTCTCAGCCCAAGCAGGATGTTGGCAAGTTCTGGGCAATAATATCCAAATGCTATAGTCAAAGCTGTCGTTACCACAGCTACGCTTGCTTCGACAACTTCAAAAAAAAAAAAAAGAGAGAGAAAGAAAAAAGAAATAAAGAGAGCAAAAAAAAAAAAAAAAAAAAGTACTTCAGCCATACATGATCTGAGCTGATTCATGCTGGAAATTAAATACTTTCCGGAAGACTGGCAGTGTCCGAGATGGAGGGGAGAAGGGATTTCCTTGGGAACAGCTTTCGAGTTTTTTATTTTATCTCATACGTTTCTCTTGAAAAGGGAGGGAAATGTGCTGTTTGCTTGTTACCAGGAGGAGTAACCACGAAGTAAGGCATGTGATGGATGTAGGTAGAACTGGAGTGCGCTCTGTGTTCTGAGAGGGTTGGCTATGGGGAGTTAATATATTTAGAAAACCGTATCCATCTTGGTGTCCGTGATACAGTTTTAGTGGAGGCACATCTTGCACCTTGAGCGAGTGGTCGAGTCCTCGCTTTTGGCTGCAGAACCAGGGTGAAGGCAAGTCGAGATGCCGTGAGGAGTAAGCAAAGCGATGTCAGGGAGGAGCACTGCGGAGTTCGTGGCTGAACCCAGAGCTTGCCAACGTCTTCAGTGCTTCTGGACATCAAGAAAAGAAGGAGGCTCAGTTCTCTTGCTTGCCCCTTGGTTGTAAAGAGCTCTTTCTGCTTTTCTCCTAGCATGGAAACACGCGCGCAAAGGTTTTAGACATGAACTTACTTAGTGCAGCAGACAGCTGGGGGGGCAAAACTGGTATGGGGTGGGGTTTCTTTATGTTTTTTGGTGGCCGGTGTGATCTGGTCTTCATCTGGAGCCAGATGGAGCTCCCATCTTTTCAGCACAGCAAAATTCATCATTGCTTATGCTTCTCAGCAGCCTGAAGCTGCCTGTGATTGTGTTTTGTGTCCTCATACGTACGTGTGCGTGCTGCTTGTAAGGCAGAGGGGTCCCACAGCAGGAGTACGGGTAAGGACTTGGATAGAAATAAGTGTAGGTGACTTCTTGAGGAACCTTGTTGCCAGGAGAAATAGATGAAGGAAGGGATTAAACGAGGTGAGTGGGGTGAAGAGTCGGGTGCTTGAAGCAAGGCTCCCGGAGGCAGGAGAGAAGGCCGGACTAGCTCCGGCTGGCCCCAAGATGGGCAGGTTGGACCACAGACAGCTAGCTGACACATATTAGTTTCAATGTCACTAGGTGAAGGGCTCAGCTTACACCTAAGGCGTACGCAAAGCAAACGGTAGTAGTGGGCTATTCCTGTTTGTTCTGGACCCCTTTCTGCCCTCTTTGCTGCGGCAGAAAGGTGAGGTTTTCACGGTGTTGCCCCTGCTTTTGTGGTCGCCCCGATGGTGGCGGGCATTGCTGCTCTCGCTGGGCTTTCGGTGACTTTAATGAGACGCTCCCACAGTCGATTGGTCAAATGAAGCAAAATGTCACCGGGGGGAACTATTTTGATCCCTTTCACTGGGGGGGCAGAGGGGAGGGAAGAAGGGGGCCATAGTAAATGTCATAACAGACCTGAAGTTAAGAAGCGTTCCTCCAAGCGTGGACAATGTTTGCTGGGCTCTGTCTCTCTCGTTGAGCTGGGGCGAATGTAGAAGGGGAGCCGCTGCAAACCACCGTTTCTCCTCCTGCTAAAGGAACCCGATGGACCAGCTGGTTCTGTGGACGGACTGGAGGTAGGTCTGGGCAGCCTCCCCGGGGACTGGACGCCGAGAGGCAGAAGCCTTCAGGAGGGATGCAGTGGCTTCCAGTCTGAAATCCTAACGCTTCCTTTTCCCTCTGTGGCAGAGCTGGTATTTCACAGAGGTTTTCCCATTGATACAGGACACGATGCAGGAATAAGACTCTTTTTCAAGGTCTTTTGCACCAGGTTTGGTTATCGTAATGCAGGAGAGCTTTGTAGACAGTCCCCTGAAAGCCAGCTCTCGGGTTTGCTCGTGTGGGCATGAAATCCTGCGCCTCGCAACACGTGCGAAAGAACAGAAACATCCAGTGGAGACCTGTCCAGTTTGCCTTCTGTTATTGCTTGCTTGATTGATGCTACGTGGATGATTACAGAGTGATTTCGTGAAAATTCATTTTTTTTTTATCCTGCGTGTATTTTGTCTGGCCTGCGCTAGCATATTACAGTTACTTCTTGGATAACATCAGTGTTGTGGTTTGTTGTCAGTGGCAAATGCTCTGGCTGAGCCAACTTTTTGATCTGCTTAAATCGTTAAGATAAGTGGCATAACATCTCCCTGGAACGTTGTGATAGCAAGATAAACTGTGTTCAGTGTTAGGAAAAGAAAGGTTGTATGTCTGTCTGTCTGTCTGTATCTCTCGGAAACTGTTGAATGTTTTTTAGGCCTTAATTTGCAGCTATAACTACCCAGCTCTAACCTGCAATTATTAACTGGGAGCGGAGCCAGCAAACGCTGCAGAGTTGGGGCTGATACTCTGAGAACCGTGGAAAACAAAGCCGGGGAGCGGGGCAGCGAAGGGCATTGGTTTGCGATAACCGCGTGTACAAGAAACAATGAGAGACAGAGGAAGACGGGGGCGCACGTATAATGGGCTCTGTGTGTCTCCGAGAGACCTAGTTAGGAAGATGTGGAATAAATAAGTCTTTGAGTCATTCCCTTTTCCATATTTGAAAGCCTCCTCAACGTGTCGTCACAGCCCATCTGCATGCTGAAGATGTGCAATTTGATAAGGTATGATGGATTGCGTTATAAGTGTGACAATAATAAGGGCATGTCTAAACACACAGCAAATGTTTTCCTCCTCCTGTGGAAATTGTTTACCCATGATAGCAGAGTTTAGGTTTTGCCAGCTGAAGTAGTAGGTGATGACACCAAAAGCAGACGCCTCATCAAGCTGATTTCTTGTAATAAGTAAAGGAATAGTTGGTTTGCGCAAGCTTACAGGTGAGAGGAAAAATGCAGGAAGTTCGTTGATATCTCTGCAAAAGTAATGTGATTTGCTAGGACAGGAGGTGAGTGACCGCAGAATGCCGGTCGGCGAGGAGCGAGGTCACGCGGGAAGCAGTTGATGGTTAGCGCTCGATTCAAGAAAGCCCACGAGCCGTTTGGGACCAGCGAACAGCTTTCAGGGCCGTGGGGGAACCCAAGTACTGGGATATATTGCTTATGTCTCCGGAAAGGAAAAGGAGAGCTCTGGAGATGTGAGCTGGCTCCTACAGCTCCAAGAGCCACAGGGCAGTCACTGCCACTCGCTGAGAAAACCTGGCTTGTCCTCGGCAGGAAATGCTTGTCCCCGTCCTCCAGTACAGACGGCAGAGCAGTGGTGGTGGGGTCTGGCCAGCAAACCCTGCGCTGGGACAAAGCATTCTCTTCCCTGCCGCCCTTGCTGGGAAACAACATCCTCTCGCAGTGGGAGCGCTCGGGGCGGCTCTGGGCTGCAGCGCAGGTGAGAATGCGAGCAGCGTAACGCTGGCTTACGGCCAACCGCGTTTCTTCTTACCATTCTTCCTCCTTTTTATTTTTCGCTCCCCACCCCAAAGCATGGGAATGTAGTAATTGCATTTTGACCCAGTTTCCAAAATCACTGTAGCATAGACTTTGAAGCAGGGGGGGGAGCCACTTAAGAGTGAAACCCAGCCATTAGCTAGTACCAGGAACATCAGCAGGCTGTTAGAAGTATGCACTAACAGCCTTGTAGAACAACTCTTATCCTACGCGTTTTTATGGGGGGGCGGAGGGGAATTGCATTTACGTTTTTTGGTATTTGATCCGTGATACGCGAAACTTAGAAGACAGAGTTCAGGTTGACTTTAGGTGAAGTACTCTAAGCATAGATGCTTGTGTAAAGTGCCTGGATTTTCAAAACTTGGCTGGAGATTTCATGGCAGCCTTTCTTGTGGTTATTTCTGGCACCTCTGGCTGCCAGTTGGAACGCGGGGCTACAGATATGTGTGGAAGTGGAAAGGAATGGGTGTGAGCGCTTGTGTCGAGTAGGAGCCTTTTAATAGAAACAGGCTTGGTTTAAGATGGGTTTTTGAAATGAGCAAAGACTTGGGGAGCAGATGTAGGTATGAAATCCAAACCAATTTCCTCATTCCGGCTATTAATACGAGAGGGGAAAAACGGTCCTTTGAAGTGATTTCAAACACCAATTAATACCCCCCTGGAATCTCCCCATCAACTCAGTAAGAAGTCTTGATGTGAGAAGGAAGTTGGAATTTAACCTCACGAAATAAGATAGGCGGCAAAGTAGAAAGAAGAGACCAGGGAGCCGTTGTCCCGAGCGATGGGAATACAGTTTTACCTGGCTTTGGCTGCCACCGGGCCACCTCTGAGCTGGGTAGTCCATTGCATTGTGCCAGGGAGGGCGTCCCAGAAGCGGATGCTCCAGGTGGAGAGCTTGTTTCCACTTGGAACCACTGTGGAACTCTCACCCTTCTGGGATCTCACTGTAATATACGTTAAGTGTTAATACATTTCAGGGGGAAAAAGGGTTGAGCTAATACTACTTCTAGGGAATAGGTGGCACCTGGAATAGTTGCACGATAGGCCTAGGAATGCCACCGGTGCTTGGACATGGATTACACTGGCTCTTCTGCAGTAGAGAAGGAGGATGTCAGTGCCTTGGGCTGCATTTTGCCACCAAAAGCAAGGCTGAACGTGAAGACAAAATCGTGCTCTGGAAGGCAAGTCTTTGCTCCTCCACTGCAGAGAGTAAGAAGTCTGCAAGACATTTTGGAAGAAAATGCTCTAGTCTTGGAGGACCACCTGGTAGGGTGCCTTGAGGATGTCTTCTCCCTTGGTGGGGAAGGATGGGAGCTTTAAGATGGGACCACGAGTGTGGGGGGAAAACACCAGCGAAAAGTTCAAGGCTCTGAGAGATGGAGATGTTCCTCATCTGTTTGTACTAATAAAATGATATGTGAGATTCTCCAAAGGCAATATTTGATTCTGGTGTTGTGTAAGCATAAAATGAAAGCTTGCCCTTTGACAGCACTACTATTTTCTTAAAATGCTCCACCAGAACATGCTGTCCCTTCCTATCTGTCAATACTCCGTCGTGCCCTGAGTCCCGTAAAACACACAGAACAGAATGTTGTCCCAAGACAGTCGTCTCCTGTTGCTACATAAATGTTGAGGTGAAGCCTGAGTTTATTAGTTTTTAAGGCAGAAGGTATTGTTTCTGCACATTTTTACTTCATACAGTGCCTTAATTTTTATTAGTCTTAAGGTGATGATGTGCCTTGACTTTATTTTGCTTGCTGGAAGCCTGAAGCAGTTGAGGCCGATCGCATACTTCATCTCTCTTGTACGTGGCAGCCTGGTCCCCGAAGCCGTTCTTGCAGGTTAGTGCTTCTGAGGTGCTTCACAACAAGGCTCCGCTGCCCAACCGTGCCCTTTGTTGCAGAGCACCAGGCGGTCCTTGCCCTTGAACTTCAGCTCAACAAATCGCCTCCTTCCCCTGGAGAGGAGATAGGGGTTTGTTCTGATGTGGGCTGTTTGCTGCAGCCTTCTTGAGGGACTGCTGCTGGAGGGAACCGCAGGAGGTATTTAAATAGGTGGTTTCAGCAACAGGTCTTGTGGGTAGATTTCTCCTCGGTGCAGTTCCTCTGAACTCGCTGGTGTTGACTTATGTAAAGCACACAGCTCAGCTATTGCTGAACGCCGCGAGCAACGGTCAGAATGTTCAACGGGGTTGGCTGGGGAGGGTCTTCATACCTAAAGGTATCTGTCATACCTAAAGGTGGTGTGTTGCCTTTGGGTGATTTCAACTCGGGTTGCTTCTCCTTTCCTTTGTCATGAATCCCTAAGATCATAGAATCACAGGATGGTTTGGGTGGGAAGGGACCTTAAAGCCCACCCAGTGCCACCCCCTGCCCTGGGCAGGGACACCTCCCACCAGCCCAGGCTGCTCCCAGCCCTGTCCAACCTGGCCTTGAACCCCTCCAGGGATGGGGCAGCCACAGCTTCTCTGGGCAACCCGGGCCAGGGTCCCACTGCCCTCACAGCCAAGAATTTCTTCCTCAGATCTCATCTCAATCTCCCCTCTTTCAGTTTAAAGCCGTTCCCCCTCGTCCCATGGCTCCCCTCCCTGCTCCAGAGTCCCTCCCCAGCTTTCCTGGAGCCCCTTGAGGGACTGGAAGGTCTCCCCGGAGCCTTCTCTTCCCCAGGCTGAACCCCGCCCAACTCTCAGCCTGTCCTCGTAGGATCTGGGGCTACACACTGGGGGCTGCTCCTCGTCAGCCTGGGCTCGTGGAAGCTGCTGGAGCAGAAGGCTGCTGGGCTGGCAAGAGCCTTGAGAGAACAGCCAGTTTTGTGATTGTTGTTTGCTATAAAACAGTCTGTTTCTGTTGGAATTACCCAACAAATAGTTAAAAAATCATTACGTCCTCAAAGCTTTATTTATAGAGCGCACATTTCTGGCTCAATATGACCTGCCAGTGTTTGTTTTTAAATGTTTTGTTTAGGATATATTTATATAAAAGAGGAGTGAAAGAGCAAGAGATGTGACAGTCCAAAGTAGTGAATGATAATGCCGCTGTTTAATTATTTGAAAAGAAAAGCAAACTTTTCTGATGACCCGCAATAGGCAATGGGATAACACAGTGAAGCCCTTCCCAAAGGAAAAAGAAACAACAATGAACCAGCCCTTGGTATGTAGCGTTATAAATTGTGTCCTGCGTAAAAATGACCGGGAGTTTAGAAATGAAATGACAGAAGGGAAAATATGATTGAGTGAGTTTAACTTTATTGCAGTTACCCCTTGTTCCTGGGTAGCCTTTTTCTCCTGATAAAAGGAGGTTCCCCCCAGGGGAGGGAAAAATAGGCAACACTTTAAAAGCTCATCAATGGAAATGCTGCTATTCACTGGGAATAAAAAGCGTGTATTATTAAAATAGGAAAAAGTTTACAGGCAAAGAGCTGAGATGACCTGAGAAGAAGAACCATTTAGATCAATATCTGTTGTTTAACTTGGCTAAGCAAGGGAAAAACAATGTTCCAAGGACAGTAACCCAAACAGCACTGGAAATCAATTAATGATTAATTGTCTGGAGCTAAGCAATATAGATCTCCGTGGACTTTACTATGTAGTTTCCTGTTGTGATCATTTTATAGGTTGTTTATTTTTTCTTTCAAATATGTGTCACAAGTCATCACCTGAGGAGGACGCTCTGGTGTGTATATGGGTGGATTAGATAAAGTTGGTAATTTATCAATGCAGTAGCTGTGTTACTGATGCGGCCTTTGGAATAAGAGGGAGCCACCCATGTCTTGACTTCATGGTTGCGGAGATGCCAAATTTCCCGTAAATATTCCGTCTGTGGCTTGTTCCGTCAAAAAAGTTTGGTTCTGTTCCATCAGATTTAACCACAAGGAAAGCCCTTCCGACCCAGTGGCGTAGTCCTGGATGCGTTCACCTTGTGAAGAGAGCCCTCCCCCCCAAGAGGGATTCCACAAGGAAGTTGCTTTTTGCTGTATTTTGGATTTCCTACTGCTGCCTTTTGGCATCTCCAAAACGCTGCGGGGGTATCCGCCGAGCATTTCACCTCGATGGAGGCTGTCAGATAGAGGACGCCTTTTGAAGAAGACTGTAATAGCTGATCTTGGGCCTTACCAGCTGGAGAGCTGTTAGGTTGGCATCCCTTAGCTGAGCCTGGAGCTACCACTGGAAGGAAAGTTCTGCTTCAGAATGACCGTACCGTGTTCCACCTTTTGGGGGCTTGGCAGTTATGTATCCTGCTGGGATTTTTTTTTGCACTGGGAAAAGATGCCGTCTCGAATTAAGTGAATCCCAGTGACCTGCCGTTCAAGCTGCTCTTCCCTGCAGGATATTTGGTGCTCGAGACCAGATGCTGTCAGTGTAAGAGAGGCAAGGATGCAATTTTAGGGGAGGGGACTGAGTTTGTTTTCCTCGTACATTGTCTCCTAACCTTAATGCCTGTCGCCATCTGCTTCTTGGAAGGTATCTTCAGCCCGAGGGTAAGAAGGCTCGTTGAGGGGGCTGCTGATTTTTGATGGGAAGTTACAAGTTTTGTCTGTGCTGGTCACGTTGGTGGACTTGGCCTTGCATTGAGAGTGGGTGAGATTTCTCCACGTCCTTCCACCCAGTGATAAAAGTTTTAGAAGCTTTTCTGAGCTGGTGCACAGTGAGAAGGATTTTGATAGACAGTGGTTAATGCTTTATAAGGATTTGGTGCTCGGAAGAATCGA
This sequence comes from Chroicocephalus ridibundus, assembly GCF_963924245.1. Classification (NCBI taxonomy): domain Eukaryota; kingdom Metazoa; phylum Chordata; class Aves; order Charadriiformes; family Laridae; genus Chroicocephalus; species Chroicocephalus ridibundus. The sequence continues at coordinate 7,318,806 of NC_086288.1, forward strand.
TCTGGACACCAGTACAGGTGCTATACAAAAGGACTGGAGGGAGTGGTGGCCCGTATCTCAGAACTTTGACTTTGTTCTTTTTTTTTTTTTTTTTTTTTTTTTTCTTTAAGCCCGGGATGCCAATAGCTGAGGAATGAGGAAGAGAAAGAAACTCATGTAAATGACAGCGGGGGGAGAAACTGGGGAAAGAATAAATCCTCCTGATGTAAATACAGCCCCCGTCCTTAGCAGCCCCCCCATATCCATCATACAGCAGAGAAGCGCTTCCAGTTCTGTACCCCATTTTCCTGTAGCTACAATTAGCTTTTAGCTAAGGGGGGGGTTGACTTTAGCCCTATGATTTTTCTCCTGTCCTGAGACATGGAAAAAAAAAAAATAATGTGTGTTCCTTCTGACCTGCTTTCTGCGGGAGCTCGCTCTGAAGCAGGGGGGAGGCGATGCGTTTGAAAGCACAGCAGTGCTCCAGCCGGCGGGGCCGCCCCGTCCCTGAGCCCCCTCCTCCCGTCCTCATCCTAGAGGGGCTGAGCATTTGTTATTTCAGTATCCCAATGGTTGTAGGTGGCGGAAGCGCGTGTTTCGGCCTCCTGTGCCCTGGTGCTTTTTGTGGGTGTATAAACAAACACACTTTCTTTATTTTAACAAAGCCCTTATGTTTTTGGCTCTCTGACTGGTTTGGCTTCCCGCCCTCTAGCACGGAGTGGGACACCGCTTCAGGCACACAAAATCGGCTTTTTCCACTGCTGCCCGAGGTCGGGGTGCTCCAGCTGTCCCGCAGGATGCCCAGCTTGCTGCAAAGGGGACCACCCCGGACCCTCGCCTCTGCCGGGGGGAAGCGGGGATGGTCTGGGGGTGCCTGTGGCTGGGAAAGGGGGGGGGCAGGTTCCCAGCAGAGGGCCCCCGAGCAGCATGGATGCCTCGGGCGGGCTCCCTGCCTCTCCGGGGCTCCTCCTGTACTTGACAGGCACGGCAGGGCCATGCGTGGAGGAGTTGCTCTTGCTGGAAAGACGCGGGATGTTTTTGCAAGGAAATAGGAGGGTTTTGGAAAACGCAATCCTGGAAATAGAGACCGGCAGGTCTTGGCAAAGCACAAACTTGTGTTGCTTCCCAGATGCGTAGCACACAACGCTTATTTTCATATGTTCTGATCTCTAAGTGTTTAACCTCCTATCCTTATACTAGAGATCTGCTCAAGAAGCTTTTGAGGCGAGTACGTTGGGCTATCAGAAGTGATCAGGAGTACTGGAAGGTACCAGACGCAATTGACCCCGACTGTGAAATCCCCATCGCTCTCTTCTCCTTTTGACGTGAGTGAAGAGACTGTTGTGGCCTGTGTGGTTATCAGAGGGAGCCAGGATTGCTCATTGCTCTCAAGCGGAGGTGATGTATTATTAACGATAAGCACATCAAGCACACATTGCCAAAAAAAAAAAAAAAAAAAAAAAAGCAACCCAACAACCTTAAGCCTCCAGCATTCGATCCTGTCTTACATCAGCTGAATGTTTTTCAGCACCTCCTGTTTCTGCCTCTTTCGACAGATGCAAAGTGTGAGCCGGCGCAGGGGAACTGAGTGGGAATCTGGCGATTTGCTGCGTGGGGTCCTGCGTGTGGTGTCACAGTGAGTGGGCGGGCGGGCGCTCGGTCAGGGCCTGAATTTGGGGCTCTTACGGAGTCCGAAAAGTCAGTTCCCCGTTGAACATTGTTTTCACAGGTAACTAGAAAATGCAGAACCTGCTAATCAAGTTTGAAAAGCCAATCGGTTTACTTAGGTTAGGCCTTTAATAACCAGCTGTCAGGTAATGCTTGCCGAGACGTTGGGTTCTGTGTAGTTTTCCTGGGAAGTGGATGGCAAGGATGGACAAGCCCTGTCTCTTGGTGACTTCAACACAAGTGGGGACTACAAATATGAGAGCTACAGAATTGTTTTTCATGGTTGCCCGTAGAGATCAGCGCTGTTGGACTAACTCAGCTGTACCACTAAGGAATGTAACGGAGGGATTCATTGCATTGCGTTTGACAGCTCGGATGAGCTGCATACCTCTATCGTTTTTGAAACAAACCCCAAACCCTGATGTCCTTAGGAATAGCCGTGATTAAGGATTGAGCCCTGAAAATCTGCATGATTGGTTTTGTTGATGTAAAGAGGGTTACTTGCACGTACAAGTGTTTTCAGGGTTGAGCCTGAGTTGCTTTTTGAGCAACCTGGTCTAGTGGGAGGTGTCCCTGCCCAGCGAAGGAGTTTGGAACTGGGTGATCTTTAAGGTCCCTTCCAACCCAAACCATCGTGATTGTCAGTGATGGCTTGGCACTGACCATTTGTCAACAAACTAAAAAGATATAAAAAGCCTCTTAGACAAGTATAAATGCTTGTCTCTCTGCACTTAGTTCTTTCTAATTGAAATAGTTTTATCCTCTGAAACTTCCTGACTTAGACAGAATTACTCCTGCCTTAATCCAACACAAATATTTTATCACTCGGTCGTCCGCACAAACCCCTGGAAACGCAGGAGCTGCCAGTTTCCATCTAGTTCAGCGTCGTCCCTGACTGACAACGCTGTGGTCAGCACAAGCGGCTTCTGAGGAACCGACCAGAAATGCTGCGAGATATATTTATGGAATAACCTGCCCATGGGGAAAGTTTTCCCCTCCCGGTTCCACTGAGCATGTGCGTTTGTGTATTCTCTAATCTTTACCGTCGTCACTTGGGCTGTTCTCATTATCCGTATAGATGTCAAATGCTCTCACTGACAGCATGCGACCTCGCAGGGAAATTGTGCGCTGGACGAGAAGGCAGAAAAAGAATTTCTGTGTATCTCGGGGAGGGTGATATCTCATCCCGTGCCGTGGTTGAGGGAGGCTTTGACTGCCTTGGTGGTGAGCGGGAGGCTGGCTTTAGCCAAGGCTGGTGGCACACCTCTTCTTCACAAAGCCTTTGTGCAGGGCTGAAGCCAGCGGAGTTGAAAGGCAGGTTTAAACAGACAGCCGAGGACTTCCTGAACGGTCCTCGTTCTTCATTGCCTGCTCTGTGAACGGCAAGCTAGCGGGCTTTCGTCCTGAGTGACGAGCTTATCTCCCTTTATTAAATCAAACAGGAAAAAATATTGGAAATGACTGGGTAGTATTTAAGAGGGAATATGCGGGCCAAAGCGTGGAAGGAATGCCAAAAGGTTCATAGATATGGCACGTCGGACAAGTCGGCTCTAGCTGATGGGGTTTTATTTTGTCAATCACAGTGACGGACAGGATTATTAGGTCATTTTGGGTGTTTGTACGTGGAGCGTACTCATTTCCAAACTTGGCCCCTTGGCTCTTGATTTAAAGACTCCTGGAAGTAGGTTTGGTAGGGTTTTAGATCATTAAATGTAGCGATGGTATATTTAAAGACCGACTTAAAATCATGCATCCTGGTGTCACAACATTTTTTAGCCAGAAAATCAAATGCATAGGTGTAAGATGAGAGTGGTTTAAGTCACAGGGAATTGCAAGGAAATGGAATTGCGATGGGAGTTATTTAGGTTTGTTACTGAAATAGCGAGCGAAGAGCCAGCTGCTGAGGAGCATCCAAGAGGTGCTTTCCCTGAGGGATCTGAACACTTGGGGGGGGATCCTAAACCCCCACTAATTGTCTAAGTGGCGAGAAGCAACAGCAATCTTCTGCGGTAGCTAACACGCCTTTTCTTCAGGGGCTTCCTGGTTCATTTATAAATAGGAGTGAAGTCGAAGGTACAAACTAACAGGAATATCTTTAGGGAGTTAAAGCACGAAGAGAGTCCTTGACTCTGAGCCGTTGCCTACGCCTTCGGAAGAGGGGAAGGTGTGGAGTTACTGGGGTTTGGACTCGAGTATGCAAAGCTTCTCAATTGATTTAGTGCTTTGCTTTTGCTTGTTAATACAGGGACTGTCATGAGTTGAAATGAAATATAGCTCTAAGGGGTGCAAGTCATCGCTGTGCTGTCAGTGACCCACTGGAAACCCATTTAACCATTTAACAACAGGTACCTAAGGAATTTATTGTATTAAAGAGAGCAGAAAAGCTCCAGCCCTGACCAATTCCTGCGCAGGATCCTGAGATCTTTCAGGAAAACACTAAAAAGGGGGTGAGGGAAGACCGGCTTAGAGACAATGACCTGTTTTCAAGGGCTGGGGGGAGCGCGGAGGTGACGGCAGCGGAAGGGAGAGGGGGAATTCAGCAGGCGGATGGCTTCTGCAGTGCCCTTGCTCTGCTTTGCAGGTGCTGCGGTTTCTGGTGCTGCTTTTTTGCCTGTCCAATAGATTGCGTATTATTCCCTAATACAGAAATGGGACGGGTGACAAAAGCGGAGCTCGGTAGTTGAGGAGTGGCTGAAGTTGCCGTGTGGTAACCCTAAACCTGGCTGAAGAAGTGGAGTTTTTCCTCTACAGAGCTACAATAGTCTCCTTTGTTCCCCCGAGCGTCCATGTCCTTTCTGCTGATGGATTGCTGTTCTGCCGTGTTAATCGTGAGCCGTTTGCAGACTCTCGTTGTTTAAAAATATTTTATGGATCTCGTCACCTTGGCCTGGATGGGAAAGCTGAGTGCAAGAGCCGCAGCTTACTGAAGAAGGTTTGGGATATTGGAATTAGTGCTCTCCTCTAACCCCCATCTGGAAAGAACTTTTTGAAGGGCAATTAGTGTAAATAGGGTGCGTGCGAGAGAGAGAGAGAGGGGAGCTAAGACTACACGTGGGTGATGGGTGAGCCTTGTCATGCTGGAAGCTAAGGAGGAGCGGCCTGTAAGATAGTATTTCCTTGCAAAATTATAATAAACTGCTCGAATGATGTTGTCTGCATCGTTTTGCCTGTTCTTTTGCTCTGTAGTATGTGCTTTTGGCCAAGATGCTGCCTCGGTTGTGTGTTTTCGGTGGTGGGAGCGTGACCTCCTCCCTGGCAGACTGCAGCGTCATCCCGTCCTGTATCCCACCGCTTGCTTTGTTGGAGGGTGGCTGGGCATCTCTTGGACTGAGGAAGAGGGTGGCCACGGAAAAGTGGTTGGGGGGGGGGGGGGGGCAGCTATAAAACCCTTTAAGGGAAGAAGTGATGGAAAAAGTGCCGTGAGGTGGCTTTGGGGCAGCGTGCGGCCGCGGCCAGCCCCGCAGGGGGTTGGCGGAGGGGCTGGGTGGGTTCCCCCGGGGACACCCCGCCCGCCGGTCCCCTCGGCGGAGCACCTGCCTGCGGCCGGCGGGGCTCGGGGCCGGGGAGGCGGGCTCGCCGGTAGCCCCGGCAGCCCGGGCAGACTCCTCCTCCGTCCTCCCCGCCCCGGGGCCCCGTGACGGCGGCCGAGCCGATGCGGCGGGGGATGGGATGGGACGGGATGGGAGCGGGCGAGGGGACGTCCGAGCCTGCCGAGGGCTTTAAATGCCGGCCGGGGCGGGCTCCGCCAGCACAGCCGCTCCGCCTCGCCGCTCGGTCGCCGGCCCGGAGCCGCCAGCGGGTGGGCAGGCAGGCGGGTATATAGGCAGAGGGATCGGGTATAGCTGCTGTAGGCGGGGGTGCGCGGCCATGCCCCGCTGAAGCCCCCCCACCCCCGCCGCTCCCCGCCCGCCCCGCGGCTGCCCCGCAGCCCCCCGCCCGCCGCCGCGCTGGAGCCGGAGCGCCGCAAACCCGAGCCCCGGAGGTGAGGGGGGGGGGGGGCGGGGGGGACGGACACGGCGGGGGGGCTTGGTGGGGGGGACCCGGAGGGCACCCGGAGCACCTGCCCGCCCGGCCGGTCCCTTTGGGCAGTCAGCATCCCGGGCGGGAGGGGAGCGGCGTCCCCCCGGCGCTTGGGGCTGCGGGAACGGAGCCGCTCCGAGCGGGGAGTGGGAAGACCCGCAGGTTTCCCCCCCGCCTCGGCTTCTCTCCTGCAGAGTTCGCCTTTAGACGTGCCCTTCTCTGCTGCTCGTTAGCTTGGCGGGACTTTAAAAATTCCTCACGGTGTTTGGAAACTTTTTTTTTTTTTTTTTACGGTTTCAATTTATCTTCGCTTTAGTGAGCCGTCAGCAGCCGCCCGTTGAAGGAAATCCTATTTCCTCTTAAGTTTTTTAGCGTTCCACCTGGTACGTGGCCTTATGGGGATATTTTCCTCGCCCTAAAAGCAGCTGAGAAGAGCTCCCGGCTTCTTGGTTTCCCTTTTGGCAGCTTCCTGCTGAGCGCTGCAGCCCAGAGCCGCTCTGCTCCGCAGCGAACATGGAAATGAGAATTTAATCATCCTTTTGTTCACATACCTTTGGTTGGCTTTTTTTTTTTTTTAATGGCAATGTTAATTATTAATGGCTTTTCCATTTCGTTAGGAGAGCATCCTTTCAGTCCTTGCATTCAGGAGGAGCCGGTGCACCCGGAGGTGCCAAGAGGTTGCTGGCACTGTGCGGTGTGGGACAAGTGCCGGGCTCTTCGGGCGTCAGGAGCTGGATGTAATCATCTTACAGAGCTGCTCCTGTACGTAAAGTTAGGTTTTAGGGCAAATCCCAGCAGTAACAGCTCCTCGGAGAAATACTCCATGTGCTGTAGACTCTTGCCCTTTTGGGGAGGTGCAGTTTGCTGTGCATCTCAGAGTGACTCTGTGCTTAGGCTGCTACCTGCTCAGTGGCTTTATTGTTCTGGTCGTTCCTGAAATGTACCTATTTTCCGTTTAAAAAAAAAAAAAAAAAAAAGGAAGCAAACTAGCTAGCTGGATTTAACAGAATGTGCAGAGTTGGATATTGAGTGTGGGAATAGAATTTGGTATTTAGTAATCCCTGATGTGATAGTCTGCAGGAACGTGCCTGGTTCTTACTTTGTTGATAATTTAAAGGAAATTGTTCGTGCATTAAGAGCAAGGTACAGAGCCCCCCCCACACCCCAACCAAAAAAACCCCAACACTTAAGGCTCCCAAACCCCAGCAACTATTTAACGATAGACTTAGTTTTGTCATAGTAGTTTCCGATCATATGCAGAAGGATTAAATGGGGTTGTTTGCCACCTCTGTGCATGTGCTGGTTCACATGGATGCGCGTATGCGAACTGATTTGTCCCAGCCTGTGCCCTTCCTTCCCTGGCCTGCCCTTCTGGGCCGAGAGACCTTTCCCGGTGACTTCTGTCATGTCAGATTGTAGAGCTGAGTTCTGCGGGGCTGCATTTCAGCTGGCGATTGGAGTTCTCGGTAACTTCACCTGCCTGTGAGTGTCAGTGTGGTCTGAAGCGTGAATGTCAGTACAAGCCGCGGTGATGCTTTTCCTGTGATTTCCACCCTCCCCGCCCCCCAGTTAGATGCCAATGCGAAGTAAACCCAGGCTTTTAAGTTTCAAAAAAAATATCATGGGAAGGATTTGCTTGTAACTTATCCTTCACTGCTACCAAGGGTGAATTTCACGTTTGTAAAAGCAGTGCCTGGACTTTTAAGGTAGAGGCTACTCTAAGCTGAATTTCCAAGATGTGAAGGGGCTGGGAACGATAGAGGAATGAGGGATATAACCTAGGAGGAGCTGTGTTGCTGCTGTCTGGAGTTGAAACCAGGGTGAGAGGGAATTATGGATTGGTTTTTTTCCTTTTTTTTTTTTTTTTGTCTTTCAGTCGCTGGGGGGAGGAGGAGGGATGAAGTTTTCATTTGTGTGCACAGGGCATTCCTCGCGAGTGAACACCCTGTACACATCCATTCACCTCCCAGCGAGGTCCAGCAGGTTTTTCTGCGCCTCCTAACTGGGAATAGTATTCGTTTTAACTTCTATGTTACAATTTTAAATCTTGAAGCTCCTCCGCAGTCAGAAAACACCCTCGTATTCTGGTGGTGCGTTGTGGTATTCCTCACAGCAGGGTTTTAAAGGAGTTTTGTAGAGGAGCTTTCAAGACGTGCTTTCCCAGCCCGCTGTGGGTGTAGGGCGAATGCTTGGGTCACTGATGGCTTACGCTGATAAGAAAAGGTTCAATTTGTGCACAAAGTGCAGTTGACAGGGAAAAAAAGAACCTCTTTGTGAAAGGAAAGTCTGTAACTCCTTTTGTTTTCTGATCTACCTGCTTATGGGAGAGGGCGCCTTGCTCACGTGCAGCGTTCTTCCCACAAAGGTGGAGAAGCCGTTGGTGTTCCTGTCTGAAGGATTTGTAACTGCGCTGCCACCTTGAAGAGCCGTAATAAATAACAAGCTGGAAGGTGTTTTGGGCAAGGTTGTGAATGAAAATTGCCCTGTGCGAGAGTAAAGAGAAAACCTGTTGTTGTTGTTCTGAGTTTGCCAACAGCTGTTTTCAGGTAGAAGTTCTTAGAGGCGGAGATGCTGTCCAGCCAGAGAGAAGCCATTGCAAAGGGAAGGTGTTGCCTCGACGGAGCAAAGATCTACTGGATGAAATAGGCGCTTCAGGAGGGTGGGTGCATGAAAACGCTTGCTCCTGTAAAAAAAAGTATTGGGAACAGAGAGTGATGCTCCTGTGTGCCTACGTGCCAGTCTGTTAGAGTGGATTTGCTAGTCTTCTGGGTTTTTTTTTAAATTTAATTTTATGTTATTACATTGTTGTATGTGTCCCTATCAAAACCAGCATAGCTCTTACTGGTTTGCACTCGAATGCCTTCTTATGGGTTGGGAGCACCCGAGGACTTCCGTCTGGGTTTAAAGATGCCCTGTTGAAAACAGCGTTGACAGCATTCGAAGCCTGGTGCTACGGCATCGGGTCGTTCCCTCGGTGGCGCTGGTACAAATGACTTCATTGCGTAGCGAGATAGCATCCTTGTCACGCTCCAGTGACCTGCCTTTCACATAGTTTCTTTGTGCGTGAGAGTTAGAATTTGAACTCTTGCTTTGAGCAAATTAAAAGGGTTCTGATAACTACTATCAGGTTTTCTCGTTCGAAGTCAATTAGCTGCTTCCGGCTTCAAATCCATTTAGAAGGCTCAAAAGGGAGTGCTCTTTGAAAATCCAGTAATAGCAGTTTACGGTTAATATTGATAAAGGAGCGTGTCCCTGTCATTGTGCTACTTCTGGTGGAAGGAAAGCTTCTCTTTTGTGCTCCTTCTAAATAAGAGAACTGGAATGGGGAGGCAGAACTCTTGCTCTTATCTATGTTTCAGTGTGTGGCCTGAAATTTAAATAACAGCAATAAAATTTTCAAGGTTGCGGTGAAGTCCTAGAACCGTTGAGACCAATGCTTCTGCCCCCCTGCCCTTGAACCTGGAGGTGCCGTAGCATCTCGTTTCTGCTGAGTTTGCTCAGGATTGTGTGCAGTTGGTGGCAGGAATCCTTTTTGTTGCTGTTGGACAGTGTTGAAGACAATTACACCACCCATAAAACAGTGTGTGCCATAAGTAAAAAGCTACAGAACTTCAAAAATACTTGCTTAAATCTGTGCCGCAGCCTGCCGGCGTGCTTGCTCTCGGGTAAATCTCTACCATCCTCTCTCTAGACCTTCATGACTCAATACGGAATAGTGGCTTCAAGGAGGGGCCATAGTCTTTCAGGTCAAAGCTTGCATGGAGATTGAGCTCAAAGATATTATGACGTGGAGTTAGCTGTTAAGCCTTGAAAATTAGTGCCTGATTTGAGTTACGATGGAAATACCTCCTCTGAAATGAAAGCGTTAAGGACGGTGCGGTAGCTGTTGGGCGTCTAGGAGGACGCGATGTCCATTGCGTTGGGTGTCTCTGACCTGAGGGGCTGCGTGGTGACCTGCCGAGCCAGGACACCCTGTGGTATCAGTTTTCCTTGTGTTTTTGAACTGGCCAACTATATTAAATGAAGAGGTAGAAATGTCACTGAATTACTCTCCTGCAATTCTTAGCTTTTCACATAAGGAACTTCTGAAGCTGCCCCAAGGACTATCAGTGGAGAGAATTTGCATGAGCGGTATGGGAGAAGCAGCAGAAAATCAGAGAAACCTACATCTCGGTTCTTGGCGTTCAGTTCTCTTTGGTTTGGAATTGTGGATTTCTGTCCAAATTTCGAGCCGCGTTGATAAAAGGAGCTCAGGAGCTCGGTATGGCTCAGACCATACAATAGTCAGCTGTGATCCATACTGTTCGAGTGTGACGGATCCTGCTGAGCACATCAGAGGGAGTTGCAAAGGGCCCTATTTTTAGCAGGTTTTCTCACCAGAAAAATCAGAAGAGATGATTTGACATCGCCAAAATCGGAATCCTTTTAATTTGCAGCTCAAATGAACTGTCAACATCCGAATTCCAGAAATGTGTGCTGTTAGTGGAGCTAAAGCTGCTGCAAAAGTAAAACAAAGACTGGAGGGGGATTTTTGTTTTTTTAAATGTGTGTGTATTGTTTATATATATAAATGTGCGTCTAGAGAGAGAGAAAATGTGGCTAATTTATTAGTATTTACTAATTTATTAGTATTTATTACTCCTAGGGAAATCCTTTAAGGGTGGGGGGGGAAATCTTCCAAGTTGCAGCATTTCGTATCCTATTTTTGTTATGTGACTACATTTATAGGGGAATAGGGTCATATTTCTATTTTACTACTGTATTTTCTATTTTACTACTACGCTTGCTTAATAATCTGTGTTAAATCAGACTTGAAATAAGCCTTAATTGTCCTTCCGTAAGTACTGATCCATACGTCTCCCATCTCAGAGTGAGTCTTGAAGAGCTGAACTGGGTGGTAGGAATCGTTTGCGTTACTTCTTTTAAGACTGAGGATTACCAAAATCCCTTTATTCTGTTATTAGTCATAATTATAAAAATTGCTTCATTCAATTCTACTGTTACCATAATAAATGCAAATATTTAAAAATACTCTGAAATACAAAAAGGTTGGATTGATGAGCGCTAGAATTTTCCTCGCCTTGTAGACAAACTGTTCCTGGAAGGTGCATGTTTTGTCTGGGTTTCAGAGGAGAAAAGCCTGGATCCAGCCAGAGACAGAAATAAATTGCATTTCTTTCTAAATCGGAGCGGGCTTGTCTGTGTTCCTCCTTTTTACACGTCTTTCAGGGTCTGCTTTTTCGGCTTATTTTTTACGTAATGTTTTCATTTCCGTTAGCTATGGATTTCTTTGCTACGTTTTTTTTTTGAGGGTGGTTTGGAACTTTTGGGTTTTGATCCGTTTGAGTTTTCCTCCTGCTAAATCTGGAACTTGGATGTTTCCGTGATCCGCCTGGCTGTGGACACAAATAATTGTGCTCAGAGCTATGGGGGCCATGGTGGGAACGGTTCCTCTTCTTTAAACCTGGGCAAGGTGACTCCTGCTAATTGGTGGAATTAATGAAACGGGCTAAAATTGTATGCGATTGTTCCCCCGTGGAGATTTAATTTTACTTTCTTTTACAAGTTACCACAATGAGCTGGTGTTATGCAAAAAAATCCTAGTGGGTTTGCAGGCGCAACAGATTTTTGGCTTTTTTCACTTGAAATTGACTCCTGTGGCGTATTCTGTCTTTTTCCGCTGCTGTTTTCTGAGCAAGTGGTGCAAACTTTTTGCTTTTGATGATTATGTGGCTGTGTAGTCTTAAGTCAAAGACAACGGCTGTGGTCTTGTATTTCAAGTAGTCATCTTTATTAAAATTTTCATGTTTTGCCTATTTTGTATAGTAGGCACAGAAACAGAACTTGCCTATCGTTTTCAATGGTGTGTGCAATTTGAGGATTAGAGTATTGTCACCTTAAGTTTTTCTTTAAGTTTTTACGTGGTTTTAATCACCTCTTGAAGATTTACTGATCCGAGTCTCTTATTTGAACTCTTAACCTTGAACAGAAGGTTGCAAAAGTGAACTGCTTTTATTGTACCCGCGACTATATAACACTTCAGACGCTTTGTCAACCCATATACATAAGCGTAAAGATCTTTCATCAAGGTTGCTAATTATGAGAAAGCTCAGTGTTTAGAATGAGGTTGGGAAACTGGCTCAGGAGTTCAAGGAAACGTAGCGCTTGAGCGCATTAAACCCGCTGCGTTGCACTGGAGGTGGGTGAAAGCGTGTTTCTCCTATATGGGAACTGTACATGCGAATTTTGCTGAGGTCTGGTAGTTGGCAAATTGGGTGTTCGTGAAGTGATTCTTACCCAAATTCCCGTTAAATTTGAATAGTCTGATATCACTTCCCCGTCGGACAGTTCCTGCATTCAGCAGACAAAGAGCACGGCTCAAGAACAGTAGCCCTGTTCAATAGACCGGCCTGTGTGTCCTTCTAGGCACAAACAATAATCGCAATGAAAAAACAGATGGGCACTTTGTTCTCTTCTGTCCCCAACGAAGCTTCGTTCCAAAGCCTTAATGGCACAAGAATACAGCGTGCGGTGCCCTGGGAGTACTTCCACAGAAATTGTTTAACATCTCGTGATCTGTTAGGCTTGGGTTTGTGAGCAATAACCAAGTTTGAGGAGCATTGTCCCAGGCGGTACGGTGGGCTCCGGATTCTGGGCCTTTTCTTAGAAGTCATGGGATGTTCATTTCTGTGGGGCTGTTGCCTTAATCCCGCAAAGCGCTTTATAGCACAGGTGACTTCTGGCCTTGAAGCGATTCAACTGGTTGATGTTTAAGGCTGTGTTGAAGGTGCTCTGCCGGATTGGGTCCTGTGGGAGTAGCTCCATCGGTATGAAGAGGAGAAACGTGTGGCGAGATAGTAGGGTGAGTGGAAAGAGCCGATCAAACGGGGCCAAAGGGGTGTAGGAACAAAGTCTAGATCGCAACCGAAAGCGGCATGTGGGGTGGGGTCAGAAATCAGTTGAAGACTAGAGCAAAGTCTTCAGTGCATCTTTGATAGGGACAGGAAGGGTGGTGCTAGAGAGAGGTTGCAGAAGAGAGTATTTATTGAGAACAGAACATTTCAGTTGGAAGGGACCTGCGACGATCATCTAGTCCAGCTGCCTCGGTTGTGTTCTCAGTCACGGTTCACCTGTAGCCCTGCCAGATGGCATCACTAATTTTGTAGAAAACACGTTTTGCATAGACAGATGTTGTCAGCGGAGCGTTAACTTTAAATGCTTTCCATTTCAGAGTTAGTTTGTGTCTCCAGCGTATTTCTGACACATACATCACCAAAATGTGCTTGGAAAGAAAAGATTATTCTCCCTTAAGAGCAAGAAGTACTTCTTCAGGAATGTGATATATGCAAAGATTTTCCCATAAATGCTTCTCACTCAGGATAAAATAGTATTTAATGTTTCCTACCTCTCTATGAACGGTAAGCGATGAGTTTACATACTGAAGAGCCGCAGTTGGGTTTTTAGGAGGAGGGGCAGTTTGTCTGCCACAACGAACGCCTTCCATGTCAGAGAAGCTTTGGGGTGTGTGTCGTCCTTAACGGTGCCCGGGGAAGTGGATTGCGACACCTCATTGGGGTAAATCACAGCCCTGAATATCCTCTCTCCTGTCAGACACAAGAAGCGTTTCGGTTGGCTTGGTAGAGGAAAAAGGTGAGCGTGTGCCTTTCCTAGGTTTTGCATTTGGAAAAGGCTTCCTTTGATTAAGGCGTTAATCTGCCTGATGCTTCGCTCTGCCTATGGAATTGCAAAAAGAACTCGAATAAAGTTTTGTGAATGGTTTCAACTGAAAATAGATCCATTCGAAAAGATAGAGTGCTCTTTGAAATGGGGTGTTACGTGGATGAAAACGCGAGAACCATTTGAAGAGAATGTAACTAAGCCAAGAATGCAAGAGGAAGGCTGAGTGCCCGAGGAAGCTCAGGAGGTGCCTTGTGTCACTTGGATGCGTGACCAAGGACGTGTGAGAGTGATGGTCTGAGTGGGCTGCGGGGGAGGGAGGGATCCGTACTGTCCCAGGCTCTCCTCCTCCTCCGTGGCAATGTCGCTCTTGCCCTTGAAGCACGGAGCTGCGAGTAGGCTTTGGTGTGCAACGGGAGCGTCCATACCCCATGCCACCGAGTCTGGCTTGTGGTCCCCGCACTGGAGAGCGCTCGCTTGGACCTGGCACCTTGCTGGTGTCCAGTGGCAAGGAGGAAGAGCGGGATCTGCTGGGCTTTGCGGTAGGCCTTGAATTTTCTGTCTTGGAAGTGCTCTGAAGCTAAGGCTGAGAGCCTGCTAGCGTGGAAAGAATGTGAGCAAGTCTGGGCTTGAGCATCGGCTTGGGCCCGTGCTTCGGTGGCAGCGTAGGCAAGCCCAGGCACCCTTCCCTGACTACTGCGGGCACTGAGCTACAGCCGTGATGCTCAGACCGCTCCGTTTCACAGCTTAGTCCTGTTTGCAGTATAAAGTAAAGGAGTGGGGACGTAACTGTGGTCATCGTACTGTCGTTTAAGCCAGGATGGATGCTCTGGACCTGTGAATAAAGAAGTGAAACAGCAGGAATTGCTGCAAAAGAAAAACCTCCTTATTGCGTGAGTTTGGTTTGGATCGCCCATCACTTCCCTTTGCCAAAAATGCAATGGATAATTTTTGTTGAAAGGGAATACGCTGCAGAACAATTCCGTGGAAACCCCGACCGTGTCTCACGGTGTCAGAATCCTCTCCAGACACTGAATAAAGGGAGATCATGTCTCCAGCTTTTAAAATAATTACTCGAATTAAAGATCAAGCTGGAAGAGCCCAGAGCCGGTGCAGTTCACTGAACATTAGGTGTACAGCTTAATTTATTAAAAAGCATTGCAAAACCGACTTAAGCTCATCGTGCTCAAAATATATCTCCCGGCAAGTAACCGGAATGTCCTCTGAGCCTTCAGCGGTGGAGAAATGCAGGGGTGCATCGAGATTTCTGTGAACTCTGAAAGTTTCTGTAATTACTTTTCTACAAATGAAGCCATCTTTCTTGAACCTGTTTTCGCCTTTTTAATTCTAGATGATGACTAAGACATCTTTGCGTTAAGTATTGCCGGTACGATAATGCCGTGGGTTACAAACAGCTTCGTGTTTTCCTGCGAAGCCTTGGCTTGTAACTCACTAAAGGTATCTCGTGTTTTTTACGTAAAGGTCAGTACACTGCTGGATATGACCCTTAATTTGAAATTCTCAGTAACGTCTATGAAGTTCTGAACTGTGATATCAGACCAACTTTTCTGGCCCTGTTCCCGGACCAATCATTCCACTTTGCAATAAAAAAGTGCAAGATAATGGGTGCAGATAACTGGGATTTAATATTACCGTAGACTGTTTTCCTTATACCTTTAAACAGCTGTGTTGCAATTAGGCGCCGGGCGTGAAGCTGTTCTTCGTTAACAGGTATCTCCAAGAAATTTGTGATTACGTGAAGGTTTACAAGCTGGGGTCAGCGATTGGCGGTTGTACCCCGTATTTAAGAAAGCGGCTGCTGCTGATGGGTAAGATGCGTGTGACTGGGGCAGGGTCACCAAGGAGTCCCTTTTACCTCTTTTCCTTACGGAGGCTCTTATCACCAAAGGGACAAAAGGCAGCTGGAGCTGGCCGCTGTTTTACCCTCTTCTGCAGGGGAGGTTTCCAGTTGAAGATGCCGGGTGAAATCTGCAGGCACCGACTTGTTTAAGTGCGGTCCCCGGGAATCCTGGTGGGAAGGATTTCTCTTGAGTGGGGGATGCATCGGAACAGCTACGGAGGGGCCAGCTGATGACCACGGTGGGCAGGTTATGCGGAACGGCTGCTGCCCACGCGTGTTTCAGACCTGTTACAGAAACTTGGTTTTCTGAGGTTTCTTCCCAAAGAGTGTCTGCCTCCCGTTTTTTAGGCAGATACAGGTGAAAAGGGGGATGGAAGCAGACAGTGGGTGATTGATATGAGCAGATAAGCTTGGTCCAATATGCTGGCGTATCGGATCTTAGCACACAATTCCTGACCCGTTCCCTTCGTAACTGGACTCTAATGAGCACCACACACGAATTCTCATGCTTTACTTAGAATCAGCCTGCACCTTGTTTGTTGTAGGCCATATATCACGCAGAGTGTGTTAACTGTGGCTCTGGAAGATGCTTTTTGGTTTAGAGTTCATAAAGCAGAAGTAGGAACTCTTACATTACAGAGTTCAGGAAGCAGAAGAAAGAGAACGAGGGAGCCATAAAACATTTTTTTTATATATCTTGCTCATGTTAAAATGCCATGGCTTGGAAGTCTCATTGGTAAAGGGCCGAGTTGCGCAGGCACCTGGGAAATCTCTACTTTCCGAAGAGAACATTTTAGGGATGTCTGGGAAGTTCGTGTTGATTGTCTAGTGCTCTGTTGTGTTGTTGGAGTCAGAAGGAGCCAGCTACTGATACAGGGAGAAGAGCTTTGGTAAAACAAGATGGTCTTAATTTTTTAGGCTGTCTCTATCCAGAATGATTTTTTCATCGTCCGTTCTTAGAGCAGATGGGGTTTTTCAGACACTGTCTGAAAAAAAATACCTATGCTAAAGTCACATTTTCTTCTCCCTACCCGAAATCTGCTTGGTCCTCTGGACAAGCTCGTTAGTCGTTACAGTAGCTCATAGGTTGCTGTGGAGGACCCAGGACCTCCTACAATGTTGCTGCTTATCAGCATCTCTGTGCTCCTACCAGTTTTTTTCCTGCAAGTTGTTCTTTCACGGCAACGGGTCGCTAGGAAGGAGTTTGTAAGAAGCAGCTCCGAACGCCTTCTGGCAAGAAACTACTTTTCAGCTCTGGGTTATTGTTTTGTTCTCAGTCTTGGTTTAGGCTGATATGAGTAAGTCTATTTCGGGCTGCCCTTAAATGGATGTCATCTAGAGGACAGTCTTGTTAAAACTTGGGAGTTGCCTGCTCAGCACTTCAGTTATGCGCTCTTGGCTGTGGTTGGAGGATACAGTAAATCCAGCTTTAGGGCGCTTTAGAACCAAATTAAGAACGTTACTCTCCCATGAAGCAAAATGCCAATCCAGGAGCAAACTCATTTTGCTGGTAAAGTGAGTTTAACGTTTCTAAATGGATTGACTTTTATGCAGGATCATGCGTTGTCTGCTTTTACCACTCTGCTTTTATGCTGCGTCATGTTCCTCCTGTTGAAGTTGGTGTCCTGGTGGCAACACAACCCGTATCGCTTTGTCCGCTGACTAATGCAGCAAAAACGCAAATCATGTGGCCCTGCCTGGTCTGGGTCAAACTCTTCTTAATGGCTAATTGATAGTCTGCAGGCCCCAGTTTAAAGATCACGGGCTTGGTCCGCTCTTCCCTGGCACCACGCTTGGAAGTCAACATAGTCAGTGGGTCACGGCGGTGCGTTGCTGTCGTCGGGCTCGGAGCTGAGCACGCGGAAGGCCAAGGGGTGCCCAAAGGGAGCGACACATCTCCCTTTGCTTTTTTTTCCAGGTGCTGCCGAGGGAGTGGGTGCACGGATGAGCTCTTTTGTCAGCCTGGTGGTCGTGGCAGGGAGGTTCCCCCAGCTCTCTTCTGTCCCGGTGGCAGTCGGTGCTCTGTGATGGCTATTTATCCGATAATATTGGCAAAACCACACGTGAACCCGGCCCCTCCGGTATCACGATGTGAGATTTGGGGTAGACCGCTCTCCTTGAACAGGGTGCCGAGTCTGCTGTGGCGTGGCGGAAAGGAATTGTCACTTGCAGTCACCTTTCTGCTGAGTGATCCTGGTGGCTGTCGTTCCGAAGGGACCCGCGTCCTGCGGGTTCTGGGGCTTGTGCTGGCGTAGCTGGTATTTTGCTAAGCACTTGGCGCCGCCGAGAGACAGAACGACTCCCTGGCCGCGTGGTGCTGTGGGCTGGGGCTTATTTTCTTCTGTTGTTCTGACTGGAGCTTAAATTGGTGGAAGTGATGAAATTCTTCTTTATTTCGGTTTATTCTCAGATGGCTTTAAAATAACTTGGTTTTGCATTTCGCCCCGCTCTCTCTGGAAATGTTGTTTTCTTCATCTTCAGTAAATTTGCACTGGTTTGTTTTTTTTTTCTTTATTCCCTCCCAGTGCAGCTGGTGGAGGCAAAAAGGGCATTTAGTTTGAAAATTGGCCGTTTGCCTTTCTGACTTTCAGGTCTGCGTTAGTTTTGATTAACTATTATTAAATTAGCATCTTAGGCGTGCACTGGGGCCGGTGCCAGTGACCTTGTTCAGAAGAGATTTTTGTCTCCTCTCCCCCGGGGACCAGTGGCTATAAGTCTTGCGGATGAGCGGTTATCGCCCCAGTGAGGATGACGTTGGCTTGGAGCACTTCACTCTCTGGAAGCCTGCTGATTTTCTTGCTTGTCAGAGATTTTTGGAGTTGTCTTTCCTGGATTTTCCTGGATTACGTGTGTGCGCTGAGGCGTGGATTGGGTGGATTGGCCTCTTCTCTCTTAGTTTTGCAGCCGTGTGCTCTGATCACACTCCTCCTGACGTCATCTCAAACGCTATCACATCCCTCCTGACTTTTGAGTAACTTGTCTAACTTGTAGAAATGGCATAATCTTGCAGGGACTTTTATCTAGTAACCATGTAAAGTTTGCAGAGATTGATTTGGGGTTTTTTTATCCTTCTTTTTCCCCCTTCCCCCAGCCTCTACTGTTTAGAAATCAGATAAAACCCTTGACGTACTCACGGTTCTCGGTCATGCGCTCTCTCCAGGTCCCAATCTATGGTTGACCAGCACGCACTGAAGTTGCGTGAGGATTTTGGGGATAAAAACGCTTACGGTTCCTGCTCGTGTAAGGCCGTTCTGTGCTGCTCGGTTGTGCCACACGGACTGTGGATGAGGTCGAGTGCTGAAGCAGATTACTGAAATCACCCATGTTAAAAATATCCTTTATGCTGGATTATGTTTTCGAAACCAGCATATCGTGAAACTGCTTGACACTTCAGAACGCCCAGAATTGGATCAGAAATGCTGTGACTGCACTCCCTGAAGTGCTGAAAGTGCATTAGCTCCCTTGGCTGCTTCAGATGTGTCCAAAACGTTTTATACAGCCGGGCTCTCTGCCTCTGCCAGTTGAGCTTTGTGCTGGATCAGGGATTGTCTGTCCTCCTCCCAGCGGGAAGCAGAAAGCCAGCATACATTCTGTACTGGGCGCTTGGCTGGGGCCTGCCCTGGCTCAGGACCGATGTTGGTGTCGGTGGTCCAGAGTTTTGTGATGCTTTTCGAATGGCTTCAGCATCTCGGAGATGCTTGGGAAGGTGACGGGGAGGAAGAGGTGGGGCTCTAGGAGTTGTACATTTGAAAGTATGAAGCCCGAAGGAAGGGAAAAATTCCAAACTGTAATTACAGAAGTGAAATGAAGACATAAGCCGGTCCCGCATTTTGTGTTAGCGGGGGTGTTTTGTGTGCTGGGGGTTACTGGGAGCAAGAAGAGACTTTTTCCTCCCGCAAATAGTCCCATGGGAGGGCGGGTGCAGGAGCTGCTTGCTGGGAAGCTGTGACCGAGAGTGCTGGATTGATTTCCCTGGAAAAAACCAGATCTGGGTTACTGGTGGCACTGGGTGCGTGGCCCCACCCCGCATTGTACACACAGCCTGCTCTTTTGCTGAGTGGGAAATGGACTTAAACCGAGGAACTCCCATTGCAGATGACCTTCGTCTCTGAAAAGGCAGCCTGGCAAGGCTGAGACGCCCACTTCGACATCCTGCTCTGTAGATAGGCAGTGCCGTGTCTGGTCCGAGCTACCCCCACCTTGCTTTCTGAGACTCCGTGTCGGCAATATTCAGCAAGTACTGGAAGAATTTCCTATAATTGCTCTTTCTTTGCCTGGGTTCACACTTACTGCTCTCTACAACTCCCTGAAGGGAGGGTGTAGAGAGGTGGGGGTCGGTCTCTTCTCCCAAGTAACAGGCAATAGGACAAGAGAAAGCAGCCTCAAGTTGTGCCAGGGGTGGTTTATATTGGATATTAGGAAAAATTTTTACACGGAAAAGGTTGTCAAGCACTGGAACAGGCTGCCCAGGGAAGTGATGGAGTCACCATGCCTGGAGGGATTTAAAAGACGGGCAGACATGGCGCTGAGGGACGTGGGTTAGTGGTGGGTTTTGTCAGCGTTAGGTTGATGGTTGGACCCGAGGATGTGAAAGGTCCCTTCCAACCCAGGCGATTCTAACCGTGTATATTTATATATAGGTGTATACACATCCCCTGTCTATTACGTCCTTGGAAAGTCTTGCACCCACTTTAACGTTGTGTGCTGAGCCGGTGCGGAATACATACTTGTAATGCTGCAGGCGGTGCTCAGTCCCCGCCACCTGGTCTTGTGACACCGTACACTTAGGCCCAGATTTCTCAAAAAGAGCTCTTAGGCGAGGCTTGAACAGGGAGCAACTACTTTATAAAACTGGATTGTTTTTAAATAGACACGGGTTTAGCTGAAGAGCGCATGAAATCGCTCTCATAAATCAGCCCTCTGGAGCAGTTCCCTCTCAGGTTTATTGAGCCGCAAGTCATGCGCTAAATGATAAATCTCTTGTATACCGCCTCATTTTCTTCAAGTGGGGCAAACATATGCTGTATGTCTTCCAGTCATCTCTTCGTGTTAGCCTTCTTGTTTGGTCCCCTCCTGAAACGCGCTCTCGCCTCCTGCAGCTTTCCCATTTTTGAATCTGCTAACCTTTTTTTTCCAAGCACGTGTTTTGAAGCAGGTGGGGGGGTATTTTAGCAACTTTTTAATGCGAAAATTGAACTCTTTTTTTTCCATCAGTATGCAAAACTGAAAAAAGTCATAGGGATAGCCAACTGGATGTGTAAAACATGGTCAAGTAAAAAGTGGCCGATCAGGCATAAAACCATAACAAAATCATTGCAGGACGCAACATTGTCGCAGCAATAAATGGCAAAATAAAATCAGATCCCACAGGCTGTCTTCAACTAATAATTTTTAGGAACAATCCACTACTGCTTGTGGGTTTAAAACCTGACACCATTCTGCCTCTAGAGAAAACGTTTTTGTGATTTATGTGTCACGCTTTGCAGAAAATGAAGCTACAAAAATGTCTGGTTTATGTTGGCCTCGAACAGATCTATTCATAATATTTGCAGTCAGAAATGCCTTTTTCCTGTTGATGGGCTCATCTCGTGAAGCTCCTGCGTCAGTGAAATCTTGAATTCCTTTCAGAGCGTCTCTATACCCTCTTCTGGCTCGTATCTGCGTTAAATATAGCAGACGTATGCGGAAGATGTCAGGAAGCGGGTGCTCGGCGGCAGAGCCTGCCGGAGAGGGGGCTTGACCTGAGATTCCACCAGGTTCAGATCAAGCTGGAAGGAAATGTGGACTTCTCCTTGCTGGTATGTCTCCAGTCCAGCTCCATGGGTTCCTTTAAGAGAAGGAAAGGAAAGCAAACAGGCGGCTGACTTTATCAGTTTTTATAGAGCGGTGTCACTTTATGGTAAGCAATCTAAATATCATCAAACAATGGCTTCAACTGCTACACCTACCCTAGGGTCCGGTGCCAGTAACTCCCCTTGTACTGCCCTGTGTTTTGATAATGTTACTTTCTTGTTTGCTCTTCCATCTCATTCCCACCTCAATGTTTTTCCTAGTAGTTATTTCATTTTTGGAGCGTATCCAAGTGGAACACCTCTCCCGAAGTTGTCGGAGATCTAAATTGAAATCCAAATGACAGAACTTATTGTGTCAAAATAAATTCAGCTAATTCTTACCTTGGTTTCAGGACGGTGCTCCCGGAGGCCTCACCTGTGAGTTGAGATAAACCTTTAGAGTTCTTGACGTTCCAGTCAGTAAGAGTTTTTGAAAACAAGATTTGGTTGAGAACGGAGGCTCGTGTTTAAATCCTATAATGGAACTTAACTGCACTCCCTGAGAACGCCTCTGTCGAGTGAGACATTTCGTGTAACAATGAGATCACTTAATTGGGAGTTTATTAAAAACCAAAACAAGTCCCTTGCCTCACTCCCTCCTAGTTTTCAAAAATGTCTCATTAATGCCCAAACCGGTTGTAGTAACCTGAGTAGCACAGCATAGTATTGCTGAACGAATGGGCTGCATTTTCTGGAGTGACATCCATGTAGCGGAGACGTTTCAAGCAAATAACCTGTTTTGGGGCTTGCATTTTCCTTGGTGTTGCCTAATTGCCCAGAGGCACCAGTAGCCTTGGTCTGTGGTTCCTCTGGAGCTTCCTGACAGACTGGGAAGACCACAGTGTGGGTGGACAGGGAAGATGCTGGAACGGACTGAACGGGCAGGAGCAGGAAGGGAAATGGCTGCCTGCAGAAAACACCATCCGAGATGCTGATGGGGAGGCAACGGCTCAGAAAGGAGGTTTCTAAGAGAACATGTCTGTTTAAATGGCCTGTTCTCAAGAACGTACGGAACATAGCGTGAGATCTGACAACCAGCCTTGCGGCTGTCCACGAGGGTGTCAGAACTTGGTGGACTTCCACGAAAAGCCCTCGAGGGAGGGGAAGTCGAGGAGCTCAGTGATTTATGTGGGCTGTTGAGGGACATACCTGCCCTGTGGTTCCCTCCTCCTTGCTCCAAAGGCCTTTAGCAAGCGTGCTCCAGTCTTCAGGAACGACAGGCTTGCGTGACTGTCATGCCTGAGAGACAGGAGCAAGCACCAGCGAACCTGTGCGTTTTCACATGCCCTTTGAAAAGAGGAGTCATCCAGAATGTGCAGTTGCTTGTCAGTTGGTAGTGAGAAGACACACTTGCAAAGCTTTCTTACTTCTTGCTTCCTCCTGGTTTCCTTCCTCGTGTGCGCAATTCCTCGGCAACCATCTCACCTGCATCGTGGTCCGACGCATGCCGGCAGTTCGTTGCAACTAGAAAATAGGGGTTGGTGCCGCCAAAAGGAAAAGCTTTGAGGTTGTGTACGTTCCGGCCTTTTCCTACGTGTCCTGCATTGCCGGGAAAAAGGGTGCTTTAGCACTTCGCCTGCAGATTTTAGTCTCGGAGCTTTTGTAGGTGTCTCACGGTTCCATACGGGAGATGACCGGTGTTGCTCTGGAGAGAGAAGATGGGGTTCTCCGCTCGGACAAGGGGTCTGCAGGATGGGGAAGAGCTGAGATGAGTCTTCCCGTGTCTGCTCTACTCATTCAGTACAGCAGTCCTCTTGGGTATTCATTCCCTGTTGATTATTGAATCTTATTTTAGAAGAAGCTGGGTTTACATTTGGATTTAAAAATATTATAGGGCAAGTTCTTGCCGCAGGAAGCAGAGGCTTCTGTCCTCTTCTGCTCCTGGTGAGTACAACCTTTTGCTGAGAAAGCGTGTAAATAAATGCTGTTTTCGAGCTGACAGGGGAAAATGCATCCAAGATAAATTTGGCAACGTGTTCTAAAAGTGCATCAACCAGACCGTGCTGAGTACAGTCGGAAGATCATTTTTCTGTGTGATAGAGCCCATATGCAAGTACGTGAGGAAAAAAAAACCCCACATCTAGCCCCTAAAAAGGAATCTGTCTGTTAGCTCTGTTTATTCAAGCGTTTGCGTATGGGCTGTGAGAGCATCAGTTGGGACCAAGTCTCCTTCCTGGTTTCCTGTTTGCGTGGCCACTGTGATCGCAGTATCCCAATGCTTCACGGGTTGCAGAGGAAAGAAATTAAATTATCTCTGTCTCTCTGCATTTGACAGAAGCAGCCTGTCGAGCTTATTGACTCATTCTCTTTGGGACGCATGCACACAGCACGCATACACACGCGTGGCATCTAACTTGGGTGGCTTGCCGAAGGCAGTGATTGTCACTGGCGGTTGAACCTTGGTGGTTCTTCTCCTGGCTGGGGTCCATGCCCTGTGCATCCCATCTGTGAGAGCCTCCAGCTCTGGCTGGTGAGTGCCTTCTTCCATCCGCTGTTGAAGGTTGAATGGTGCTGCTTGTCACAAGCAGTTTTGGTGGTGGAGAACATGTCGCGGTCCTGTGAAGGACTCTGAGCGCCGGCTCGGTTGTCATGAGCGGGCTTCTTAGGCCTCGTGGGGAGCGGTGTGGGGCTGGAGCTGTTCCTTGCAAGCCACATCACATTTCTCTTTGCTGGCTCTGGTCGTCCTGACCAGATGGGATTGGAACAAGATGATCTTTAAGGTCCCTTCCAACCCAAACCATTCTGATTCTCTGGCCAGCAGCAACTGCAGGCGTTGGGTATGCGCACATGGGCACTCCGAGGTTGTTCCTAGCAGCGCAGGGAGGGCGCAGAGGTGCAGGAGTCCTTTGGATGGTGGCTGTTGGAGCGTCCGAGCAGATGACGTGGTCAGAGGTGGTTGTTCTGCTCTTTTCTCCCCAGCATCCCCAACCACAGTGCTCCCACTCCGCTTTATGGATAGCTGTTTTCTGGAGGAAAAGTCCTGCCAGGTAAATGATGCCGGGCTCCGGGAAGCAGATGAGGATGGTTGATAATGCATGCGCAGGAAGATCTTATTTCCCTTGCCTCCTGCCTGCAGGGGCCGGGGGGCTGCTGGTGGGACGGGCACGCTGCGATTGGAGGTCCGACCAACGGCTGCAGGTGATGCTTCTCCGTGACCTAACCTTCACAACCCTCTCTCCTCCCTGGAGCCGTTGACATGACACCCTCTGCGCCCTGGCTTATTGCAGAAGGATTGCTCTTTAAATGTGACTTTCACACGGACTCTGCATTATGCTCTCCCTTTCAGTTAGAGCCGGCTTCGTTGTTTTCTTTTTTTTTTCTTTTTTTTAAAATCCCTTCAGTCCAGAGTTTGCTGGAGTTTCTTCCTGATTGCAAAAGACGTTTGAAATGGGCAGGATCGTAAAAGCTTATCAGCAAGTAATAACTCTCGTTTCTTGCTCCCCAGCTATGTTACGCGTCTGTTCGCTGGAGCGAGTTGTATCTCCCTCCTACGGTTCGCGTTGCCACATCAGCCCTCCAGCTTTATTTATGCCAAACGCTGGGTTTTCCCCCCTCCTCCCGCCATAAATCGGGCCGTTGTGAAGGCGTTGGTGTGGATGGCCGCTCAGCAGGCGGTGTCCCCGAGGCTGGGCGGTGGCAGCACTCTGTCCATCCGGAGGGATGGAGGGGAAGGAGGGGGGACCAGCTTTGGGACAAGGGGAGAGGGAAGCCGAGGTGACCTGCTGCTTGAGTCCCCTCTGAAGATGTGTTGCAAGGACTCAGTGCTCTGACAAGGAGACGTGCAGGAAGACTCCATAATCATAGAATCATAGAATTGCTGAGGTTGGAAGGGACCTTTAAGACCATCAAGTCCATCCTTTAACCTACCCTGACAAAAGCCACTTCTAAACCATGTCCCTAAGTGCCCCATCTACCCTTTTTTTAAACACTTCCAGGGATGGTGAATCCACCACCTCCCCGGGCAGCCTATTCCAATGTTTAATAACCCTTTCAGTGAAAAAGTGTTTCCTAATATCCAATCTAAACCTCCCCTGACATAACTTGAACCCGTTTCCTCTCGTCCTAATAATGCGATGGGCAAAACGGAGACTGTCAGATAAGTGTAGCCAAAGGGAAGAAGACAAGGAGTTTGAAGTAATTGGTTTTGTTTGGGTTTTTTTAGCTTATCACAAATAATTTGGTTTTGAGCCACAGCACTTTCCTCTAGAACCCAAATCGGGTTTAATGCTGGATGCTCAGCAATGCTGTTACCTCCCAAATTCCCCAGCGCAAAGGCAGATGTACTTGCTCCTTTCTCAGGGTGGGCTCTGCTCGCTGGAGAAGAGGCTTCCCCTCTTCTTTACTGCTTTGTTCTGTTTGATTTTCTTCACTTTTTCCCATTTTATGCCCACTTTTCTGTCCATTTTGAAGTCCGGAATCCCCGTTAGTGTGAAATTGGTTTTGTTCTTTCAGAGTGGTCTGGTCTGGCAGAAGGTTTCTGGGAGCTGCATCTGCCAGTGGCCTGCAAATTGAGGTTTTTGAGATGCACGCTGTGT